>NC_132990.1:55375000-56000000 GCF_048564905.1 Vicugna pacos
GCATCCACCATGATACTAGGTGACATTATAAACTTTGGAGAAATGGGAGCTTCTTTCTCCTTCCCCTCCAGATGGAAAGTCAGAGCTCAAGAGGGCTGAGCTCATTCATTTGCATTTAACCACACAGCCCCTCTTAAAATTACAGGCCCAAGAAAGACTTCCAAACATCATCCTCGATTCAGAAATGTCTGCTTCCTTCCTTCTTATCCATAGTAAAAATTGTGTAAATGTCAACCCTTTGGGAACCAAACAACTCTGTTAATTAAAGATAACGCTATTCTGTCTAAAGACTGTAATTACCCTTCCATGTCGATGTCTCGCCTTGAGAATCTCTCTGCTCCCTGGAGACAGGGTAATCTGTCAGAGCCTGGCCTCCTTAGGGTGAAGATGGGGAAGGGCTGGGATCTTAAAATCCATCCACTGAGGACAAACTCTGGTCCCCCTGGAAAGTTGTTGTAAATAATTAGTGTGAGCCCCATTTCTTTCCCTGGCCTCATGTCAATTCCAAAGACAACAATACAGAGGAAAGCCAAGTCTCTGAGGCATTTCCTGAATAATCCAAAATGCTCAAGTGTCAAGGAATTTCCCCACACAGCATCCAAGTCTAACCTGTTCTGCTCTTTGTCCTACTTTACACTTATATACACTGTAGTGGGTACACAGAAAACTTTAATTCCCATAGTTGTTTAGAGTTAATTGTCACTGGGGGAAAAAACTGTCAAGGCTATAAAAAAGAAATTTGAAGTTTTAATCCGAGCTAAATGCATCTCAGTGGTTTAATGTACCTTTGGGGGAACCAGCAGTCAGTCATTTCAAGAACTTTGATGGTAGGGCAAGTGACTAGGGTCCAATACTGTTTCTACCTCCAACACAACATGCAGCCTTAGGGAAGTCATTTCCTTTCTCTGAACCTCAGTTTCCATACCTTTACACTTAGAGGTCTGGATTAATTGATCCTTAGGTTCCTTTCTAATTATCAGCCATCTCTGGTATGTATTTGGACGCTACCTGTCGCCAAGGCAGGGAGAGTTTTGAAACTAGAAGCCAATATTTCAGAAACCTCAAAAAAATAAAACCTATAAAACAATGACATTTGGGGCAGAAGCTGAATAGACATTTTCCCAGAGATGACATACAGATTGCCAAGAGACGCATGTAAAGGTATGCAATATCACTAGTTATTAGAGAAATGTAAATCAAAACCATAATGAGTTATCACTCATGCCTATTAGAATGGCTATTGCCAAAAAGGCCAAAAAAAAAAAAAAAGGTTGGTGAGGATATGGAGAAAAGGGAACCCTTGTACACTGTTGGTAGAAATGTAAATTGGTGTAGTCAACTATGGAAGACAGTATGAAGATGCCTCAAAAAATTAAGAACAGAATGAATAACTTCTGGGTATTTATCAAAGAATACAAAAGCACTAATTTGAAAAGATATATGCACTCCTATATTCATCACAGCATTATTTACAAAAATAAAGAAATGTAAACAACCTAAGTGCCCATCGACAGATGATTGGATAAAGAAGATGTCCTATATATGTAAGTCATAAACAGAGATGAAATCTTGCCATTTGCAACAACATGGATTGACCTTGAGGGTATTACACTAAGTAAAATAAATCAGATGGAGAAAAACAGATAGCATATGATTTCAACCATGTGAAATGTAAAAAGCAAACAAAAACTAAAGTAAATGAACAAACCAAACCAAACAAAAACAAACACATAGATACAAAGAACAGAGAAATGGTTAGTAGAGGGAAGGCACTGGGGGCAGAGGTGGGGGGAATGGATAAAGGGGATCAATCATTTGGTGACAGATAGAAACTAAATTCTTGGTGGTGAGCACACTGTAGTATATACAGAAGTAGAAATAGAAAGTTGTACACATGAAACATATAATGTTATAAACCAATATAACCTCAATAAAAAATAAATTTAAAAAAAACCAACAATCGTCAAAAGTCAAGCAAAAGTACCAATCGCAGTCCAATAACAAAGTCCACTAGAGGAAAATACACACTTAAGAACAATAAAAGTATTATTTACTTCCTTGACAAAAGTTGAACTAAATTTAACTCTTTTTTTTGCTAAATGTATTTTATTTATTTTGCTGTGTATTGAAGTATATTTTTAAAAGGAAGCAAACAAGCATATGTTGTTAAAAGATAGTAATACCATGTCAACTTTTATTATTTAGGGGAAACAATGAATTTGTTTGCTTACCTTTCTGGACATATATGTGTATTAGATAAGGAGTGTGAAATTTTAGAATCAGTAGCTAGGAAGAACAATGGGTATATTTATGAATTAGCTTTTTATGTGAATAAAACTAGGAAATGGTTGAGTTGATGTAGTGGACACTGTTGGTGCCTGTCTATCCCCCAACCGCTGTGAGTGTCCACTGCTAATAGCTCACAATGGTTCCTTCTCCAAAAACTGCCCTTCGCAGAACAGGAGCTGACTCTCCTAGGAGGTTATGTTCCCCTCATCCTCAGCCTGGAGCCAAAACTGACTGATAAGGGAGTTAAATATCCGGCACCTCATCTCAGGATGGGACCATCTCTGAGGTATGATTTATGCTCCAGAGCTCCCCTTGGGTCAGGCCAAGACTAGACTTTAATCTGGAGTGAGTGACAACTTACCTGACTGTTTGTCCTTTGCATCCTGCTTCCTCATTCCCTTATAGACAGGGTGATGAGCAGGATGCCCTCAATAAGTCACTCACACCCAAATCCCTGTGTCAGGCTCTGCTTCTAGGACACTGGACTTAAGATAAGAATGTGCTGTTATTAGTGGCCAGTAATGAAAACTCTATTTGAATTTCTTTCATTCATTCATTTATTCCATCAATAGTTATTGAATTACTTAGTATGCATCAGACCCCATTTCTGATATTGGAGATACTTATAATGGGCAAGATAGACAATGCCTCTGCAATAAACAGCAACACATGCTGTTTATTCTCTAGTGGGGAGACACGTCAGGATAATGAAGCAAACAAAATAATCATATTTTTAAAAGAACAAGATATTTAGAATTATTCTATTTAGAGTTTTTAAAAAACTGTGTTTCTGGATCATGTGCTGTGATCATTAAATAAATGTTTAAAATTCAAGTATTTTTTCTGTTGTATAAGCCTTTGACTCAATGATTCTATAGCAAGGAATTCACCATACTGATATACTTGTACTTAAAGACACATAGACCAGGCTGTTTAGGGCAGCATTGTTTGTAACAGCAAAAGATAGGAAATGACTTAAATGTCCATCAATAGAGGACTGATTAAACCAGTTATGTCCTAGGGAATCTTATGCATCCATTCTAGGGAATACTATGCAGCCACTAAAAAGAATTGGGTAGCTGTATATTTACTAGTGTGGAATGATCTCCAAAATGTATTGCTAAGTGAAAGAAGTGAAGTATAAAACAGCGCTTGGAGTATTTTTCCACTTGTGAAGGAATGAATGTGAATACACACACACACACATACACAACTCCTACACCACAGAATCTCTGGAATGATATACAAGAAACTGTTAATAGTGTTATTTCTGTGAAGAGGAATTAAGTGTCTGGATTTCTTTTCATTCCACATTTAATTTTGTAAATATGTGCATGTATTATTTAATAAAGGTTATTCATTTAAAAATACTACATACTTAGTGTAGAAACCATTTAATAAATAGAAAAATAAAAATCATTTATAATCCCACTTCTGAAATACACCATTTTTTATATTTTGGTATTGTTCTTTTCAGTCTTCCTTCTATATGAAGACATAAAACTTTTCATTATAAATGGGCTCATAATGTGCATGTACAGATTTGTATTCTGATGTTTTTGACTCAGTGTTATATCCTGTTTCCCACATCAATAAGTTTTATTCTAAAATATCATTTGTAATGGCTGTTTTAGTTTTCCACTGCCAAAATATACAATAATTTTTGAATCAATTTCTTTTCTTTTTCTTTTTTTTTTTGGAATCAGTTTCCTATTGACGGCCATTGAGATTGTTTCCTATATTTTGCTACTGTATACTGCTGCTAAACAGCTGTGAGATCTCCTTTTCCATGTGTCTCTAATTGTTCCCTCACAATAGAGTCCTAGATGTGGATTTACTGATTAAAGGAAATGGATATTTTTAGAACTTATAATAATGAACCATTAAATTGTCCATCCCAAAGCGTGTATCCATTTACAGTCCCCTCAGCAGTATATATGAATATTAGCCAGCACTGAGTACAACAGACCCTTGGCATTCTTGGGTTTATCATCCTCAAATTTTCATTCCTCATGAGCTTCCCAAAAGGTTCATGACAGGTAGGTAATTAACTGAGACAGGGATGGGTAACAGCACCAGTAAGGCTAGCTGAGGGCCAAGTGTGCAGTCTGTGAGAGCTCTATGTAGGGCCTTGCTGACTTTATCCTGCAGTGTGGCCACCTTGATCATTGCTCCATCCATCAGCACTTTACTGAGCAGCAGTAGTCATTGGCATCCACCATCATCCCTGAATTTTTGCACATTCAGGTGAGCTCATGATTTGCTTTGTTTCAGTAATGATATTAGAATATAGTGTCAAGTTTATTTCTGTGGCAGGATCTATTTTAAAAGCCTTATTAATTACTTTAGTTTAATACTGATAGACTTTATTAGGGGTTTTATGGGGTTACTCCAATTCCTTAGCTATTCTTTAATGCATTCTCTAGAGGAAGTTATATTCTGTAGTGACATTTAATAATTTGGAATCTCCAAATCCTGGAGATATTCCTTACAGATGTCAAGGGGCTTCAGTTATTCCAAATGGAATGGAAGTTTGATACTTGATTGCTTTCAGTGTGCACAGAACCCGTGACAGTGGTGCTTCTAATGTCCTCATCCTGTCTGTCTCACACCACATCATCTGGGTACATTTGTAACCTTTATGAACAGGCTTCTAATTAGCCTGATAAATGCACAGTCCTCCAATCTGGAGTTTTAGGTTCTAGTGCTGGTCTGGCCCTGACCAGCTGAGCAGTTCAATTCTCTGACTTCAAGTTCTTCATCTTTAGAAGAAAAATTGATTCTCAAATAGCAATTCCCTGGAAACTCACTGGAGTCTTGAAAGGCAGTAAAGAGTATTCACAAACTAAAGTATTTCTAATATTTTATTAGAAACCTAGTAGTATATAAAAGCCCCTTTAGGTTTGACAGGATAACAAGGGGGGCCCTTTTCATTGTTTGGGCTGTGATAATACAGTAATCCTCATAACTCTATGAGGTTTACTGTACTACTATTGCTATTATTCATGTACAGATGAGGAAACTGAGGCACAGAGATTAAGAAACTTGCTCAATGTTGCTCAACTAGTTAGTGATGGAGGGAAGATTCAAAACCAAGTAATGTGGTTTCCAGAATCAAAAGCCACACTGCCTACTACTAATTCTAATTACCTCATACTAATTGGAAGCCCTGATTTGCAGTATTGTCTTTAATGAAAAGGAGAAACATGGAATATTAGTAATTAATAATGAAACACAGTTTGTTTGGTATGCAAAAATTTTGTAGAGCCTCGAATCTTTAGAAAAGAAGCACTTTCAAATGTTATGAAAATAATGGAAATGTTTGACCAATATTGGCTTAGATGATACCTGAGTCCCTTCCTGTTCTAATGTACTGTGAGACTGAGGAGGAAATATGGATATTAAAGAAAAAGAACTCTATGAAACATCACTCAGAGTGAAGCATTTATATTCCAAGAGGAATCAAAATACTATTTCTCTGTTAAATGGTGCAAACAATTTTAATTTTAAAAACCGATAATCAAAGGAGAATCAGTGGACTTGACCATTAAGAAATATTAAAGTCAAAAGCAAAAGGGCCTTAGAAATGCAATTTCATGGTTGATTTTTAACACATTAATATTGTGCTGGAGACTAATCACATAGAGTTCTTACATAGTACCTGTCAAAACATCTGAACTGCTTTATAAACATTCTCTTCATTCCCCACAGCAGTTCTGCTTGTTTAGTGACCAGGATAAATACAGCCAACTTGGATTACTTAATAGCAAGAAAGAAAAAAACAAAATGAGAGCAAGGGCAGAGTCTGTCATGTTTACCTCTCTATCAGCCATTTCCAGCATAGAGCTGGCACGTGATAGAAGCTCAGCAAACATTTGTTCAGTGGATTAAAAAACTCACCAAGGTGCTACTTATCTGGCAAAACCTCTATTCAGCTGTCCTATGTGCACAGTGTAAGTTTAATATAACATAATGCCAACCAATGCAATTAACCTTAGATAGCCGTATGTAGTAGTGCAGTGTAATTGCTGCTGAAAGTCAGACAACTTTTTAAAAAATTCTGTGACTATGAGAACTATAACCCTATCATTGTATTCTGATTTTATCTTCTCATCAGTTCTAATTATCCCTGTCCTGCTCAGAGTTTGCATTACATTTTGCACACATATAAAGATTCAGATTCTTATCCTGACATTCTTGGCAAAATAGAGAGGCCTGGCTTTGAAGTCAAATTGCAAATTAACATTTTTTATTCAAAGGTAGGTGAATGACTTCTGGTAACCCTGACTGATTTTAACATTGAAAGCAGCCCCACCCTCCAATTAATTGTGCAATGGGGAAGTGGTTTGCTGAATAGGCCTACATTAAAAAGGCAAGAACTGTATTGTACGTTAAATGTTTGAGTCATATCCCTTGCTCCTTGCTCAAGAATTGTGTCTTAAACAAATGATGGAATGCATGGGTCAGGCACTGCTGGGGTTTCAGACATGAATAAGATGCGGTTTCAGCAATCATATGACTGGGGCACTGCATGAGAGGGTGGAAGGGTAAATTGAAAAGAAAAAAAAAATAGTCACAATTCAAGGCAGAATGTGTTCAGAGCACTCAGTTCTCACCACAGGGAAAAATTATTTCTAGTTAGAGAATCAGAAGATTTCATGGGGGAAATGTCATGAGAATGGGAATCCCTCACTTTCTCTAGGTATTTATTGAGCTCTGCTGTTCGCCAGACTCTGTGCCAGGCACTGGGGATTCAGAGATAAAAGTGGCACATTTGTGCTCGTGGAAAAGCTCCCAGCCTAGCCAGGAAAGAGAAACTTAGAAAAAGAAAATCTCAACCCAACCTGGCAAATGCTCTTTTAGGAAAAAGAAGAAAACGCCACTGGAGCACATAGGATAAAGCAGTTAGTTCTACCTGGTGACCATGTGGACATCACAGAAAGGGGTAAAAAAGAGTTTTTAAGTTTGTCAGCAATATTTGACCCTCACAGTGAAGTGGATGCCTTGTTTGAGGCCTCGTATACATCAGTCTCCTAGCTCCCTGATTCTCACAATAACTCTTCGAGACACTACTATTTTCCCCACTTTGTGGATGGAAAAACTATAGCTCAGATTTTCCATAATTTGAAAGTTGCCTAAAGACGTACAGCCAGTAAGTAAAGCAGCAATGGAAACTGAACTCTGGGTTCTGTTGGCTACCTCCAGTTACCCAAAAGGAAAGGGAAGAAAGCGAGGAAAAGGAAGGAATCTGTTCTAATAGTCTGATCACAAGTCGAGCTCTTTTTGGAAAAGAACACATAGTACAGGTCTTCCAGAGTGCAGACTGCCTGACAGCTATATATAAAGCTTCCTTGAGATTGGATGTTTGACTGTTTCCAACATTTTGCCATTAAAAGGAACTGACACCACTAACCCAGAAAAAGGGGATGTAAAGTGATGGGGAAGAGGAGAGGGGCTATTTAGATGTAGTGATAAATACCTCCCTCTGAAGAGGCCAGTGAGCATTTAAAGTCATTGGGCTTTATTTCAAGTTTAGTAGGAAGCCAGAACATTTTGAAAATGTAAATAAGAAACTTTTAATAACCCCTAAAATTTAAATGGGAGCATAACCAATAATCTTTTATTGTATTTCCTTTCATTTTTCCTTTGTGTATAAATAAGGTAAATAAATATATTTTTAATGTTTTAATCTTTCAAACTTATACTACAAAAAGGTTTGTACCTTATTTTTTATGACTTTTTATTTTAATATAATTTCAAATGTTTCCTACAGAAAAGTTACAATAGTGCAAAGAATCATCATATACCTTTTACCCAGATTCATTAATACATTTGATTCATCTTTGTATATGTATTTATATTTATGCATATTATTTAGTATAAACCATTTGACAGTAAGTTGGAGAAATCAATGTGTATTCCCTAAGAATAAGGACATTGATTCTCTTATATTAACCACAGTACAACTATCAAAATCAGGAAATTTAATGCTGATGCGATTCACAGTTCATAATCTTTATTCAAATTTCATCAGCTGTCCCATAAATGTCCCCTATAGTTTTTCTTTCTTGGTCTAAAAATCAAATTTTAGCTGTATTTAATTCTCACAACTTTTAATCTCCTTTAATTTGGAACAATTCCTTACCATTTATGTCTGTTTCTTGACCTTGACATTTTTGAAGAGTACAAGCCATTTATTTCTACAAAGGCACTCATACTTCCCCCAGTTTGTCCTTTTTCCTCCTTCTAGTTCCCTCAACCTTTGCCTAGCCATAGAACCTTGCTCTCATCTTGCCTTTCGATTACTGAGAATCCTTCTAGAACAGCTCTGTCCAATAGGAATATTACACAAGCCACATGTATAATTTTAATTTTCCATCCACATTTTTAAAAGTGAAAAGAAATAGCTAAAATTAATTTAAATAATATATTTTATTCAACACACTGTATTAAAAGTATTATCAATTCAACATGTAATCAACATTAAAAATTGCTAATGAAATATTTCCATTCTCTTCTCATTCTAAGTCTTCACTCAAAATCCAACCTATATTTTATATTTACAGCACACGTCAATTTGAACTAGCTGCATTTCAAATGCTCAAGAGCCATATGTGGCTAATGGCTCCCATATTGGATACTGCAGTTCTAGAACCCAACATATTCCAATTGTACTTTCCTTCTCCATTTCAATCTGACTTTCACTCTCCTCTTCCCAGTTAAAACTCTAGTTTTAACTATTTTGTCTAAGGTATCTATTAATGGCTCTACCAAAAGTAACTCAATAAATGTGTGAGTGTTCATAATCTTCTCTTTGTATAAAGGAATCTGTGTTCTTTTCCATTTAGTTTCTCCCTGTCTCTTGGCTGAGCCAGTTTCTGTGTTTTGAGATGCCAAATCTGTAGAATGGGTAGAGACATATGACTAAGAAGCAAAGAAAGAACTTAGCAAGATTATTAAGTTGAATTACATAAGATGGAGAAGATAGTGGAAAAGTGGGATATAGAAGAAAATAGACCTTGAGTACATTATGTTAAGTGAAAAAGCCAGTCACAGAAGGGCAAATACTGCATGATTCCACTTACATGAAGTATCTAAAGTAGTCAGAACAGTGACTGACTCGGGTGGGGACAGGTAGCGAGTTGCTATTCAATGTATACAAAGTCTGAGTTATACCAGATGAAAAAGTTCTAAAGATCTGCAGTACAACATTATGGTTATAGTTAATATTGTACTTACTATACGCTTAAAAGTTGCTAAGAGGAAGATAGGTCTCATATTATGCATATGAGTGTTTTGTTTTGTTTTGTTTTTCTTGACAGGGAAGGAGATTTTTTTTTTAATATTTGATTTGGAGGGGGGGCGAGTAACTAGGTTAATTTGTTTACCTATGTTTAGAGGAGGTACTGGGGATTGAACCCCAGGACCTAGTGCATGCTTAGCACTACCACTTGAGCTATACCCTCCCCAAGTTTTGGGGTTTTTTTTTTGTTTTTTTAATCATGACTAGAAGGAGGAGGAAGAGAAGATGATGGAGCCAGAGATAAAGGTCTATGGGAGGTTGGCATGTAAGAGATTCCACAGGAGATTCAGGGTATAAGAGAACTGGGATGGAGGAAGTTTTTGAGAAGCTCAGTACAGGATTAGGAATTGGATCCCCTTCAGTATTCTTTAACAGACTTGAATAAAAAATGGTATTCATCTTTAATAACTGTATTTAGAAGAACTCTTGTTTCTTCTTTAAATGTAACTGTGAGAATGAGCTGCTTAGACTTTAAGGATTATTTAGAGTTATATATGCTGTGTCCTATTCTCAAATTAACATAATATAATGGGGGAAAAATTGCAAGCTCCAAGTCAAGTTGTTCAGACTGCAAGTGTCTCTTCCACTTTCTAGCTCTGTGACCTTGGGCAAGTATTTGAATCTCTCTTTCTTCAACTGGAAACTAGGAGGTCATAATATCTACGAGGAAAGGCTGTTAGGGATCCTTAATGTGAATGAGATTACATACATGAAAATACCTATAGAGGAAGCTATAGAGCCGATCCATAATAGCTATTCAACAATTATAACTCCCTTTAGAATGAAACCACACCAAGGAACCCGTTGAGGTTTTGAGAGTCCAAGTTTCAGAAGTCGTTCTAAAGCTTAAGGAAAAGGACTATATTAACTGCTTCCCAAAAATGGAAGCAAGCAATAGCTCAAGTATGCCAAATTTCACAATCTCACCCTATAGTTCAATCCCCTAAAGCTTTTTAAATTTAAAAGTAACTTTGTGCAAATTAAACTTCCAATGAGTTACTATTTTTTCACTCATTGGATTGGGAAAGATTGAAAGATTAATAGCATGCTGTAGCCAAGAGGTGGAAAAATATACACCTTCATACTTTGCTGTAGGCAGTACAAAACAGCACAACCTCTGTGTAGGGTAATTCATCAAGGTCTGTCAAAATCTTAAATGTATATATTCTTTTACTGGCAAGGTTATTTTTAGTAATTTAGCTTACAGATGTACTCCCACATGTTGAAATGGTATATGTTTAAGGATATTTATTGCAGCATTGTTTGTGATACCAAAAGCTTGCAAACAACATATGTTATTCAGACTGAAATTGGTTAAATAACATATCACATCCAGACATTGGATTCTACACAATATTTAACAAAAATGAGGCAGCTCTGTGTCCATAGAGGTGAAATATGTTAAAAACAATGAAGGTTCTGTGCATGTATACTAGGTTACCATCTATGGACGTGGGACTGGACAAATACATATGTGTGCATTTCAAAATGCACAGACGATCTCTGAAAGCATACACCATGAACAGTGGTATCTCTGGAGAGAAAAACTGGGTAAATAGCAGACTGGGGCAGGATAGCGTGGGAGCCTTACTTTGCTTTTCACTCACTGTATCTCTTGGATTTTTACCCTGTGCATGAAGTACCTATTTAAAAATAAATAACATTTCTTAAAAAGAAAACACTGTGTGAAACAACATACAATTTGGAGTGAGAGGGCTGGATACAAACTGCTGTTTACTTCCAGGATGATCTCAAACAAGTGATTTTCCCTTTCTGAGTCTTTGTTTCTTCGGGGGAATACAGGCATAATATAATATTGTTGGGACGACACTTGAAATATTGGATATGAGATTGCTTATAGGTAATAAAATGTTTCTATGTCTCTGTTTGTCTAAGTAAAAAGCATGGGAAAACCCAGCTGTCCCCAGATCAGAGTATTACTCAGCATGGAACTGGGTCTCACACTTTAGGCTGGTGTCACAAAGGGTCTTAGAAGTTTAAGAGCAAAACACAGGATACTGCAGTGGTTCCAAACCTTGCTACCTATTGAAATCAAATGCCCTTGTGCCCCAGAATTCCAGATTGTTGGGTCTGCTGTACACTGCTCCTCCAGGTGATGTGAGCATGCATCCAGATCTTGAAACCACTAGTCAAGTAGGAGGAGCCTTACGCAGTTAGTCATGGAATGTAGGTTCACGCTCAGTTCTTGCCCAGACTGTGTAACCTTGGGCAAGTTAATCCCCCTTTCTGGACCTTAGGACCCTCATCAGTATATGTCCATGTCCTTTTACCAGCTGTAATCTCTGAAGAGCTTTATGGTCTGAATATCCTGGGATTCTCATTCCTGTCTGTTGGTGCTACCTATGAAGAAACCCCTGTCCAGGACAGCTGCAGGACCAGAGGGGACAGAGACTGTGGTACTAGTGGTATAAATAGGAATGCTCCTAAGATTCAGTCTTTTAACAAGGGTAGTGCCAGGTATCTGGAAATGCTGCTTTGACACACAGTAGGAGCGGCTATGAGCCATTTTGGCACTAGCTGGAACTTTGTATTTCAATTCACCTGAACCTAATTCTACCTAGAAATCTTAACTATTGGGCAATCTTACTAAATGTCATGGATCAACTTCCCCTGCCCGTTGTTGGTTAATGAGTTAATTTTTAAAACTCTGACTCTGAAACCAACTATTGACATTCATTCAGGTACTTAATATTTAATATCCAAATATTTGTTGAGCACTTACAATTTTCCAGCTACCTGAGACCATGCCTGCAAGGAATTACAAGTGTGACAAATATTCTCTACTCATCAACAAGTAAAATAATGTAGACATACAGATGGCCAACAGTTACATGAAAAGATGCTCAACATTAATAATCATCAGGCAATTGCAAATCAAAACCACATTGAGACATCACTTACGTCTGTTGGAATGGTGACTGTCAAAAAACAAGTAATATCAAGTGTTGTCAAGGACATGAAGAAAAGGGAACTCTTGTGCACTATTGGTGGGAATGTAAATTGATGCGGCCATTATAGAATACAGTATAGAGGTTCCTCAAAAAATTAAAAATAGAACTACCATATGATTCAGAGATCCCACTTCTAGGTAATTATCCAAAGAGAATGAAGACACTAACTGGAAAAGATATATGCACCCCTATATTCATTGCAGCATTATTTATAATAACTAAGACATGGGAGCTACCTAAGTGTCCATCAGTAAATGAATGGATAAAGAAAAATGTGGTATGTATATACAACAGAATACTATTCAGCCATAAAAGAGAATGAAATCTTGCCACTTATGACAACATGCATGGACCTTGAGGTCATTATGTTAAAGTGAACTAAGTCAGACAAAGAAAGACAAGTACCATATGATCTCACCTATATGTAAAATCTGGGGGAGAAAAAAATAAGTTCATAGATAAGAGAATAGATTGGTGATTGCCAGAGGCGAGGGGTGGGGCATGGGTGACATGCATGAAGGGGATCAAAAGGTACAAGCTTCCAGTTAAAAAATAAGTCATGGGAATATAATGTACAGCATGGAGACTAGTTAATAATACTGTATTTTACATTTGAAAGTTATTAAGAGAATAGATTTTAAAAGTTCTCATCACAAGAGAAAAATCAACTGTGTAGTGACAGATATTTAACTAGACTTTGTGGTAATCATTTTACAATGTATGCAAATATCAAATAATTACGTTGTACACCTGAAATTAATATAATTATATTAATTTATACCTCAATTCAATTATACCTCGATTTTTTTTAATTTTAAGTAAAATAATCCTGATATTTACTCAGCCATGCATCCTCTTTGGGAGAACCATTGCTTTTAACTTTAAAAACAACAACAACAGCTATATGGGGAGGATTAAAAAGAAGACTGCAGCTTCTACGATTAAAACAAGGAACTCAAACAATGTCAGTGAGCTCCCCATCTCTCCTTTTGCTTCTCTTTGCATGTAGCCTCATTCTCTCCTACATCCAAAGGCTTCACAAGGACTTCCAGCAGCTGGCACATACATCACCCATATAGTTTGTACCTCAGAGGAAGAATCTTCTGTCTCTCCTGATAGCTCCAAGAAAAAACCTCCAGTTTGGGTCATGTGCCCACCTCTGAACCAATCATTGTAGCCAAGGAGATGGAGTAGCGGTTTGGCCAGACTTGGGGCTGGGGTGAGCTAAGCCCCGCTAAGCAACATGGAAAGGGAAAACCGAAAAGCTATGTGATTGATAGTCAGGCTGGGTGAGGAAGAGGAGGCAGATGAGGAACAGCAGCTTTAATAAGGAGAAAACAGCTAGGCTGAGTACACCAGGTTGGGGGTGTAGGAATGAAAAGGGAACAGGCCAGGGCCTGAAAATTGGTTTAAGAGCTGAATGGAAAGATAATTGTGGTTCCATAGCAGCCTTAAGCACCATATATTTTAAATTCAGTAGACAATCTCTCAGTGGGGTCCAGAACAAAGCTGTGGACCACTAACAGGCAGCCACAGGGATGCACCTAGCCATCTTTCTCCAAGTTGACAGATGCAGTCTCCTCTTTTGCTTTAGACTCTGAGTCCTAACCACTACTTGCTATCACCTAAACCATTGATTGATTCACAAAATCTTTCTCTGTCCAACACATGTAAAGGAAATGATATACTTCTAGCTGTAAAGTGGTTATAATATCAGTGATTTAGAGAGAAGAAGATGATGAGATTTTTTCAGAGGGGAAAAAGCATGCCCCAGGCTTCTGTAGCAGGTACATAGGGATGCTGAAGAGGGAAGAGAGAAATGTTTAAAAAGCTCCCGAGGGGATTCTGCTACACCCAGTTAGGAAGGCACACCTCTCTCCCCTCAATGTTGCATCTGAGAATCAATATTGTTCTAAATACAGAATATTAACCCTGTGGGTCCTCTCCTGTGACACTACCCACCTACTCGTGGCAATTGCCAACAAGCCAGCCCCTCATAACACAATCCAAATGTCAATATGTCTAGCATATCCCGTGGGGATGCTTGCAGACACAATGTTAAATTTCTTAATATTATGTCCACCTTCTGACCCAGTAAATCCACTTCTGGGAATTAACTTAAAGGAAATGGAAATAATCCATACAGAAATAGCTTTATGTAAAAGATTTTCGCTAAGGATTTACATGTAATAATGAAAAAATGAAGCAGACTAAATTCAGAGGAAGGAATTGATGATAGCTGCTAACACTGATTAAACACTGACCACACAACAGGTTCTGTGCTCATCAATTCATCTAACCCACTTACTTCTCACAACAATCTAGTGAGGTTGGTATCATTTTTATTTTATATATTTATTGTTTTACAATTAGGAATTCAAGGCATGCAGTAGCAGATACAGATTGCAGTTTTATGTAGTGATTAAGTATAATAATAATGAAGAGCTTGTAATAACAGAAAAATTATTAGGTAGCAATATTAAGTGGAAAAATAAAAAGATGATATGATATTAATTATATAGACTATGCACACTGAAAAGACTTGAAAACATGTTAAAATGTTACCAATAGTTGCCCTTGAATGACAAATTACCTTTCTATTTGTAATGTTCTATATTCTCTAGGCTGTCTATAATGAGCAAGATTGATTTTTAATGTTAGCAAACATAAAGCAAATTGATTGTTTGAAAGTTAACTCCATATACACTAAAGCAAAACAGTGGGTAGCCCTGGGTAAGGGGAACTGTGGGTCTTGTTCTTCTTTGTAGTTTCATACTTTCTGGTAATAAACATGCATTGTTTTTGAGAAAAAAGAAAAATAATTTAAACAGTATATTTAAAAAATAAAAAGAAGAAGAAAGAAATGTTACTTAAGATGCTATAAATCCAATAATTAGTCAAAGCATCTAGGGTTTCCTTCCCCACTCCTTTTGCCACCCAATTCTTTATAACTTAAAATAATAGGCCATTATCTGTTTTTGTGTCATACAAAGTCATCCCTTGCAGCACTGTAAACCACAAACAGCAGGAAGTCACATTCACTGAGCTGTGCATTTGCAAAATGCATGCAGTCAGGCGTTAGTGAGAGCAACAGCCCTAGTTTGCAGAAATGTTTTACCAGTGCATCATAAATGTGGGTGGTGTAACTGAGGACAAAGAAGTTTTCAAATTTTTTGAAAGAAAAGAGTATTCAACTTTCAGAAGTCAACTTGGAGGGTTTAAAAGATTCCAGAAATAAGAATCTTCCTTAAGACCTCTCCATTCTCAGCCAGTGAGTTGCAGTCTTTGTGGCACTGGGAAAGGTAGATCCTAACTACTAAGGTCACACAGTCATGCCATTTATACCACCAAGAAACAGGAAGATCTACCTCCTACCCTCCCTCTTTAATGCAACCACTCAAGCTCAAACTCTGCACACCTCTCACCTAGATTATTGCCACGTGCTCCTTACTTGTCTCAGCGCTTCTACTTTCTCTTCTGTACACTTTTCTTCACAGAAAAGTCAAAGTGATTATTTTAAAATATAAATGAGACCATTTTAGCCCCCTGCTTAATCCTTTGATGGCTGCCCCATCCCATGGCAAATAAAATGCATACTCTTACGCAAGGTCAAGGAAATCCTGCAGCGTCAAAGCTGCCTTCTCTCCACCCTCATCCTGGGCCACCCTGACCTCGCCAGCTTCCCAGCAGCCATATCAGAGTCCCTCTAGCTTGAGTATGCCAAGCTTTCTCCCACTACAAGGCTTCAGATCAGCTGTGCTTCTGCTGGAAGAACTCTGCGTTCTCTTTTCAAGGTTTCAGCTAAACGTCAGCTTCTTTGAAAGGCCTCTCTGACAACCCAGTCTAAGCAACCCTTTTCCTCATCCTGCCCCAATATGCCCTGCCTTTGTGCTCAATCATTTCCTTAACAGCTCTTATCACAATTTATAATTATGAAAGTCTACCGTTATTTATTATTTATTGTCTGTCATCCAATGTGTAAGCCTCATACCTGGTTTACTTACCATTACATTACTTTCTAATGTGACCCTAGAATAATGCCTGGCACTTAGTAGGCCCTCCAAGAAAACAACAACAAAAACTTACTGAATGAATGAATGAACTCATTTGTACTGCTTATTCATTATGTGTCCTTGCAGAGTTTACTTAACCTCTCTAGGACTAGTTTCTTCATCTGTACAGTAAGAATACTAGTTACCTCCCTATGAATAAATGTTTGTAAAATGTCTGGCACAGCAGCTGTACAGAGCAGGCTCTCTTAAAATCACAGCTCTCATGATGAAGGTTATTATGGGCTGGGCAGTTAATCAAGAAATCCCATTTTCATCTCATGAACCTATAGGCAGAGCTTGTTTTTCTAATTGGTGATGTTGTTGAAAGAAAAAAAAAGCACAGTGCCAAGAACAGAACGGATGCTTGATTAATGTCTGATCGATGAAGCAATTATAATTTTAAAAATTTTAAATTCTAACCTTTAAGAAGTTTACCATATGCATGATTTACAATTTTAAAAACTGAATACAACGTAATAGGAGTCTAGGCAAATAAGTCTGGTACATCCAAACAATGGAATTGTGTCCTTATTTAGATTGGGGTATAAAAACTATTAGTTTCTGACATCTGTAGATGAAATCACCAAGGCATAAGGAAAAAAGAAACTTTAACAATAAAAAAGTGAATTTACTTTAAGAAAACAAGTACAAATCTGTACTGTTATATCCATATTGCGAACTACCTTCAGATTTACAAAGGGAGCTTGGGTAATATGAGCATTAGTTGAAGAATCAAGTCCTGTCTTCTCTTGTTCTGGCTTTGGCGTTAAGTAGCTACTTGACCGTGGGTATGTTGCTGACTCTCTCAGCCTCATTTTGTGCAATGAAAGGCCTGAATTAGATGATCCCTAAGGTTCTGCTGATTTGAAGATCCTAAGAGTTTAACACTTCATTTGCTATTCACAGCCCTCATGGTCAACCATCATTTCCTAATTAATAACGATGGTTTATCTACATTGCTTAACCTCATGATAGAACCACATTGATACTCTGTCTGATGGTGGAGGAACTCAACTGGGGTTTATAAATGTGGCAAATGAGGCATTCATTGCTCTACTACCCTCATGCTTTATAATCCAAAATTTATGTTTGCAATCAAGAGCATGAGCTCAAACAACTGTGTAATTTAGATATCCAAATTCAGAAATCTTTAATTTCCTAGGTTGATATCAACAGGATAGCAATTCACCAAATAACTGTTAATTTCTTACCAGTGATATTACATGATAATCTTACTACCCTTAATGCAGTAACAACTACCAAATATTCAAACCAGGACCTGTAACTTGTAGCAGTATAGAATGGTGCAAAGAATGCAGCTTCAGGGTCAGCCAGGCTTGGGCTCAAAACCCAGCTCAACCTTCAGCTGCTGTAAGATCTTGGGTAACTTCTGTTTCCTGTAGAATGAGAGTAAGAATGCCTCCCTCAGAGAGTTGCTGGGACTATTTTAAATGATGTATATGAGGCACCAGCCTTATTGCCTGGTCTGGTATGCAGTTGCCTTTTCCTACTGAAAACTGGGCACTACTGTGGTTTCCATTTGTGGGAGGGCAGATGGAAGTTCAGAGCAGCGGTGAACTGATCTCTGCCACAAGCCAACTCCAGAGCCCACTGCCTGAGAAGTCATTTCCTGGTTCTAAATCTTAGTGTAGAATCATGGTCGGTACACATCCATGCTTCATGAAGAGCCATTCATCTTTCTAACATTTCTGAGCATTTACTCTATTCCAAACAGGAATCTGGCTGCTGAGGATTGAAATAGGAGTAAGATACATTCCTTTAATGAGGGTAATGAGACCTGGTGCAGGCCAGTGAGAGAACGCCAAAAAAACAAAAACAAAGTAAAAATAGTAATAATAGTAATAATAATAATAATAGTAATAATAATAATAATAATACAAATAAGGCAGCATGATAGATGTTATAAATGGAGGTATGAAGAGTACTCTGGGAGCATTAAATCTGCCTGAGTACTTGAGAAAAGCCTTATGGAGGAAGGGACATTAAACTGGATAAACAGAAATTTACTATCTAGAGAAGAGAATTCTATACAGAGAAATAGTACTCTCCAGGACACAAAAGCTCTCGTTACTAACATTAGGTGAGGGGAAGTGTAGAGAGTGATATGTGGAATGCTGGGAGGTAAAACTGGAAAGGGGTATGTGTTGAGGCGGACTGTGTCTTTAAAACAATTACTCTGGGAGTAGGGTATTTCCAGAATAGGAGCAGAAAGAAGGAACTACTCCAGATAATTACAGTAATCTGGGCCAAATAGAAGGTCTGAACTTAAGCATTGGCAGTGGGAATGGAGAGGGGGAAATGGATTCAAGAATCACTTAAGAGGCAGAACAAAAAGGATTTGTATCTGACTGTATTGTGTTTGCCTGCTTGCTTCTTTTGCTGAACTGAGTTGCTTAGATTCAGAGTCATGTCTCAATCATCTTTGTCTCTTGTTATGGCACAGTATCTAGCAATGATATGTAGTAAATGGTATGCAAATGTCTACTGAATGAATGGTGCATGGTGAAGGAGAAGGAATTGGTGAGGGTGGCTGTAGATTTTTTAGCTTGAGTCTTTGGATGGTTGATTGAACTAAGAGTAAAATACAAGAGGAAGAACATTTTGGGGTAGAGAAAAGAGTCCAGTTTGGACATGTATGAGGTAACTGTGGGACAACTCACAGGTGAATATCTAGGGTTGGGGCTCTACAGAGAGGTATGGATTAGAAAAGTTGGTCTGGGAATTATGGGAGAGAGAGAGATATCCAGGGGATGATCAGAGAGATCAGACCTCCTATGGACAGATGGAAATTTGAGCCTCTCTAAATAGACTTTCCAAGCTCTCTTCTTTTTTTTCTTACCTACCTGTGCTCTTCCCTCTCCCCTCATCTGGGTACCTCTTGGATGCCAGCAGACTCAAATTCCCCACTGAATGGATCTCAGGAGAAACACTCCAGTTAATCTGGTAAGACTTCTGTCATTCCTTCTTCTTGCTCATGATCCAGTCATTATAAAATCTAGACATGATAGAAGACTTACAACCATTCCTTCTACCAGTCTCTCCATCCTTAGCACTCCCACAGTTTTCCAGTTGATTAAGAATCTCACAAGGGGTAACAAAAGAAATGGAACTGAGAAGTCCAATATATGAGTAGAAATCATAGCTTGTCCAAAAAAAGCAAAATCTACACTCTAAAAATTCCTATACAGAGGCAGGAAAACTGATGTTTAATGGTAACAACAATGAAAGGGTAATAGATCATCAATGGTCCATTCTCCCTAATAAATCAAAGATTAGCTTCCCTCTTCAAACACTCTGAGAGATCCCCACTTTGATATAAAAAGTGAGCCAATTTAACCTTGTCAATTATAGGCTCCCATGTGATTCTCTAGCTCATAAAAATAATATGACCTTACATTTAGCAGAGGTGATTTTATTTCAACAAAACTCAAATTGCTTTAACAAATTTATTCTACTATTCCTCAAACCATCCCTTGCTGGCAAAGAGAAGGGATAGGCAGTTATTTCCAATTTTATTGGACAAACCTAGCCACAGAGTTATCAAACAGTGGTCTAAGGTTGCATATCAAGACAGCACAAAATAAATATCTCAAAATTTAAGTCAGAGGCTGAACACCTGGTTCAGTACTTTGTCCATTAGGCCAGGCTGCCTTTTGGTTTTCCAGTGTTCTAAGCAACTACTGTCCCATAAAAAATCATCTAAATCTTTTGATTAGAAGAAAGAAGGTGGGGGGAGGTCCTTTAAGAGTCTTAAAGAAAGGGCATCTAAACATGTATGATTAGGAAACCAAGGCCCACACATGTGAAGTGATTTGCCCAAAGTCATATAGATACTGAGTAGCAGGGCTAAGTTATAAGCAATTTTAATTCACTTTTCAAAAATTGTGGCTCTTACTATTTTTATAAAAATCATAATAATGCTTAACATTTACTAAGTGTGCATTAAGCTGCCAAACACTTGTTCTTAGTATTTTCATGCATAAATTTATTTAAGCCTATGATTATATTTTTACTGATGAATATACTGAGTATAAGAATTAAATAATTTGCTTAGAGCTACATAGCTAGTTGAGTAAAGGAGCCAGAATTTGAATCTAAGTCTGTATAAATCCAAGTTCTTTATCACGATGCAATGCTGCCCACAATGGCTTAGAATTTCAGAATTTGAAGGAACCTTATTGATTATCCTTCTCAGTGCCCTACCACATTCATGAACAATCTCCCACATCTTTCATACCTAATGATCTGACCTTTGCTTGAACATCCAGTGGTAGAGAATTTACTGTCTAAAAATGCACCTCATGTTTATTTAGGGCAGCTAAAACTCACTTTCCTGAGCCTTCTACTCACTGGTGCAATTTCTGGATAATAATGGAACACTGTCCCCTAGGAACTTTAGAAAGAACAGGGAAAGAAAGAGATGGCAACTCCGAGGACAGCAATGTTTAATTTATGTGGTCAATATGCAAACAGATGCAACCTTTCTGGTTTTATTTCTCTCTGATCTCACGGAGAAATTAATCTAGCAACAGCCCAAAGAGGGTATTCCAATGTATAAGGATAACTGAAATCCTCAGGACCAGGAAATAAACTTCAGCCAGTTATCGTACTATAACAATTCACAAACCCTGAAGGAATATCCAGAGACTCACGGAGCCTCTCTCTGCAGGGGTATCTATACTAGCTTTCAGGTCACTTCCTGAAGAGAATGTGTGGATGCAGCCTCCAAAAGTTCCAGTTCACCAACTGGTAGTGGATATTTTTTGAAAGCCATCTTACTACTTAACTTGAAAGTTAACTGAAATCTGCTGATGGGAGTATGAAGACTCTCTGGTGGCTCACAATTACAAGATCCAACTAAAATCCCACATTTTATTCTCCCCTTTCACTCTGACTTTCTTTAGAGCCAGTAATATGCCCATGATGGGGCTTAGAAAAGACTCAGTGTGCATATAAATGCGTAATGGCACATAACAGACCTAATAGCCCTGGGATTGGGAAATAAAATTGGTTTTTTTCTAGTTTGGGTTTGAGGGTCTTTGAAGAGTTTTATCAAGAATAAAACTATCTGTTTGGGGATAATTCAAAAAATTGGAAATAACTGTGACGGTTGTACAACATTGTGAATGCAATTAATGCCATTGACTCATACACTTAAACTGTTAAAAATGGTTAAAAGAAAAAGTTTTATATTTGTTTTTGTATATATATTTCATATTATGTTTTGTGTTTTATATTTATATGTTTTACCGCAACTTAAAAAAATTAGCAACGCAATACACCAAAAACCATAAAATTGTACACTTTACTGGGCTGAGTTATACAGTATGTGATTTATATCTCAATAAAGCTGCTAAAAAAACAAATGGAATGTTAGAAATTATTTAGTCCCCTCAAAAAATATGAAAACGAATATATGTATGGATATGCATGACTGAGACATTGTGCTGTACACCAGACATTGTAATTGACTGTACATCAGTTTTAAAAAAAGAAATTATTTAGTACCAGAACCTCATTTTATAATGAAGCAAATTGAGGCCCAAAAGAAGGAAAGGGACTCTACAAAGGTTGTACACATTTTTTATGTTAAAAACTACATTTTAATTTTACATTATGTGCCTTTTACTACAATAAAAAAAGATATTTCATTTTGTATTTGTAACAGAGAGTCAAACAAATCCACTGCATCTTAATAAATCTCAGTGAATAAAATTGTAAAATATGACTGACTTACTAAGATTTTCTTGATCCTCAGGCTGCTGGAAGATGTCTTATATAAGAAATATCTGAATAATTTCTCTTTACCAGTAAGCTGTAAAACCACTTGAAATCTTAAGACAAAGGAAAGAAATCGTGGGTCCCTAAGAAGAAAGGAAACATGCCCACTTACATCCTGACACTCTCTTTTTGGGGACTTCACAGAAGAACCCTGAGGTCTTTGGCCTTCAAACCTTTGTTAGATGAGTGTCACTAGTCTCCAAATGGTGTTGATCAAAAAGAAGCTAATCACACCCCATGGACAGCTTACGTAACAATGGTCAGTGAGAAAATAGAGAGTTTATAAGCCAAGCAAAGAGCTGAGAAAATATCCTCAATAATTCAAGCTAAAAAAAGAAATAGTCACATAGGAAAATAAAATTAAAAATTTAGCAAAAATTCCTGAACTGTTTGGCCTCATAATTTGCAACAATAGTGTCCCAGTATACTTAGGTGTAGAGGTTGGTTAAGAGATGCCTCGTTGTTATTAAAAATTAAGAAAGCAATGTTTGAAAATCATTTCTTTTCTTAAAAAGATAAAATAAGTAATTCCTATGTAACCTACATAAAGCTAAGTCACTTCATGGCCCAGTATATATATAAAGTTGCATTCAACTATCCAACATAAACATGACAGAATGTATACTTTAATTTCTAAAAAGGAGACAGAATGAAAGTGTATCTTTATCTTCACTCCCTCCCCAGATCCAAATAAACTGATACTAAAGGAATAAAAAAGTTTTTTTAAAAACTCACAAGAATAAAGACAATGGGAAAGAATAAGGACGAAACAGACCACTGAATTTTTGGTAAAAAGCAAATAGAGATGCTTTTTCCTTAGTGATTTAGAAAACCAGGAGAAGTCTCAAACAAAGTTACTGAAGATGGAGATACTGATAACATGTGAACTAATGTATCTAATAATTTTTTCTCAAAAAACTCTAAGGACTTGGAAACACGAAGCATGGCAGCACGCATCTGTTCTAAATCTGAGTGCCACTTCCACTTCCCCTAAGGATGCAGAGAATTACCAAAAAGAAAAATTCCCACCTGTTTTAAAAAGCCAGATAATCTACATATAAAATAGATAAACAACAAGGTCCTACTGTATAGCACAGGAAATTATATTCAATACCTTGTTAATGGCCTATAATGAAAAAGAATATGAAAAGGAATACATACGTATGTATAAATGAATCACTAAGATTTACACCAGAAATTAACACAATATTGTTAGTCGACTATACTTCAGTAAAAAAAGAAAATCCCCTCTGCAAAAGAAGCCAGATAATCCTCTAAACATGATAACGTTTTTTGAGTACACCAAAGAGCTCAGGTCACAAGGAAATTGAGTAACATGAATTCCAAACAAACTCCCCAAGGAGAAATAAGAGATATAAACATTTGCTTTAGGCAAAGAATGGAAAAAAGTGGTACTCACCATATAAGCAAGTAAAAAGAAATCAAGTAAAATGTTAATGAATTGTTGAAGAGCAAGTGAGGGGTAGCATGTCAGCTTGGTATAGCTGGAGCTCCCAGTCACAAACGGAGTGAGTACTTAAAATCTCTTCTTCATGGGCCTCTACTGGGTTGTGTTGGTAATGAATTCTTTCAATCTGAAAACTCTAGTTTTTCAGGTCTGAAAATTTTTCTTTTATTATGCCTTTTATTTCATCCCTTTTTTTTTCTGTTTGCTTATCTGGATGTGAAATTTCCTGGACTGACTCCTTAGTTTGTTTTTGTTTTTGTTTTTTTTCTATTTCTTTACCTTTTTTCCTACCCTAAACTCAAAAGTCTTCTTCAATTTTGTCTTCCATTTTTTTTCTATTGAATTTTCAGTTTCACTCTGCAGGAAAAGGTTAAGGCAGGTCTGTCTGATTGTGCTGTCTCTTGGAGGTTTTGAGGAAGTTTCCTGGGAACTTGGCCCCTGGCATGTACTCCATGCTACTAAGTGATAAAAGTGTTTTGAATGCCTGCAGCACTGAATTCTGTTATATCAGCCTGCCTAGATTGTTTGTGCAAACAACATGATTTAGGATGAACACCTGTTTTTCTTCTGAGAGTCTAGAACTTCGGTAATTGTGGCTGGTTTCACGGGCAGAGTGTGCTTGAATGACCAGCAATAAAAACCCCGGATTGTGAGTCTTCAGAGGGCTTAGCCAGCAAAAACACTGCGTGGATTCCTACATTTCACTGCTGAAAGCCAAAGTATGCTCTGTGTGGCAACCCCACTCTGCCCAGAGGAAAAACTTTGGAAGTCTGTGTAGGACTCCTCCAGATTCTGCCTGATGTGTCTTCCCCCTTATGATCCTGCTGTGTATCATTTGCTGTAATAAACAACAGCCATGATTACAACTGCCTCTGAGTCTGAATCCTTCCAGAGAATCACTGAATGTGTGGGTAAGTCATGGGAACATCTAAAACTTTCAGGTATCATATTTTTTATTTCTGTATGTTCTGCTTTGTTCTCTGATTGTAACTCTTTAAAAAAACAAAACAAAAAAACATGGCACTCTGCTCTTATTTAAGGGATGCAATATCTTCTCTTCCCTTTTAGAGAATTTTAATCCTAAACTTTGTAGATATTGCTCTGTATATTGTCTTTTTCCACTCTACTTGGTTTGGTCTCTCTTTCTAATGTTGGAGCTTTCCTTAAATATTTCGTGATACTTGATTGTCCATTCATGGTTAATGATGGGGAACTAAAACGCTGATGGAAGCTGTGTTTGCATGCTAAGGCTTATTAAATAGTGGGCTTGACTGTTGGGCAAGCTGGCTTTCTTCACAGCAGGTGTCAGTATGCACAAGCTTTCCACCTGAAACAGTCTCTCCAGAGAAGAATCCTTTCATTTTCTCCTTGTGAATTACATGCAGGGCTGCTGGATTTTCACTAGTAGAATAAGAGTATGCAGTGGTTTTCAGACTTTAGTGCACATCTGGAGATAGGTATATGGGCCTCTTGCTCTGGGGCCAGCAGATATTTGGGATGAACCAAGCCTATAGGTGTCTGCCCCCAAACTCCTAGCTCCTGATGGGTAGACCTCTCTTGCTCCTTGAGGGTGGCCATTTCACACGAGTTTGGCACAGACCCCTATCTCCTTCTTGTGGATCCAGGGATAATCTGCTTTCTGTTCTCTTTACAGGCTGTATGCTCCCTCTCTAGGGTGGCCTCCCACTCTCACCCCTGTCAGATAGGTTATGAAGAGTCTGCTTTGCCTCCCCCATTCCCTTCTTCCCCTAAATAAGTCCCATTTTTCATATGTATACTGCAAATCAAGTCAGGGGAACAGAAGAGTGACAAAAAATAACAAACGTGAGACCAGGACAGAAATTTCTGAACTCTTACAAAGTTACTGGGAATTGTTGCCCCTGATTTTTCGTTCCTAATTCTACTGCCTCACTCCCACCTTGCCACCTCTTCCACTCTGTACATACTGTACTGGAAAAAAATAATAATGATGATAATGATAATAATCATCTTTTTTCTTATTACATAGAGTTATAGTAGAAAATTGTAGATAACATTCCCTATTCCCCACCACATACACACATTCAAATAGAAATTTAAGGGGGGGAGGGTATAGAGTGCATGCGTAGCATGCATGAGGTCCCAAGTTCAATCCCCAGTATCTCCATTAAGATAAACAAATAAAAGCCTAGTTACTCCCTGTCCCCTCAAAAAAGAAATTTAAGTCATATATTATCCTTCCACCCACAATTGTTAACACTTTGGTGTATTTCTTTCCAGTCTTTCTTCTATTCAAAAATGCTGATTTATACACATATATAATACATATTTTGCAAAACTGGGATTGTAGTGTACAGATTTTCTGTAACAACCTTTTTTATTTAATAAATCATGGCACCTAGCTAGTTAAATAAATATAATTCACAAGTCCATTTTAATTATACGGATTTACCATAATTTATTTAACTGATACCATATTGATGGACACTTAGGTGGTTTTCAACTGTATGCTGTTATAAATATTTCAGGGATTAGCATACATCCATCAATGCCTGCAGATTTGTCTACTGTTAATATGGCCTTGGAAATCTAGGGAAGTCTTAGGCAAGGTGTACTAATTTCTACCCACCAACAGCGGCCCCTTTTGCTACTCACTGCTAGTGCTGCATATGAGTATTCTCTTCAGTTTTTGATCACCTGATAGGCAAAAATTACATTTTATTTGTATTTAAATTTCTTTGATATTGAATATATTTTCACAAGTTTATTGGTCACCTGTTTTTCTTTGTGACTTGGATTTTCCTGCTCATTTTTCTATTAGGATAGTCAATTTATTTTATTCCCTTATGACAGTTTTTTGTGTATTAAATATACTAAATTTTAGTCTGAAATATATATTTTGAATTTTTCCCAGTTTATTATTTGCCCTCTTATATGCTTATGGTACCTCTGAACATCTAGAAGATAGAGTTTTACTAGTCAAATCTGTCCATCTTTCCCTTTAAGGTTTCTGCCTGTGGTGTGCATTCTTTAAAAAGGCCTTTACTCCTTCCCACCCCTGCCAAAATATTTACCAATAATTTCTTCCAATAATTCCTTCTAGTACTTTTAACCTTTTTGCTTACATTTAAATCTTTAATTCATCTGAATTTACTCTAGTATATAGTGTGTGTATTAGTTAGGGTTCTCCAGAATCAGTAGGGTGTGTGTGTGTGTGTGTGTGTGTGTACAGAGAGAGGGAGAGATTTATTTTAAGGAATTGGCTTACGCAATTGTGGGGGCGGGTAAGTCTAAAATCTGCAGAGCAGAACAGTACCTGGAGACCCAGGGAAGAGTTGATATTGCAGCTTGAGTCCCAAGGCTACCAGCTGGCCAAATTCTCTCTTGGTCCGGAGATTTCATTTTTTTTTTTTTAATCTTAAAGCCATCAACTGATTAGATGAGGCCCATCCACATTATGGAGGGTACAGATCTCCCTTAACCTTATTTTTAAATTTTATTTTATTGCATTATAGTCAGTTTATAGTGTTGTCCCTTAACTTATGATGGGATTACTTTTCAATAAACCCATTGTAATTTGAAAACAGTGTAAGTCAAAAATGCCTTTAATACATCTAACCCACCAAACATCATGGCTTAGCCTAGCTGATCTCAAACATGCTCTGAATACTTACATTAGCCTACAGTTGGGCAGAATCATCTAACATAAAGCTTATTTTATAATAAAATGTTGAATATCTCATGTAATTCATTGAATACTGTATAAAAGTGAAAAACAGAATGATTGTCTGGGTACAGGATGACTGTAAGTGTTATCAGTCGTTTACCCTCGTGATTGCATGGCTGACTGGGAGCTGCGGCTCCCTGCTCTGTCTAGCATCACATAAGAGTATCCTACCACATATCACTAGCCTGAGAAAAGATCAAAATTCAGAGTTCTATACATGGTTTCTACAGAATGTATATTGCTTTCATACCAGGATAAAGTCAAAAAATCCTAAATTGAATCATCCTAAATCAGAGACCATCTGTAATCTGCTTTACTCCAAATCTATTGATTTAAATGTTAATCTCACCTTAAAAATATCTTCAAAGAGACATCCAGACTGGTGGTTGACCAAGTTTCTGGGTACCGTAGCCCAGCCAAATTGACTCACAAAATTAACCATCACAGTGTAAGCCAGCAATCTAACTTTATCTTTGCCCTACTCTTTCTGAAAGGGAGCCCCACGGAACTCGGGTTACTTCAGATTCTCTTGTTATTCTGAGGAGGCTAAAAGCAGGTGTTCAACACATTTCGTTTCTCTCTCTGAGCCCAGCCTTACTTTCTCTAGATCCTGCAGATCTTCTGTTCAGGCCCCTAGACCTCAAATGACAAATAGGGAAGAGCAGTGTCTCCAAAAGTGAGGAGCTTGAACCACAGCCGACAAAAGGCATGAGCCATCCCGATGTCTGCGGGGATCTTTACCCATGACACTTCTCCTGTAGAAACAGCCACAAGCACCTCAAGTTTCTACTTATCTCCACACTCTATCGAGCCCTCTAACTCTTGTTTCTCAACTACAAAGCAGGATCCAACTGCTGTAGAGCTTCCTAGCCATGGCATTATGAGAACACGGAGGCCACAGTGGAAAGCTCTGCCTAAACACGTAACATTATTAGTGCTAATAAGCACTAGCCATTAAGCACTCATGAGAGCTTCAGATGAAAGTTTCACAAACAGGCCAGGGTGTCATATAAGAAGGATTATAAGCTTGTAAGTGTTTCACACTTTCTTTGTGATCAAAACAGAAGTCTTTATATACACATTATTAATAAATTCAGATGCTCCTTTAAAGGTGATTAATTGGGTCTGAGTTTCTTTCAGACTCTGTTATCACACTGCAGATTCACGCTCTGGTCTGCCTGCTCCAGAACCCCAGGCTTTTTGCCCTCTTGCTTGGCAGGTATTTATGTGTGGGGCCAGTCCTGGCTCTGAGTGTGAAGGATCACAAGTGAAGTATCATCCCTTGCATTTTGGAGGGTGCTAAATGCCAACTCCCATTACATCGGGACCAGAATGGACTCAGGGACATTGATAGCAAGCCAGGCTGCCAGTCTTCTAGGCAGGCAACTCAGCCAACCTGCAACAAACACTGCCTGGTCTGGCTATTTAGAACTGAATAATTGGCACAGGCATAAATGCCTGCTGACTCGCATTTGGTGCCCCCATTTGAATTTTAATTCGTTCATTATACCACAGAGCATCCTTTTAAAAGGCCCAGATCTTCCCATAATAATTAGACTCTTCCTAAAGTACCAGGAAGTCTGAATTATTCTTCGTGCCTCCCTGATCTGGCTGCATTTAAATAAAGCGGTACTTACTTTCTGAGTCAAGAAAATAGATGAGTAAGGCTCAACTCCCTTTTCAAAAGTGCAGATAACAGTTCTAAAAATATCTCCTGATGTCTAGGTGGCATAGATGTGCCTTCCTGGGTGTCACAGGAGGGGAGCCTTGCAAAACTGGGCTTTCAGTGTATACCTCCCAGTGAGTCAAGGCACTAACACCCCTGGGAGGCTCTGTAAGGTTGTAGCAGTGTGGGTTGTGTGTGCTATGATAGAGTTCTGCTTCAATGCACTTATAAGCGCTTATTGAGACAGCATGTGACTAAATGGGAAAGGAATCTAATTTGGTGTTTTTTTAAAAAATCCTTTGGAAAGCTGCAGCTAAGGAGCCAGGATACATAGAAATGTAATTGTGATTCTCAGCAGGCTGAGACTCAGTAACAGAGAGCCAGAATAACAGATTTTAAACAAGCTATTTATTCATTCATTTTTTATTCATTAATTCCTTTACTGAGTGCTTTTGTTATGTACCGGGCTCTGGGTAGGATCCAGTCCCTGTCCTCAATGAGCTGAAAGCGTTTGTATGGGGAGTGGTTAGTTGGGGTAGAGAACAGAGGGCAGGGGAGATAGACAAGTAAGTAGGCTATTGATATAGTGTGATAATTACTAAAACACTGGTAGGTACAAGTACCAAAATTCAGAGGGCCAAGAATTTACTAGGAACGGTGCCAGAAAAGGATGAGAAGGAAAAGAAAGGCTTAACAGAGGACAAGAAGGTTCAGCTGAGCCTTGAATACGAGTAGGAGGTTGTCAGACAGTTGAAGAAGTAGGCAGAAAAGAAAAAAAGGCACTCAAGTCAGATATAGGAAAACGGACAAAATAAAGGGAACATAAAATAATATAGGATATGCAGGCTACTGCAGGTTGGTATGTCTAAACACTGGGAGAAGTGATGGGAGCAGTAGAAATGAGACTACAGAGATAGTCACAGGCAGATCTACAAGGACTTTCAATACTGTGGAACACATATCCCTAGGTCAATGTGTCTAATAAGCTGTGGCCTGGAACCTGGGGTCATCTGGCACAAACCATGACTACCTACATCTATCTTTTCATTAAGACCTATGAGCCAAGTAGACCCCCCAGGGATCCTAGGGTATAGTATATTCATTGTTTGATGTGGTTAATATGCTAATAAAGTGTATACAGGCACAGGACCAATGCCCTGCAGCAGCCACTGGGGATCTGCTTTCTTATCACTATCCATCCATTAATTATTATTCACTGGATACAGTCTTGTAGCCACTCCATGGTGTCTGCATCCAGCCTATCTCTCCTCATCTTGCCTTCAACGATGTCACAAGAGACATGCCTTACTGTCATCTGGATATTCTGTGCTCACTCTACAACTCTGCTTAGCCAATCTAATGGCCCTAATCAAAAAAGGAAATTAGATTACTCTGGCATGACCTGTTCTACTGAAATGCTACTGGCTTAGAAGCATTGCTGCTTAATTTGTAAGCACTCGTAAGCCATTAATAGAATAATCTTTTATGGAATTTTGCCTAGGACTGGTGCCAAATTCATGAATTCATAGTTGGCAGGTGTAAGGAGGGAAAAATTAATTGTATTTCCTAAAAATCAGGACATTTGCCCATCCTTAGTCCTTCAGTACGACTCATTTTCTATTGGTCCCTCAGATTATCAAAAGTGGATGCATGGTTTCACCAGCAAATCTCCCAATAGTTTGGGCTATGATTTGTTTAGTCCAGAAAACATAAACTCTTTTAGGACAGCTTTTATACCATATCTCCCCTCTCAGGGGTTTAGTCCCTTTTATCAGTTTGTCCTAGTCTTTTTAGTCAGAATAGCCTTGTCCTTGACAGAGAAGAAAGAGCAAGATTAGAGTCACCAATTCATCTTTCTGATTCTTTCTTTTGTTCTGTCTCTTGAACAGTCGTTATGTGTTCTTGGTGACTATAAATATTTTTTAACCTTGGCTGACTCAGAACATATACTTTCATATTCCATACATTTTGTTTCAATGTTTAACATTTCTCAACATTCAAACTGCACAGGACAAGTGCTTCCAAAAAGGCAATTGATGGTCCCTGAAACCAAACATTTGAACTCAGTCTCAGTCACACTAGAGATTTAGTGCTTCAGGAATTCTCTCAGAGTAATACATCATGAAGAAATCTACAGGGGCAAGAATCTTGCAAATCAGCCTTGACAGGAGACAGCCTTTGAACTCATCAACTTCTGTACAATTCCACTTCGATATGTCCCTTTTGCATTAGTTGAGTATAAAGATAGATTTAGGGTTGAGAAGACAGATACCTCTATAGACCTCAGTCTTATTCATAAAATGAAGAATTTTGATAAGATGACTTCTAAGGTCTCTTCCAACTGGGAAGTTCTACAGCCCTAGAAAACCAAACGGAAGGAGAAAAGAAATAAAATTCATGGAAGGCCTATTAAAGACTAGGTATTATATTAAACTCAATACCTGTGACCTCATTTAATGCAGACAACAATCTCATGAGCTGGCCTTATTTGACAGATAAGGGAGCTGAAATTTACAGATACCAGGCACCTTGTCCAAGGTCACAGAACTATTAATCCTAAATAAAGGCAGAGTAAGTATCCAAATATTAATCCAGCTACATCACTGATTCTTAACTAGAGTGACTGTGCCCCCACCCAGGGGACATTTTGTAAAGTTTGGAGACATTTTTGGTAGTCACACCTAGGGAATCTAGTAGATAGAGGCCAGAGATGCTGCTGAACACCCTACAATGCACAAACAGCCCTCACAGCAAAGAATTATTTGGCCCAAAATATCAATGTGCTGAGGTTGAGAAATTCTAATCTAGAAAGCAGACCCAAGTGATATGCAAATAATCTAAATCACTTTTCAAATTCAGAAAATATTAGTAATTGTTACATACAAAGCTTTCTATCTAAAGACCCTCAGCTACAGAGAAGAACAAACACATATCCCCAAAAGAGATGTGGCCATTGTCCACATTTGAGAATTTTGCACCATATTCCATAATATGACCAAAATTATGTAACAGAAAACAAAATTTTCAAAGGCTTTCCTTCCAAATCTTTGGACAAAAGACTGGAAGACACACCATGCTTATACTATGGCTTCACATATCCACTGACTCACCACTCATATGTCATAAGTGTTGGAGTCCCACCTTGAAACTATAACCTTAAGTAGGAAGAGGGAATAAACTGTCTATTGACAAAAGTAGCCTAAAGGTCTTTGACAGCAAAAAATCATAGTTCTTAATGTAAAAGTGTTACAAAAGACAGAAAAGATATGAGTGGAATATGAGGAAAGACCTCAAAATCATCTACTTGGCCATTTCATTTTAGAGATAAGGAAGCTAAAGCCCAGAGAGGTCAAATAACTTGCCAAAACACATAGCAAATACTGGGGAGGTCCAAAGATCATATAGCACTCTACACTAATTTAAAGATACATTTCTTAAACAAATAAACAAATCAGCCCAGAGGAAAACCCAGTGTCCTGATGCCACAGGCTACTGAGGCAGACCCTGTCCGTTGCCTACCCAACAGTCAACCCTTTTCCAGATGATGAATCATCTAAGCCAGTTATGGTAATCTCATTCCTAACTGTCACTGGTTTAGGGGACGACCCATAACATAGCTATGGCTAGTGAGATTTTAAAAGTGAGTACCTTTTTATGGCTGAGTAGTATTCCATTATATATATCTATATACCATGTCTTCTTTATCCATTCAACTGTTGATGGACATAGGCTGCTATAATATCTTGGTAATCATAAATAATGCTGCTATGAACATTGAGGTGTATGTATCTTTTTGAATTGGTGCTTTTGTTTTATTCAGATAAATGCCCAGGAGTGGAATTGCTGGGTCATATGGTACTTCTATTTTTAGTTTTTGAGAAACCTCCATACTGTTTTCCATAGTGGCTGCACCAATTTACATTCCCACCAAGTGTACAAGGGTTCCCTTTTCTCCACATGCTCGCCAGCATTTGTGATTTGTAGTCTTTTTGATGATGGCCTTTCTGACAGGTGTGAGGTGATATCTCATTGTGGTTTTGATTTGCATTTCTCTGATTAGTGATGTTGAGCATCTTTTTTGTGTGCCTATGGGTCGTCTGTGTATCATCTTTGGAAAAAAGTATATTCATGTCTTCTGCCCATTTTTTAATCAGGTTGTCTTTTTCTTATATTGAGTTGTACGAGTTGTTTATGTATTTTGGATATTTACCCCTTATCAGTCATATCATTTGCAGATATTTTCTCCCATTCAGTAGTGAAATTTGGCCATTTGCAACAACATGGGTGGACTTGAAGGGTATTACGCTAAGTGAAATAAGTCATACAGAGAAAGAAAAATACTATATGATATCACTTATATGTGGAATCCAAAAAATACAACTACTGAATATAGCAACTAGTGGTTATTCACAGATATACAGAACTAGTGGTTACTACTGGGGAGAGGGGAGGGCAGAGGAGCAATGTAGGGGTAGAGGACTAAGAAGTACAAACTATTATGTATAAAATAAGCTACAAGGATATACTGTACAACACAGGGAATATAGCCCAAATTTTATAGAAACTATAAATGGAGTATAACCTTTAAAAACTGGGGATCGTTATATTGAATACCTGTAACATATAATATTGTCCATCAGCTATACTTCAATTTAAACAAAGAAAAAATATGAGTACCTTAATGGAGAGGAGCCCCCTTTCTGCTGTCACACACAACTTTCCAGCATGAAAGCAGTCTTGAGAGGACACAATGCCTCCACCTATCGAGGGCAGCCGTTCTGTCAGCCTGAAGCTAAAAATCCAGTACTCTGTGGATGCAGAATAGAAAGCTACAAAGCCTGTGCCTATGATAACATGGAGCTACTTAACCAGAGGTGGAACTTCTTACACCCTGTCTTCCTGGTAAATGACATAACAAATATCTGTAAGATCTAAGGAACTACTAATTGAAGCTTCTGTTGGTTGCAGCCAAATACATTCTAACCAGTACAGACTGGTACTCGGTTCCTGGTAACAGAATGATTTCAATGATGGCTTCTTGCCATATTTAATCTTTAAAATTTCCGTTCAGACGTTACCTCCACTTCTCCTAGTGACAGATCACTCTCCACTCATTGGCGGTGCAGTAGAGGAAATGAGGTATGAGATACAGTTGGGACTGGGTGAGCTATAAGGTAATATGAACAACAAGCTTCCCTAACACCAACCTAGTTTAGGGTGGCTCTTAAGAGTGTCAGGTTTGGAGTCAGACTGCCAGGAGTCAGACTGCCAGGGTTCAGATGGTTGCTCTGTGGCCTTGGGATATTTCAGCTTTCATTTCCTCATTGGTAAAACTCAGATAATTTACACAAGTAAATGAAGTACTTGTGTAAAGCACTATGAGAGTGCCTGGCATAAAGTAAAGCCTTTGAAATATGTATTTGTAATAATGATTGTGCTGCCATTATGTAACCTTTACTTCGAGGTAAATAGGTACTTAGTTTAATCAGAAGGAGGAGGTTTCTGTTGCTTGCAGCCCAACTACGGAGAAGTGATACATCACTCAGGGATTTTTAGTTGCAAACAAAACCATTTGACCTACTTTAAGCAGAAAAGAGATTTATTAAAGGCTACTAGGAAAGTCACAGAATGCTTGGAAGGGCTGAAAGTTAGTCTCCAGGAATTATCCCCAAATTATACCAAAGAGCTGCCCCGAAGAGACCTAACTGTTGCACTGCTGCGTAGAGAAACCCAGAGAAACCCCATGGACACAGGCAGGGTCTGGAAGGCATCTCTAACACCTCTGCCTCTCACCCCTCCAGGAACTGCATCCACCAGAGACCACCATCACCAAAGTAGATTTTGTGGCACCCCTTCTTCATGTCACTAGGCTCCAGAAAATCCTAGTAGCTCTAATTAGTGGAGTTGGATTCCTGTGTGGATCCTGGCTGCAAAGGAGGCTGAGCAGGCAAGTTTTTGGCCTTGGATTGGTATGGACCTAAAAGGCAGATAATTCTCCAAACCAGGTAAACGTTTAACTTAAGGATGGCTGCACATTTAAAGCATAAAATTAGTTTAATCATCATCTTGATGTTGTCAGTAAAAAGTAAGGGAAAGGGAGATGTAATGTGGGGATTCCACAATTTACCCACTTACTCAATCAAGAAACTTCCTTGCCACCTGGTCATCTTACCTTCCATCTTAAGTCCTACAATTTTAACTCTTGAACTCTCTCTAGTGTGGGATCTCTCTTCTGCTCTGGCTTAGGACCTTATCAGTTCTCACCTGGACTGCTGAAACAGCCACCTAACAAGTCTCTCTATCTCTAATCTAATTCCTCACATTGCTCCAAGAACCATGTTTGTGAAACACAAGTTTGATCATGTCACTCCGCTTCTTAAGGGTTTAGTGGTTCCCGTTTCTCACAGGATAGTGGGCAAAGCCCTTCATTACCTCACCCTGCCCATCTTTCCAGTTTCATTTCTTGTCATATATAGTGTATAACCAAACATGTAGCAATCTGGATTTGATCTGACTTCCCTTCATAGAGTATTCCAGGGTTTTTTCGTAGGGGCAAGTTGTGGGGGTGATCTGAGGGGGAGTATAATTGTATTAAATAAATTTAATTAGTTAGGTTTGATATTACTTGAATTCAATGACCCACTAGAGATAGAAGACTGGTAGACTGATAGATAAATGATATGATATTTTTCAGAGAAGTCTAGTTTTAAGAAAGAGGTTTGGAAATTTGACTTCTCAAACTACTCCTTTTATGCAAACAGTAGTTCTGCTGGTCAGATAAGGCCTCTCTGAGGAGAGTCTATATGAGCAGAGACCTGAGCAATGTGGGGAGGGAGCCACGAGTGTCTGGAAGATGAGTGTTGAGCTCCCCCCAGACTGCCCTCCACCTCGGCTGTGCCCTAGCAGGTAAAGTAGTAAGATACAAAAGTGCATCTTATTCTTACTTCCACAGCTCCCCTTAGAGATCTGCTTTAATTTCTAAAATAATTCAGACATCAGGGGAAGGTTGATGCTCCTCCAACTGTTGGTCTCAAAATCCCTACCCAATGCCCTAGAGACCCTCCTGAGATTCCCCATCTCCGCAGGGGCTCCCAAAATTCCCAGGTCTCGCCTGGATCTTATTCCACATCTTTGGTCTCCAGGTTGACCCAGGTGTTCAACTTCAAAGCCCTTCCCACAGTGCCGCCCTCCCCACAGGCACACACACATAAACCCATTCACACAAATATTCCTGAATATTGATACACTTTACTAAATGCAGGGAGAGGGAGTTTAAGTGGTTTGCCTCACTTTTAATGAATAAACCAACAAACCTGACAATAAATGTGCAGCCTATTTAAAATGCCTTTTGGGCACCCCACTGTAGAAGACTCTCAACCACCTCCCCAGCTTCTGTCAGTCCAACCCTACTGTTGGGCTAAACACAGAGAAGTACTGAGGACGGACACCCCAGCCAGTCTGGGAGGAGGTGTTGAGAGGAAGGCTGTGCAGAGGAGGTGACAAATGAAGCGGGAATAGGAGTGAGCAGGGCAAGAAGGAAGATGACACAACCCACGGAACTTGGTGAATTCAGCATTTGATAGAGCAGAACACACATGTGAGGAGGTGAAGCTACAGACGTGAGCAGGGGCCAACATAAAAAGCTTAAATCTTCAGCTAAAGGGTTTTAATTGCATTCAGAAAGCAATGTGGAGCCAGTGAAGGATTTTGAAGGATAACACAAATAGATTTGCACTTTTTTTCCTGCAAGGACCCTGTTGAGGATAGGTAGATTGGAGGAGGGGAGAGGACCTGGAGGCAGAGTCCCCTTAGATCAGGGAAGGGAGATAGTGCCAGAGTGCTGGCAGAGATGGGGAAGAGGGGACTGCCGGAGAGCTTCGTAAGAGGTAGACTGGACACAACCTGATGACTGACTGGGCAGGGAGTCAAGAGGATACAAGGATGACAATGAGGATTCAAGTATCAGGATCACAGCAGTTTTCCAGCAGGGCAGCTGGTAGATGGTGCAGCCATCCACTGGGAGTGGGGGCCGAGGAAGAACCACAAATGGGTTTGAAGGCAGCTGATAGATCAGTTCCCTCCAGTCCTTCTGTGCTGCCCGTGGTGACTTGGGCTCCCAGCCTACCAGGACATTTGCTTCCCCACCCCCATTCCTGTCAGCTGCAAGAGGAATGGGGACCCCCCCTGAGCTCTGCACCAGCTGCAGCTGGGCATATTGTGAGCACTTCCTCTCCTGGCTGGTGGCCTCCCCACAGAAAAGGGAGGCTGGAGCAGCTGAGCAGAGAGAAGAGGCACAGAAGGCAATGCGAGGAGCTCTGGGCTGCTTAATGGCTGTATGATCCCCAGGCACCTCAGTCACTTCTCTGAGTCTTAGATTCTCTATCTACAACTTAGTGATGGGGGAGAATACTTACTTCAGACTCGAGTTTTCAGGATTTCACATAATGCATATGGAAGTGATTCTATAAAGTGTAAAATCCTGTAAGGAGAGGAAAGGAACTAATATTTGTGGCTATGTGAACTGTGAACTGAGAATCATCACCCACCACCAATTTCTCTCAGGGAAGAACCAGGAGTCACAGAGATGATTTCTGCAGATGTTTCAGTTCATCTTCATTGACTTTGAGTCCCTTTGTAGTGAAAATAGGCCCTGGGAGGAGGAGAATGTACCATTAGCACAATAATGTCAAGGCTAATATTTCACGTATAGGGTCAAAGTCACTTTAATTGGAGGAATTTCCTGTTATACTGGACTATATGGTCTTCATAAGAAAATAATTCCCATACAGATATTTGCCTTAAGATTAATCAGGAAGAAAGAGGGTTCAGCCATTACTGACAGAGAGACACCAAACTGAAGTCCAGTTCTCAACGCACCCTCCCAGCCCGCCCCCAAGAAGCCTAGCCTGTCACCTGTGGTGCTTGGGCTTAGGAGCCTGGGCAGAGGAGGCCTGTTCACATAGAGCTGCAGCCGCAGTTCACAAGGGAGAAGATCCTGGGATCTTCTGTGTGGGGAGGAGGAACAGAGGGTCTGGAGGAGGAGACAAAGGGGAGGCCAAGTGAAGGGAGGGGGACAAGTGAAGACTGGAGACATGAAGGTGGGGGAACAAGGGAGCACCCAGGTGGGACCTCCTTCAAATGCCTAAACAGTGAAACTTGTCCCCACCCCCTGGTACAATTCAAAGAATGATGTAGCCAGAGTCCCAAATCTCTGTCCTCCATCTTGAGGCTCTTTGCAGGGATTTATATGCCCTTTAGTAAGAAAAGAGCTCAAACCTCCAGCAGAACTTGGTGAGGACTCCATTTTAGGGCTCTAGGCCTGTCCTGCACCTAATCCCCTGGCAGAAGCTCCCCTGATGCCCCTGAGGGTTTCCAAGCAGGGAAGATTAAGGAGCAACAAATGTTAGCCCCAGATGGGAGATGCTGAGCCAGTCTCTGTGTTCCCCTGTATGCTTGCTCTCTGGTTTGGTAAAAGACACTCACAGTGGGACAGACAGAAAGGCTCTCACCCTTCCTACCCAGGACAGCTCAGCACACTATGGAAAGCTGCCCTCCCTTTAGGGGTGCAGAGGCTCAGAGGAAGCCTGCATGAGCACCATCTCATCCACACAGTTCACAAGGGAGGAAGCAGTCAAGGCCACTTCCATCTGTATTCAAAGCCTTCCTGCCACACCAGCAGTGCACATATTTGCTAGACAGGACAGCCAGCCTGGCACACTTGCCCATTTCCAGACTAGGTGGACTCTGGTTCTCCTTCCCCTAAAACTCCTTCCCCATCCCCCAACACACACACACACACACACACACACACACACACCCCACGCTGCCACTGCTACCACCACCTCCACCCACAACACCAAGTTCTAACCCAACAACCGGAAGAGGCCTTCCCTCAGGAAACCAACACCATCCCTGGCCCTGTGCTGATTTAGGATAGGGGAGACCCTGAGCTGCTCCTGGACCCAACTGTCCTCCCCACTCTATTCTGGGAAGTGGGTGCCTGGGAAGAGGGAATGCCCCCAGGTGGCAGAGGGGGTCTGTGAGGAGCACCAGCAGGGAGAGGGAGCTAAGAGAGTCTCCACTCCACTAGGGACCTCAGGTTCCCCTCCCTGTGCCTAGCTGCCTGCCGTCCTGGGTGCCAGTGAGGGCTCAGGCACTGGAGATGGTCACTGTGGCTCGAGGAAACCCACAGGGTGACCACTAGTAACCCAGCTGCACGTGATGGTGGCCAGCTGCCAGTCAGCTCCCTCCCAGCTTCCAGCTGGTGGCAGCTCTGAAGTCAGACAAGCAGTGACTTCTGGGCTGTCCCAACGCAATGCTACGCCCAGGGCCTACATACCAAACTGGCTTCCAACACCCACCTAGATAACCAGGACTTCCCAAAGGTCCCAGGGTCTCAGGCCAGCTGGTGTATCTAGACCAGAAAAAAACAGAGCATGTGATGCTTACTCACCCCTGGCTGAAGCAGACAGAATAACAGTTCAAAAAGCAGTTCTCATTCCACTATGTTATTTCACCTGCCTAACAACCCCGAGAAGGGTTCTGCTGGCTCTGACCCTCGGCATGCCTCTCAGCCCCCCATGCCTCTGTAACTCTCTTTGTAGAGCAGGGAGAATAAAAGAACCTATGTCACTTTCTAACTATGTGTCCTTGGCAAAGTATTTAACTTAACTGTGCTCCAAGTTTCCTCATTTGCCAAATGAGGTTAAAAATAGAACCAACCTCATGGGATAGTTGGGAAAATTAAATAAGTTAATTCAGTTACTAAGTTAAGACAATGGCTGATCACATAGAAAGTGTGCAGGAAATACTAACAACGATTATTCTTTCTGTCATTATTATTAATCAGAGGATTGTTATGAGGACTGATATAATAATAGCTAGCATTTGTTGCATGTTGACCATGTTTCTGGCACTGGGCTGTCTTTTCTAGGAATTACCTTATATAGTAATGTTGACGGCATACTGAGTGTAGCACCTCACATGTAAGGGGCCCACAATAAATGGCAGCCACTATCATGATCCATCCTCTCCCCCATTCTACAGAAGAGGAAGCTGCTCAGGGTTTTAATGACTTGCCCAGGGCTGCAGAGCTAATGAGTAGGAGCACTCTGACTTGAATCTAGGCCTTCTGGGAAATAGATCTTCATGATCCTACAACCCTCACCCCCTCTTCCTGCTTGGTCCTCGACATTTGCTCTGTAGCTCAACCTGGCCTCCCTTCCAGAAAGTTGCCAGAGGACACATCTGCTGCTCAGTTGCTCTGCACACAGCTACTATCAGCACCTGCACTGGGATGGGCTGAGCTTGCCTCCTGATGGCTTTTCCCCTTCAGCAGCCAGGAGCCAGGCTCCAGCAGGCACGGGTGCAGGCAAGAGAATGAGATGGAGCCATGGACATTCCCAGGAAGCAGATCTGACCCCAAATCTAGCTCTGCCCTTCTACATCAATGTCCCTCTGCTGAGATTCTGTGGCAGAGCCCACTAGAAAAGAGTTCTGAGTTCCCCTAAATTGAGCAAAACCAGTCCTCAACCAGCATCAGCCAGCTGAGGGATGACAGGTGTTTGCCTACGTGTTACATCTCAAAGGCAATGTCTCACCGAAGACATGCCTCTGGACTGTGGGCAAGTCACTTCTTTCTAGGCCACAGTTTCCTCATCTATAATAGTGAAATACTAAGACCCATCTAGTGGGTTGCTCTGAGGACTGAAGGAGAGAATGGGTGTCAGAGCACGGGGCCTGGCACCCAGGAGCACAAGCAGGAGAGGAGTTAGCACACAGTGGACACCCCACAAACGCTCACCAAACAGCTGAAATCTGACAGCCCAGAGCACGAAGGTGGAGCACAGTAAACAGAGCATGAACACCATGGGGTGGAGGATATGGGGATGTGAAACAGCAACCTCCACTGAAGAGTAAAAGCATGTGCTGATGCAGGTGGCTCTGACCCGGAAAAGGACACATTACTGAGACTTTACAGAACTGCCATGTGGCAGAAGGAACAGACGGCAGCCATGGGGAGTTGTGAGCCGTGAGGTGACAAGGAAGCAATGGAGCTGTCTTTACATTTGATCCCCAAGTACTCATGGAATGAGCTGGTCCTTGCCAAGGAACAGGCACTCACTGAGAAGGACCCAAAAGCAGTGGTGTCCTGGGGCTGCCTGGTATCTGCTCACAAGAGCCAATTGTTAAGTTTCCAGAACTTTTGATAACTGGTTGTTAAACATAGTAGTTAAACATTATTTTAGATTATGTAAACTTTCAGTTAAGTAAATTATATTAAATGCAATGAAAATAAATACTCAAAATTCATCACTTCCTAATTATTTTACTGTATTTAGATATGCCCTTACAGGTATTCACATCAATGATATCTGTGTGAAGGAAATGCTGTATCATAGGGAGCTATTGCACATTCTTTCCCAAGTCCATGTTCAGTGATAGCACATTTTAACTTGAAATCAAGCACAGAGTATTTACACCACAGAAATGGGCAAACCTACAAATCATGATCTCCTCCCTGCCCTAGCGAGCTGCTTGCCAGATGTTTAAGAGCACATACTGACAAAGAGCCTCCCCACTGTTCCAGTGCCTCCAAGAGAATGGGATTTTGTGAGACTTTGAGTTGTGCTGTGTTTAATGCTTAGGTTGTGTTTTCTGTGAATTAAATCTCTTTCCACAATTCTGTATGAAGAGTGCTTACAAGACATTTCATGAGTCTCACAGTCCCAGGAGTACTGAAAGGGCACGTTTCTGCAATGATGCATACGGTAGTGAGGGGCTTCATAAAACTGCTGCTGGAATAAAGCTTCCCAGGAAGATACCCCAAAAAGAAGATAAACTTAGAGCCTTTTCTTGTCCTCCTCAACCTTCAGGACATTTCTACAAGTGTTCAGTTCAATAAACAGTCATTCCATACTCACCACAGTACAGGCATTAGGCCATGGAGAGAAGAAGGCACACACATAGCCTTATTCTCAGGAACTTGCTCTCTCTCGCCATCCCACTGAGGCCTACTCTCACCTCCCTATTTTAAATTATAGCTCCTAACCCCAGGATCCCCTATCCCCCTCGCTCCTGTTAGTTCCATAATACCTGTCACTTTCTAACATACCATATAATTCCTCTATTTTTCATGATTGTATTTACTGTTTTTCTTTCCCACAAAGACAGTAAGCCCACAAGGGCAAGTATTTTGGTTTAGTTTGTTCTAGCGTCTCACATATGGTAGGCCATTAAGACTTTTTTTTTTAATATTTATACCTAATATACCAGAAAACATACTGAATCAAATTGTAATTTCTGCTTCACCACTTACTATGTGTACCTGGACAAGTTGCTGTATCTCTTTGAGTTTCAGGCCCTCATATGTAAACTACAGGATTTGGACAAGGCTACCTCTCAACTGGCCAATGAAAAATTCAAAATACAATGAATCTCCACTATACACAACAATCAAGGCATGTCTGCCATATCCACGGTCATTTCTACAGGAAACTGTCTTCCTGCAGCCCCCCGCTCCAGGCAGCCATGCAGCCATCTGGCTTCCTTCAAACCTTCAAATCCTCCCTCCTGCCTTACCAGCATGACCACCTGACCCCAAAGCAGACAGAGGCTTATTATGTGGCTCTGGAGAAAGATCTGCCAGATAGGGGAGACTGAACTAACTCTATTCTACTCTTAAGAATTTAAGTTGGGTAATAAAGACAGAGTTGGGCAGTATACAGAAGCTTAAAGGTCATGAGTTTGAGAGAAGTTGAAGAGACCACTATTAACAATAAATGAACCAAGTAAGAAGTCAGCAGAAACCAAGAGGTAGAGAAAAGACACAGAGTATACAGAAAGTCAGTTTTTAGCAAGAAGAGAAGTAGGCAGACACAAACAAGTGGACCTAAGGGATGATATGTGTGGCATTCCTTGGGGAACACTTTAGAGAAGATCCTTAAAGTCGGCTGCTGAGATCCTTAGAGGAGCTGGTCCACCCTCCACCTCCAGTGCCATGTAGTTTGGCTCTCTTTTGCCTGATTGTCTTGGATTTCCATGATATTGTCACCTCTTTGCCCCACATACCTTTCCTGGACTGGCCTGACTGAGTCTCTATGTGTTGCAACCAAAAGAACCCCAGATTGAGGGCAAGCTCCACAGATAGATTATGTTTGATTGAGTTATGCATCCTAGGAACTCGTGTCAATGGCTTGTGTGATTCTGTACTTGTTGACATCTGGATGGTGCATTGCTCAGAAATGAGATGGCTCTGTTTAATACAATTTCCTTACAAGATCTGAACAAAGAATAAAATGATTTGGGGAATTGAAGGGAAGATAATGAATATTTATTTAGCTCCCACTGCCTGCCAGCCACTATACCACGTGTATGTCACTTAATCTTTGCTGCAACCTTATACGGTAGTAGGTATCATGCTTATGACTGAGGTGATAGAATGGAACTTCCAAAAAAGAGATATTTGTGTGTTTCTTCTTTCCCAGTGGGAACCCTGAAATTCTACTGTGACATTCTTCTTAGAGTTCCAGTTTTGATCCCAAATTCCAATATGAAATAGAAAATATATGGAAGTCCTCAACAAACTTCTTCTCTCTTCTAGTCTCTAGGAGTCAAGGAGAGACTAAAAGCTGTCAATGAATTTGGCCTGATGAACCCAAGCAGAGCTGAGAAGCTCCCCCAGAGACCTTGCAGAGTACAGGGACCTATCACCCAGTGCTTACTTGAAGCCTAAGCCTGGGAGGGATGATTTGAAGCTAAGACTGTGAGACATACAGACAAGATGACTTTACCCAAAAGAATGCTAATTCTCAGTGAGCTGTTACTCTATTCTGCACCAGATGAATAATCCTTTGACACTAAGATACCTATGATTTCTGATGCCTTGCCTGCCCACATACAGTAATACAAGCCAGGATGGAAGTTTAGGGAAAAAATTAAATGAATCCTGCATGTCATTTTGGAAATGAGATGACTTGATTTTCAGTGGTAACAGAAATAGCACCACTCTCAACCTCCTCTCGTTTTTCTTCTCTTTGCCTTACTCAGCTACCTAACACTGAATCTACTGATGTCTCTGCCTGTGGAGTCAGCGTCTCAAATCAGTTCCTACTTCTAATAGGAGCAGGAGGCATTATCAGTAGCCTCTATTCTCTCTCTCAATCCTATGAGCTTAGGAATTAGTCATACTCCTAGATCCAAGATCTGGTGTCCTAGCCTCAAACCCACTGTGTCCCCAAGATCCCACCAACCAGACACATGCATGATGTAGAAATAACAATGCCAGCTTTAAGGTTAGAGAGACTTTGAGTTAGATTCCAACTCTGCCACTTGACCTTGCATAAGGACAATGTATTGCTCAGGACAGAATAGGCAACTGTGCTAAAAACTCAGCAACTTAAAATAAGAAAATTTATTTCTCATCACTATACATGGAAATCATCACTTCTCACAGTCAATCAAGGACCCGAGCTAAAGGAAGCTCTATCTTATAATGTCACCATCACAATGCATGGTCTTTGGGGATACTAAGATGGTGGAAGGCTAATGGGTCACGCTTGAGTTTTTCACCATCTCATCCTGGAAATGATACAATGGCACTTCTGTTTGTAGTCCATCATCTAGAACTAGTCATATGACCCTGACTACCTCCAAGGGATAAGAAAGCATACCCTTCCATATGCTCATAAAGTGTAGAAAACTGGATATGGTTGGATAATTCTACTACAGCCAGTATCATAGCATGTGACACTACTGTGTGATTACTTCCTTTCTTCAAGGTTTCTATAGATCCAACAGACCCAGGACCCATTAAGCTAGGGGAAGTTCCTGTAGCTTATGTAACTACTCATCAGAGGATTCCATCCCTACTTCTCCATCATTCTCTATGGCATCCACAATGAACCAGCTCAGTTCACCAGCTTAGGCTTACTTATATCCAGGTGCTTTCTTCCTGGTCGGTCTTCCCCTACTATCCTGCCTGATTTTCTGGCTTCCAACACCAGGCTTGATCTCTGTCCTGAAAAGAAACTTATAGGACTGAAGGCTTCATGTCTTGTCCAGCCCTTACCAGTTCTCTTTAAAACCAGTCAAATAATGTTTTTAGCAGTAAAGTCATCTTGGATCTTTAACTTCTTAGGAGTCAAGGGGGCCAAACAATCCAGTTATAAAAAATTTACCACTAAAGATACAATCACTCAGCTATCCTAAAATAGTGATCAGATATGCAGAAAAGGGTTATATACAAAGATGCTTATTGAAGTATTGTTTGTAATAGCAAAACATTGGGAATAACCTAAATGCCCAGGAAAGGGGAATATTTATAAATATTAAACATCAGCTGATGGATGTACTGGTTCAGCCTGTCATATTCATCACGGTAAAAAGAAAAAACAAACTTAGATCGTTTATTGTGATGAAGTTAACTGGGAGCTTCCCTGTCACTGTGGGTCACCGTGTGACCTGCTCTCATTTTCTCTGCCTTGCAATTGTACTTTCACAAGTGAATTTTCCAAGTGAAATAAACCAGTCACAGAAGGACAAATAATGTAAAATTCCACTCATATGAAATACCTACAGCAGTCAAACTCACAAAGACAGAAAGTAAAATGGTAGTTGCCAGATGCTGGGGAGTAAGGAGGATGAGTTATTACTTAATTCTGGGGCCAGAGTTTCAGTTCCGCAAAATTAAAGAAGTTCTGGAGATAAATGATAGTTATGGTTACACAACAACGTGAATATACTTAATATCATTGAACTATACACTTAAAAATAATTATGTACATTTTACCACAGTTTAAAAAACTGAATCTATACTATCATCTGAAAAATGTGAGTGAATGTGTTGAGACTGTGTGTATGAGTGTGTGTGTGTGTGTGTGTGTGTGTGTGTGTGTGTGTGTGTAGGCCTAGTGCTCTCTGCCTTTGGTAATAGAAGATGCTACAATTTCTTCACAAATGTTCTTCCTTAACTAGTGCAAGGATTAGCAAACTATGGCCCTCCAGCCAAATCCAGCCTCCCATCTATTTTTATAAATTAAGTTTTATCAGAATACAGTCATGCCTATTGTTTACATACCTATGGCTGGTTACAGTGGCAGACTTGAGTAGAGAGACAGTATTGTCTGGAAAGCCTAAAATATTTACTACCTGGCCTTTTACAGAAAAGGGTTGCTGACAATGGCTTTAGTGCATTGAGAATACACGTGGAGGCTGGAAGAATGATAAAAACTTTAGTGTGGGTTCCAAGTCATATATTTCAAACTAAACAGAGTCCCTAGGCCTGGAGATTCTGAAGTTGACATCTCTTCTACATTCACTTGTTCTCCAACTTCTCAACAGGCCCAAAGCCTTCATTCTAGACTCTCAGGATACCCCAGGAGGCTACCCTAGACCCTACAGGTGAAGGAGACAAAGGGAAAAGAAGCTCCCATGACAGTTCTGATTTCTTCCCTTCCTGGAGTTACATTTCCCAAGACCTTCCTCAGTTTCACCAAATTTGGAATGTACTAAGAAGTGAGGGAAAGGCACTATGTCACATTTGCAAACATAGATACAGTTTAGAAATCTGGTAGGATGTGTACCAATAAGTTCACTGTGCTATATATCTCTGAGTTGTGGGATTATGTTTTATGATTTGTTTCAATGAGCACAGACTGCTTTTATAATCAGAAAAATTAAGTTATTTTCATATTTTTTAAATTAGTCAAAGAAATAAATAGGAAACATTGCAGGTTGAAACCCAGGGAGAATCACATGGGAGACATTTCAGCAGGGTCAGAAATCTGGGTAACAATTAGCCAATCTCAGCTTGTTTTCTTGATCTAAACTCTTCTCAGAAAAAGCTGAAATCTGGCAAGCCCAATATTTTCATGGCATGTTCAGCCACATGGCCCATAAATTTTACTTGTCCTGGTACTCTCTGGTGCCCTGAGAACTCCTGTGCCCTCTAGGTCTTTAAAAGAGGCCTCTAATCTGCCACATATTTTTTTCTCCATTTAGCTATAGGTTCTCTTTTAAAAGGCCACAGACACGGTTCTGCAGAGCCAAAAAAGTCAGGCAGATCTGGGTTGGACACAGGATCTGCTACTTAGCTGAGCTCAGACCAGTTACTAAACCTCTCATCTATAAAAAAAGAGGTAATCCTACCTTCAGGGGGAGAAGAAATTCTCCACTCTTCTGTCCACTTACCTCCTTCTTCTCCCAAGAGGGCCAAACACTAACTGAATTATAGGCTGTGATTGGGTGGGTTCAGAGTTCGTGTAGACTGGTAGCTCTCCTCTCTTGCTCCTCCTTCCCTGGGGTAACAGTGATCAGAGTTGCAGAGCCTTCCCCCATATGGAAGGAGGCACAGCCATCTTGCACTCATTCTTGTGATTTCCTGTGATATAGCTAGCTGGTCACAGAACAGTGACATCTGAGATCTGGGTTTAAATTTAGGAAGAGGAAAAAAGACTTCAAAAGACACCTTGCCTGTACCACAGAGATTTGTGTTATGTTTTTGACAGAAGCCTAGATGTTTCCTTTGTATTACAGAATCAAGACATATTTCTTACAAAATTTGGGATAATGTCACTCCAATGAGCCCCACCACTACTCCTCCCAATGCTGACCTCACAGAGATATAGAGAGGACTAAGTGAAACCAAATGGGATAAAGAGCCAGGTGCATAGTAGAAACTCAAAATCAAGGAAATTTTTCATTGTCCTCTTCCCTGTCCTCCTCCTCCCTCCATCCTCCTCCTCTGCCTTCATTCTGATATTAGGACCCTTCCTCTAATCACCACAGCATTTGTCACACTAAATTATTAACACTGAATTTAATAGACTTTGAGTGCCTAGGAGGACTGAGTTGTATTTTTCTTATTCACACTGTTTAATTCCCAGAGCCAAGCACAGTGCCTGGTATAGAGTAGCTACTCATTTAATATTTGACAAACTGAAATCATGAATAAATGGAAAAAAAATAATGACTTATCACATAGATTCTCTGTTCTTCCCATAGTATTTCCTATCGCAGTTAATAGCAACTCAATCTTTCAAGTTGCTCAGGCCAAACATACAGTTATTCTGATGCTTCTCTTTCTCTAATAATTTATATCCAATCATCAGCAAATCCAGTTGACTCAAGTTATATCCTGAATGCAACCATTCCTTATCACCTTCACTGCTACCATCATTGCCAGGGCCAATAACTGCCCTCAGGTCCATTTTCAATACAACAGCTAGAGTGATTCTTAAAAAACATTTGTCAGCTTAGGTTACTCCTCTGCTCAAAACATTTCAGTGGCTCATCACTGCACACAGAAGAATAAACAAAGTCCAGTTCCAGAGTCCCAGCCTGAGAGTCAGCTTTCTAGGGCCACTCCCGATATGAATTGTCTTGGACTGGGTTGCTCCTCAGAAGCAGAGCCCGAGACAAGAGCTGTTAAGGAGCAAGAGTGAGGCACTGAGGAAAGAAACAGAGAAAGGAAAAGCCAAATTGTTAGCAAGTTGGTCACTGCTTTGAGCAACCAGAGCTTACTCTCACCAGGACCTTCTGGGGAGGCACATAGAATGTGACACAGAAGAGAGCAGGGGCCTGAGAGAGGAATGAGGGAGGCATTTATCCATTATCCCCGATCCATATTGTTAAGGGTTGCCCCATAGGGTGTTGAGGACTTCACACCTCTGGGCTGCAATCGTGAGTGCCAGGCAGATTTCCATGGGGAATGGGAAGCGAGAGGAGGCAGAAAGCAAGGGATGCTCAGTGCAGCTGAGGCCAGATGCCATTACGTTACACTTGTGCAAAACTGGGTGGTGAAAAAGTGGGCCAAGTCTGCAAACCTCTCCTGTAAAAGGTCAGATAGTAAACAGTTTAAGCTTTTCAGGCTACATATATAATATACACATAAGTAAATATTTTAATCTTTTCAGCCATATATTTTTCTTCACTATTTTACAGTTCTTTTTAAAATGTTAAAAAAAAATCTTAGTTTATGTGTTTTATGAAGACAAGCCATAGACAGATTTGACCAGTGGACTGCATTCTGCCATCTCCTAGCCAAGAGGAAGTGACACCTTTCCTAACACAGAGGACTTCCCTGACCACCTGACTTATGAGTGTACCTACCTCACCCCGTCCCGATCTCCCCTCTTACTTGATTTTTCTCTTTAGCATTTTTCACTTTCAAAATGCTATATATAATTTACATATTTATTTAGTTTATTGTCTGGCTGCTTCAATAAAATGTAAGCTTCAGGCATGCAGGATTTTTCATTGGATGTGCTTAGGCCGAATTCCAGCATGAGTGTTTGACCCACAGTAAATTCTCAATATGTTTTTGTTAAATAAATTAGAACAATAGCATGCTTGTGGTTAGCACTTTACAAATGATGAATCTTTGACACACATTTTAATATCCACTGTTGTTTAATTTTCACAATCATTCTTTTGGGTAGGCAAAGTACCTACTATTATTCTGATTTTGCAAATAAAGAAGAAAGTTAAGCAATGAAGACAGCATTAGAGTACAAGAAAACTCAGAGACTTTGGATCATTATAGACTTGGCTTTGAATTCTGGCTCTAACACTGCATGATCTTGCGTAAGTTGTGTAACTTCTCTGCAATCAGTTCCTACCACTGAGATGGAGATAACACTACTTGCCTTACAAGACTGTGCAGAGATTAAATGAAATATTATATTTGGGGAAATGGTAGTAGAATTTAACTGGTGGCCCTTGGGGAAGGGCTTTTCATCTCTCATGTGTCATTCCACAGGAAGGTGAGGAAAAACACCAGTCTGCACGTTTTAGCCCCATCCATAGGAAGAAGAGGCACAAACACATCTCAGCTGTCCACAGCCATCATCTCTACCACCTACACCACTGCCCCTGGGCTGAGGGGGGTTTGACTGGTTAGTTTGGTTTGTTTACAAGTAGGTTAAAAGGCAGTTTCTTTACTTCAGGCAGGTGTTCAGCCTGCAGTATAAGCCTGCTTCTTGCCAGATGTCTTATTCTAACTTGATGCATTTGATTGCATTTGTCTGGCCCCTATAGGCATTGTGAGTTCTATACCCCTGGCGTAGTATGAAGAATTTGGGGGAGCAGCCAGACCTAGGTTTGATCTTGATTCCACTATTTATTTAATCTCTCTGAGCTTCAGTTTCTTCCTTTATATGAAACTGGGTGTTTTCGCCTTCCTAACAGCCCTACAGTAGAACACCTAAGCCCCAGGTTGCAAGACTCCCAAGCCGGTCTCTTTCTTGATTTTCCAAAGGAACCCCAGCCTACGTATGTGTGAAGGGAATGAAGAGCCAGTTTCGTTTGCTCTTAGTGCTGCAGTCCTGTCTACAACAGAAACCTCAGCACGTCTAAGAGGTGTCTCCACCCCTGCCGCTGTCACCACTGACGCCAGAATAGCCACACCTGGAGCTTATAGTACTTAGTTGCCAGAGATGGCCCTCCAATGACCCACCACTCTGCATATTCGTTCTCTTCTTTTAAATCTGGGTAGACCTGGAACTAACTTTTGACCCATAGATGTAGCCAAATGATGCAGCTTCCATCTGGCTCCTGTGGAAAACATGTTCTGGGAGAAGCCAACCTTCAGGTTAGAATTCTAACTACTCTGGGACAACCACACCATGAGGAATTCCAAGCTACCGCCATGAATATGTCTTGAGGAAGAAGATCAAACCCCTGATGGATAACTCCAGATTTGCTCCTATTTGATAGTCAGCACCAACTTGCCAGGCAGAGAATGAAGAAGCTATTTGGATGTCCAACTCACTCCAAGTTTCAGATGACTCTAGCTCCAACTGCATAACAGACCACAAGAGAGAACTTTCTTACTGAGCCCAGAATAATGAGTGGTAATAAAATGGTTGTTGTTTTAAGGTACTCTGTTTGGAGATTTGATAGGCACAAATAGATAATGAGGACAGGACTGCACATACCATTATTGCCTGGCACATCTGAAGCCCCATGGTTGGGAACAAGCTTCTGCTCCTGGTTGCTGCAAGCATCCCTGGTGGAAATTCCTGCCCAAAAGACACTGTTTCTCAAAAGGCAAGGGAGGATGATTCTTCTCTCTGCATTATACTTGGACAAAGTTGCCCCATGACAAAACTGCCTTCCAATATTATAAATCCTTCAAGCCATTTCTCCAACCACTTCCCCAGGACATAAGCCTACCAGCAGGATCATTCAGCTCGAACAGGTTTTGGGATCCACTACCAAACTGACTGTATCAAGCAGAGTCACAATAAAAAAGTACATGGTACTTTCAAATTAAAAAATTAAGTACTATTCACAAAGAGTGGGCATAGAGGACCTACAAGGAATAGTGCAGTAATCCCAAACTAGCAACCCCAATGGAATATTACTACCTCTATGCCCATAAGGATGAGAGAAAGGAGCAGTTAGCAGAACGCAAATAGAATCATGCAGAGAAGACCCCCCTGAGAGGCACTGTGGAATTCAGTGTAGAGATGTAGCCAGCCCTAGATAACACCTTAGAAAGCGAGCCAGACAAATAAATATTAGGACGTCCTTCCCATCCCTTCCCTCTGACTTCCTGCTGGAGCTTTCATTAGCCAAAATCAAGCAGAAGCTAAAAGTCAAGAAAGTCCATTGGTGTATTTTATTAGTCTATGCAGGTCAGCCTCCTGGAGCTGAGATCAGGATAGGAAAGGGCAAATAGAAGATATCTGGCAAATAGAAGATAGACCATTATTACCTACCAACTTCAGCCCAACAGTCCATCTCTTTCTCTCCTAATGGAGATTTTACCCGAGGAGTCTCAATTTCATTCCCTGACAATCAGATGCAACCTAACAGCTTTCAATAATTTTGGCTCATGGTAAGAAGGGTTCTGAATCCTTTCCCTCCCAAAAGGCCCTTGGGTTTCTCATACAAGTTTGTCCATCCCCTCTCCAGAAATTTTGAAGTTTCGATCATTTCTCTCTCACTGGTACCCTCTCGAAAAAAACTGTAAGCACAGCACATTTCTGGAAGGCTATCCAAGAAACTAATCACTGTAGTTACAGTAGGTTTGGGGTAGACAGGAACTTCTAATTGTTACTTCTTCTGCTGTCTTTGAAAAAAAAGATTTTTATAAATAAAGTAAAATGAAAATAGTAACACCTGTCTCATAAAAGAGAATTAAATGAGATGATGGATAATTCATTATTGGCACATAGCAAGTGCCCAATTAATGACATTTCTATTCTACTCTTCCTCATCTTTAGGTGACTTGCCCAAAGTTACAGTAAAGCCTCAGATTTGACTTTAAGTTTCTGGACTCAATTACAATGTACTTTGTACTACATCATACTTTCTTTAATCATATGAACAAAATTATTGCTTCCTGCAAAGGGATGCTCCCACACAAGGACACATCTTCAAGACCAGGACAGAAAACTGTTTTGCCTAATTTCGTAGAGACAAACAGAGAAAGTCAAACAAAATAAGGAGACATGCTCCAAATGAAAAAACAAGATAAAACCACAGGGAAAAAAAACCTAATGAAACAGAGATAAAGTAATTTACCTGATAAAGAACTGAAAGCAATGGTCATAAAAATACTCACCAAACTCAGGAAAAGAACAGAGGAACACAGTTAGAACTTCAATAAAGAATTAGAAAATATTCAAAAGACCTAATAAGAGCCTAAGAACACAATAACTGAAATTTTTAAATACACTAGAAGGAATCAACAGCAGAGTAGGTGATACAAAAGAACGCATAAGTGACCTGGAAGACAGAATAGTGGAAATCACCCAATCAGAACAGCAAAAAGAAAAAAACAATAATGAGAAAGTTAGAGGACCTCTAGGACAACATCAAGCATAGTAAAATTTGCATTATAGGGGTCCTAGAAGGAGAAGAGAGAGAGAAGGGGATAGAAAATTTATTTAATGAAATAATGGCTGAAAATTTTCCTAACCTGAAAAAGGAAACAGATATCCAGGTACAGGGAGCATAGAGTCCCAAACAAGATGAACCTAAAGACATATCATAATTAAAATGGCAAAAGTTAAAGAGAGAATTTTAAAGGCAGCAAGAGAAAAACAAAGAGTCACACAGAAGGGAAGGCTATCAGCTGATTTTTCAGCAAAAATTTTTCAAGCCAGAAGACAGTGGTATGACATATTATAGTGCTGAAAGGAGAAAACTCACAACCGAGGATACTCTACCCAGCAAGGTTATCATTATGAGTTTCCTTCTCTCTGTCAAGCTTTCAGGCAGAAGAGTTCAGGTGCTTGAGGCTTTCTGAGAAGAGAACAGGCCTGGAAGGTAGGCTAGAGCTCAGAGCTTCCTGAGTAATTAACTGGTAGGGTCAACTGAATGGACAATGGATGGTGTCCAATGGTGACAATGAGAAACTTCATCCATGTGTGTTCATGGAACAGCAAGGCCATAGATATTAGACTGGGGAGCAGGCAGTCTAATGGGGTGGTCAGATAACCAGGACAGCAGAAATCAAAGTTACATGGCCATGGCTTCAGGAGTATCATAGGAGCTCAGGGAACATCACAGAAGCTTTCAGTTCTGAAAGGAAAGAAGCCAAGGTACTTGCCTCTTTTTCAGACTGGCTTGGACAGTCTGAGCCTTCGAATTCAGTGATGAATAAATCAGCTGTCAGGAGCTGAGGATGAAAAAGAAGCTCACATAATGGGTCTCTATTCATGCTCCCCCTGGAATGTCTATCAATACCTTACCCATATTTATAATCCAGCTCATATCCCTCTCTAACAAAAAGCCAACAGGATATAATTTAATTCTCCTCTGAAACGTTAGTTACCTTGCCCTGTACCTCTTAGAAAACATACCACATTTTGCTTTTCATTTGCAGACATGATTTTGCTTCAGTCTATATTATAAGCATCTTAGGGACATTGACTACTCTTTTATGGGTTCTAATCCCATCTCTGCATAAAGCTGCAGAAAGCTGAACAATTCCTTTAGCCTCTCTAGGCCTGGTTCATCGTCTGTAAAACAAGCATAACAAAACCTTCCCTGCCTATACCTCTTGGGTTTGTTGTGAAGCACCATCAAAGTCAAAGGTATTCACTGACTTTATAAACAGTGGCATGTTAGGAAAATGTGACTACAAATGGGGACTTTGAGGCACTAAATATATTTAAGAAACTTCTTTAGAGGGTGTCTGACCAGAATTAGAGTGAGGTTGCCCCTTCCATTCCTCTCTAAGAGCAAAGTTAAGAGCGTGGGTTCTGGAGTCAGACTGCCTGGGTTCTATGTCAGTCCTACTCCTTATAAGCTTCGGGCAAGTTACTGAACTTTTCTGTAGGCACTATTTCTCACTCACTTTTATATCTACCAGGTGCATAATTGGCATCCAGTGTCAAAGGACCAGAGCAGTATCTAAGGAAGCAGAGAATCAAGTATCAGTTGTTATCCCAGCTGGCTGTGTCATGGGCATGTCACTTAACCTTTCTGGGTGATTAGTTTTTGATTTATACCTCAAAGCCTTGGGCTAGATGAGTCCTTTTAAAATTCTCTTATATAATACCTTAAAATTCATCTAATAAGCCATTCTAAAAGGTCTTTTATAAAGGTTTTATACTTTATAGTAGAGACTATCATTTTGGTTAAAAATTAAAACTTTATTGAGTACAGTATATTTGAAGAGCAAAACTCTTGCTAGGCCTCTTACCAGCTTTGTGACCGTGGCAAAGCATGCTCCCTAACGCTCAATTTCCTCCTCAATAGCTATACCACAGAATTGCTATGATGATTAAATATTTTTTAAAGCATCTAACATAGTGAAGCACAATGGTAGACAGCAATACCAACAATAATTACAACTTAGCTTTAAAAATTGATTTTTAATGGATTTTTAAAACTTTAAATCAGTCTTCATGGAACCAATATGTTGAAATGCCAGTCATTCATAGTTATATTATTGGCTACCAAAAATTTACCACCCAATGGAAATCCACACTTCTCTTTGTGTTACTCATTCTTCTGGAATAACCTTCCGTTCTTTTCTACTTGATGAAATCCCAGCCATCTTTCAATGCCCAAATCAAATATCACTTTCTTCTTTGTCTTATGTCTTCCCCATCTATGGCCATACCACCCTGAACGTGCCCAATCTCGTCTTATGTCTTCCCCACCTCTTCTGGGCAAAAAGAAACTTCCCAGTGCCATGTACTTCTATGACAATCATCATGTGTCATTTCAAACACCACATATCTTTATGTTTATGTCTCTTCTACTAGAACACGACCGTCTTTCCAAGGACAAGGATAAGCATAGGGCCTGGCTCCTGGTAGGTGCTCAATACATTTTTTAATCGTTTGAATGAACGAATGAAAATAAAGAATTCTTCTGCTTTTAGCCACTATTTAGTAAATTCACTCATTATTTATAAAGAAGAAAGGGCAAGTTAGAGGTCTTATGTAATTCTACAAGCTCAGGTGCAAGCTAAAAAAAAAAACTCATTAGAGTTTTTTAGAAACTCAATCTCAGATAGAAATAGGGAAGAGTTTCGTGATGGTTACTCACTGCCTCGTGACCAGAAAAAAAAAAATCCCAAAATAGAAGAGTTCTAACTCTAAAAGTGTTTTATTGAAAACATCAGAAAAGCTTCCAACCTCTTGGGAATCACACGGCTCATCTTTTCAAGTCAAGGCAAACAAGAATAAGAACAAATCCAGGGTTAGTAGACTATAACTGCCACCTGAAACAGGCTTAAAGTTTCAAACAAGTCTGCTGGAAAACCATGATTTGCCTATTTTTTAAGAAAATTATAACTCTGTTGTTCAATTATGGATGTTTAAAAACTTAAACTGAATCACATACATTTATATTCTGGAACCTATTTTCCCAAAATGTGAGGAGTTCAAAAGTTCAAACAGAGCAGATTTATAGCCATCACTAATTACCAGGGGAACTTGGGTAAGTTACTTTATCTTTCTCAGGTATTAATTTTGTTCACTGCAAAATTAGAGCATTAGAATGGATAATTTTCAAAGTACCTTATGACTCTAAGCAAAGTCACAGAAAAGTAAAACACAGGGTGTCATCTCGAATAAGCAGAATTGGCATTTGCCAACATGATATGTTTTGAGAGTCAAGAAGACAGGACCTCGATCCAGAAATATCTCTGTCCCAGTAGGACCAAACTCTGCAAGGTAAGCAGTAGTGAAGCTGTGGAAGAGACAGAGGATTTGGGATCAGCCAGACCTGAACTCCAAACCCAACTCTGATACTAATTTTTTGTCAGTGAGCAAGTAGCCTCTGTTTTCTCATCTGTAAAATGATAATGTCCAGTCCACACTCTGTTACCAAGGGTTATCAATGACAGTCAAAGTGCAGCAGAGCTGTGAGAGTGGCAGACCTCCCCAGCCTTCAAGGTTAGTAATTAAGCAGCAAATAATGAGTTTGTATTACCAGTTTCTACTCCAGAAAGATGAGAGGGGACCAGTTTCCTTCTGAGCTTCCCCAGAATGAACTTACTCTGGCCCATCCAAAAGCCCAGCCCTTCTAAGAAAATGAACCCCTCCTAGGTCCAGCCAACATTACAGTTAATCATCTCCAGATAACGGAGAGTTGACTATAATATTGCTCTAACTATGGCTATAGGTTTTTCTGAAGCTGCCATTCCATCCCTACCTGAACTGAGAGTTGACTATAATCACATGTTAAGAGGTGATTTTATAGGTTATTTTACTTTTGTTTAATGGATGCCACAGAAATATCCTTTAATGATTTTTAGAGCCTAAGAGACTAAAGCTCTACCAGCAATTTCAGAGTTGAAAAGAATCTGAGGGCGAAGGTCCTCACTCACAAGCAGAAGATCCAGCCTGCCCCCAAAGAATCTTTGGAAATGTGCTTGGTAGAGCTAAAAGGAGATGCAGCCATGTCATCCTTCCCACATATGATTTTGGACAGGATAAAATGAGATGATTTCTGCAATGCATCTGACATGATGCCTAGCCCTAGGAGTGACTTATTAAATGGTAATTACTATTATTAATCACAACTGATCTGTGTGGCACCAAAGTCTACGACTGTTTTGCTGTGCCACACTGCCTCCCTACCAACACAATAGTCTCTGGACTTTTTTGGATCATATATCACACTATAAATTTTTTTTAATGTTAGCATATATACTTCAATACATGCATATTTATTTATTTACATAATAAACATGGGCTACTTTACATATTAAAACTTACACAAGATAAGCATTAAAAAATCCAAAGAAGTATGAAAAAAAACCTTCAAATAACCTTAATTTTATTAATTTCTGGAACAAAAAAAACTGTAAGCAATGCATCTGAATATATTTCCTTATTATTTTTAGAATCTGTGTTTAATGTTTTGTGTTACAGCAGTTTGAAGGCTTGCATTTAAGTTAATTTTATATCAACACCTAATTATAATGGTTATCATAATTGGAAAAAGAACTTCACATGGAAGTTACAAATGGAACCAAATAAAAGTCTCTCACTGGCTGAACTTACTAAATTATAATACTCATTTTTCAATTCTTAGACACCATTTACACGGAGGTTTTTGTTTAAGTTGGCTAGTAAATTTCCATCATTGTTGATGCCAAAAAATTACTCCTGCAAATTAGAGGGAATTGAATATTTATATTTTTAAACAAACATATTCAAAACCAACTAAAACTCTTTGTGAGATTATTAAACATATTGGAAAATTCTGTTTCCAAGTTTATTAAGTATGCAGGTGACAAACATATATAATTTCTACAACTGAACAATATAATAATAGAAACATTCCCCAAAGAGCTATTTTCAAAAGTGCCCTCTGGGTTTCTTTTAAAAAGCAGTTTGTTTCTCATTATTAAATGTCACTTTTACCTTGAAGAGACAAGCCATTTAATCGGTGCTTATTTTTCTTTTAATATTTCTGCTGGGTTGCACACTACCAACAATTACCTGTCATCACATAAAAGGTCAATAAATTAGAGATTTGTCTTTAACTTCAACCACCTTTTTAAGTGCTTTGACACAAGATAAATGGTGAACCTCTATGTTCATGGCTACTTTTCTTTCATTACAAAGCAGGATTAGCAAACTACAGCCCTTGGATCAAAACCAGCCTGCCCCTGTTTTTATAAATAAAGTTTTATCAGAACACAATCTCAATCATTCATTTACATATTGCCAATGGCTGCTTTCAGCCTACAATGGCAGAGATGAATAGTTATGAGAGAGACCATACAGCCTGCAAAGTCTAAAACATTGACCATCTTCCTCTTTACAGAAAAAGCATGCCAACCCCTGCTATAGATCATTATAAATGTTTTACTATTAAAGGTTCTGCTTCACAGATTCACCACACCTATTTTCCTGGAATTTTAAATACTGTGGCTTTCAGTTCTTGGTTGCCTATGAATGATGTAGTGATTAAATTTCTCTTGTGGTTCTGTCTCTCTAGCCTTACCCCGTCTTTCATTAAAGAAGTCATTAATATATTTATAATCAATATATTCCTTCCAGGATATCTTTTCCTCAATGGAGAGAGAAAGAGAAAATAGTTTTTTGTGTATTTCATTATTAAAACAGAATCGAGCAAATATAAACTAAGACAAGTTAGAAACATCTGTACTTTCATTCAACCATAACTTCCCACACTGTCAAATCTATCCTAACACTTGTTTCTTCAGATCTTCAGCAGTGTTTTCTATGCATGTTCCAGGGAGATGTCTGCCAACAAAGGAACATATTTTTGTTTATTATTTCATCCAATTTCTACCATGGCAGAAGAACAAGTGTTTCCATAACAGTATGCAGATTTTAAACTTCTGTTCTTAAGTAAAAACTGTGAAATTGTGTTAAGTGAATTTGAGCACTGCCTGACTGTAGTATCACTGTAAAAAAGGTGTAGAGATCTGACCTTCATGTTCTGGATGCTTTGTTTCTAAATGTCATAATAATCATGACAGCTTCATGGATAAAACTCAAGCACAATGTTCACTTTGGGTCAATGCCTATTGTTAAAACAATATTAGATTTAAATCCACAGTTCAAAGAGGCTCTATGAAAATTTCTAATTCTTTGGACTACTTCTAGTCAGATCTGATTATATCATTATTTGTTTTATCTCTTAACACAGCTGACAAAGAACTCATTACAGGAGCAGAAGTGTTTACTTTGACTATATTCTTATTGTTTCCTTGTGTTTCTATTGTAAGTATTATCTTTGATTCACAATTTCCTTATATTTACATTTTTAAGCCTTTTATCCATTTTGGGAGAGTTACTTTAGTTAAAACAAGGAAATATACTAGTTTCATAATCCACATAGCCCACATAAACTGCCATATACAGCAGACTCTTGAACACGAGAGTGCAGTCAAAAGTCTATGTATAACTCTACAGTCATCCCTCCACATACCCACGGTTCTGCACTGCAGATTCAACCAACCATGGATCATGTAGCAATGTAGTACATGATTACTGAAAAAAAAAATTCATGTATGTAAAATGATTATAACTCAATAAAAAATGTTAAAAAAATAAAAAATAAAAAAAAATTCATGTATAAGTGGACTCACCATAGTTCAAACCCATGTTGTTCAAGAGTCCACTGTAATCACAGCATGCTCAAAGCCAGTGAGAAAACAACTTGGTCAAGACTTCAATGTTGTGGAAGCCTCACTCTTCCACCAGAGCACTTTGTGAACTATACTTGACATTTGACCTATGTGAAGGCACCAATGTAATCTATATATTATATATTAGTAACACATAATTTTCCTTATTTTTAAAATAAACACACAAAGAAGTCATATCTTTTTCATACCCTAGTGGACTGTCTTGTGCAGTCTACTTTGGAGACCACTGTACTATATGGTAATTCTGTCATTTAAAAAAGTACACTACACAGAACAAGAGAAGTGAGAGTTATTCTGTTAATATTTACTGAGCACCTACCATGCATAAAACAACCAAGTATATCAGGTGCTATTTTAGTATTACAAAGATGAATTAAAATAAATCAGATGTGGATCCTGCCTTCAACTCTAGTCAGTCATTCACTTATTCAACTACTCAGCAAACATTTACTGGGTGTCTTTAAGTTCCAGGGATGGGAGTGGGTACTTGGTTTTGGTGGCATCATAACTTTCACTTCAGATATGGAAAACCATTCAGCCAACTTAAACTGGCTTCAATACATTGGTCATTATCATGGAAATTTTTTCATTTTTTGGCTGCCCAGAATTCATTCTCCCTTCTGAGTAGCACTCCAGTTTCCTTTTGGGTAACTACCTTTCCTCCATCATGAGACACTGAACCAAGACAAAATAGGATCAAAGACACCATGAATAAGGAGAAACATATGCTCTTCAGAGGGAAGACCAGAGTGAACAGAAACAGAAAAAAGAGACCAAAGGGTCTCCAAAAACTAGCAGGCTTATGTCCCTACTCTCTACTTCCCTTTTGCAGACCCTCTAATGCCCAGATATACTTCAATTCTCCATAAACATCTATGGCATTGCCTTACTGACCAGGACATGGGGCATTCTAACCACAAAATAAACATAACATTTTCCTTGAGTTAATTTGAGTATTTCTCTTCCTTGCAACCAAACAGTCCCTAACTAAGAAAAATTTGGTTCCAGGAAGAGAAGATACAAACAGCAAACATTCAGAAGAAATTAAGAATGATTATTGTAGAAGAACTATGAAACTTTCCTCCCTTCCCATCACTGCTCTTCACATAAGATGAGGAGCTAAAGGTCTGAGATATACAATGGAGCATCAGCTGGTTAAGATTTTATTTGAATCTCCATGCAACCTTAAGCAAAGTATCATTTGAAAGAGGAAAGAAAAAACTCAGTTCCAAGTTTCCTGACTTGAAATATACTGGGGAGAAGATCCACTCATTACCATTCCAGTTTGGGGCCTGTGGTGTGGAAACTCCTTCCCATCACTTCTGAGGGTCTGTGGGTTCCCTTTAGTCTCACAATTTTAGTGGAAACACTATAAGGGGTAGCTACCCAGTGGCAGTAGTAGACTAACAGTATAAACTGGTAAGCTGGACACTGCTTCTGCTAGAAGGAAAGCTTTTGAGGATGTCTGATGTAAAATAATCAAGTTTTCATAAAGAGTGAACATTTGATCTTCAGAAGTCCTCGGAATAGGTAATGTAAGATTTTCAGTCCTATGAAAACTGCTTAGTCAGCTGGCAATGTTTTTGATCCTATATGACTTCAGGGCACAAAGACAAAACCCATCACAGAAGTCGTCTCAACTCATGGATCCAGATTTTTCAAGTGGTCACCTCACTCTTGAATTACCTTCATGACTCTGAATCAATGGCCCTTCTAATTTTCATCCTTTCATCCTTTTCATCCACTTAACTTTCATCTTTCCACACCTGAAGGTTTAGTTTCTCTTCCCCCAACCCCATCACTAAAGGCCTTAATGACTAGACTCAGGATCATCAGAAGGAAATTTTACAGCCAATGAAAAATCAAAGCAGAGTAAGAAAGGTAAGAAACCAATAACAAATAGTACCCCTGCCTTCCTCAAGAGCATGAAAGCACTTCTGAAACAATAATCTACAAAATAACACTGCCTAAATTTATTTCCTGGAGGTGGAAGGTGTCCACCACTAAAAAATGAGTTCTGATTCCTTCTAATTCAGAACAGTAATGCCAAGAAAGTCTGGGTTTCCATTAATACAAATTAAACATTAAGCAGATATATAGATATAGATATCTCCTATAACATTATTGCAAAGTCCTTTCTGTCTGCAGACAATGATTTAAGATCAACTAACATAAATACTTTTATTTAAAAAGACTTGGGACTTCTAGGTATTGGAATGGGGCTATCTGAGAGGAACCAGAGGGACTGAGAAAGCTTGACCTTTAGGCCCTGGGTAAGTTCAACTGACTCTTGACAACACGGGTTTGAACAGAGTTGGTCCACTTATAAACAGATGATTTACAACAGTAATTACTACAGTACTACAGTATCCCTGTTAGTTGAACCATGGGATCCGGAACCATGGATGTGCAGGAACACGAATATGGAAGACCAACTATAAATTACATGCAGATTTCTCACTGGAGGGTCAGCTTCCTAACCCCTTATTGTTCAAGAGTCAACCGTACTTCACTGTGGTAAGATTCCTTCTAGTTGGGAGAACCTGAAGCTGCCATATTATATACCTAAGAAACTCATTCCTTTGCCAGAGAGGTGAATCTCTGCTATCCCTGATGAATAGGACGTAATATTCATCATAGAAAAATAACCATTGCATACTGTGTTTTCTTTCTTTTCTAAATTGGAGCTTTTCATCATGGGGATTATATTACTCAATTAGACATGGGTTGGTGAACCAAGAGAAGTAGCATTTCAAGTCACCTGAGAGGGAAGACCTCCCAGAGATTTGGACTTGGTGCTAAATCAGCTAGTAAAGGCCACAAATTGTTTTTGCTTTGGGGAGGTGGAGAATATTTTAGGAATCTGTATGATGGCTGTGTTATTTTGCCCTGGAACACACTTAGAATACTACTTATGGGAAAAGAGTTTCTGTTAGACCAGGCAGTCAAGGGGTAGATTGTAGTAGACTGTGGTAACTTTTATTTTCCCTCCCAGGAAGCTTTCATATGTTCCTTCTGTTAAGAGAGTCTACTGCCCTGGCCATAGGCTGGGCAGATGATCCAGGTCTGGCCAACTCCCCTGGCAACAGCACTGGTTCAAGGTTCAGGATGCGACACAAGCAAAACCAAATACAATCCTTCATCAAGATTGAAATAGACTCTGGAAGAAAGATATTTTTTTCTTTTCTCTAGGATTCCTAAGCTAGGACTATCAGCAGCCATGTTCATATGGAAAAGTAGGAGAGAATGACACCAACATGCAAAGAGGAAAAAATGCAAGTTGAGATGATACTGTGAGCAGGAGAAAACTTCCAGGTTTATGGAGGCCTCAGTTCTAATCCCTAAGGCCCTGATTCTTGCAGTTTTTCCTTCAGTTCTTGTGATAAACCACCCCCCTTATCTCTGAGGGCTCATTTAAATGGGCTTCCATCACCCTAAAGTGAGTCCTGTTACTAAATGCCTGGAACTGTGTAGTACTTGGAGAAATAATTAAACAGAAGTTTGGTTTTTTGTTGGTGTTATTTTTTATTTTACTAAAACTATAATACCAGGGTAAAACTTCTAACCGTACACAAAGGTATATTATATAATTATAAAATAAGCCTTCCTCCTACCCCCTTCCGAATCCCTCTGCAGAGACAAAAACTGTTAGAAATTTCTTGTGTATCCTTCTAGGAATTTTCTTGAATACACTTTATAGCACTCTAAAGGGACAAGGAAAGAATGGAGTGAGATGTATGCTTCTCAGATCTAGCTCAATAAAGCAGAGATGTGTCAATATTATCTATTTCTGCCCTTGTCTGATTTAACGGGTTTACATTTACAGTTGTAAGATTGTCTTATCCTGAACTTTTACATTTTTATATTTTTAAGTAAAATTCCAACAGGGAAGTACTAGCTAATGAGTTTTGTTTTGTCATGTAGGGCTTTTACAACATACTTTTAAAACACCCAACATCTTGAAACAATTAACAAAACCACTGAACTTCACAGAAAGTTGGTTTGTTTTTTTAAGGCCTATAAACATAGAGGGATTTATTTTTTACTCTATATCTATGCTGCCTGGTTTGAGATTTCCCTCCTGCAAAATAGTCAAGGGGTCAGACAATCTATGCTGTCACTGTGGTTTGATTTTTTTTGTCTTTAAATTTAAAGGGCAAAAGAAATTGCTGGAAGACTGTATTTAAGGGTACTGCTGATTCAAATATACTTTGGAAGTGGCTACACGATATTTAAAAGTATGACCAAAAATAGATGTTGCACAACATTATGGGTGTACTAAATGCCATTGAATTGGTCGCTTTAAAACAGTTAACTTTCTATTATGTGAATCTCACTTCAGTAGTAATAAAAAAAAAGATGATGTTTAAGAAAGTTCTACATTTTGTAAAGCAAACCCAAATTAAAAGTTTTTTTAAATGTATCATCTCTGACAATATAAGAACTAACCTTTGTTGAGAATCTACTCTGGAGAAGCCTCTGTGCTAAAAGCTTTCCAATAAACAGTAGACATAATAAGTAAATTATTTCAGTATGTTAGAGGGTGATGGGTACTATGAGGAAATAAGTAGAAGAGGGTAAGAAAAATTGGAATAGACAGCAGGGCAGAGGGCAATATTAAAAAGGTCCTAGGAGGCTTCACTGAGAAGGTAACATTAAAGAAAAGACTCAGAAGAATGAAAGGAAGTTGGTCAAGCAGATATCAGATTTCTGGGGAAAGAATATTCCAAGAAGAGGAAACAGCCAGCGAAAAAGCCCTGAGGCAGAGACATGTCTCACAGTATGGTCAGCATGGCTAGAATGGAGTAAACAAAGGGGAAAGTAATGGGAGATAAGATCAGAGGTAATTGAGGGCCTGAAGCCCTTGAAGGCCATGATGAGGACTTTGGTTTTCACCCAGGGTAAACTGAGGAGCCATAGCAGACTTTAGGAGCCATGGCTGAAACCAAGACTGTGTAGAGAATGGAAGGAGGAAAGAAGAGGGAGCAAGAGTAGAACCAAAGAGACGTATTAGGAGGCTGTTTCTGCACCCCAAGTGAAAGACAATGATAGCTATGACAAGGGAAGTAAGAGATGGTGGGAAATGGTCAGATTCTCAATTTATTTGGAAAATGGAGCTCACAGAATTTCTGACGGACTGGCTATGAGGTGTGAAAGAAAGAGGAGAGTCAAGAATGTGTTCAAGGTTTGGGACTTGAACAACGGGAAGGAGAGAGCTGCTGTGCACTAAAGTGAAGATGCTTTGAGTGAAGCAGGCTTTCAAAGAGGCACGGGAAGTGGGAGGGGAGGGGCAGGAGTGATGATCTGAAGTTCACTTTGGGACAAAGTGGATTTGAAATGTCTATTAGAAAAGCAAGTGGAAATATCTCATAGAACTGATGTGGATTTTGGAAGTCTGGGGCTACCCAGTCCCTGAGTCTCCTTACAAAAAGCAATAATATTTAATTATGTCTGTCAAACTCAATGTTATCTTTTTCCGTAAAAAGGGAGGTCCTGACCTGATCTATCATCAAGTTGTAACATGGTTCCTCCATATTTCTCTTCACTTTACATCCCCTTGCCTATTTTTCTAGGTGGGAACATTAGTTTATTTGAGCCAACATGTATCACTCTTTTTAGAAAGATGTTGATGCAACTCACTGCTATTTGAAGAAAGCTATGAGTAAATCATTCACAACAATTATGTTAAAAGAGTCAGCAAATGGTGATTGCCAAGGTATATTTTCCCAGACAGTGTAGGACATCTAACCCAGTGAAGAGTGACACCTCCCAAAAGGAACCTGGACCCTACAACTGGGATATATCTGACATGAGTTAGACCAACCTTATTAGTTTCCTAGAAAGGAATATTTAGTATCTAATAGAATGTGGGTTAAAAAAATGGCAATAATAGAGACAGAATAAAGCAATAAACCCACCCCAACCATTAATCCTAAATTTATCCAATTAGTTTCAAACCTTCTCTCACACTAAATCTCTTAAAGAGCACATTAAGACAAAACCAAAGGAATTTTTAGCTGGGGTACGCACAGAGCATTATGGCCATCACACAGCCATGCAAAGTGGGCAGAGAGGACAAAGCAAAATCTGGGCCCTGGAAGTAGTCATATCTTTAGCAGGAGGAATAGGCCCAGCTGCAAAGGCAAATACCAGACTGGCAGCCAGATGGGTGGGGCACAATGGCCAAAGGACACAGCAAGTCCAAGCACAACTGAAGCAACTCTTCCAATCAAATGGGTGGAGCACAACAGACAGGTGGGAGGTTATTTGTAGACAAACTGCCCATGGGCAGATATAAATACCTAGGTTCTTGTTCCAGGGAGAAGGTTAGCAAGTACCACATAGGATGCCAGAGTCCAGTCCCAGGTTGAGTTTAGGGCCAAAGTCCAGTCCTAAAAAAGGATAGTGCCTTTGGGCAGGAGAACCAGAAATTGCTATAAGCCAGATCTGTGGCTAGAGCCAAGAACAGGGAAGAAAACAAATGTCACTTGGAAAAACATGTCACTAGACCATCAAACCCCAAGTTCAACCAGATGACTGGCCTACGGATGGCAGTCCTACCAATGGCCCTGACGTTGTTGATCTACTTCCAACCTGAATTGGTTTGGACTCAGAAATAGGGCAGTGGGGACAGGGAGGAAGGGTAACTGAAAGTCAGGCTCACCGATGGGCCCACAAGGGAGCAGCTGGGCAACATAAAGACTTGGAAACTGGGGCAGGAGGCCAACATGTTTGAGTTATTTTGCTTGACCTTGCACCATGCTCACCCTCTGATAGAGGTGCTAATCGGAAAGAAATGGCCACGGTTGAATTATCCACTTGGAAATCTAAGGAGGTGACATTAAGACATAGTCATTCATTCTGCCAACATTCCAACATTTATTGTAACACCTGCTATACTCATAGTTCCTGCTTTGGAGCATGCAAAGATGCCAAAAACATGGTGTCTGCCCTCAAGTACCCTAAAGCAGAGCAAGCATAATAAGAGATCCACAAAAATAACTATATGATAAGTCCTAGCCAAATACCTGGAGCACAGATAAAAAAAACAAAGACCAGCCAAAGAACAGAAAAGTCTCCGAAACTTCTTGAGAAGAGACCATAGCCATTTTTGCCTGGATGACACAATCCTAGCCATTACTCTATTAGAGATTTCAATCGCCTCTGGGTGGTACCAGCTGCATCTAACTCCAAGTCTGAAATCACAGCCATTTTGACTTTCTCCATGTCGCTCTCAACTATCTAAATCTTGGGCATTGTGGTCCTACAAACAGAAGGCGCCTAGGATTCTATACAGCAGGACTGAAAATTTCTAGCTCTGTCCCTTACTAAGTAAGTAGCCATGTCCACATTCCCTAACCTGCATGAACTTCAGTTTTACTCCCCATAAAGTGAGAATAAAGACAACATATACTTCAAAAGGCTGTTTCAAGGATTAAGTGGAAATAACGTATGTGAAAGAGTTTTGTAAACTGGGAAGAACTGGAAAAGCATTTATCATTTTAATGAGGTCCCAACTTGAGCCTAAACTGGTTTCAGCCCTGCCTGGTGTTTGTTTGATGAACTGGTACGTGAGCATCTGGGAGTCACTCCACGTGAGGATGAGGAAGTGGTTTAATTCACAAGCCAGAAAAGGAAACAAAGACGGCCGGGAAGCTTCAGATATCTGTGCCGGTCTAAAACTCAGCAGGGAGACGGGCTCCATGCAGGAGCTGAGGAAGCTGTTTTCACAAATGGACATTAGGCCCTAGTGACAAACTAAGATGCAAAGCTGGGTAGAGTTGAGGGGGTAGGGTTACAGGGGGGGAGGAGGGGAGGGGTTGGGCTCTTCCCAACACAGGGAAAACTCTAGAGCATTTGATGCTGCTTAGTCACCTGAAAAGTTTCCATATGAGAGGAAGGTGTTCTTAGCACAGACAAGAGAACACAAGGCACCCATCGCATCTTACCCTCTAAGCTGCCAGGTGATCTAGAAACACAGCCAATATGTGTGTGAGAGAAGAATGAGAGGGGTATTTGTGAGTGCTGTGAAGTGCTCCTAGGGAACAAAGGTGCTGGAGCAAGAGTCAGCAAAATACAGGTCACTGCCCCTAATAAGAGCCCAAAATTGATACTTGCAGGTTGGTGAGGCCTGGAGAAACTCAAGTCACTTTATTATTAAGTCAGGCTGAGTGAGGTCAGATACCATTAGACACTGATTCCAGTCACTTCTATTGCCTGATTTTTTCATGCTGAGGGAGTTTGGGAATGGAGGTGTGTTACCCAGGAAGACGAGAAGCCCCTTCTCTTGAGGATGACCACTCAAACATGATCCAAGGTATTGGAAAGCACCCAACTCACGCTTTCAACAAATGCTGCTTAAATCAGCTCACTGTTTCCCCTGGCTCCTATCAGTGTTTTCAAGTCTGCAAGAGGAGGGAAGGCCAGGTGGAAGGATGTGTAAGATTATGACATGGGAGCTGCATGGCGGGTGACAAAGGAGGGGAGAGGAGCATCAACTGTACACCAGCTAGAAGATGTGAAATATCCATCTTAAGTGGAGATGGGGGTGGGAAGGCAGTGCAGCCAGCTGGGGGCAAAGGTGAGGCAGAGAGAACAAAATGTACTCCCTCGAAAGATATAGCAGGCAATGTGGCCAAGGGTGGGGACGCTGGGTTTTGCCTATTTCCCTGAAGCCCACCACCATTAAGTCTAGAATTCTGGCCCAAGCATCTTGAGAGGCGCCTTAGACGTGCCTAGCATTGGACACATCACATAGGAGCCTGCATTAACTCAGCAAGGAGAAAGTAAATAATTCATCCAAGGTCTGCCAGGACAGCTCTCTGGCACTGTAATGCTCTCTGAGGTTGAAGGTTGGCTCTTGCCAGACAGGGAGAAGCCTAGCAAACAACTGGGGTCTACTCAGCAATATGGGACCTCCATCCAAATGGCAGTTCTCAGGTCACCCTGACCAGTCCAGCAGTGCCTGGGCCCCTTCCATGTGCCTCAGCTCAGCTTCACCAACAAATTGCTGCTTCTGACAGAGTTGATGCCCATTTCCCCAGCCCATACTGGGTGCCAATCATGGTTCTGAGTCAAGGAGACATGGCCCTGACTGCCTTGGAAGAGCTCAGTATTAGGACAGGCTAGGGTGGGAGGTGGCAGACCCACAGGTCCCAAAGTGACAGTGAATGGCTAACTGGTGTGTGGACAAGTGTGCATTTGGGGGAGAGTGGGGTTTCATAGAGGTGGAGTTATTTCAGCAGAGTTTTAAGTAGTAAGTAGGAGCTCCAGAGCAGGAAAGAAAGTGGAGAGGAATAACTAACTTTGTTAGCGCTTACCACGTGCCAGGCAATGTGTAAAGAGCATTTTGAGCAGATAGAAGAGCAGATGCAAAGTCTTAGAAATGTGAAAGTGCATGAGATATATATATAGAAGGTGAACTCAGTCGAAATGATGTTTTGTGCATTGTGGGAGTTGTCAAAAGACAAGGTTAGAAAAGCAAATTGGAACTGAAAAAGCCTCAAAATCTTTTTAAAATATATATATTTATCCATAGGTCTGGAAAGATATTTGCCAAAATGTTAACCTTGGTTATGGTGGTGAAGATTCTGGTGAGTCTCATTTTTACTTTTTTAGGTATCTATATTTTACTTTAGTTTTCACCAACAAAAAGAAAAGATGCTGAGGAGATGGGTGGGGCTGAATACCATCTTAGAAAGTGTGGACATGATTCTGCAGGCACTGGGGAGCCACTGAAAATTCCTCACAGAAGGACTGAGCTAACCAGATGTGAGCCATTAAGAGCTGCTTAGATGGGAGGCCCTCAGTGACTCATTTTGTTCCCCTTTCCCCAGGACCGTCTTCCCTGTGCCACCTGCAGGCTCAGAAGTCAAGCCTGCAGGATTAAACCTCCCAGTCCAGGAGATGGGAGGCCGTCAGTAATGAGCAGAGGCACAATCAATGCAAGTGCATTTCTCTGCCCACACAGAGCTCCCCCAAACTTGACAGCAGGCACAAAACAACCTGGCTCTGCCCCAAGCACAGAAACAAGGGGGTAAAAAAGGACAGGTGGTGAAACATTCACAAAAGCTAGAAAAGAGGCAGATTATTTTTTTTTCTGCAATGTAGGAGCTTTTATTACTAGAAAATAAAATCCTGTCTGAGCAAATGCCAGGAAAACGATTAAGGGCTCAATTTAGACGTGGAGGCTTGGCGAGGCACTGCTGAGCAGAGAGCTGAACAATGTCAGCCCCACTCTCTGTGCACATCACGTTCAGGGTGAGCAGTCCAAGCCCCAGCCAGGCTTCTCGCCGCCAGTTCTGCAGAATTACAGTTAAGCTTTGGCCACTTGGTTTCAGTTAAAAGGATTGTGTAGAGGAAGGATGAAAGGCTCTTGCGTGCAGACCAGCTACTGCATCTGAAGACTAAGAAGAAATGCAGCCAGGGTGGTGCCAGGCCCTGCAGAAACACTTCTTCCCTGTGATTCTCAGGCTCTCCAGCCCGACCCAGAAAGGGCACGAGATGGTGGAGGAGCATGGGCTGGTTTGGGAATCAGACAGGCCTGGGCTGAATCCCCCAGTCTGTCACCTGTGGGACGTACAGGCAAGATTTTAATTTTTCCAAGCCCCAGTGTCTTCAGGTATAAAGTGGAGATAATACTTTATAGAATTATCATGGGGATAAAATGACATGACACATACAAAAGTACTAACAAAGTAGGCACTTAGTAGTTGGTAGTTTCTTCCTTTCCCTTTTTTCCTCCAGGGCTTCCTAAGCTAAATAACTGGTGCAGTGGGAAAGGCATGAGATTAGAGGTTGGGAAACTAGTGTTCCAGCCCTTGTTCAACTACCAATGAGCTGTGGTGACCCTGGGCAAGTCACTCAGTCTCTCTGGACCTTACCTTCTCCTGCTGAAAAATGTGGCTCTTGAATTAAAGCATCTCTAAGGGCCCCTTCTATCACTGACTTTCAATATTAATTATAATAAGTACCACTATTAGGCAGTTGCTATGTGCAGGCATGTTGCTCAGCAATGCATGTGCATTATTTTATCAAATATTATTATCTATATTTTATAAGTGAAGAAAATATGGTTTATAGGAGCTTTGGAACTTGTCCCAGATTGCACAGCTAGTAAGGACAGGCCAGGAAGTGTTTGCCCTGACTTACTTTTTTAAACTAATTAATGTATCTCCAGGGTTCCAAGTCTTTTTACTGAACAGGTAATAAAATCCAACCACTCTGCAAGTTCTAGGTCAGGTTTAAACAGCTGCTAATTCTTGGGGTTTCCGGCCTGAGGAAGACTGATACGTTTGTAGCAGCATGAAATAGGCCCCACAGAGAAAGAATCTCATATCAGGAAGCACTGCAAATAAAAGTCCTGGGGCTTTCAGTCAGGCCAGAGAGAATGCATTATGGCGGGGACCCAGGGAGTCAGGCAGACAGGTACACAGCAGCCAACTGAGCAAGCAGTCAGCAGTAAGGGTCAACACAGCAAGACTGGCAGAGGCCTCTCAGTAGCCAAATGTGAGTTCAAGCAGAGATACAGACTATTTGGACTACACCACTGTAGAGTCACTGAGAAAGAGGGAAAGCTGTGACTTGGAAGCCAGCTGCTATTTCTGGAGACCCGGGCCTGAGTCTGACTGGCAAGAAGGAGACTCGGGAAGAAACAGCAAAGCCCAGCACTCGTAGCCGGGCCATGGAGCCCGGGGCTGGGTAAGTGAACTGCTGTTAAGCACTATATCACTCTGTGAAAAACCACCCCAAAACTAATTGGTTTAAAACAACAGAGGTGTATTATTTCTCACAATTCTGTGGGCTGGCTGGGCTCAGATGGGCAGTTCTTCAGCTCCATGTAGTGTCAGTGGCTGCATTCAGCTAGGAGCTCATCTGGGGCTAGAATACTGAAAAATGGCTTCACTCCCACGTCTGGCAGTGGGGGCTGGCTTTCAGCTGGGACACCTTAGTTCTTTGTCACATGGCTTCTTATCCTCCAGGGACTCTTTCCACATGATCTCTCCACCAGAACAGACCTGACTTCTTTACATAGCAGGTGGCTCCAAGAGGGCAACGTCAGAAAAAAATATGAAGACTCAATTATATTTATTTACACTAGCAATAACAATTTGAAACTTAATTTAAAACGTTAAATATACTCCCACTGACAATTCCAAAATATGAAATACTTAGGCATAAGCTAAAAACTATAAAACATCAATGAGAGAAATTTTAAAAGAGTTGAATACATGGAAGTATATACTATGTTCATAGATTGGAAGACTTAATACTGTTAATATGTCAATTTTCCCCAAATTTATCCCTGGACTTACAGAAATCCCAACATTATCCCAATCAAGTTTTACAACTATTTACAAGCTGATTTTGAAAAAGAAAAAGGAACTAGAATAGCCAAAACAACTATGAAAAAGAACAACAAAGAATGGTTAAGCTATCCCTAGTACATCCATACAATGAAATACTATCAAGCAATAAAAATGAATGAATGATGGATGTACACAACAATTTGGATGAATCTCAAAGACATTATGTATTCTAAGTGAAATAAGATAGACTCAAATTTTACATACTATATAATTTCATTTGTAGGTCATTCTGGAAGAGACAAAAATAGAGGAACCTATATAGTCAAGACTAGGTGATAATGAAGATAGAATAGATAAATCAATGAAACAGAATAGAGAGGCCAGAATAAAACACACATGGCCAACTGAGTTTTGACAAAGGTACAAAGGCAATTAAATAGAAAAACGTTATTAAAAAGATAGAAAAAGGTTAGACTTTTTAACAAATAGTACCAGAACAAATGGACATCAATATACAACAAAAACATGAATCTTGACCAACAAACACCTCACACCTTGTATAAAGGGTAACAAAATGGATTGTAGACATAAATGTAAACCACATAAAATTTGTAAAAAATGTTAAAAAAAATTAGGAAAATTTTAGAAGAAAACATAGGATAAAATATTTGTGACCTTGGGTTAAGCAAAGAGTTCTTAGCAGGACAAAAAAAGCACAATACATGAAACAAAAATATTGATAAACTGGACTGAAAATTTTACATTTTTGTTCTATTAAATACATTGTTAGACCATTCTGGAAAAAGCAAAACTATAAGGGCATAGGACAGATCAGTAGTTACCAGGTGCTAAGAGTTGGTGGAGGGTTTTACCACAAAGAGGCAGCATAAGGGAATCTGGGGGAGAAGACTGTTGATATTCGGATTGTCTTGGTTGCATGACTCTGTACTTGTTAAAATCATAAAACTATACAACAACAACAAAAGTAAATTTTACTGTATGGGTATTAAAAAATAAATAACATAAATAAAATTCAGCCAAAAATTATCTAGTCGGTATTCTTCTAGACCCACCCTGGAGAGGATACCAAGTATTATCTCCATATCATATATAAACACTTTTAAATGTTCCCACTCCCTGCTAATAAAAACAGACATATCAAAGAAATGGCATTTTGCCTCTCCATTGCACATATTTTAAAACTTTTAATAATGCTCAGTATTGGCAAAAAAAGGTATGATAAAGTCGGCACAATCAAATGTAATAAAAGGGCATGTGAATCAGTATGTCCTTGTTGGAAGGCAATATAGCAATATGTATCAAGAGCCCTAAAAGTGTTTTTACCCCTAAAGCCACTTCCAGGAATCCATCCTCAGGAAGTAATCAGAGATTCTGATGAGGATCATTATCTTTTCTGCATTGAAATGCCGTCTCCCTCATCATAGGGACAGACGTGCAGCGGCTCCTAAGCAAATGTTGCCGACTATCCGGATGGCAACTGACTTCCATAAACATCCACTTTCAGTCAGGAGCCTAGCAGGAAGAGATGCCTTCTATCGCCTGGGCCTGTTTGGTCAGGATGCTGCCTTCTGTGTAACAGGGTTCAATGACTATCTGCACTCACTGTGAACCACTGCAGTGATGGTTACATTCCTAATGTGTAGCAAGTGGTGCCCCTGGCCATGCCCATAGGGACAGCAGGGGTCCTCATCCAGACTGCCAGCTTCATGAGGGACAAACCTTAGAGACTAGATGGGAGCAGTCAAAGAGACAAGAAAGTCGGCTCAGCAGATACTGAGGACTACTGGGAAAGCCAGGGAATTTGAGCTGAGAGGACACTTTAAGAGGGAGAAAGACTCTGGCAAAGGACACATGGTCTAGGCCTTGTTTCCATACCCCACCAGTGATGCCCATGCCCTAAGGAAAATTACTCTCTTTAATCTCAGCTAATGTGCCATTAGTCCCCTTGCTCCGTGTTACTATCTGGATGCTGCAACTCCACTTCCCAGTTCTGGCTGAGGGCATTCCTGTTTATTCAACAGCCTCTTTCCTGGCCACAGTGCTCCAGGGACCCTTTCAGTCCTGCTACCTGGGCTCTCTCCCCTGCCCCCAGGCTCCTCAGTACCCCCAACCCACCACCTTACTATCCACCCCATGCACACCTCATACACCCTCAGAGGTTATAACAGACACTGTGTGAGCTTATTTGACAGGACCAAGTTATTGGGGAAGGCAAGGGCTCTTTCCATAATAATGCCTCTTAAGTTGGAGAATATCAATTCTGTATGCTTCTAACAAAAGTGACCATTCCTAATATTTATTTAGTAAGCACTCACTGTGTACTAGGTGCTGTGCCAAGTGCTCCATATGCATTATAAATTATTACAATTTAACTCACAGAGCAACACTATGGGGTGGATACTGATGTTATCATTATTAACATCCCCATCTTACACATGAGGGATTGAAATCTCAGAAAGAAATTTTCCCAGGACAATATGGCTAATAAGCAAACCAGAGACTTAATTTTGAACTCATCAGTTAACAAGTATTAATAGAGGCCAGATAATATCATGCTAGCCATGGGGCTATAGGGTGAACAAGACAGATCCAGTCCCTGCCCTCAAGAAACCCACTGTCTACTAGATTATGTAAACCTCAACAGCTTCCCTAATTGGCCAGAGAGCAAGGATTCAAAGCCATGTTTTCTACCACAAAGCCCAAGCATATAATGACAACACTTTCTGCCTCTCTCTTACTGAAAATAGTCCCTCTATGAGAAACAAGTCCTGGAAGTTCTCAGGCTGAAGTTAGCTTCATACCTGTATGACAAGGTGTCGATAAGTATATGCTGTGTATGAGAATACAGGACATGTGGAATGTTCTTTAAGGCTTTGCTCAAATGTCACCTCAAAACAGCCACTCTAAACATGTTCTTCCTATCAGCACTGTCCACCCATCTTTCCCCACTGACTTTTTCCAGCCTACTTATCACCTTCTTTTATAATATATAACTTATGTATTATGCCTATTGTTTTATATGCGTTTCCTCACACTTTAGTATAAGCTCCCCAAGGACAGAGAATCCTACCTGTTTTGTTCAGAGGTATCCTCAGTGCCTAAACAGAGCCTGGGACACAGAAAGTATCAATAAATGTGAAAATTATGTACAGGTTTCGAGGCAGATGGTACTAATTAGACAGAAGCCAGGAAGGGCAAGAAGAACAGAGCTGGGAACTCAGTTCCCAATCGGTAGGAGGAGAGTTAATCTCCCGGCAGTCAAGAGAGGTGTGCTGTGAGAACTGGAAGTGAGTGGCCAAAGCAGACCGCAGTCTGGAAACTAGAGGACCCTGCAGGAGGTCGAGTGGCTATGCTCCTCTATGCTCAGAAGCATGTCAGATTTCTGACAGCCAGGAAGCCAGGGTGGATCAGGAAGTGTGTGGCCATCTGTGTTCTGCAAGAACTCAGGGAGTCAGGGGGTCAGATGAGCAGTCAGGGGTTAGGGATCAAAGCAGGCAAAGACTGAAATCCAGGAAGTCTGGGAAAGCAAGATAATGGTACCCATCCACAAAAACACACAGAGGAGCCCAATCCTGAGGCAGGGATTATGGGACCTAAGGTTTCTTTCAAGTTTTCTCCCAGGAGGGTTGTGGTCCTTAGGACTGCAGAAGTGACAGGGCATGGGGCGTGGATTAATGGCATGATGCAGCTCCAATTGTGCAAATCTCTTCCCAGCTTCAAGTTTAGTGGCTTCATGTTTATAGCATGAAATTGGCCATGGTGGAAATACTGACACCATAGAAACTGGCAAATGCTATAAATCAGGAATTGTCTGCTTATTTGTTGGGTAGCTGGTTGTTAAACATTTACCAGCACACCGCTGGTATAGTTTATGACAGAACTGAGGCTGCAGAGAGGCTCATTCTTGGCTAGAAGAAGAGGGTAGAATTGCAGGTAGATACTTAGGCTAAGTAAGCACGCTCCATGGAAAGCACCCATGCCCTTGGGCAACTGCAGATACAGCAGGAGTGAACTTAACAGAATACTTCCCTGGGGTTCTCCTGTTCACTATAGAATTTGCACAGGAATTCTGTCCCTAAATTTGGAAGCTAGAGACTTGTTTGAACCCATTATTCATTTATTCAACAAGTACTAATAGAGGACCTATCATGTGCCAGGCTACCACTAAACCATAGGGGTAACAAGACAGATTTGTTTCTTTTCTCATGGAACTTATTACCTAGCACAGTGACCGAGCACAGGAGTCCACAAATTATGGTCTGAGGTCTTTTAATACAGCCTTCAAGTTAGGGATAGTTTTTGCATTTTTAAAGGGTTATAAAGAAGAAAGAAGAGGAAGAGGAGGAGAACGGACAGAAACCATGTGTGACCTGCAAAGCCTAAAATACTTGTCTAGACCTTTACAAAAAAGTTTGCCACCACATGCTGTTCCAAGCACATTACTCACAGTAACACATTTAATTCTCCCATTAGCCCAATTCTCCCAATAGATTGGTCCTAATACTATTATTCCCACTTGACAGATGAAGAAACTGAGGCACAGAGGCAAAGTAACTTGCCAACAGTCACACAGCTAATAAGTATTAAAGCCAAAATTTAAAACCAGACAATCTGATTTTAGGATCGATGTCCTTAACCACTACACTACACTCTCTCTCAGGCAGACTGGCGGAAGAAGGAGGGAAAGCAGGTGGAAAAGGAGAACAGGAGTGTGGTGATAAGCCGCATCTGAACCCAAAGAACCAGCAGGGATAAGCAGGTCCAGGCCATAGGCCGGGGCAACAGTGAACATCTCCCCAGCTCCCTCACAGTCATGGCTGAGCCTGCTCTTTGCAGGGGTGCCAGATGCTGAGGGTACAGAGATGAGTCCAACTTGGGCCAGAGGGAACACAGTCATGAGTTAACAGGCAATGCTGATACAGTCTGGATTAAGCCCCATATAGCACTGTGGGGGCCCAGCAAAGAAGGAAGCTCCCTCCAATATATTTGGAAGCTGTACAATAAGCTTGGAGTCAGGTGCGGGGACAAGGGGCGGGGGGAGATTTGGAGCTTGGGCTGCTAGGGTCACATGGATGAACCACCTCCAGAATAAGTTACAAAAAGACAAGGCTCAAAGGACAGGTCAAGGGGCCACTGGAGAACCTCAATAAACAACCCTGTGCCCGAAGACAGAAGCAAATATATAAAACTTAAAGAAAATGGTGGGTCAAAAGCCCAAAAGCTATTAGAAATAAAATTATGGCCAACATCTATCTACGATAAAAACTCTCAGAAAGTGGGCATAGAGGGAGCACATACCTCAACATATTAAAGGCCATATCTGACAAAACCCACAGCTAACATCATACTCAATGGTGAAACATCCTCTAAGATCAGGGATAAGACAAGGATGCCTACTCTCACCACTGTTATTCAACATAGTTTTGGAAGTCCTAGCCACAGCAATCAGAGAAGAAAGGGAATTAAAAGGGATCCAAATTGGAAAAGAAGAAGTAAAACTGTCACTGTTTGCAGATGGCATGATACTATACATAGAAATCCTAAAGACACTACCAGAAAACTACCAGAACTCACCAATGAATTCAGTAGTTGTAGGATACAAAATTAATATACAGAAATCTTTTGTATTTCTATACACTAACAATGAAATAACATAAAAAGAAATTAAGGAAATATTCCCATTTACTATCACATCAAAAAGACTAAAATACCTAAGAATAAACCTACCTAGGTAGGCAAAAGACCTGTACTCCAAAAACTATAAGACATTGATGAGCCAGAAAGAGAAAGAGAAAAATACCATATGATATCACTCATATGTGAAATCTAAAAAAAGGAAAAAGAAGACACTAATGAACTCATCTACAAAACAGAAACAGACTCACAGACATAGAAAACACTCTTATAGTTAAATGGGGAAAGGAGGAGGGAAGAGATAAATTGGGAGTTCGAGAGTTGTAAATATTAACTACTATAAATAGAAAAAAAAACAAATTTCTTCTGTATAGCACAGGGAACTATTTTCAATATCCGGTAGTAGCCTATAAGAAAAATAATATGAAAATGAATATATGTATGTATATGTATGATTGAAACATTATGCTTGTACACCAGAAATTGACACATTGTTAACTAACTATACTTCAATTTTTTTTTAAGTAGATCATCACCAAAAAAAAAAAAAAAGACATTGATGAAAGAAACTGAAGATGACACAGACAGATGGAAACACATACCATATTTTTGGATTGGAAGAATCAATATTGTTCAAATGGCCATAATACCAAAGGCAATATACAGATTCAAAGCAATCCTTATCAAATTATCTATGACATTTGTCACAGAACCAGAACAAAAAATTTTTAAATCAGTTTGGAAACACAAAAGACCCTGACTAGTCTAAACAATCTGGAGAAAGAACAGAGCTGGAGGAATCACACTCCCTGATCTCAGACCATACTACAAAGCTACGCTAATTAAAACAGCATGATACTAGCACAAAACAGACACACAGATCAATGGAACAGGATAGAAAGCCCAGAAAAAAACCTATACACTTACGGTCAATTAATCTACAACAAAGGAGGTAAGAATATACAATGGAGAAAAGACTCTTCAATAAGTGGTGCTGGGAAAACTGGACAGCTCCATGTAAAAGAATGAAATTAGAGCATTCTCTAACACCATATACAAAAATAAACTCAAAATGTGTATTAAAGACCTAACTATAAGACCAGATACTCTATAACTCCTAGAGGAAAACACAGGCAGAACACTCTCTGACATAAATCGCAGCAATATTTTTTTCCAATCCATCTTCTAGAGTAATGGAAATAAAAACAAAAATAAGCAAATGGGACCTAATTCAACTTAAAAGCTTTTGCACAGCAAAGGAAACCATAAACAAAATGAAAAGACAACCTACAGAATAGGGAGAAAATATTTATAAATGATGAGACTGACAAAGGATTAATTTCCAAAATATACAAACAGCTCATATAGTTTAATATAAAAAAATCCAATCAAAAAATGGGCAGAAGACCTAAATAGACATTTCTCCAAAGAAGATATACAGATGGCCAACAGGCATATGAAAGGATGCTTAATACCTCTAATTATTAGAGAAATACAAATCAAAACTACAATGAAGTATTACCTCACACCAGTCAGAATGGCCATCATTAAAAAGTCTATAAATAATAAATGCTGAAGAGGATGTGGAGAAAAAGGAACCCTCCAACACTGTTGGTGGGAATGTAAATTTGTGCAGCCACTATGAGAACGGTACGGAGGTTTCTTGAAAAACTAAAATTGAATTACCACATGATCCAGCAATCCCACTCCTGGGCATATATCTGGAGAAAATCCTAAATCAAAAAGATAAATGCACCACAATGTTCATAGCAGCACTGTTTACGATAGACAAGATATGGAAGCAAACTAAATGTCCATAGAACAGATGACTGGATAAAGAAGTGGAATAATACTCAGCCATAAAAAATGATGAAATAATGCCATTTGCAACAACATGGATGAACCTAGAGATTATCATATTAAGTGAAGTCAGTCAGACAGGGGAAGATAAATATCATATGATATCACTTATATATGGAATCTTAAAAAAAATGATACAAATGAACTTATTTACAAAGCAGAAACAGAAGCAGAAATCACAGACATAGAAAACAAACTACGGTTGCCTAAGGGGAAATGGGGGGAGATAAATTAGGAGTTTGGGATCAACATATACACACTACTATGTATAAAATTAAAAAAAAAAAAGGAAGAAAGAAAAGAAAGAAGGGGTAGGAAGGTAGCTGGGGAGTCCAGACCAGACAGCAGAAACCAGAACAGAGCAAGCACGGATGGAACCAGGGGACCGAGGCATGTCTGGGTCTTCATGACAGGCTACCTTCCCTACCTCACAGCTTTATCCTTCATCCTGTTTCCTAACAGCTGACTCTCCGCTAATCTTACCAACCAGGAACTTACTGACTTTGGTGCCCCCTAGTGCTGGGAAAGACCTGCCCAGAGTTAAGCATTTTATGCTAATACTCCTATACTCCCTTCTGTCATCCAGCTGACCTTCCCAAGATGAGCTAATAATCTTCCTCTAAAAGGAAGTGTCAGGCTCCTTTTCTTGCTCACATTTCTCCCCAGAAACATTCCATCCAGGGTTTACAGCTGCCAGTGGCCTGGCAGTGTTGGTGACTTCACATTCTCCCTCTGGGAAATGAAGTGACTTAGCAGTCATTAAGACCAAGATAACAGTGCAAATCATCAGTAGTTCTTTGCAGAACAGAGAAATGTCAGGGCTGTTGGGTGTCTGAATGGAGCCGCAGGTCCTGGGGTCAACATGGCAGAAAAAATGACAGTGTAGAGTTGCAGGTTAGTCCAACAATTATCAAGCCCCAAGGAGCAAATCTCAGTAAAGACTTGTTGATTTTGCTCTAACAATAGGAAGGCTGGTGAGCTACACCATAGCTCTTCCTTCCTGATTTCCAGCATACTGACCGACATGCCTGTACTGAGCATTATCACGCACACAGTTGCTACTGTGTTATTATAATGGACATCCGTGGGATTGTTTGCCCAGAATCCCCTTCTCATGGGAACTACCCACCCCACCCCTATCCACATGGCAAATTCCTCTGTGGCTTTGTCTTCCCCAACACGTTTCATTAGTTAGGGGTGAGCACACGACCCTCGGTGAGCTAATCAGAGCCCTTCTTTGGAATTCTCCCAACTGGAGTAAGAATCAGTCTCTCTTTGATGGTGGAAGTTGAAAGATGTAAACTTTGAGAGCCTTTGGTAGCTGCATTTACAACTAAGTGGAGGAATGCTAACTGCAGGAGAGAAGATTAAAATGCAGAAAAAAGCAGAGATTAGGGAGATAAAAAATTCTTAGGAGCATCCACGTCTAGGCACCCAGCTATTTCTGAGGCCAAGTTGCAGCCATGTTTCCTGTAGTTTGGTTATTAGATTCCATGAGGAAGTAAATTTGTGTGGGGTTTTTTTTACCTAAATTACTTCCAGCTTGAGTTTCCTCTAATTGGTTATAACAGTGGCATGGAAAAGTAGAGCTCTCCAGAATGCCCTCAGAGAACTCCCTACTTCGCTCTCTTAACGATGGTGCCAGTGGGCAGTGGTGGTCAGGCCCCAGCCCAGGCAGAAAACACCAAGTCCCACGTGAGAGGAACAAGAAGCCACCACCTTCTCTATGCTTATCCACACTGCATGCCCCTCTGCTTGCTCCAACATCTGTCTAACTGCTCCTTGGCTCAGCCACTCCAGCTGAGGTCTACTTAGTCTGTTTCTCTGGATTCCAACTCACCACGTCATTCCTGCCTATTTATTCCCTTTTAGCATGTCTTCAAAGTATTCAATCCCTCCAACCTGCAAGCTAAATTACCTCTACCATTCATCATCAAGGGCGGAGCCTAGTTAAGCACAGTTATTCTGTAAATGTTAAATGATCTGATGTACACTAGAACTGCCACAGGAAGTCAGAAAAGGGAAAAATCAGTGCGGGGTCTTATAAAACAAATGGCCTTGAATATGGAGAGGTAGAAAGGAAAAATTAAGGACAATGAGACAGAAAAGAGCTTGTGGACAAGAGGACTGGAGACAATAAATGAACCTGAATGGAGTGAATATTATCAGAATGGGAACAATATTAGGTAAATCTGAGAGGTAAAATGGGGTCAAATTAAACAAGGACTTAACAATAAGGCAGAGGAGATTAGACTTAATATGCAGGCAGATATCATAGTAGGTTTTTCATTAGATAAAGAAGGAAAATAATATTTTAGCTATGTATTTGTCACAGAGAATGAGGAGAATCTCCTTAGCTTACAAAGAAGATAAAAGGGGATAATGCTTATTCTCTCTACTGAAAGCATTTTTCATTTTCCTAAAGGATTCATCATTGGTTATTTTGAGACTTTTTGGTGTTGGGATACTATTCAATACAAAAATTTTAAAAGTACAGACAAGCAAAATAAAAAATGAAAGTCTCCCAAAACTTCATTTACAAAATAAGCATTGACATATTTATATATACCCTCCCAAAATGATTTATAATATATATACATTAATTGAAAATTGATTTATGTTATGTAAATATGGCTCTTCTCACTTAGCAATATAATTTCCATCGGTTGTTTTTGAGCGGCAAATTCCTCTATTATATTTTAAAATATTTGGTTCAAAAAAATGAAATTTATATGTACCTTTTTCATTCCGTAGCTCAGATAAGCATTTTCTTAAATTTGTTTTATAGAACATTTAGAGCTACAAGACATTCTGCCCCAAATAAGGGGGTTATGTTTAGGAAAGGCTTTATCCCTTGTGGAAATTAAAAGTTCTCAAGAGTCCTACAATGAATTGATCAAAGCTAAATGAAGTTTGCTCCAGCAAATACCTTCTCAATGAAAATTCATCAATATTGGTATAATTCCAATTGAAAGTAATGTACTCAGAGAGTTCAAAACACAGTTCTGGTCAAAATATCCTATACCCAAGGAAATCACTTTAAAAAGGCCCACTTTGTGTGACCATGGTGGTCGTCCCATTACTCAATGAGGCCAGCAGTGGCCATAGGGTCACCTCACAAGAACATAGATACCAGAATTCAAGCATCTGCTTGAGGTTGGAATTATTTCAACCATGAGACTCCATGAACTTTGAGAGCATTTAAAAACCCTCCTTCAGATCCAGTCACTCATTTGCCAGCCTCAAGCAAGCCATTTTCCTCTCCAAGTCTCAGTTTCATCATCTGTGAAATGAAGGATCTTTGTGTGAAGCCAGCACTGGCGTCCAACTGTGGATCACAATCTGGATCCCCCTGGGGTCCCTTTCAACAATAACATACTCACACCCCCTGATCTCCTAACTTCCAAAGCCTCACTGAGGACCTGTGTTCTTTCTCTCTGTTGAGGAAGAAATGGTCAAAGCAAACAATATCATCAAGAATTGCTCACATGGGCACACAGAGCACACACCAAACAGCTGGAAAACAAAGAAAGTAGGTGAAAGGTGAAGTTGTTTTGCTGAATGGGTGTCAGAGGTTGGCGTACAAATCCACAGGGAGGATGAGAACTTCACTAAAGCTAACACTTGCTCTGAAAAATCTTCACAGAACTTCCATCCCAGCAGCCCATCTCCCGCCCCCCAGCTGGTTTCTTCCAAAAGGCCTAGAGGCAAGAATAGTTTAGCTTTTCTCTCTCTCTTTTTTTTCAGGAAAACAAATAGAAGTTTGTTTTTTTTTTAAGAGATTGAGCCTCAATCAGAAAGAGATCTTCTTTCTTCCTTAGGAAAAAACCTCCAGCTGTTTCTATGCAGCCCCAGGGCCCCACACAATTTGGGTTCTCTGAACCCTGGGAAGGGTCTTGCTGTTTTTTGTGCTCCTCAAGAGTCTGAGGAAACCAGTTCTGTGCTCCTCTGTCCTGCTGGTGTTGAACAAGAATGCTGGAAGCTCAAGGAGATTTTATCTGGGACACTATGCAATGCAGAATAAAATAGCTTTGAGTGACGGTTCTTTCTTGAAGTAAACTTCCACCTATTGTCCAAGAAATATCACAAAGACCAACAAAACCTGAATCTAATTAAAAGTCTAAGAAAGGCACTGAGCTGGTTCCCTGGCTGAACCCAACACCCCTGAGGATGCTCAGGGTCCTGAAACCCTCAGGGCTCCTCGCTGGCTGCAGAACCAAGCCCATTACTCGTGCTTGAATGAAGTCTACAAATTCAACCAAGCAGTCTAATATTCTTGGTGTAATGCCTGAGGTCCAGTGTTCCTTTGGTCCTGTGTCTCCTTCAATAGAGGCTTGTCTCTTGACCCTACTGCAAGGTTGGCTGGTTCCATCACTATAATACCCTTATGTCCACTACAGAGAGAACCTATCATTTGAGTGCTCCTTACAGTGTCTAAGGCAGGGACTGTGTCCCCAAAGCCTCAGGAACAAGTTGAAGGACTGTTCTTGTAGCTTCTGGCTAATTAACACTTGTAGCTTTTGCAGAATTTTGTCTAAGACCTCACCTGGTGTAGGCTTTGTAAAGAAGGGGATGTATAGTCCCCACTCACCTATAACTATCAGAGTTATGAAGCCCAACTCATCCTGATTTGCCCATGTCCCGAGAAACCCCACAAGGTTAGACAAACCAGGGCGTTGATCCCTACATGTATCTACCAGAAGAATTTACCAATTGCTGAATGCCAAGTTAGCTTAAGTCAGTGCAAAATATCCTGTTTCCCTTAAAATAGTTTCTACAAGCTTAACTCCAAAAAAAAAAGGAAAGCAATAAGATTTAGCGCCTTGCTACTCAAAGTGTGGTCCACAGACCAACAGCATCTCTATTCCCGGGACCTTGTTAGAAATGCAGTCTCAGGCCCCACCTCAAACCTATGAATTAAGATCTGCAATTTAGCAAGGCCTCCAGGTGAGACCTCGCACAAGGGCTCCATGCACCTTAAAGTCCAAGGTGCACTGGCCTAAAGGTAGGTGTAGAGGGTGACTTTAAGCTCTGTCTGGAAGTCAGGAGGAGTGAGTCGGCAGAGGCAGGGAAGAGAGGGCACCAGAAAACAAGGGCACAAAGACACAGAATACGGAAATGTGTTCATTCACCAGGAGTCATTTGTTGTTCCTGGGGGTGAGGGGTGGGAAAGAAAAGGCAGACTGGGGAGAGACTGTGGAAGCCCTTGAACATCAGATTGAGTACCTTCCCTCCTCTCTCTCCTCTCAAGGCTCAGTCAGCTACTAAATTCTGTTTTATTTTCTGAAAGCTAGAGACCCTCCCTTCCCCTGGCCTAGTCTGGCAGCAGCTAGATTCCTACAGTGCTAGCTGAGAAGGGAGGCAGCAGGCCCAGGAAGACCCTCCCCATGGGTTGCATTCACACTTGAGCTCTTCTCTCTGGAGACCTCTGAAGAGTTAGAGTCCCTTGTCTCTGGCTGGGGAACTGCTCTGACGGGGGAAGCAGAGCCAGCAGATAAAGGGATGCAGATCAAGGATCTCTATTTCTAAATGAAAAGCTAGAAAAATGAGAAGTCTTGAGCAATTCTCTCTGAGGTATAATATGGAGTACTGGTTACTTAACCACTTTGTGCCTCGGTTTCCTAAACCATACCTTGGGATAACCCTTGTAATAACCTCATAAATTGGAAGGATTTGGTGAATTAAATCATACAAAGCTCTTAAAAGTGCCCCTAGATCCTACCAGGACCTCCCTAGACAGTACTGCCTTGAATTTAGCAATTGCCCCTGTAATAACGCATGAGTTGGAGACACAACTTGCTGAGTGGGAAGCTGGGGTGTGGCAGTCAGCCTGCAATTCGGCCCAAGGGGCCTTCTTCAGAGAGGTTGGCATTTGCAAGCACGTTATCCTTTGCTACCTAACATGATCACCAAATGTGTAACTCCAGTCAAACACAGGATGAACTGAGACTTACCGTGTGCATGAGTCAGGGGATGATCAGAGAAGCAGAGCCACGTTGAATGATATAGAATAGGATTTACTGCAGCAGTTAGACCAAAGCTACCACACTGTATATTCCTAGCAAGGCTGGTCAATATTGAGAACTTCACCAAAAAACTCTTAGTCCATACACTGATGCCCAGGAGGCCACTCTGGGAAGCCCCTCCTTTATGCCCTCCCTCTTGGGGTACACCACACCACACTTTGTACACATCGGTAACAGAACCTGTGTCACTTGTGCTCCAGCTCCTGTAAGCCCCTTCATGCTAGAAGCTCTATTTCATCTCTTTGTATTTTCAGACCCTGCCATGTGTTGGGTCAAATCATTCGAAATCACTGCTATTTTATCATCTTTGGTCCAAAAAAAAAGTCACAGTTTCATAAATTTCAGGGTATTTGGAGGCACTGGGCAAATGTTTGCTAAATAAGTGAACACAAGACCATCAAGTACCCACAAATTCTAGCTAAGCATCAAAGAAAGAAAATTCTTTGTGTCTTTGTGTGGCCTTGGGCTCCTTATTACATACTCAATTATCTTTATACTCCTAAATGTGGAGGTACCAATATGTGAACCCAAATGTGCCAAACACAGAGGTTTTGTACTACTTTCAGGTTTCTGGAGCCTGGCAATGTCTCCACCCAGAAGATAAGTGATTCCCCAAGGGGTCAAATACACAGTTTTCTGTACCGTTTCAGTGTTTTTGGAGGCTGGCAGTATCTCCACACAGCTGATAAGTGGCAGACTCTGAGATGGATGAGATTAACTTCTGAGATGGCAAGTGTCCAAGACGGCTCAGGAAGCAGCTGCTGAACTCTGCTTGATTTTCAGTCCCAGCATCGCGGGATGGCAAGGAGCCTCAGAGGTCACGGATCTCAACCATACATCACTCGGAACTGAAAATCAGCAGATGCAAAATAACTGTTTTAAAAATCTGGACATGTCAGTGAAAGGGAGTTAAAAAAAAATAAAGGGAAAGCAAGAAAAGAAGATCGCTGATACAAACTCTTTAGCACTAGGCAGTAGCACAAATGCAGCCCTTGGCTTCACTTTACCCATCTATATGAGGTCTAAAATTGTGAGGTGTGTCTGACTCCACCAATTGAAGCTGCAGAGGGGCTGAGTTGGTGGGTCAGGTAGAGGCTGTTCTGAACCTTCAAAAAGGACAAAGCTCCAGAGAAATGTTACACATGCAGACATGCTCCTGCCTGGGCCCAACCCTGAAATTCCCTGCATTCTGGCCCTCTTCTCCTTCCCACTTCCTGCTCCTTGGTCCCCAGCTCCCCTGACCACCACTGCCCTCTGCCCTTGGTTACCTGAAGACCTGACTGTCTACCTCTACACCCCCTCTACCTGGGTCCTGCCTCTCAGCCCTTCCCTGGTTATGAGGACAGGGAAAGTGAGTTAAGAGGAGCTGGTTACCTTTATCACTTCAAATACACAAAATGCTAAGAGGCAAGGATTATTAGCCTCCTTTTAAACTGAAGAGAAGTTAGGTAATCTGCCAAAAGTCACAGGGTCAATAAAGGATGAAAGAGGAATCAAACTCCAGGTGTATCAGACACCAAAGCCATATTCTTTCCAATATGCCACACTGCCTCTCTTTCCATGCTTCCTTTTCACCTTCCTGGAGTCTCATATGCATGTTCCCCACCTGTGATATTCATTCTAGCTCCTTTTTCAACCTACAATTCATCTTTTAAACTCCAGCAACTGCTCCCATTCAGACTTTGGCCAACTCACAATATCTTCTGAGATTTAAGAGTGTCCCACCATTTGTAACCCACCAATGAAATGAGGGCACATCTGACCACACCTCACCTGCCTTCCATGAGTTTCCCACTGCTACAGGAAGGGTCCAAATATCTCATCATGGTGTAAATGGCACTCACAATGTGGCCTTTACTGGTCCCTCTGGCCTCACCTCTCACCTGGCCCTTCTATCTTCTCCTATTTCCACCAGATTTCAACTACACTAAACCTCTTTCCCAAACAAGCTTACTCTAAGATTAAGTAGCCAATAGGTTGGCCTACAGTACTTAATATAATAAGATGGAGAGTTTTTAATTATCCTGGTATCTGGTACTAGAATTTCTCTTTGGGCAGAACCACTTTTATCGGAAGAATTTCTTGATAACCCCTATTGGTGCAGAAGTTGAGGTCCTAGGATTCCAAGTACAGGTAGTTCGCAGGTTAGGCGCTTCAGAAGTAGATGCTGAGACAGAGTTTGGGGTGCAAGATGTTTCTTAAGACAACCAGATGCACATCAACTGATAAATGAGTAAACAAAATGTAGTGGATCTATACAATACATCTTAGAATATTTATTCACCAGTAAAAAGGAATGAAGTACAGATATATGCAACAACATGGATAAACCATCATTATGCTAAGTGAAAGAGGCCAATCACAAGAGGCCACATATTGTATGATTCTATTTATATGAAAGATCCAGAATAGGCAAATCTTTAGAGGCAGAAAGTGCATTAACAGTTGCCAGAAGTTGTGGGAGCGGGTAATGGAGAGTGACTGCTAACAGGTATGGAATTTCTTTTTGGTCTCATGAAAATGTTCTGGAATTAGATAGTGATGATAGCTGCATAACTTTGTGAATTTACTAAAAACCACTTTTAAAGCGTGGGTTTTATGATGTGTAAATTATATCTCAATAAAGTTAAAAAAAATTAAGGTTTGTTAAGGGTCAATATCTGTAAAAGGAAGGAGGAAGAAGGAGGACTGGGCAGAGGAAGAACCTGACCTGTGATGCAGGCCCAACAGCTTTAAAGTTTGCAGGACAAGAGAGCGTGTCTTTTTTCCTTCTCTACATGGACTTGTTAACAGACATCCATATTGAGGTGTAATTTATGAATTAGGGTCAACATTATGCTTAAACCCTGTGAACAATGATGAACAAGAGAAGTGATGAAAGAAAAAATAAGAGGAACTCTACCACCAAAATCAAGTTGGACTTAGTATCAGGTGTTGGGCGTACTAGCTTTTCATAAAAAGCACACCTGGAAAAGCTGCAAGAAAGCCTCTATTTCACATATCACTTCTGATTAAGATAAGAACAATGGGGAAACCAGCAGGGAGAAATGTAAACTCAGATATCTAATAATAAAAACTTACTTTTACAAAGATGCTTTTCATACATCATCTCACTTAGTCCTCTCAACAACTCCCTCAAGTAGGAAGATCAGAATTTGTATTATAATCATCATTTATAATTGAGTCAACTGACAGAGTTTAAGTGATTGGTTCAAGTTTACATAGCAACAAAGCAATGGTGTCAGGATTTCACACAGAGCTAGTGACTCCAAAGACAATACTCTTTCTGTGACTGTACCATGCTGAAGCACAACTACCACCACCTCTTGACCCTCCGTGGCCAGAGAGGCAACCACAAGTGAACGGAGAGAGACCCGCCCAGGAGTTCCAATGCTTTTCCCATAAGGCAAAAGCCATTTGAGGATTAACATCTCAGAGGAAGTTTTTCAGTAATTAGCATAGCTTTCAGCCATCAAATAGAATGAAGAATTCACTTGTATGTGGTCTCAAAAAAGTTAAACAGTAAAACTCCAGGCAGGCAACCAGTGACCATTTTTAACTCCAGTGTGGCAGCAAGAGGAATTCTGGATGGCAAGATAGAAGAAGAAAATATTGAATAAAGGGTTTCCACAGAATAGAGGAGCATTCAGCCCAGGAGTTTTCCTTCCCAACAAAAGTCACTACAGCAACAGTGAGAAATCAAAGGCAGTCATGGGTAGTGATGGTGGACTGGGGAAAAGTGATACATCCAGCATAGATGTGGATGTGCAGTTGGCAATGAAGACGACACCAGATTCCTTGGACAAAAATATAAATACAAATATATATATATTTGAGAAACTGTCTCAACCAAGTTAAATGTATTTCTTTACTCCAGGATTTCCCAAGAGGAAAAGAGTTTACACAGCAATTTAAGAAATGGTGAATTCAAGTAATAACATACATTTGATGTCATTTATAACAACTGCAGAGAGAAATGGACCATTCTGGACAACTAGTTCAGGTGTGACAAGTACATGGCTTGTTTGCTTTAATTTCTCCCTCCTGCCCCCATGGCAAGCATGACTAATTAGTCATTGCACTCTGCCACTGATTCCAGATATAGCTCCATAACCTTTAAAACAATACTCCAAGAAGCCACTACTAGTTAATCATAAATGAATTATCAGCTTTGACAAAAAAAAAAGTCAGACACAAACTTTCATGGAATGAAGAAACAGACTACATATTCCTCAAGGTGCAACAGATGACCAGGGTCCTGACCAGGAAGACCTGCTAGCTAACTCCCACAGGATGAGTTAAGATTCCAGGGACCAGATCCCATTTGTCGTACCATCAGCACCTAGTATGGTGCCTGACATGGTAGATGCTATACATGTTTGGTGAATTAATGAGTTAACACCAAAATCACATGGTAATGGAGATTTTACATAGTTTATAGTAACTATAGATGTCTACAAGCCATTAGAAAAAAAATGTATATAATTGTTCCCTATTATGGGTCCAGTTTCTTTCTCTGCTCTTCTTTCTGCTTATATATGGTTATATAAGGACCTTAATAAAGAACTTCATCCAGTATGGTTTAAAGAAGCATCAGGAACACAAAGACTGTAACACCAAGAGACCTTGGTTTGAATTTTGAATCTACATTTATTTGCTATATAACCTTGAAAATACTACTTGACCTCTCCAAGCTTCAGTGCCTTCAATTGTAAAAAGAGAATAATAATATCTACCTTGTAGTGTTGTTATGAGAATTAGGGATTTATTATGCAAAGCACCTAATACAGTTCCTGGTTCTTTTTCTATATATGCCTCTCCTTGTTTCCAAAAGGATGTAAAGTGGCTTAGAAAGTTACCTACCACGAAGTAAATAAGTTTAAAATAAAGAGGCAAAAGTTTCAGATCAAGGGAAAATAAATATAGTAAAAAACAGAGTTTTAAAGTCAAACCTGATCCAAAATTAAAATAAATACAAAAACAGGGAAAGGGCATAGCTCAGTGGTAGAGTGCATGCTTAGTGTGCACAAGGTCCTGGGTTCAATCCCCAGTACCTCTGTTGCAGAAAAAATGTGTTTACAGCTCAATGTTAAAGCTCAGTGTTACAGCTCGGTGTGACAGCTCAGTTGTGACAGCAACCTGGATCCAGGCAAGAGACCAAGCAGCACTCGGAGAGTTGGAGAACTCAGGTTTATTACACCAGCAGGCCCAGAAGAGTTAACACTCCAAGCTCTGGACTCCGTCTGCAGGTTTACACAGGCTTTTATAGGCTGCCAGTTTACACTTTGCAACATCATATGCAAATAAGGTATAACAAAAGTTGACTTAATTAGGAACAAGCTTTGTAGAAATGGACCAATCAGGAGGGAGAGAAATAACCAATCAGGAGTGAAGGAAATAACCAGCCAGGAGTGAGCTCGGGAACCAACAGAATTTTAGGGGTAAGTAAGCCGGTTCAGAGGCAAAAAGTGAGATAGAGCCTCTGGGCCAGGGAACTGGATGGTGCTGGTAGGAGAGTAGTGGCCCTGCCTGGAGGTCCTGCCGGTCTTTTTATGGGGCTTCCCACCTCATCTCCATTAAAAAATAGTAAACAAACAAACCTAATTGCCTCCTAAATAAATAAGCAAGCAGAAAGAAAATATTCACACTGGGCGAGACTTTTCAGACCTTTTTCCAAACACAGTAAGCCCACCCCTCTCCCATGTTCCCCTATCACCTTGCACCTACATGTTTTCTGACACATTATCATGTTGCACGGCCCTGATTTATGCTTTGCTCCCCTAAGCATCTCACTCCCAGCCAAGCTCTTAACACTTCCAAGGCAAGGTTCTATTTCTTTCATTCTTGTACCCTCAGCACATAGTGCAGTCCCTGATATGTGGCAACTATCCAGTACATGGGGAAGTGAAAGTAGGAAAAGAGAAGAAGGGGGGCAGACCAGCCAACTTTGTGGTATTAGCATCCTAGAAAGGGGAATCAACTGAGGTCCTCACCAAAAAAACGGGAATTTGAAGAGGAAGTGAGGAGAGAGGAAAATACAGCAACCGTTGCAGAAAAGGTATACCGAATCCAGCTAAGTCGAAGGGGTAAAAAGGGTACTGTGGGCCAGTGCTAATTGGGGGGAATGAGGAAGGTGAACCCCCAACCAGGGAAGAGGTGAGGGCTGAGGCTGGCCCTGGATGGGCAGGAAATGGAGCGCAAGGATGAGACCCAGAAGGCAGTCTCAACCACAGGAGATTCAGCTGAAGACTCCTCGCCCCCTTAAAAACTGAAAATGCAGCAGAGGCATGTGAAAGATTGACACTGGAAACTCTCAACTTGTATATGCCGACCACACATTTGGTCTATCCCTTCCTGTTCATTTGAACTCTTTGCATACATTCATTAAGGGAGATAAAAGGCTTGGGTCAGGGATGTATCCTCCCCAGCACAAAACCTCCCAGATTCTATAAGCAGAGAAACTGTTCCACTGGTCCACTCCAGTCAGACCACACCCACCCCTGCAAAACTGGGCTTCTGTGGATAACTGTACATATCCTTATACTATGGTCCACAGGAATATTTCATTCTTTAATTGTGTTAGTCACCAAAACTGCAAAGACTCAGTAGTCCTCATTTTAGGTATCCGCACCAGAATAGGTAAAAAAGAAGTGAAACAATGTCTGCAATTTGCTTCAAAATAATATGTAAAATAAGCAGCTTGGATTGTCCAAAGGGTAGCCTTTAGGAAGAGAATGTGATTTATGTTAAGGATGCTTCCCCCTAAAAGGCAAGCCAGTTAAATGAAAAAGTAAAATCCTGGGTAAGTATAGGAAGTATTTGCAGAAGAAATTTTATTTCATTGCGTTGGCCCTAAATGGCATTAGCAAATACCGCCAAGTAATCAAAGAGGTCATTAGGAAGGAACTAGAAACACCTTCCAGTGTTATGTGAAAAAATCGGACATCTTAATTATACTCTGCCACCTAGTGACAAAGGGAATTTAACATACTTGCTTAGCCAGGCTCCAAGAGCAGAGAGGCTGCCCTCCACCACCTGGAAGCCAGAGCGGGGTGTCCCACAGGCGTGTGGTGCACGGTGTCCTCTCCGCTTCAGCTCCACAGCTCCAGACACGGGCAGCAGAAGACACCGGCAGCAGCCAAGCGAGCTGTTCGCGTGAGGCTGACAGACTTCACACGGAGCCAGAAGGCCCACCCTCTGCCATTCAACACGGCCCGCTGGCCCCTTCGCGACCTCTTGCCAGTTGCTCAGGGCTTCAAGGGGAAACAACAGCAGGACTGAAAAGGCGTCCTGAGCTTGGGCATTTTCCCCCTGAAGTTCCACCGTGAGGAAGGAGAAGGAAGAGGAGACACTATTATCTCCTTCCCACGAACTGGGATAACTTTTTCGCTCACACGTCTTTGCGCCTACACAAGATGGTGGACACAAATACTCCTATTAACTCCCAAGTAGAAACTAAAGTGTGTTTTAAAAGTGCATTCAGGTCCAACTGCGCACGGCTTGTGAGAAGTATCTCGTCCAGTGAGCCTCCTCCCACTGAAGCGGTTCCCCATAATGCACTGCGAGGCAAGAAGCCGGGTTGGGGTGCAGCCAGGGCCGGAAGTAAAACTGTGACCGCTCTGGCTGGCACTCGGGATCATAGAGTTTCTATGCGTGCTGTCTCAGTCCATTTGCGGACGGCCATTGGTGTTACAGCCCTAGCATTTAATAAGGAGCTTGATCCTGTACAGAAACTTTCTGTGGACATGATTAGGGAATATAAATCTAAGCAGCCGGCATCTTGAGGACCTTATATTGGCCCAGAGGATCAGCAAAAGCTGGAGAGGGAGCATTTTTAAGCTTAAACGCATGTTTAAGGTAAAGGAGACACGAATACTTTCACTAGCTTCATATTTGAAGACTTCAAGTTTGAAAGCATTAGGAAATATTGCTATAGGTGAGTATCAAATATACTTTTGAGCGTCCTAGTGTACAAAGTAAAATCAGGAAAAACAAAAAGTAAGCATAATTAGTTCCTCAATGGGAAGCCAAGCATTTAAAAAATTTTTTCCTGTGGGACCTTAAGAATGCAGTACGTAATGACCCAGTAGAAAATGTTCTCAGTGTCTTCTTTTTGTACCAAATGTTGCAGCAAACAGAATTTGGTTATGTCATAAATTAATAAAGGCTGAGGGTTTAGCGTCAAAATAAAGGCGGTTCTAACATGGGGCTAAGCTGATAGTCTAAGTCAGAGGTCAGCAAACTTTGTGACCTGCTTTGTAGATGTTTATCATTTTACAGCCATGCTCATTCATTTACATATTATCTATGAATGCTTTTACACTATAATGGCAGAGATAAGTAGTTTTAACAGATACCATTTGGTTCACAAAGCCTAAAATATTTACTATCTGCCCTTTACAGAAAAAGTTTGCCAACCCGTGCTCTATTTGATTAACCTGGGAAGAACACAGTTTTCAATCTTCCCAAGAACATCACTTCTCCCAGCCGACTTCTGTTAGGAATTGTACAGGATTGAAGATTGTACAGGATTGAAGATTGTACAGGAATGAAGGTATAAGAATTCACTCGAGGAGGGAGGATATAGCTCCCCCCTATAGAGTGAGTTCTTAGCATGCACAAAGTCGTGGATTTAATCCCAAGTACCAATCCCCAGTGCCTCCATTTTAAAAAAAGAGAGAGATAAAATTTTAAATAAATTAACCTAATTACCTACCCCCCCAAAAAACCCCAAACGAAGAATTCATTTTGGGGGGTTAGTGGTTGATAAACATGCATGCAAAAAAAAAAAACTTATTATGTTTGCCAGTTTTCATGGTATAAATCACAGTTCCTCAACCTCAGCACTGTTGACATTTGGGGCTGAATAATTCTTTGTTATGGGGGACTGTCTTTTGCACTGTAGGATAATGAACAGCATCCCTGGCTTTGAACCACTAGATATCAGTAGCAACCCCCAGCTGTGACAACAAAATATGTCTCTAGAGATTGCCAAATGTTCCCTAGGGGGGCAAAACACCCTCACTGAGAACCACTGGTGTAAATACTCGTCCTATGACTAATTTCAAGCCAACAACTTGATATCACTGACCATGAATGTGGGAAGAGATGTGTGCAGTCTGACAAACCAGAGAGAACCATCCCCAGCAAACCACTGCGTGAAAACATACTTGCACAAGTAGTAATGTCCTTGCTCTATTTTAACAATTGAGTTACCTAGCCAAGATCTCCATCTGAATCAAAAATTACCCCTTTCCCACAGAGATGAATCTACTGGCAAAACTGTTTTCTTCTTCAAGAAGTGGCCTGGATCTCTCCCCATAAAGTTATGTCCCACAAAGCATAGTTGAGATTATTTTGAAATAGAAAATATCCAAAGCAGATGTTAACAGTCATCCCAATGGTTATTAAACTCTCAGTAATATATCAGTGAACCATGTGACTTTCCAGTGGATTTGACAAAATGAATTAGCCCCAAGAAAACTGAGTGGCTGAACTTGTTATATGGACTTGAGTTCAGTTTTATTGTGTTGTTATTTTTGTTTTGTTATTTATTTAAATCAATTTTGGGAAATATCTGCTAATGGTAATGACATTAGTTTTGGAATACTTTGCATCAAAAGCACAGCCAGTGGTTAGGTACTCAGAACCACTTACTGAGGCCACTCTTTGCCATGACATTAAAGCCATTATTATTAACCCCCAGGAGGGCGCTTTCCCTATTGTTCTGCAGGGGCAGGCATCCGTACTTATCTACAGTTTGAGATCGTGAGGATATAAGGCTACTTCTATCCATTCTGAATTCTTTAGAGGTATTAAAAAGCGGATTTTTAAAAGTCATCGGCAATGTAGTGTCTGCATTAAGCTCATGATACTTAGAGTGACAGATCAATGGAAGGTCAATAACGTTATTCTTGCCAGATTTCTGCACAAGCTCACTCTGCACAATGATCAGTATTACCACCTTTGTTATTTCCTTTCCCCTTCCTAGCTGTGGTCTCTCTGGGTTCCCTGGATAATTAAAAAAACCAAAGACAGTTTGGCTCACAGAATCACAAGAATTTTGTCAACTTTGTGATAGCCTCTGGTACCACGTGATTGATAATGTAACTGATCAAACCCATCTCTATGTTCAAGATGCACGTGCATGCATACACACACATACACACACACTGAACTATCTACATGTTTGAACTTCACCTCCAGTTCGTAGCTACTATTTTTGAGGGTCTCATCTAATTATTTCACCTTCTTGTGGGATCTTGCCATCTTGTGACATACTGTTAACACCTGCTCACAAGCATCAAAAAGTACCCAGGTGGATCTAGGTGCTCACAGCATGTCATCCAAATATGACTTAAGTATGCATGTCTTCTCCTACAGCACACAACAATAAATAAGATAAATACCAAAAATCTATCAAATTTGGGGAAATTGAAGAATCCCAATGTGAATTAGACAGTAGAACTGTAAAAAATAGAGAAATTCTAATTCTAAGGTGACCTTATACAGTGACTTTATATATGTATATAAGATATAAGAGCTATAAATGCACTGTAGATTAGGATATGATTGCACATCTGCCCCTTAAGCTGGGTGAGTACAACTCACATCAAATCCATTGGTAATCTCCTTTGCATAGCTTACCTCCAACAAAGAGTATAGTAAATATGCCTAAAGCCCATTTGCTCAGCATATAAAATTCTATCCTGGAACCCAACAAGAACTTTTTTTAAAAAGAGGCTAGCAGAAAGACCGAAGGAAATACAGCAAACCACCACAAGTAAAAATGGAATTTTGAGGGCTAGAAGGTTTCCTTTATAAAAAAATCAAGGGGCTTCTGTTTTGATTGTACCTAGATTGAATTGTACTTGAGGAGTTAATGAAAAATGTCTAAGAAGGATCAGAGGTCACCAACAATAACAGACTTTGAAAAAATACAGCAAAATAAGACCTTTATCTAGGGCTTGAAGATGGATTTGAGAGGAATAATTAGCAGACACTACCAAAAATGTAACACAGGATCTACAAAATCTCAGGTGTAATTGTGAGAAATAATTCTTCTAGACATCAGTTGAAATCTTTACTTCCACTGTCCCCGTAATTATATTCATTATAGATTCTCAAGTCCAAACTCAAAGTCTTCAGAATTTAAAACACTCAATTGTTTGAATGATTGTATCAATCAGGATAGGACAGGTTTCATGGAGATAACCCCAAAATTTCAGTGACTTCACAAATATTTATTTCTTCAACCATATGGACCAGAAGTGGGTTGGCAGGGGGTCTCAGTCCATCATAAGCACTTAGATTATAGAAGTTTCGGCTCAATGTGGTGTTTCCACCATCTCCAGACTAGCAGGAAGGGAATGTGCAAATTGCATACAACCTCTTGGAAGATTCTGTCAACTATCACATGTCCTTTCCACTTGCCTTCTAGTCATCAAAACAAATCACATGGCTACATCCAATGTCAAGGGGAGGAATGACTGAAAGGGGAACTAGAATCACAGTAAGCAGCCCTAATGACAACCACAGTGACAAGATGTATTTTAAGATATAAATGTAATGACTCTTTGAGTCACCTCCTACTTCTTCCCCTTTCAGCTACATAGAATTCTTTTTTTTGTGGGAGGCAGACACAGAGACTTTAGATCCCATAAATCCTCATAAACTTCACCAGAAGAACAATTCGAATTAAGCCTCAGTTAAATGTTCTAGGAAATCCAACACTGAAGGGGAGTGTATTACTCATGATTCTTTGGACTCCACGAGGTAGAAATCTTAACTCAAGCTAGCATGGGCAAAAACGTTGTAATCAAATTCACAAAGAGCTAAGGCTTACCAGGCCTCAAAGTGAGACTGGATTTCAGGACGGAAATACAGTCAGTCCTCCCTGTCTCTGTTTTTCATCCCTGAAGCTCTCTACTTTGTCAGCATCTCTTTCTCAAGCTGGCTTCCTCAAACAGGTAGAAGGAGGGGAGATATGACCTAGGGAGCTCTAGCCTTATAATCCAAAAGGATCTTAGGACTCTTCCTCACCATCTCTACTTAGAAAGATTCTAGGGAAACCATGAAGGTGCAACACAGCCAGGTTTGTGATTTTCAAAGATCGCTCTGGCTGGGGGTATATAGCTCAGTGGTAGAGCATTTGACTGCCAAGATCACTTTGGCTGCTGTTGGGAGAATCAGTTGGACAGAAGTTGAAATGGAAGTACCCACACGACCTTGTTGACCGGTTCCTTAGTGAAATGCTCTCTTCTCTTGCACTCTGTGACACAGAAACATTATGGGTCTCTGATGGAGGCCAAAAAGCCCTTTAGGTTCATTTCTGCCTTTACCACAGATCATCCCTTGGGTTCTTCATGAACTACAAACATAGGGGCTGGTAATCCAGAATATTACTATTCTGAGCCTAAGGCTAGAACTCAAGTGGAAAATTTTCACAGACTGATCCTGGAGTATTTCTCCTTTCCATACTTAAATCCAAACCTTACAGTTACAACTTACTTCTCTGCTGAGCCTGCTGTTACTACTCAGCCCAAGAACGTCACTGCTTCTTTTGTTCATTTATTTAAATAAAAACTTTTCAGTTTCTCCACAGTAGTGCCTCAATTTACTTTTCCAAGCAGTTTTTTCCATTTTTAGTACCCAAATATAGGTGAACACCTTTTCACAAAAAGACCTCAAAAACTTCAGATGTGTACAGAGAAAAATGTAGTACCCCCCCCAAACCTCCCCACTCCCCTCTCCGGAAGTGACCACTCTCACCAGTTTGGCAGGTACCTTTCCAGTCTCTTTTCAAAGGACTTATCCTGTATATGTGAGAAAATGTGAAGCCTCTTTCTATAAATGTAACAGGAATCATATAATATGTATTGCTTGGCCAGTTGGCAAATACTCTAACACATATGGTATCATTACTTAACATATGCCTTACCTTACCATTTCAATATGTATAGATCTGCCTCATTCTTTTTAAGGACAAACTAGTACTCGTAAGGTGCATGCAGTATAGTAAGGGTCCACAATCCTTTAAATCCAATTCCAGATTCCAGAACATTCTGAAAACTGAAAGTTTTTGGAAAGTTGGCAGGGAACTTATTTGGTGGTAAAACTTGACCTGAACCAACATGAAGCTTTTTAGAGTCTTTGCATAAGTTACTTAATGAACATTCATATTTTTATTTCAGAAATAATAACGTGTTTGATTAGGGCATGTTGCCCCAGACCCCACTAGTGATGCTGCATAGTAAACAACAACAACAATAACAAAAGCCCTCTGAATTATGAAACATCTGCCCCAAGAGTTTCAAATAAATGATTGTGACCCTGTAGTTGGGGATTTGGGTGTGTGTGTGTGTGTGTGTTTGTAATTTCTTAAGAAAAGTTTATGAAATATGTAAAATTTACTACTGCTGCTAATTAACATTTATTGCATGCTCATTATATACCAAACACTCTTCCAGTGCTTTCCCTAAATAATACAATTCTCACAACAATACTATGAAGTATTATTATGATCTCCAATTTACAGATAAGAAAAACTGAGTTTCAGAGAGGCTAAGTAATTTGTACAATTTCTACAGTGTGTAACTCAAGCAGGCAAAAATGAATCTAAACCAGTTTGGCTCCAGAACCTGTGCATTCAACCTTTGTTATTTTGCCTTTAAGGCCACTGAGAATAATATAGCAAATACCTAAACAGATCTTAACTTTTTGCCCCATTTGCTTGACATCATTTTAAAATAATTAAATATTACAAATACAATAGAAACTCATGTATTTTTCTTAAATTTGGGGGGAGGATAGGTAATTAGGTTTACTTATTTATTTTTTAATGGAGGAATGAGGATTGAACCCAGGACCTCATGCATGCTAAGCATGTGCTCTACCACTGAGCTATAACCTCCCCCTCAAAACCCTTGTATTCTTATCTAATCCCATTCTCATTCCTTCCAGAGGTAACCACTGTCTTCGGTGGTGTTTATCATTGTATGAGTGTTTTTTATACTTTTACATAACAATAGATGGCATTGTTTTTCATGTGGTAGGAGGAGGGTGCATCTGAAGAAAAGGACTTCAAATGACTAATATTCTATTTCAAACTGGATAGAGACTGTATAGTTTTCATTGTCACTCTTTAAACTGCACGTGCATTTGGTATTTTATATATACGATGATGCTTTTAAAAGTTTTAAAGACAATTAGTATTAATATTAATAATATTATACTATTAAAAATTTTACCCAGTTATTCAACCAAACACCAATCTAGTGTTGCTGTGAAGGTATTTTTTAGATGTGATTACCATCTATAATCAGTTGACTTTATATAAAGGACATTATCCTGTATAATCTAGGTGAGTCTTACCCAATCAATTAAAGAGTCTTAGGAACAGAGCTAAGGTTTCCCCAAGAAAAAAGATCTGTGGGCTTCAGCATCAGTTCTTGTCCCAGAAATCCCAGGCTGCCCTTCTAGACAGCCTTTTCTGCAATTCTCAGACTTGCCTAGCTAGCCCTTACAATCATGTAAACCAATTCCTAGCAATAAATCTTTTTACACACTCACATCCACATTACACACTGGACACATAGCCTACAGGTCCATTTCTCTGTTGGAATCATGACTGATACAGAACAGAAGAAATGTAGTTTAGTTTTACATAATATTTGAATAGTGACCTACAATTTATAAACCATTTACATGTACATTATCTCATCCAGTCTTCACAGCAACCAGTACTATGAGTGAGGAGAATAAGGCTCAGAGGGGTGACACAACTTGCTTAAAGTCACACATCTAAGAAGAAACAGTGGCGAGACTCAAATCCACATGATCTGAGTCATGCAATTCTGTCTCAGTCACACTACTGCCTTTATTTGTTAAGCATATTGACGTCCTTAAAGCAGAAAAGGATGTTACCCATGGAGTCTGAGGCAGCAGCTGTATCCCCGGCTGTCGGAAATGCCTCCAACAGGTTTGGCAACAGCTGTCTCAGTTTGACATCTCACTGGGTTCCTGTCAGAGCCCCACCTTGGGGAATGGCAAGTTTAATGAAGAAAAATCCAACCTTCCACCTGAACTCCTAGCTTTGCAAACGCAACTGACACCTGACAGGCTTGGAGGCCCTCGCTGCAGGGAGTGGGGTGACCCCAGCCTCTCAGCTCATAGATTATATGTTTGGCAGCTTTCTCTACAATTGGCTGGCAGCATTTGTGCCCTTTCCAGATCTTACTTCCTGGTCCCAGTGCTAATTTAGATGCAGTTCAAACAAACACTTATGAGTATTTCCTATAAGCCAGGCTCTGGGGCTATATAAAGAGATGCACAACACACCACTCCTGCCTTGGAGGCACTCAGAATCCTACAGAGAAGTCAGAAACTTGACACAACCAGTATTTCTATGGAGACAATGCCATGGCAAATGGACCCGTTTTGAAAAGAGAAGCTCTAATGAGACTGCTCAAAAAAATTAAATATCGTATGGACTCTTTCCTTTGGCAGGAACAACAAATTCAAATGCCAGCAAGAATCTCAGAAGGGCAAGGGGAATTCAAGAATGAGGGAAGGGGCACTTTGAAATTAGTGTTTGAGAACCAGAACCGCCTTTTTTTAACATATACATTTGCATATACATCATCTTATTTAAAAACAAGACCGTGATCAGCACATTCCAAGGCCACATGAAAGCAAGTGGGGTATTGAGGGGGAAATAAGCAGAGTCATATATTTGGAGGATACGGTATAGAAGGTGAGATTAGAGGGAAGGAGGTGAAGAGGCTTCACTGTCACGCCAAAATGCTAGGAATACATTCTGAACGAAGCCACAGAAGATTTCTAAACTGGAATGGAATTAGCACGAGGTGATTTAGAGAAATGATGCTAGCACTTAGAGGAACACACTGGTCAGCTGGTCAGAGGGAATACGAGAATGTTCCCAGTGAGAGGTGAGGAGGGTCTGAACCAAGCAGTTGGAAATGGAAACGGGAAGAATAGGAAAGACCACTCGGTAGGGTAGCTAGTCAGGTCTCAGTCAAAGAGAGGACTAAGATATCTAGTTATGTGACAGGGCACTACAGAAGGTCCAAACTGAGCTAGGGAACCCAGAAGAGGTGGAGAAGGAGAAGTTTTGAGGAGAAGTTGCTGAGTTTGGTTTGTGCAGTACATACAACAGCCAAGTGAAGACACTTCGTGGACAGACAGAAAAGTACAGCCCAGAAACACGGAGCAGGCTCACAGATCAAACCATAGGAATGCAGGAGACCCCCCATCCCCCACAGGAAGAGAGCACAGAGAGAAGGAAAGCGAGTGAAGGACAGGACAAGTCCCACGGGAACCCCAACACTTGAGAGCCAGATCAGGAATCAAAAACAGGAAACTGAGAGCAGTCAAGGAGATAAAAGGAGACTTAGGAGATAGCAAGGGCAGAGAGGGAAGGATGGGCCGGAGCAGCAAATGCTGCACAGAGATCATGGAAGATTAGAGCTAAGGTGGGACCCCTGGATTCCCTCTGGAAACTGAAAGGTTGTTAGGTTTAGAAAATAAACAGATGAAATCAAAAGATGAAATAAGGTTGGCAAAATGCCTATCACTGTTAAAGCTAGGTCATGAGTACATGGACGTTCATTCTAATATCTCTCCTTGTGTATCTATTTGAAAATTTTTCTATATAAAAAGTTGAAAATTATAAATCAATAAAAAATGTTAAAAAAATAATACATAGGAGGGGAGGGTATAGCTCAAGTGATAGAGCAAATGCTTAGCAGGCACGAGGCCCTGGATTCAATCCCCAGTACCTTTATTAAATAAATAATTAAATAAATAATCCTAATTACCTCCAACCGCCACCCAAAAAAAAAAAAAACAATTTTTAAAAAGTTAAAAAAAAAACCCAATACATAAAAAGAGAATAAAATAAGATGTCATTTTTGGCTTCTAAGAACAGGCTCTCAGTTGAATATTGAGTAGCAAATGGGAAACACAGAAGAGGGACAGCTGTAATGACCTATTTTGAGCTTTGCTGCGCTGTGGTACAGGCCCGGTGCCTATGTCACTCACCCGGTGTCTCTACAGGAAACAGGCAACAGTCAAATTAGGCTAGTTTCCCAAGGGTTTAATAAAGGGAGTATTTATGGGGTAGAGCAGAGTACAAGAAAAGCACAGGAATTCTACGGTAACCTTAGTGCCAGTGGCAGGAGGGTGTTAACCACCCTTGAGCACACGATCACGGTGGAACGCAGCAATGAGCATGTACTTCTTTCTCCTGGGCGTGTGGGTTGACTGGAGGTCAGCTGGCTCAGCTGGGAGCTCTGCTTCAAGCTGGTGTCCAGCTGGGCTTGGCTCCTCTGCAGATCAAGCTCCAATCTGTTCCACATGGGCTCATCCTAGGGCCCAGACTAAGGGGGCAGCATTGCCCAGGGGAAGCATGAGGCACAAAAAAGACACATGGGAACACATGATCCTTCTAAAGGCCTGGGCTGGAAACTGGCATAAACAATTGGTTCCACTTGCATTCCATTGACCAAAGCAAGTCATAGAGGCAAGCCAAGGCCAAGGGCAGGGAGAAATACACCCTTCCTTTTATGTGAGTAACTGCAGTCACATCCGGGCAAAGAGCATGGATCCCAGGAGGGACAAAGAATTGGGGCCAATAATCTAATCTATCGCATAGCTAGGGTCGAGGGAGGGGGTGCTTAGCAGAACTCACAGAGAACCATGAGAAGAGGGCCCCCTTGAGAGGAGCCCTGACCTTCCTTCTGAGAGAACGCGAGGAATCCCACAGGGAGAGCCCCGGGTGGGTAAAAGCCCTGACCTCCCCCGGTCTCTAGCCCAGGCTGCAACAATTGGACCCAGCTGGAAGCCAGAAAGCAAAGGCATCCTTCAATGGGGTCCAAACAAGTCTGCTTCCCAGGGCAGGGAGGGTACAGGGAAGAGAGAGTGAGTCTGGAGGGACAAACGGGATAGGGCACAGAACTGGCCAGCTGGACACAGCGAAAGGGCACAAGGCTAGCAGGAGAGGCTCGACTCGCAAGCAAAACCCTCATCTTCCTCCAGTACAGCCCGGGAAAATGGAGAACCTAAGGGCTCGGAAGTTGTAGGAGATCCTCTAAGTGGCCCGCACTGCCACCCAGGACATCTGATCCAGGAGGATGAGCCAGCCCCAAACCCTGAGAGAGGTTTTTCTTCCTGCCAGGCAGAGGCACAGCTGGAGGTGGAAATGGGCAATTAAGACTGATTGTCTGACTCAGCAATAAAATTAGGCTGCGACAGATAATGATAGTCCAGGAGGAGGCAAGTCGCTGGTGGGAGGCGACCGCAGGCTGTCAGTGTGGAGACTGACGCTAGGGAGGACCAGAGAAGAGGCTCTGTGTCCAAGGATTCCAGGGAGACACCTCCCAAAAGGGCACCTTTTACTGAGACTGACCCACACTCCGCTGGTGGGCTGTAGGAAGCTCTGAATGTTTGTGGCTATGTTTCTGGAGACAAGGGATTGCAGAATGGAGCCAGTGTAATTCATAATAACAATTGACAGCCATTTTCTAAATACAATAGCTGTGTTATTTTAAAAGCGAAGAATCCTTACTACTGGGAGGGGACATAAAATGAGCCTGTCAATCTAAGCTCTAGATTTTGTTTGTCCAGAGTCTCAAATTCAGTGCATACTTGCTTTATTAGGCTAAATTTATTACACAAAAGATTGAAGTAGTGCCCCCAAGCAGGCACTAGAAAGGCAGCTTTTAGTAATGAAGAGCATGGACTCTGGAGCAAGCTGCCTGGGTTCAAAGCCAAGCTCAGCTGCTTGCTCTAACAGTGGGTCCCGGCAAGGACAAGTTACCTAACTCTGGGTCTCAGTTTCTCCATCTGTAGAATGGAGGTAATAATCATCCAGCCTGGAGTTGTTGTGAATGTAGTAAGTTAATAGACGTGAGCACTTATTAGAGTGTTGGGCATGTAGTACATGCCCAATTTGACGATCAGCTTTTATTATTGGCAGGGACCATCCCCTGCTCCAGATCCAGACAGCATCCCTACCTTCTGCCCTGTCACCCTGTGTCACAGGTGGGAGCCTGGGGCAGAGCGTTCCAGCTCTCACCTTGATTTCAGCCCAGAACAGAGCCCCTTTGAGCTGGGACTGCCCATCCTCTAAAGCCAGAACCCAGGGGAAATTTCCTTTCTCAGTGAGTGCTGACCATCCCATCCAGCTGCTGACTCAAGGTTGAAGAGAGCAATTAAAGGGCTGTGAAAGAGGTACTAGCAGTTGGAGGAAGTCAGCGTTTTAATGAAAGACAAACTTACTAGAATGACCGTAGCCCACAGGAAAGGAGGGGTTGGATAAGGGCAGCTAGCTCCATGTGGCACAGCACTTCATGAGTTGTTAGTCTCCTTCTCCCTGAAGCTTCTGTCCCCAGACTGTTTTGCAAGCTGGATCTCTCTCCTCCATGTCTCTCTCACTCACTTCTTTCTCCTTCTTCACCTATCTCTCTGTCTTTTCTACCTCAGCTCCCCTGCTCTCCTTCTTTAAACCTTCTTCCTTAATCCAATAGGACTAGGTCCTTAGAAGAAGAGGAAGGGATATCAGGGGTGTGTGTTCACCAGAGTAAAGCCAGTGAGAAGATGGCCGTCTGCAAGCCAGGAAGAAAGTTCTCGACAGAAACCAGAAATCAACACTGCTGTCAAGTTGGGCTCGGACTTCCAGCCTCCAGAACTGAGAGAAAATAAATTTCTGTTGTTTAAGCCAAAACAACAACAACAACAACAACAGAGAGAAACAAAAGCCTGCTTTTCATTGGTTTTGTGTATGTTTAGTCCTCAGTTGTCTGTGGATCCCTACTTCTCAGTATACACAATTTTTTTTCCTCTCAATTATAACACCAGGGGTCTATTTCAGCTCTGTCACTAGCCTGAGGTTTGGCAATAGTAATAGCAAACACTTAATATGCTTAATGGGTGTCACTCACTCTCTGAGTGCTGTATGTATAAAATTAACTCATTTAGTTGTCAGGCAGCCCATGCTAGGGACTTTTATTATCATTATTTTCATCTGTGCTAAATGAGATCACTACCACCCAAAGATTTTGGTTTCCTGCCTGTAGCAGTGCTCCTGCCTGTAGCAGACTTAAACATCCCTGCCCTGCGGGACAAAGGAATGACCATATACATGATTTTCTTTGGCCAATGGAGTAAGGGCAGAAGCACCATGTGTCATTTCCAGGAAGAAGCTTTAGAAGCCAGTGCATGTTCTGCCATGTTCTCACTGTGCTGTGGTGATGGGCAGTGTCCCAAACAGAGGCTGCTCTGTCAGCCAGGGTCTGAGGATGAAGGTGGCATGAAGCAGTGTCATAGCTGACCCATGAAGGACATGTAGGGAGAACAAGAAGGAAACATTTGTTGTTGTCTATCATTGAGATAGTCATTTGTTACTGCAGCATAGCCTAGCCTATCCTGACTGACAACTTCCCATTTTCAGGTAAGGAAACAGAAGCATTGTTAGAGAGTGTCTGGAAGTCTGGCCCAGGAGTCTGAGCTCCTAACTCCTATTGTATATTACCTCCAGGAGCCTCAGGTCCTGGTTTATGAGGTGGGGCAATCTGCACCCTCACTGAAGACAATGAATGCTGTTTCTTTCAGTCTCACTCATTCCGTGGCCTGCTTTCCTGTCTTCTTTAGACACATTAGGCATATGTGTTTTACAGCTGGGGCCAGTTAGGTTCAAGGGAACCAGGGAGCTCAAATCTGCCTACTGATGTGCCCATCATGTTAATAACCAGCGATCCCCTTTTCCATGTTCCCAGCTCAGGACGCCCTGAGGGAGAGAATTCCCAAACCTCCACTTCTCCCCACCAGGCTTCCTGTCTGGTGCTTTGGGAGGGATGATAACAATTGCTATCATTTATTAAGTATCTTCTATGTTCCAACAACTATGCAAATGAGATTTCTTAAAGCCACACTACAAAGCAGGTTGAATTTCCCTTCTTTTATATATACATATATATTTAATTTTTTCGGGGGGAGGTAATTAGGTTTATTTATTTATTTTTAGAGGAGATACTGGGGATTGAACCCAGGACGTCCTGCATGCTAAGCATATGCTCTAGCACTTGAACTATATCCTCCTCCCAGAATTTCCCTTCTTTTGATGAGGAAACTGAGGCTCTGTAACACTGAATAAGGTGTCTACGGTCACACATCTAGTATGTTTTAGGTTCCTGATTCCACTTCCAAGCCATCTGACACCAGAGGCTGGGTTCTTTCCTCCAGGCTGCTTGTGGTAGCAAGCACTGCTCCAGCTGGCCGTCTGGTGCATTCTCTCACCACATGTGACCTTGGACATATCTCAATCTTTTGGTATATTCCATGCTGAATAATATGTAAGATGCTTCTGAAGAAGGAAGTCGAGGGGCAGTGATCTGAGTGTGGACAAATTCCTAGGAAAACCTTAATGTCACAGAAAAACAGAGAGGCTTGAAAAACAAGCCAAACGGGCTAAGAACCCAGAGCTTTTGTATTTAAATAATAAGGCTGGGCACAGGGCGGAGGAGTCTGATTCAAAGCTTCCTGAGCTCTCAAGCAAACCTTAATGAAGCAAACCTCCGAGGGAGGCGTCCCAATTAGCCCTTTTTTCCAGATGATCAGACCAGAACTCCTGTCTGAGCTCCTATCCTTTGTGCTCATCTTGAAACAAAATTATCCCTATAGAGGAGCTAGGCACCAAATACCACATGTGCAAATAACAGCCTGAGTTTTGCAACAGGCTTAAAGGAGGTATCGATCATTGCTCTGTTTCAATAAATTTTTTTTCCTGATAATAAGCCAATTTGTAATCTAAAGCCAGACTTTGTCAGGCGTGGGCTCTTTAAAAAAAACAAAAGTATCATAATTATTATTATTTGGTATTGCCGTCTGCATTGCATTGGGGAAAAAAAATAAAAGGCTTTCTTGTGTTTCTGGAAACTACTTCCAGAATACTGTGTCCTCAAGACACCCCCCTCACAGTATGGCCTCATAAAAAGTGAGTCGTGGGCACAGGCTTCTCAAAACACTTTCTCCTGAGTGATCACCTTTTCTGCAAAACCCTCAAAGTGTAATACCTCCTCGTACACACAGCTGCCATTTATAGAGTGTGTGCACTGTGCCGGACCAACGCCAGATGTTGTGAGGGATGCAGAGCTATACAAGGCACAGCCCTGCCCTCAGCGCTCAACCTGCAGGACATTAAATAAACATTAGTACTATTATGTGATGTGAATATTTGGAAGCCGTATAATAGAGTGTTTTACTTTCTAGAGAGAAATGCAGGTCTGTCCACTTTGCCAAGCTTCATCGTACCCGCACAATCAAGGAAAACAGTGTCAATAGGAATTGATCAGGCTTAGTATTTCGTGGACCACGGTGCCAGGAAATGGTGCTTGTGGTGTAAGAAGGAAATAAACTGAAGTGCTAAGGCCCCCAGGGCCCTTTCTGGCCTCCCTTGGCAATCTTCTAGACTGGAGGAGGAGGAGAGGGGCCTGGGGCTACCTCCCCCTCAGGAAGGACCTTCTGTTTCCTGGTGTGAAACCAGAGTGAAGTCTAGGGGGAGATCACTAGGCCTACGTAGGCTGGCAAAATGCTGTCCTGAAGTTTCCACACAAGATGACTTTGGGGTATGATTGTTAAGGAAGATGATTCAAATCTTGGTAAGAGAGTGCACTTGTCCTTTCAGTGTCATACTGAACGTTGTTTAACAGGCCCATCCAACAATGAACTTCTTATGAGGAGGTACCATTCTGTGGCTTTGCTGTTTGCTATTAAGGCTTAGGCTCGGTCACATTGCAGGTTGACCTGTAGATCAGTGACTAGCAGAGAGGCAAATGATTTCTGACTAGAAGATAAGATAACCCCAAAGCCTGTGGGTTTTGTTGCCCTACAGAGCATTAAATCAGTTCTGTATCTAACCCAACAATCTTATTCTGATGTTCCTTTTTAAAATTGCCCTCAAGTATCCTGTTCCTCAAGGACTCTTTGAACCAGTTTTACCATCTCACTGGTTCCCTCAGTAATGAATGAGTTAAGTAAAATCTTTGACATGTATTTATTCCATATTTTTAAATGAGTCATATTTTCAACTTTTTATTGATATATAGTTGATTTATAATATTATATTAGTTTCAGGTGCACAACACAGTGATTCAAAGTTTTTATAAATTATACTCCATTTACAGTTGTTATAAAATATTGGCTATGTTCCCTGAGCTGTGCAATACATCCTTGTAGCTTATTTACTCTATGCATAGAAGTTTGTACCTCTTACTCCCCTGCCCCTCTCTTGCTCCTACTTTTCCTCTTCCTACTGAAAACCACTAGTTTGTTCTCTATATCTGTAAGTCTGTTTCTGTTTTGTTATAGTCATTCATTTGTTTTATTTTTCAGATTTCATATATACGTGATAACACACAATGTCTTTCTCTGTCTAACTTATTTCACTAAGCATGATACTCTCCAGGTCCATCCATGTTGTCACTGTCGACAGAAATAAAATGCACAACCTAGAAGTTGAGACTTGTGTTTTATTTGGTGGGCACTTCTGAGGACTCGAACCCCTTCAAGCCTGGGATGATAGCCTCCCAGATCACTCGGAGGGACTGTTCCGAAGAGGTAGGGGAGAAGCCAGGATATATAGGAATTTTACAGCAAAGACCAGGTAGTAGTCAGAACATTAAAGATTACTGTTAAAGAAAACCAGACATCTCAAGTTAAAGAATTTAGCGCTTTTCTATGTATGGGAAGGAGCAAACGTTTGGCCTCATTGAAATCATTCCTTTGACAAGCACCTAGCTATCTAGGGCCAGTATCCTGTCCTTTCTTATTCTGAGTCCCCTCAGGGTGGCTGCAGAGGCTGACCTCCTTGCTTGTCTGCATACTGAGTTGGATGATGCCCTGATGGCCACTGCATTCTTTGTTTACTGATATGGCTTGCAGTATTTTTCATTCACATTACAAATGGCAAGATTTCATTTTTTATGGCCAAGTAGTATTCCAGTGTGTGTGTCTGTGTGTGTGTGTGTACCACATCCTCTTTGTCCATTTATCTGTTATGGACACTTAGGTTGCTTCCATAACTTGGTAATTGTAAATAATGCTGCTAGGAACATTAGGGTACATTTACCTTTAAATTTAGTGTTTTCTTTTTCTTAAGACCTACGCACAAGAGTGGAATTGCTGGATCATATGGTAGTTCTAGTTTCAGTTTTTTAAGGAACCTCCATACTGCTTTCCATCATGGCTGTACCAATTCATGTTTTCAACTTTTGAAATATATACTTTGATGGAAGCCAGAGATCAGTCCAGTGATAGGGAGAATTCTTTTGCCTGGCCTTGTCCTCTGGCATTTACATCCCTTGGTGACCTCGAAGGGGAGTATCTGTGGCAAGAAAGGATTCCAGTGCATGGGAAACACAACCCCTCATGTCATGGAATCAAGACCACAAGAAATATATTGTGGGGAGAAAAAACAAAAACAAGTTTAAAATCAAAGTATATGCAACAAAATTTGGATAATAATCCAAAACATAGAATAAATATCCATGACCTCATATTAATATAAATCAGTGATTGAATAAGTAAATGAATGGGGAGAAAAGATAGATCTCCTGTGCAGAAGAATTCCAAATAAGTGCAGTGTGAAAAGAGTGAATACAGAGTAACTTTAGAGTGGAGACACCCGGCAAACACTGACTCAGCCAGGTGACCCGGGTTAACATCAACAGTGATAACATGCACCCTGGATAAGATGTAATGAAAAGTCGCTTTACCTCTGTGGTCTTCCTCCCTGAAACACATAACCCCAGTCTAATCATGAGAAAACATCAGGCAAATCCCAGTTGAGGGGTGCTCTGTAAAATACCTGAGCAGTACTCCTCAAAACTTTAAAGATCATCAAAAACAAGAAAAGTCTGAGAAACCACCCCAGGCAAGAGGCTCTTAAAGTAGACATATTAAATGTCTTGTGGTATTCTGGGTGGGATCCTGGAATAGATAAAAGGAGGCAAGGGAAAAACTGAGTGCATCTGAACAGAGCATGGACTTTAGTTCATAACAGTGTATTAATCTTGGTTTTTCAATTGTGACAAGTGTACCACATTAACGGATGGTACTAATAGTAGGAGAAACTGGATGTGAGGTAAAGGAAACTCTGTATTATTTCTGTAACTCTTAAATTATGCTAAAATTTAAAGTTTATTTACAAATAAATCATAAAGCCAAGTATTTTGGGGGGAGAGGTGATTAGGTTTAGTTCATTTATTATTTTTTTAATGGAGGTACTGGGGATTGAACCCAGGACCTCAGGCATGCTAAGCACACGCTCCACCACTGGGCTGCACCCTACCCCCACACACGTTTTATAAAAAAATCGAATAGAATCCCAATTTCACAGCTTATTGACTATGACCTTGGAAAAGTCATTTCACTGTTACTGAACCAAACCTGGGTCTGTGTGCAGTAGAGCCAACCTTCTGACACCAGGTTGTGGTGAAGGGAAGTGTGGCGTTTGTTGCAGGGCACCAAGCAAGGAGTCCAGGGTAGCCAGTGCTCAAATGCCCGAACTCTGATGGGTTTCAGCAAAGTATTTTTAAAGGCCAGGGGAGGGAGGGAAGTCCCAGGGTGTGTGATCAGCTGGTGCACAATTCTCTGACTGGCTGATGGTGAGGTCACAGGGCAGTGCCACAGGAGTTAACATCATTATCCTTAGGCTCCAGTAGGCCTGGGGTCATCTAGGAGTTAAGGTCTTCCCTCTGGTGTGGGTTTTAGCATCTGTATAAAGGTTGAACACATGAGTTGGTGCAGCCACGATGGAAAGCAGTACGGAGGTTCCTTAAAACCTAAAACTAGAACTACCATATGATCCAGCATTTCCACTCTTGGATGTATGTCTGAAGAAAAAGAAAACACAACCTTAGAAAAAAAGGTACATGCACCCCAATGTTCCTAGCAGCAATTCCTGGATACTTCAGAGAGGAGCTAAAGCGGAGGATATGGGGGAGGGGTCTGTCCCAGGAAGGCCCCATAATGTCCTGCTAGGTTACAGAACCTTTCAAGTCCCATCTGTAAAGAGGTAATGCTATCTACCTCACAAGATGGTTATGAGGCTGAATTGCAAATGCGCCTGGTTCCCTCTACCTTGACTTTAGGGCTATTAAAATGCATGTGAATGAACCTGGGGCAGAAATGCACTCTCTTTGGCCTGGAAACATACCGCCTTTGCAACTCCTTGAAACCCTCTTCAGCAATGCCGGGTACAGGGCCCACCCAGCACAAAGCTGAATATGTGAAACCTCAGCAATTCTCAAAAAATACAGCTCCAGTGCCTTCCCAGGCTCTGAGGTTCTTGGTCGGCTAAGAAGGTTACAGTGCTGTGGAGTTTGCCTGCTTTACAGAGAGAGCAAAGTCTGAGCAGGGTGTGGCGGGAGGGGGCTGTCCTTACTTAGAATAAGCCTGAGGGGATTTGGAACGTGATTAACTAGGGAGACAGCCAAGCTTCTTCCTCCAGAAGCTTCTGTTTGGATGGGGGAGGAGGGATCAAACCGCACAAATGGGCCTGGAGTCCCGGAAAGCAGGCTGCTGGGCAGAGCTGGGGTGCTCCCTGGCATGCACCTCGCTGGACCATGGACTGGGCAGTGGGAGGATGTGAGTCTTTGATAAGCTGGCTCTTTTCCTTATCCTGTCATTGTGAACGTGTTACTGTGTGCATTAGGTTTCTCGTTAGGGGACTTTGGATGTGGTGGGACTGTTCAGCTGGATCTGCTTTACTCTAAAGGCAAGAGTCCTGTGCGAGGTTGCCATCAGTGTTTCCACGGTTTTATTAGCCAGGATGGGGACAACCAGATTTTTTCTCAGAAAGCGAGGTTGTGCTGACCCATGCCTGTTTTACCCAAGATCCACACCAGAGGGCAGTATGGGTGCTCTGTTCTGGAGAAGCCCTTCTTTCCCAGGAGCGCACAGCTGAGTAATGGGTCTTCTCATAGGGTTTTCCTGAGCCATGAGAAAAGAAGGTAGGTGTATCCATTTTCTATTGTCCTGTAACAAATTATCCCACACTCAGTGGCTCGAAGCAACATCCATTTGTGAGCTCACAGTTCTGTAGGTCAGTTGATTGCTTTCACAATCATAGATCAGAGGCAACAGTAGGAGGGGCTGGCTGGGAGGAGTGATCCAGGGAGCCAGCCTATTTCCATTGTTGCCCTAAAGTGGGCTAGTGAACTTGCTCATGCTACAGCCACTTCGATCAAGGAAAAAGGACGGAAATCGGAGTGCTTGTGAACTCCCTAAGAGAGCAGCTGAATCGGGATTTTTCTAGATTTATAGATTCTCTTGGGTGTTCCTGAAATCTAACTTTAGATCAAAGTTTCCTTTCCTGTGACAGGATAGTTGGGATCGTGTTCAATTCATCAGTGCACTGAATTTTTCTCTAAGTCTCAAAAAGAAAAGGAAAAAAAAAAAACCCTCCTGACTCTGGAACTTTTCTTCTGGGTCTAGACCCCCTTGAGATTGCTCTTTATTCTCTTTTCCAAGCTGAGAAATAATTCCAAAGCAGAAAAATGCCAGGTATAAGAAAACGTCCTTGGCATTCTTGCCTTTCAAAATGAGAACAACCTAGTGTCCAATACTAAAGGAATGATTAGGTAAATTATGATCTATTCATGCAATGGGATATTGTGCAGCCCTTAAATGTTTACTTTGAAGAATGTGTTGCAGCAAAGAAATAAAGTTTATGTAATGATAAGTGAAAAAAGCAAAACAGAAAATCACATTATGCCGTAATCTACTTATCAATTTGTGTGTCTGTACCACCATTCGACTGAGGGAGGGCAAAGGGTGGGAGTATCGGGGGGGAAGTCAGGTCAAGGATAGAAAGAACCCCGAGGAACACTGACATCTATGGACTGTTCCAGGAAGGAGTGCCTTCAAAGGAGACTCAAAAGATGAAGCAAAGAAGGTGTGAAAGGAGTGAACCAAGAGAGCTTGAGGTCACAGAAGCTGGGAGAAGATGCCACACCCAAGATGTCAGGCATTTTATATCCATTACTATTCGTGGTCCTCACCCAAAGTGGAACATCCTATTATAGCCATTTTGCTGTACTTTGAGTATAATTTAAAGAAAGTTTCAAGAGGAAATTAGCAAGTTGGACAACATCCCAGGGTAAGGGAGAGGTGGGGTTTGAGCTGAGATCTCTCCTTAAGCAAACCCACACTCTCTGCTTTATACCATGCTGCCTTCCTGCCATGTTAGAAACATCTCCTGAATGTATATGAGGTCATGGTTTAAAAGGGGTCAGTCCGTTGTATCTTCTATTCTGTGTGCACTAGGTTTACACTTCCAGTGCAAGGACAGAGGTGGGACTGGAGGGTGAGGGAATGGACTCCCAGGTGGTGGGTTATTATGGGGACTGCAAACTCCATTGCCTACAGGGAAGGGAAGGTAGAGGTAAAAAGCAGTGCAGCAAATTGGAGCTTGCACACCATCTAAAAGAGGCAGGAATATGACCCACAGTTGTCAGATATTAAAGTTTCTTTAGAGAAGCCAGAAATCTGGATTCTATCTTTCTCTGTGAAATTTTCCATTTTTAAATGTTGGAAACTAAATAAAAACATTTTTAACGACTGTGCAGACTAAATAAATCTGTGGAGTAGATAGGGCTCACTTTAAGACCACTGACTTAGTATCTCTGAAGGTAATTTGTCTTCAGGAACTATACCATGAGCTGTGCTGATCCTCTGATGAGCCAATCACCAGGTTAAGTGGAAATCCCTGAGCAGATCTTGGGTGGGGACACATCTCATTCCATCTTCCTTCCCCAGCTGGTCTCACTGGGGCCATCACTCAGCTTTCCATGATGAATGTTTTGTTGGGTTCTGTTCCATGGAGTTAAAGGAGCATAGAGTGTCTCTCATCACAGCCCTTCTTTTCTAAGAAAATAAATGGCCAGCTCCCTGGAGTTGGGGATTTTTTATGCAATGACTTTCCTCTATGAGATTTATTGCAGCAGCTTTGTGAGAGATTTGTAGTAAGTAGTGTTCGGGCTGTAGGTCTTAAATCCTCAATGCCATAGTCATAACTCTCCAGGAAGGAAATGATAGAAGATCACAGTAGCTAATATTGCATTATGATGATACTGTCTCCACAGAAATGATTGCCGTCTCGCTACTGCTGTCTTACTTAGGAGACATGAGCTCTTCAAATGTGGTTTGAGATATCTATCCTGGTGGTGCTTTGTGAGATCCAGAGGAACCTGCAGACTAGGGGAAGAAAGCAAATATTTATTGAGTGTCTCCTACTCCCCTTTTCGCATAGAGGGAGACTTGGGCTCAAAGAAATTAAATAATTTCCCCAAGGTCTCCAGCTATAAAACCTCTTTGATTCCAAAGCAGATCTTGTCCACCATGCCACAAGGAACATATTTTTACGTACAGGAGAATGTCTAATGAATCAAAGTTCACAGGCATAAGCAGTGAAGTATTTTTATCATTTTAGGTTTAACCTCCATCTATTTCTGTATCACTTTTAGACTTAGTGTGCAATGTACAGAAAGTCCAAGAGATAAACGATCTAAATGACACCTCGAGGAAACAATCAGACAAACCTAGACTGTGGAATAAAGACAATCATCCCGGTCACTTCAAAGAGTCTGTGTCATGGTGAAAAATGTCAGGGTACACTTCTAGATTAAGAGAGACTGAAAAGGCAAATTAACAATGCAATGTGTGAAACTGAATTGGATCCTGGTTCCAAATGGAACTATATAAGATATTTTGGGAACAACTGAGGACTAGACATTAGATGATATTAGTGGTTATTATTAGTTACCTTAAGTGCACTATGGTATTACAATTATGAAAAAAAAAAACCTTATTCTTAGAAGATATATGCTGAAGTATTTAGGAGTGGAAGTATCACGTCTGCCCTTTAATTTCAAATGATTGAGAAAAAAGTCATGTGTGTGTATGTGTAAAATATTGCCAATTGCTGAAGCTAGGTAGTGAGTGTGTAGGTATTTATTACATTATTCTTTCAACTTTTCTGTCCATTAAAAATTTTTCATAGTATGAGATGAAAATATACAAATAAAAAAACTGTATTGGATTAAGCAGCCTCAGAATAATGGAGAGGGAGCTGCTCTGAAAAGGATAAGAGCATGCTGAAATTCCTTTAGGAGATCAAAACTGCGGACAAAATTACATAGCTTAGAATATGTGTTCATTATAGTAAATGTAAAACATGTTTTAAAAGGATAGGTGCTTGGGGAGGGTATAGTTCAAGTGGTAGAGTGTTGGCTTAGCATACACAAGGTCCTGGGTTCAATCCCCAGTACCTCCTCTAAAAATAAATAAGTAAGCCTAATTACTTCCCCCAACAAAAAATAAATAAAAAATAAAACAAAAGGATAGATACTTAATTGCAGCCATGTGAAAATACATTTGTGGACAAGAATTAGAAATATATTTGTTGGGTTAATGTAACTAGAGGTGGTTGTTTTTTTTGAAAATTACTCTTGCTGTGTCATCTTTTCCATTACTATAATCATCCAAAAGTAAGCCCACAGACCAAGACAGAGAAAGATCCTGACTGTGGGGTCACAGATGAGTATTTTTCTTTTAAGAATCATCCTTGAAGCCCATTATAAAAATGCATCTTGTATTTTTATAATCGATAAATGCATTGAGTATACTGCATTGCTAAAAACAACTCATTGTGGGAACTTCAGCTCCATAATTCAAGCATAGTTAAAAAGATCTGGGGAAACTAACCATAAGTGAAAATTAAATAATTAAAAATTCAAAACAGCTTCAGAAAATTAGAGGTTTGGTTCATGAATGACTGAACAAATAGTTTCAGCTAAATTATAAGAACAGTCTATAAAATAGGGGTCAGCAAACACAAGCTGGCCACCTGTCTTTGTAAATAAAGTTTTATTGGAACAAAGCCATGCTTATTCATTTATATATTGTCTTTGGCTGCTTTTATGACATAATGGCAGAGTTGAGTGCGTGGCTTGCAAAACCTAAAATATCACTATCGGTCCTTTATGAAAAAGTTTGCCAAGCCCTAGTCTAAAAGTGTGTGTGTACTATATGAAAAAGAATTACATGAGAATATGGAAAAATAAAGTTGATTAGTTATGGTGGAGGTATTAAAGTGATTTTTAATTCATATTTAGTAACTTTATATTTTTGCTATAATGTGGTTTATTTATTAAATAAATATTTTTAAGAAAAAATAATTGAGACTTATTACTATTTTTACAATGCATGAAATTGTGGTGGGGAAGTGAATAGCAATACACATTACATAGTTATTAAAACCTGATGTGAAAATTTTAATCCTTAGAGTTAAGCCAAAGAAAATAATCAGAAATACAGGGGAAAATTATCAAGATAATCCTCACAGGATTGTTCATAATAACAAAAGAGTGGAACTAACAGGATAACTGTTAAATAAATGATGGTATCTATATGATGGAATATTACACACATAAAATTTTTTAAAGCATTTTTTATCAAAAAAATAAATTTTTAAAAAGATGAGGTGGTATTTACTGACAATGGAAAATGCTCATGATACTGATATTTAAGTAAAATAAATTATAGTACATTTCAAACTGCCCATTTATAAGCATTATCTATATACACTTATAAATATATAGAAAAATGTTAGCAAAATATAAACCATACCATCAGCAGTGATTTAGGAAATGATACTTGGGAGAACTTTTTCTTCCTTTTTAATGCAAGTCTAGAGTATTTAATTTCTTAATGAGCATGTGTAACAAGAGAAGACATTTACATATATGTGTGTATATATATATATCCATCTTTAAAAATAATACTTATTAAAATTTTTTTAATGGCCTGGTTAAATGTTATGAAAAGCTGAATACCAAATTACAGGAAAAATATGATCTCAAGTTCAGGAATAAAATGCATACAAGAAAAAAATGTACAAAGACAATGTTAAAATATGAAGTGTTGCTTCTGGGTGATGGCATTGGGGGTGATTCTTGCCTTATCTTTTTTACACTTACCTCTCTCTCCCTGATCTTTCTACAGTGAACATGTATTACTTGGATAATCAGAAAAGAATTGTAAGAATTTGTTAAAATAATTTTTTAACTTTTTTATTGATTTATAATAATTTTACAATGTTGTGTCAGATTCCAGTGTAAAGCACAATTTTTCAGTTATACACGAACATATATGTATTCATTGTTACATTTTTTTCTCTGTGAGCTACCATAAGATCTTGTATATATTTCCCTGTGCTATATAGTACAATAATGTCATTCTAAGTGAAGTAAGCTAGAAATAGAAAGAAAAATACCATATGAGATTGCTCATATATGGAATCTAAAATAAAAAAAAAACACAAACGAAACATAAATACAAAACAGAGACAGACTCATAGACATAGAATACAAACTTGTGGTTGCCAAGGGGGCGGGAGGTGGGAAGGGATAGACTGGGATTTCAAAACGTAGAATAGATAAAATAATTTTTTAAAGGAAAACAATACTATTACAGCTATTACCAAGCCATATCACTAGACTTTTGAATCCCTTTATTTCTACCTCTATGTCTGTGTGTGTGTGTGTGTGTGTCCGTGTCCCCCCTTCTCTCTCTCTCTCTCTTTCACACACACACACACACACAAAGTAAGGACTTCACTCTTAAACACTACCAGGCCCTCCACCTCTGTTTCACACTTCCTGGCCTCCTTCTTGCCCAACCCCCCAAAGTCTTATATGTCATTTCAACTCCACGGGAGAGAGAGGAAGGAGCGGGAGGACAAAAGCGCTCAGGTGTTTGTTTCCTGCAAGGCTCCTGATGCTCCGTAAAGGATAAAATACCCAAGCCCTTACCCTGGCCAACAAGGCACACATGACCTGCCTCCCCACAAACACACCCTGCTCTGATCTCATCCCTCACCACTCTCTCTGTCACTCATTTCCTTCAGGTCCCCTCTCAAATTTCATCCTACCAGGGACACCTAACTGTGGCCTTCAACTCCACTGACTTGGTTTCAAGGTCTAATCAAAATGTGCTTTACGAAACCTGAATAAATGTATCACAAAGATGAAAAAAACCACCGTGATAGCTCCCACGTAGCCTCCTGATAGTCACAGTTTGGAAAGTCCCCTCCCACACTGAATAGGGCTGACCTATGTGACCATTAGGACACGGGTGTGGCTTCCAGGGCTAGGTTACGAAAGACATTGAGACTTCTGCCTTGTGCTTGGATCCCTTGCTCTGGGAGAAGCCAGCCACCACGCCAAGAGGACACTCAAGGAGCCCTACGGGGAGAGGTGAGGACCTGAGAACTCCTGACCATAGCCAGCATCAACTTGCCTTGCGTGTGTGTAAGACACCTCGGAAGCAACTTGTCTAGCCCCAGTCAAGCCTTCAACTCACTGCAGTCCTGGCCGACATCTTGACTGTAATTTCAGAAATGACCTTGAGCCAGAACTGCCCAGCTAAGCTGCTCCCGATTTCCTGACCCACAGATACTATGAGGGATTAAAAAATCCTTACTGTTACTCAATCAACTAAGTTTTGGGGATAGTTTGTCACAAAGCAATAGATAATTAACACACTCACTAACTTAACTTTTAAGCCCTTTTAATCCATATAGCCCCAATTCCTTTAATGACCCTTCCATCCACACAAATCCACGCAAACTCAGGCAAAGTAGACCACTGTTCCTGGGATTCTTCCAAAGTGCCATTTTACCCTTCTGGCCCACTCACCCTTGCTTTTCCTACTTCCCTATGTCTCTAAAGACCTCCTGTCTCTACATCTCAGTGACTGATACTCACCTCTGGACTATAATTCTCTGACAGCAGGTTTGGGGCAGATTTCAGCCTCCACTCTCTCCCATGATTCTGTTATCCTCTATCCAGAGCCTCACCCTAAAGTCTGGGAGTGGAGGCATTTCTTATTTTTGCCCCCTGATACTTTCCTCAGGATTCAGACAATCTAGACTAGTGATGGGCACCCAGCCCTGCCTGAGGAAGAGAGTTGAACCCTTTATATCAGAAGTTTATCTGAATGAGTCTCCCTCAGCCTACTGGGTGGGTCAGATTTTGCAACCCACAATACCCTATGAGAGACAACAGCCTCATCTCCACAGAGAAAGAGCAATTTCCAGGAAGAGAGAGTCAGTCTTGCCCACCTGCACGGTTTCATCACTGATGTGCTTTTGTTCCCTCTCAGCACCCTTCTGCCTCTGTTAACTAGCTCAGGCTCCAGCAAGAAACAATCTCAGGATGTGTAGTATGAGCCCCTAACTCTAAGAGACAGCATGTACGTGTATCTACATACAGTGTGTGTGTCTGTATGTCTCTGTGTATATATGCTACACACATGTGGCATCTGTGTGTGTCTGTACGTGTGTATCTATCTCTGTGTATGCTTTCTTTGCATCTGTATGTATGTCATGTACATGTGTGTATCCTGGGTGTCTGTATTATGCTTTGTACGTGTGTTTCTCTCTCTCATGCACACATACCTCTCTCTGTGCATGTGTGGATGGATGGATGTGTGTGTATATCTGTGTGTGCTTGTGCACATATCCAGCTTCACCAGCCTGGGATTCACACTATTTTCCCTCCACCAGGACACCTAAAATACAACAGGTTTTTAAATTTGGTAAGTGTACCAGAGTTGTGTAACATGCTGACGTTAAGAGAAGCTGGATAAAGGGTATACAGGGTGTAAAGGAACTCTTCTGTAAATCTAAAATATTTCCCAAAAAGGTTTTCTTTTTTTAAAGCTATTGTCCAGATTAGCAGGAAATTCAATCCTCCCCTTCTTCCTTAGATCTAAAACCTCCCAAGAGGTCTTGACCTTTGTTGAAGGCACGACCTGTTTGGGACATCCTCACCAGTGGAAGTGGAGTCAGGCCTGTTGCCTGCAGGACTGCAGCCCAGACAGACAACTCCCTAACTCACCAGGTTGGCTTTCCTATTTGCTACGATCACCAACAGTCCAGAGTCCCTTTCAGACTTGTATCCTAAAACATTTAAAAAATTAAGATTAAAAGAAGAATTCTTAGAAAAAGGCAGAGAAAAAGAGCACAAATTAAAGGGCCAGCAGCTAATTTAGGGTGTAACTGCCTTTTTAAGGGACCAGGGGAGGAAATGGGTCTTCTGCCTGGCTTTGTCCAGATCTAGGCTGGGTGAAGGGGAGGGCCCAGGGAAGGAGGAGCAGAAAGGTTCCTGCTTAGTGTTTTTGTTTTGTTTTGGTTTGGTTTGGTTTGCTTTATGGAGGTGCTGGGGATTAAACCTAGGACCTCCTGCATACTAAGTATGTGCTCTACCACTGAGCTCTACCTGGGCCACCCACCCCATCCCATAATCCCTGCCCACCCCTCCACCGCCTCTGCTTCGGGGATTTGGGCCTTCAGTACTCTAATCTCCCCTAGACCTGTGGGTGTTGCCATGGGCTCAACGCTTTACAGATGGTATTTTGGGTTTAAATATTCTTCCTCCTACCCATACCCTACAAGCCAATTAAGACTTCTTTGGAAAGGAATGGGTCTGCCCTGCCCTGCCTGGCTACACTGGAAACAGAGCACTCAGCTCCTGCGGCGAACGTGGTCTGTCCTCGCTCTCAGCTCACTAAGCAACCTGTTGACGAGCTTATAATTACCAGAACTGTGTGCTACACAATGAATGTTCTTGGGGATTTTAATGATTGAAGTGAATGAACATGCTTCAACGTTTGGAAACGTGCTTGAGAAGAATAATTGCTTTAAAGTGTGTCGTAAATTGTTGCTAGGAGACCATATCAAGATGGACCTTTTCACTTACAACTTGAAGTTCAGTTGGCAGGAAATTCTCCCATTCAAAATATAGACAAGCAAACAGACAATTCAAAAAAAAAAAAAAGAGAGAGAGAGAGAGAGAGAAGAAAGACAGACAGAAATCTACTAGCTGTCAGAGGAAATCTTTCACCTGAAACAAAATGGAGATTAGGAGGCAAGAGACTATTGATGGCAGTTACAGACTTGCATCTCAGGTCTTTCTAGTTATAGGACTCGGGGCAATTCTTTTAATGTCTTTTATTCTCAGTTTTATCATCTGAAAAATGGGGCTGTCAATAACTCACTCATAAGATTGGAGATAATGAACGTGTGAATGTACTCAGCACATTGTTCTCCGTAATTTATTTATTTATTCATACTCACTTGTTCCAGGGAGGAGGGTACAGCTCAAGCAGTATAGCACATGCTTAGCGTGCACAAGGTCCTGGGTTCAACCTCCAGTACCTCCTCTAAAAATAAATAAATAACCCTCATTACCTCCCCTGCCAAAAAAAAGAAATAGGTACTCACTTGTTCCAACAGGTTGAGGTAGCTTACAAATTTATTTCCTACCTTAGTTGCTGTTCCCTGACGGCCAAAGCAGCCCTTGACACAAGAAATTGGGAAGAGGTGGCATATTTGGGAGGTAATCCCAGGAAATTCAAGTAAAACAGTGAAGAAAGTATGACTAGAAAGGGAGAAAAGGCAATAAACGGTGCACCAATGAGCAAGAAAGCCCATGATGGATCAGTCCCGCTGAGAACCCGCTGAAGGACCACGTAGAACACACCTCAGAATTCTCCCTCTGAGGGGTGGGGAAGCTGAGGTATTTATTTATCCATTAACTCCATCTCTCAGTGGTTGGGGGTTGTCCCTGGGAGCCTTAAGTAACCAGCACTTCCACAATGCCTTGAGTGGTCTGGTAATTTCTGATGGAAAAGGAAAAAACCTTCAGGAGGAGAAGCCAGGAGCTACAGGCATTGGAGGTAGGAACCAGCCAGGGCGGCCAAGAACTCTCCCCTTCCAGCTGTGTTTGAATTTAGAGGTGCGTACATGGGATGGGGCATCAACAGATCTGCTGTACTGAGGTTCAACCAGGTAAGATTAATCAATGAAGAAACTGAGGTCAAATAAAAACAGATACTCTGTAAATGCTGTTGAAACTAACAAATGATTCTTTTGTAGCCAGGCTGGTTGTGATGACTGATAACATTTTGTCTTTTTTTCCCCTAGACTTCTAATCAACAAAATAGCCTGGAACTTGGGCAAGGATTACATATCAGTGTGGACAATAAGTGGTTGACCAAATCCTTTATATATGGCAGTCCTTTGTTGACCAAGGTCTAGGGGATCTGGAACATTCTTATGGGGTTGGACATGGCTGAACTCTGGGCTTCAAACATTAAATGTGAACTTTGGGCACCACGTTGTATTTGGAAATGATATTGCTGTTCTGCAAGGGTCAGGAGAGAAGTACCTCAGCTACTTCCCTACCTCTAGCAGTCCCTCCCCTGCCTGACAGCAGTTTGCCATCTGGATCACTAGCAAGTCCGGCAACGCTCAGACTTAGCACTGCCTACTGCCTAGTGTGGAAGAGCAAGAGGAGTTTTCTCAGCATGTCTGTTACCCATCAAGCCCTGAGAATATCTGCAGCAGTGGCATGGTATCCCCAAAGGAATGGGCTATGCATGTGGACGGCATAGGCAGAAAGCAAGGGGCTAAGGCAGGGCAACGCCCCAGGTGAGGGCCGAAAGGCTTCCCCTTCCCCTGACCCCCAACCTCCAGGTCCCCTGCCAGGAAGCAGAAAGATGAGATATGGAAAGGAAAGAAGGAAGGAGGTCAAGAAGAAGGGGAAAACAAGCAGGAGAGAGACGAGACATTATATGCCTCCTGGGTGAAGCATACAACAGCACTTACAAAGTAGTCTGGCTGAAAAAACTGAACCTGGATTTGATCAAGACTCTAGCCTTAACCACTAGTGTACAAGAAATGCAGAGGATGGAGTAATATGGTAAATACCACCACAGAGATGAATGCAAAATCCAGACTCTTGTTGGCGGTGGGGATAGATGGGGTATAGCTTTAGTGGTGGAGTGCATGCTTAGCATGCACAAGGTCCTGGTTTCAATCCCTAGTACCTCAATTAAAATAATAATAATAATAAAAACCTGACATGGCTATAAAAAAAAAAAGGTCAGCCTGTGGGAAACTCTACAGAACAAACAACCAAGTTTCAACAAATACAGAGAAAATCCATTATAACTTATAGTCAGCCCTCCTTCTACTTGGTTTCTCTGTATCTGCCTATAAGGGGAACTGTGCAGTTCAAACCCGTGTTATTCAAGGGTCAAATTAACTGCAATGTGTGGATCCTATTTAAATAATAAGGATGATTTTCATCTTCATTCAAACGAACTATCTTAAAAATTATAAGCTTATGAGAAAGGAAATTTGAATATTGACTATTATGATATTATGAATAATATCATATTGTTAATTACTTAGGACATGTAATAATGGTATTATTTTAAAAGTGTAAAAGTCCATATATTTTGAAGATACATAATCACATATTAATGGTGAAATTATATAATGTCTGGAATACTCTTTTAAAGAACACAGGGGTTGAGAGTGGGTGGGCAGGCTTGGTCATGAGTGGAAAATGGACACCTGGAGCTCTTAGGCTATTTTATCTACATTTGGGTATGTTTGAGATTCCCTACAATAAAGAGACAAAAATAGAAAACAAAACAACAACAAAACCCAACAGGGAGGCAGACTACCTTCAGGGCATGACCTGAAGGCACAGGAAATGTGTTTCAGCAGGAAGAGTATTTTGGATCTGGGGATGTGTTCTGCTTGGGAGGAAGCTTTGGTTTTTCAACTATAAAAATGATCAGGGTAAGGTCTAGAGAGGAGGGAGGACTCAGCTTCTCAGATTGACACTTGATCTTAGGGGATCCAGCCCCCTGTCTGGTGGCCTTCACTCCACTCTGAGGAGACCTCCTTGGGGTTTTTCATTAACTTTTCTATACCAGACATGTCAGAGCTCCAGGAGTTCCTCCTGAAGGCTTGACTGCATTCTTGATTATGACTGAGGTGAAGAGGAATTCATAAAAGAATTTAGAGCCATTTAAGTTTCATTACCTTAATGCTACATCATGAAACAAAAAAAAATTGCCAAGAAACTAATATAGTAATAATAATCATCATAATAATCATAATCCTAATGGTGGCTAGCATTTATTGAGAGCTGACTCCAGTCTAGGCGCTAAGCTAAACATGTTATATGTGTCATTTGTCACATCATAGCTGTGATTACTATCCCTGTTTGACTGATAAGGAAAGTGAGAGGTTACATAACTCACCCAAAGTTGCATAGCGGAGATACGGCTGAGCTGGGATTCAAACCCGCTATATTCATTTGCTAGCACTGCCATAACCAAGTGTGACAGACTGTATGACTTAAACAACAGAAATTCATTCTCTCACAGTTCTGGAAGCTAGAAGTCTGAGAGCAGAGTTTCAGCAAGGCTGATTCTTTCCAAGGGCCTTGAGGGAAAGGTCTATTCCAGGCTCCTTTCCTTTCCAGGCAAAGCTTTTTTGACCTCAGAGAACCTCATTTCCTACCTCAGTTCCTGGACTCTCAGGCCTCCGCCCTTTGCATTGGCCAACCCCTCTGCCTGCAAGGCCTAATTCTCTGCCTAATTCTCGCTTACCTGCCAAAGCTGACAGCAAGAGCCACCTCCTTATGAAAGCTTTCCCCAGCCTGCCAGATTCTTCCGAGCTACCTAATGCCCTAGGTTTGCTATTGTACCTAAAGGTCTCTCATCTGGAGAAAAGAGGGGGCTGTATCTCAATTCCTATGGAATCTCTCACAGAGACAGAGACAGAGAGAACCAGATTGGCTCAAGCAAGAAAGGGGTGTCTGAGCTTATGAAACTAAAAAACCCAGAAATAGTGTTCAGCTTCAGTCCAGATACCAAACTCAAGCTCTTCACCAACCTCCACAAAATAATCACACATGCTAAATATCTCATTCATTTAGTATATTTGATCAAAGATCTGTGCATCGCCAAGAAGGGTTACATCGTGCAGCAGACATTTCTCTGCTGTTGCATTGTGGTTATACGCATTCCCCCCCTCACCTTGCCTACCCTCCTCCTCCCTGCCCTCCCCCTTCTCTGCCATCTCTTAGGAGCAATACAGTCCCTGTCCTTGCTTCGTGCAAAGCAGTGTAGACAGACATCTTTTTTTAATGCACAAGGCCCTTGGGACTTCAACTTTCACCCCAAATGTCATTGCAAAGTATTTCTTCGAATAAAACAGGACACTCTCCCTAAGAGGGTTCTGATGATCAACAGTTTCTCCACCTCATTCCTCACCTTTCCACCCAGTTCTGCCATCTGGCTGTAGATAAAGCTTGTACCTCAGGCCTCAGACCAGAAGAGCTGATGATTAATAGAGCAGAGGGCTTACTCCTACCAAAGCATCCCTTGGGCAAGGAGCCTGTCCAATTCATCCTGCTGAGTCACCGCAGAGCCCAGAACAGTGTCTGGAACTTGTAATGGACATTTGATACTGTTGGTGGAATAAGAGCAGTTTGAGTGATTAACCAGTATCTCTTATGAGGCAGGGAAAAGATGACTCACAACACTTGGAGAAAGGAGGGCCTATGAGGGCAGAGGCTGGGTAAGATGTACGTGAGGGGAGTAACTACATTCCTGCCTTCAGTACATGGTGATTTCCTGAACCTAAAAACTGTGTCCATTTCTCTGCATATGGTGCCTTCTATAACTACGTATTTCCTTTGTGTCCTTGTTGCTTATTTTGTTATCTATATTATACCTACATATAGCCTTGTTTTTCACTTCATTTGTTTTGGAAATACAAGCCATTGGGAGCTATTGTGAGAGAAATAAAGATGAACTGACCCAAGCTAATTTAGCCACTGAGCAACCTCCAGGCTCTTGGTGTAAATATCAGCAGCCTCTGTCACTGGCAGGTGGGTGGTGGCACACATCCTCTCCCTGACAACCTCCACGCCAAGTGAGGTCTCGGACCAAACTCTGCCAAAGCTACAAATATTTACGAGCTGGCAGGTGCAAGAACAGCCCTGCAACCGGTTCTTGAGGCTCTGGGGATCCGTTTTCTATAAGTAGCAGGCACTACAAGTAATGCATGATCCGTCCTAAGGTGGAGTCTGACCACTGAGCTTGCTGGAACTGTATTCTCATCCAAGCAAGAGCTGTGGGGCTTCTATTTCCTAACCAACCAAATGTCTTGGACCATCACTCATTTTTGACTATTTCAGAATCTTTCTAACATTCCTTATACACATTAAAAAAAAAACAAGTGAGATTTTGATAAGGGTATTTAAAGTGTTATGTTGCCATCTTTGGGGTATTAATTCCTGATGAGAGAACTCTGAAAGCTAACTGCCTATTCCAGGGTATATGTATTTGAGGTCACTTGTACCCATATGTATTACAAAATGTGTAAAAAGTATTTGTAGAGTAAATAACCATGCAGACAATAACATTCAAAAATGGTATCTGTTTCATGATGGGAGAGGAGTTGCAGGGTTATAAGGAGAAAATAAAAGGTCCCTTTTGGTAGAGGCTGAAGCAGGAATCCATGTGGGAGAACCTCAGGGGAAAAAGAAGTTGCACAGATGGGCCCAGAGTCTGGCCGAAGGTCAGTTGATGATCCAGAATTTTCCTCTGCTTAAATATTAAATGACTTGTGTTTGTTTTCATGTTGGAGCCTGTTCCATCCTTCCCAGACTTGAAAGAACTAATTTCAGCCCTCCTTTTTTAACTCCCCCTTTTAGAAGGGGTGGTTTTCTCCTGCTGTCAGCACAATGTAACAACTAGGAACACATCTGATTGCACCTGTAGTTACTCACTTGCAGCCACAATTAGCCATAAGCACTCTCCAAAAATGGCAAAAGCAGTTAAGCATGCCTGCCATTAAGTAATTGTGGGCATCATTAGTTGCATCTTTACTCACATGAGTAACTTTTATGGTCGCCATGGCTACCTTGTGATACCAAATTACCCACGCAACAAGGGAGCACTTGGGCTGAAATCTGACCCCCTCCTTCTCCAATTTTGTGAAAATTGTGTGCTTTTTTTCTAATTACTTCACACAAGTGAATGGAGAATGTTTGCAAATACACACTATTCATGTCAAACCAAATAGAAATGGTCGCCTTGGGTCCTGTGTGTTATCTGTTCATCATTTTTTTTTTCTCCGCTTGACAGAAAACAAAGCAAAGCTAGCTTTTCCCCCTGCCCTGCTCCCGTGGAAGAATAACTCACTTGTGGTATCTAGGTGACAATATAATCTTTCATTTGTATATTCTGTCCAATAAAGAAGGTTTATTTCATGCCATAGTTATCATTTCCCAACTTGAATATCTGCTACAAATTTTCAATTGGAGAGCTTTACTTCTTGTTTGAATGGAAATGATTAGATCTTTTTTCCTAGAGGGTTTTAATCTGAAAGGGAAATGGGCCCAGATCTAGGAAGATAGTTCCTGCTTGGAGAATGATGATCTGTGGAAATGTCATGGAGAAATGTATTCTTCATGAATCACCAGGCTGAGAATGAAACATCATGTTCTTCAAAAGCCCAAGAAATATATAATCACATACTAGATCAGAGTACAGTAGAGAGATGCATGTTTTAATTTATACTTATTTATATAGTTTCAAGATGCTTGCTATAATAACAGATTAATCATCTCTTACTAAGTAACATGTTTCAGATTTACCTACCCCAGAGATGAGTAGCTAGGACCAATCCATCCTATTTAAGTGGAATAGATGACTGAATAGCTCGTAGTTCATCATCTATCTATTAGCCTCATTTGCCATTTGAAGAGTAGGGAGAGTCCATCAGGCATTCTGGCCCTAGCAACTTTGGGTAAAGAAGGAAATCTGTCTCTAGAGCATCAGAGTCCATCAGAACTTTCTGTGAATGACGTATATGTTCTTTACATGCTGTCCAATATGGCAGTCACTACCCATATGTGGCTAGTGTGTGCTTGGAATGAGACTAGAACCACTGAAAATTTTTTTTTTTCAATTAATTCGAATTTAAGCAGGTACATGAGGCTAGCAGCTACCATATTGTACAGTGCAGCTCTAAAGTATATGGCTACAGCCAGAAAAGGGAGTCAACAGTAGCTTCAGATATGATGAATACAGTGATAAATGGACAGCAAGGTATTTGAATCCAAAATCTCAGACGATGGTTTTGGCTTTACCTCCTCTTAGCTATGTGATCTCAAATAAAACACTTTTTCTTACCACAAGTTACATTTTAAAGGTATTGTGCTGATGGCAGTTTAGAGATTGGAGAGAAATCAGAGATCATAGTGAACCAGCTTGTTTTTCTGTTGCCTGGGGGCTGTGGTCTAGATTGGAGAAGACTGTTCAGGAAAGAACACTGAAGACATGAGATAGGAAATAGTCTTACACAAATTGGAGCCTTTTGACTACAAGAGAGGAAAAACCCAACCTCAGCCTACCTTAAGCAAAAAGAGACAATACAAGTTCATGTCTTTACTGAAAAATCCAGAACTAGGTCTGGCTTCAGGCAAGTAGATTCAGGCTTCAGTTGAAGTCATCCAGATTTAGTTTCTCTGCAGCCTCTTGGCTCTGCCTTCTGCTATCTGGTTTCAGCCTTGGGCTTTATATGGTAGCAGTATGGCAGCAGCAGGCTGAGTCCCTGTAAACTCCCAAATCTACATTCAGCATAAAGAGTGAATGTCTCTACCTCATGTATCTTAGTAAAAAATCCTTCGTTATGGCTCACTGACTATTGTGTGTGTGTGTGTGTGTGTGTGTGTGTGTGTGTGTGTGTGTGTGTGCAGGGGGTAGATAATTAGGTTTATTTATTTTTAGAGGATATACTGGGAATTGAACCCAGGCTTCATGCATGCTAAACATATGCTTTGTCACTTGAGCTATATACCCTTCCCCATGGTTCACTGACTCTTGAACAACTAACTAGCCATGTCTGAAGTCCGTGGTCTCCTCTGGAGTCTGGACTTGGTTTAACCTTGTCCAAGACACAGAGATTGAGAACGGAGGAGGAAGAGTTTCCCAGAGGTAAAGCAGAATACTTCTAGTAGGAGGGTGAACTGATGCACTGTCGCAGAAAACAATAGATGTCTCATTCCCAGCAGTTTGGAAGACAAAAACTCTGAGTAAGCACAGCAGAAATTTATCCAATTCAACTCCTTTCAACAAACACACCCTAAGACTACCTGGGAGCCTTCTGCTCCTAAGCCCATGCATGTGGTAGCCATGAAAATACGTTTTAACCATTTCGGAAATGGATCTGGTCTTCCATCTTCATACATACTACTATTGCTTATACAGCAGATCAGAGTATTTTCTTGGACGGTGTTCTGAGATTTTGTATCCTTTAGGGATTGTGCTAATAATGGACAATAGTTCTTCAGAGATTCAATTTCCACTTGATTGAATGACTTGAGCAGCAGAGATCCCAAAGGTCATTCATTCATGCTGATACTACTTCCGGGAAACTCCAAATACCTTCTCACCAGTTTGCTTTCTTTACTCCCTGCTATTCTAGGGAGAAAAGAATCAGGCAGCAGAGTAGCTGTTATTTGTTTATTTATTCATCATATTTATTATGACACTGCTATGCACCAGGAATGGTGGTTCATCCTAAAAGAGCCTTCCAAAAAGCCAGATATTACATGAGAGTGTTGTGGGTAGAGGAAAGCACGGGGCTTCAAGTCAGAAGACTTGAATTCAAGTTCTGACTTTGCTAGTATCACTGAGATTTGGAGACTAAGGCCTCATTTGAAAGATTTTGGAAAAACTCTCGAGCTAGAAAACTCTCTGAGGCCATGAAAAGTTAGATCTCCACTAGCATGACCACAGCCTGCTGCCTGACCTTTGAGAACTGAAAGGAAAACACTCCCTCACCCTTAGAATTCAGAACACACACACCTCCACTGGGATTCAAGCAGAGAGGATCAAATTAAAATCAGAGACACAAAAGGAGCTTTTCATTAACTCTTGGAAATTGTTTCTCTCCTAGGGACCAGCTCATTACAAAAGAATTCCCAGGAGCTGGGGCACACCCCTCCTGCATAGTGGGGTTCAAAGAAAGAAGGGCCTTGCAGAATGAGCAGGAATTTGACAGCTGGAGAGGCATGGGGAAGGACAATCCTGGCCTTCAATAGGCCAGTGGGGCAAGGCAGAACTGGATCCAGGAGGCTGATGGCAGCAGTAGTGATCATTTGCTCCTCTGGAACCTCAGGCCTGGGAGTGAAGGAGGACTAGTTCCCCAGAGATGACCACACTTTCCCCAGGTTGGTTTTGTATATCTACAGTCTCAAGTTCTCTGAGTTCCAGAATCTTGTATCCAATTGCTTGCCTAAAATCTCTGCAAAACCTCCACCTTGCAAACAAGCTTGAGCAAGAGTTGTTGGGTCCTTAGTGTTGTTGGCCTGCTGTGCCCTGGATAGAGACTCCACCTATATGTGGGTCCTGGGTGGAGGAAGGGATCCCCTCCCTTCTCAGCCACACTCACCAGAGCAGCACATGAGAAATGCTGGTGGCCTGCTCCTCCATATCCCCTGACCTGGAACTGAGAGGAGAAGGAGCTTCATTTTCCCCGGTGGTACCTTCCCAGATCAGAGCCTCTGTCATCAGGCTGTGATGGGAAGCGGGGAGGGAGCAGGTTGTGTCACAAAGTCTGGCCATTCTTACCAAGATCTACTAATAGAATTTCTTTAATAAAGATTTCTTCATTTGCTATATGCTCTTGTGACAATTTCCAGAAATTTTAATGGTTGGTTTATATATAAATATTAAAATGTTCACTAGTTATGGTTGTTTCTGAGGAGTGGGTCTGTATGTACATCACTATCCCATAAATGGAATTCCTGCAGGTTTTAAAGAGGGATTTTAAGCATAATCAAAATGTTACCAAGGCTGTTGCCCCAGAATCATGCCCCTGCCCCTCCCCCAAACGGAAACCAACTGCTCTTATCTAAGTTCCAGGAAGAAGCTGCAAAGAGAAAAACAAAAACTGCTTGGAACAAACTAGGCCCAAGAGAATTTGTCTTCCAGTAGACCTGGAGTCTCATTATAAGCTCATCATACTACATTAGCATGCTAAATGACACACCAGCGGTGCCTTGACAATTCACCATTGGCATGACACCTAAAACTAACATTGTAAATCAACTACACTTCAATAAAAAATTTTTTAAAAAGGTCCTCCCCACCTCCCCCGCAAAAAAAGAAGCCTTTGTTTTTACTCAGACAGATCATCTCATCTGAGACAGGAAAACTTCACAGAAGAGAAGACATTTGATCAGGGAGGGCCTTGAAGGATGACAATGGCAATGCTATAGAGGAAAAGGAGGGAAATCTCAGACTCTGCTGACTACTTTTTTTTTTTTTTAGAGGTAAGAAACATTTGAATTAGTAGAGAGCCTCTGGAATATTGGAGCACAAAGCCTCTAGAATTTATAATCCTCGTAAATTTATCTTTGTCCTTTCCTCTGTGCCTTAAATGTAAATTAAGGAGGTAAGTGATCTGATCTGCACAGATCCAGACAGCTCCAACATTTTGAGTCTATGCACCCATGAATGGAAATCTGCAAGGAATAAATTATGAAAGGAACAAAATGCTCTTCCTACCAGATGCTAAACTTGAACTGGGACCAACGCATTTATTTGGAGTATACATATGTTGTTTCCCTCTTACCCTTGAACTTTACACATGTGGAACCATAACTTAGAAGAGAACAGGGAAAATATGGTTTTATTGCACAAATAATCATTATTTTAGTCATTGGCAGGAATTTTAAAAATTCAGCAACATCTAAATTAATAAACACTAGCCAAATCTGCTGTCCCCTTTGTGTACTTATTTGATTTCTAATAATCTCCACTTTTAATTGCTTTTCAAACATATTTTAGAAGTCAATGAATCCTTTGAAAATCTTAGGAAATATGTAGGCACTCTCTGACACACACATAGCAAAATGGACATATCTAAAGTAATGTGTGCAACTTGAGAAGGTTCCCCAAACCTTAAGGGCCCAGAGTTCCAGAGTAAGTTTATATTGTGACTTACAATGGATAGGATACAGGGCAGGCTGCCTCAAGACGTGTCACTCTGGCATGCGGATTATTTAGAGCTGAAATCAAGCAAGACCCCAAAGACTCAAGATGAACCTTTGAACTTCCCCCTAACTGCTTAAAATAATTTAAGATAGAAGGCCTGTTCCTGGAAGGAAATATCACCATAGATAACTATAATAAAGTCTGAACTAGGTGTGGTAGACTGGGAGGAACCCAGCAAGACCCATTTGATCAAAGTTCTCTCTGCGTCCCATTGTCTCTAACGGCCCAGCAAACTTTTGTTTATCAAATATTAATTATTTTCATCTTCCTGTGAATTACCTTACTTCCTTTTGAAGTCCCCTTCCCATACCTCACTCACCTTAGTCCAGAATGACATATATACCTAATCTTGCCTTACTGTCTTTGGAATTCTTCTTGTTTATGGGAATTCTCCGTACACAAGTAGTAAGTCTGATTTTCTCTTGTTATTCTGTTTAATGTCATGTTATGCTATCCGAAAGACCTTTTCAGGGAAAGGGGAATATTCCCCTCCTCACAGTTTAGTTCGTGTAGCAGGCAGGATTCAACTTTACTGGCTGGATCAGACTCATCTTAAGGCTGCCTCCGCTGAGAGATCTTGAAACAACTGATGAAATGACAGGAGAAGAAAAGAATTCTTACCATGTCTGTCAGTCTCCTTAGCTCTCTGTCTGCAAGGCTTGCTGGAAGCAAGAGTGGTAACAGTCCTTTTTCTCTTTTCCAAAATCAGATTAGCAGGGGAAAATATTTGTGGAGCTAGTTCCATGGATTTAAGCAACTCTTGGAAAATTTTGCAAACTTTTGTTTGATTTTTCTCCAGCTAATCTATCTGTCTCATGTCAATTTAATACTTAGACCAGCCAGAAGAACTTAGATTGGTAGAGGAAAATTTCTTCCTCCCTGAAACAATTCACAAGAAACATCTGAAAATCTTGTTTATTACTTATAACTGAGTAAAGCAATATTTGCCCCATCTTACATATAAAGAAATTGGACCTCAGAGGAGTACATTTGGTACTCATCTTTTTCCAGGAAGGTAAAAGAAAGCACTGAGACTGCTTTTTTCCTCCCCAGACTGTTGACAGCAAGGGGAAGGGAAATCAAAGCCCTGGTCCTGTTCAAGACTGACTCTAAGGAGAGACCTCTTCGTCTCAAAGAAGATGGGGCACCCCAAAGTTACACCTCTCCCCCGCTTCAGGGACTGCAAGGAAATTGCCTTGTTGCTAAGCCCCAGGTCCCAGGTAGGGTAGGGAAAGACTAAAAAGTTGTAATAAGTTACACTGAGATTTGCAGCCTACAGTTACATCATGGAATTTGATTGGTCCAAAAAGTTGCAACTTCTGAATTGATTTTAAAATGGTCCCAAATTGTCGATGCCTTTGAGCACTTGGAAGAATCAAATGTATATTCTCACTTGAAGAAAACACCTTCATCCTAGCCCACAAAGGATCTCATGTATAATTTTTCAAATATACGAGAAGCACACAGTCAAAAACAATGAAGCACACAAACAAGGGACCATGAGCAAGAACCTTTAAAAACAACAGAACAAATAGACAACATAAAAAGACTTTCACAGATTTCTGGTTTCACAGTTATGAGACCTAGGCTATGAAACAATTATGCCTACTCTATTGTTGTTGTTTTAATAGCTGGGGTAGAGGTTGTTTTCTTTTTTGATTCCTGTAGAAAGCTCACTTCTGATAGGAGGAAAAAAAAATAAGGAACAGGAAATTATAAAAAGTAACCTAATATATTTGAAAAAGAAACAAAAAGAATGTCTATAAATAAAAATTACAATAACCAAAATTAAGTACTCAGTAACAGACTAAATACAATTGGATACAACATAAATGAACTAAAAATAAGCCAAAAGAAATTACCCAGAATGTCACATGAAAGATTAAAACATGGAAAATATGAGCATTAAAGGACATGGAGGATAGAAATAAAAGTTCTGATTTACATTCCAATGAAGCTAGAGAAAGAAAAGATGGAGACAGTATAGTTGATATTCTTCTTGTATCTTTTTATTTTTTAATTATAAAATTATTTAAACATACACAAAAGAAAAAAGTAAAGCGAATAGTACAATAAGTTCCATGATTATCAAGACTGTAACTATATTTGTCCATTTTCTTTCTTTCTCTTTATGTCTTTCTTTGTTGGTGCATTTTAAAGCAATTCCCAGAGTTCATATAATTTTTCCCCTAGAGGCAATATTTGAATATTGAATGGCAGAAAACCAGTAAAACCAATAAAAAATACCATCCACACAGATTCAAAAATTTCAACCATTCCCAAGCAGGATAAACAAAAAGAAACCCACATCTGGACACTTTGTCCAGAAACCACAGAATACCAAAACAAAGTCTGAAAAGGAACCCAAGAATTATGTAACTTTCTCAAAGCCATGTAGCCTCCTTTTGGGATCCTTTGGTTCTAAATTCAGCATCTTTCCTCAGTACCACCTTAAGCTTCTATACTGTAAGCCCCTTGCTCAGGCACCATTCAGAAAGTTGATATATTACATCCACCTTCAGCATTGGGCCCAGAAGAGCTAACCTCCGGTCTTTACTGTTCTATGTTTACTTAAGGATTAAGACCAGGCAAGGATTTTAGAGCTCAATGATTTTATGTCTTCATTTTATAGATGAGGAAAGTGAGTCCTAAGTGAAGGAACGTCCTGAGGATCCCACAGCTAACACACCATTGCCTGGATATCCAGGAAGTTTATGCTTGTGCTTAATGGAACCAGCTAACCACGTCCAAAAATTTTTGGAGAGAGCTTAGCCACGAGGAAGAAATTTTTTAAAGATGGGAAAAAATATTCCATCTGTTTGGAGAAAGTTAGGCTGTGTAAATATTTCTTTCTTTAATTTCCTACTGAGAGAAAGGAATCGGATGTCTTTTTCAAAAAGCCATCAAGGAAGTACATGAATGCCATCCTCCTGGGAAGGTTAGGAGCAATAAAGAATTGGTAGAACAAAAGACACTTAACAGCTGAGGGTTAAAGGAGACATGCGAGAAGACAACAAAATGACATTTAATTCCAGCCTAGTCCAGACATTGCTGGAAAGTGTGAGCTGTACAGAACATTTTAATCAAACTTTGTATAAAAGATCAAGATTCAATGATAGATGAGGTGAAGATTCACCAAAAATTTACCAGCATTTTTTAAAATAAAGAAATTTTAAGTTATTTTGGAAGTCACACATTCTTATTATAGAAATTTCAGAAAATATTGAAATATATACACATAAAATAAAAACCATAAGTAATTCAGTAAGCATTAACCATTGGTGATGGACTATTGTTTCCTTTTCATCTCCCTCCCATGTACATAAATACATATTTTTACAACCATTACTCTGATAAATGTCTTCACTCATAAATCTTTGAGATCAATTCTGTTTAGTTCCTTTGAATACATCCCTAGAAGAGAGTTTATAAAGGTGTAAAATCGCAGAGTTGTTGAGAGATTGGGCTTCTAGTCAAACAGATCATATTTGAGTCCCAGTTTTGCCACTTACAAGCCTGGGCTTTTAACCTTGAGCTACTTACTTATATAACTTCTCTAGGTCCCAACTAAGGCTTCTGTTAAAAAAAAAAAAAAAAAAAGAAAGAAAGAAAAAAGAAAATTTGAAAAAACAAAAAACATGAAAAATGAATCTACTTCCTAGATTCATGTAAGGATTAAAATAATGGATGAACGTAAAGCTCCTGGGAGACAGTAAGGGATCAATAAGTGATTGTTATTGTTGAATAACATAGCTTTTATTGTTTTATGTGTACTTTTAAAAAATACTTTTGTATATTTTCTAAATTAAAAAGCATCTGTCTCTGTTACTACAGAAAATCATTATTCTCCCCCCCCCACTCCCCTCACCCAACATTACTCTTTTTAAAAGATAATGCTACTTCTTTATTGGGGAATTAAGTCATATTTCCATGTCTTTGTTTTTCTTGCTCTGCAACACAAAAGTAAAACCCTAGAAATCTTTCTGGTTTCAAAAGACTTGAGTGCTAAGCATAGGCCAGGAACTTTGCAATGTGTGCCAAGGGCGGGGCTGGGGAAGTGGCTGGCCCTGGTGTAACAATAGAGGGTGCATCACTGGAGAGAATTTTAAAAAACACTCAGGCCTAGTCCATCTGCTTTTTATTATCATTATGTGCTCACAATTTTAAACAATGTCAGTAATAAAATTCTCTTCCCTAAAACATCTTTGGTTGGTCTATCTTGTAAACTGCTTAGTGTTAATAACATGTATACACACACACACACACACACACACACACACACACACGATATAATTCGTACATAAGCATATGTATATAAACTTATAGGTGTATGTTTATCATATAATGTGTGTATATAATAATTAGTATACAATATGTATACATGTCTGTGTGTGTATGTAAACTTCAAATTACCTCTTACTACACATTGTATTCTAACTAATGCATAGAAGTTAGTCCAGAGAACCCCTCAGTTACACAGTCCACCTTGACACATGTGGACACAGCTTCATAGTAGCTCAGAATTGTTCTAGCTCACTTAGGGCATTGTTCATGTCTCCAAGCCCTGTGATACAATATATCCCTACATTTAAACAGTAAATATGAATAAACAATGATAGCACAGTGGTTCTAAAGATGAAGAAACAAACTGGATTGATTTAATCCAATCATTCTATGTGACAATTTGATTTTTTTTAAGTGGCAGTCTTTATTTATTTATGGGAGAGTAATTAGGCTTATTTGTTTATTTTTAAATGGGGGTACTAGGGATTGAACCTAGGACCTCATGCATGCTAAGTACACAGTCTACCACTGATCTATACCCTCCCCCTGAATTTTTAATTAAAGTTGAAAACTTAAAATAGTAAAATGGATTGCAAGGTGTAATACCTTGTTTAGTGTGTGTTTTAGTTCATGCAAAATAAACATTTTAGTTCTTAAAAATTAAATTTATTGTTTTTAATTGTTAATTGTTTTGAAATGAAAGGATTAAATTAAGAAAAACTATTATTACCGATAATTTTTGTCCCTAGAGGAGTGAGTTAAAAATGATCTGTTGCAGGCCTCAACATGCCAGGTCCACCACTGCAACCTCGCAAAATACTCTCCCTCATTTAAAAATCACGATGCAATGTCACAGACGAGTACACGGGCTCTCAGGGAGTTTGTGCACAAGGTCCCATGGCTAGTAATTTGCTGAGCTGGTTATGAAACCCACATTTGTCTGACTCCAGAGCCCAAGACTACAACCAATGTATCAATATGTTTGAGTTGCTAACAAGAAAAGGAGAGTAAGGAAGAAAAGTTGTTACGCTTCAGGCTCCTTTTGAAAAAGGAACTTGCTTTGGGAAGTTCACTGCTTTTGCCAGGAACCTTGGAACCCAAGTTTATAAATTATGTCTACCCATACTCCCCTAAACAATTACCCGGGGCCTGAAAGTGTTAATGTGCCTCCTCACAGGAAACAATTTACTTTCCTTTCCCAGGAGAAAACGGCCCAGAAGGCTTCTAAAAAGACGTTTTTTTTCCCTAATACCTGATTGCTTTAATGGATGTTTAATTCTTTTCCCTAAATAACATTAAAATAATATAGAGGACCTATCTTCAGAATTTAGGAGATCTACAATGATGAACCAAATGGGATTTCTCAATCGGTTAATACCTGAAGGCATTGGTGCTCACTCTACGTTAATACGCCTTGACATTTACTTCCTAGAGAGGCTCCAACATTTCCACTGTTTTTAAATGTGAAACTGCTCTCAAGCCACAACTTTTAATTTTACTGTGACATTATCCTTTCCTTTTACCTGGAGTCATGAATGAGTTGTGCTTGGCAACACATGAAGGAAATTGCTTATGTCAGGAAAAGGACTGGTAATGGGATCAGAACTTTAATGCTGGAAGTGTTTTGGATCAGGTTGCTGAAGTCTTTCCTCTGGCAAAATTTCAGCTAGAACTTTCAGCAAAAGCTCTTAACGTTCTGCGAAGGCACTGGTGTGACTGAAAGAGGGACAAGGAGACCATTTGTTGAGAGAGGGTTGCTTGTCATGAAGGTTCCCAGGCTTTCATCTTCACAATGATCTAATGAGTTTTATTAACCTCTATTTGATACATGGGAAAACTGCTCTTAGCAGAGAGGCTAAGTGACTTGCCCAAGGCTTCACAACGAGTAAGTGGCAAAATGGATATGCCAACCCACCTGTCTCAAGCCCAGAGATCTTTCTACTATGCCACAATTGTCTTCTATGCAATGGCCGCTTCTAGCCCCAAAATGGCATTACGAAGTTATGAACGAAAATACAATGGTTAAGAGCATGGACTCTGAAGTCAGACTGCTTAGATCTGGATGACAATCTTGCCACTTAATAGTTATGGGATGGTGGACAAAATATTACCTCATAAAGTATGACCATAATGCTTACCAAATACTCCCTTTCTCCTGCAGTTCCTTCCCCTTCCTATTATGTGGGACATGTACTTGTTAGTGAAATGCACCCAATACAACGTGGGCCATTTCTGGGGAGAAGCAAGTGAGAAATCCATGAGTAGCCGATTCTTTTTTATCTCTGAGAGGTTGAAAGACCTCAAGTTACACAGGATGGGTGTAGCTAAAATATGTTAGAGCCTCCATGAACCTGGGTACCTGAAGATGATATGGGACAGACACTACCATCCATTTCTCCCCAGCCAACCAACTGTTGTACCACATGAACTGTGAAGGAGAAATAAATCTTTGTTCCATGAAACCACTTAAATGTGAGGGTAAATTTGTTGCAGCAGCATAACCCAGTCTATCAAGACTATTTTTCAAACCTCATTTTCCTAAACTCTAAAAGATTGATAATTTTGACTTAATAGAATTATTGTGAGAATGAAGTGAGACTTTTTATAGGCTACACCTGAATATATTGTCCAACTAGCAAGAGGCAGGAGAAAAGAATGGAATGTATGGCCAATCCTGGTGGAGCCTTGTCTCCTTGTTTTTTTCCAAAAGTAAAGGAAAATAGACTGCATGATTTCCAAACATGCCTTGCCACCAACTACAACGTTCCACTACTTCTCACTTCTAAATTTCTCTCGGACCTCAGAATTCAGTCATTCAATTGTTCGACCCAAGTTTTGTGCTGATTATTCTGTGTCAGATGCTATGTTAGGAGCTGATCTTAAGGGGAGGTCTTAGGAAGGGGCAATCTGTGTTTTCTGCAAATCCAAACCGAGGCCAGGGCATATATCTTTGGGGAATGGAGAGATGGTCTGAAGATTCTCTCTTTCCTGCTGTTGAAGAAGCCATCAACGAACCGCTCCGGGAGGGAGACTGGGGAGACTGATGAGAGTCGTGAGATGGCCCTTTGGGAGGAGAACAGCATGTCATTTTTGCTTTAGTCCTCTTTTTAAAAAATTAATTAATTATTTTTAAAATTGAAGTATAGTCAGTTACAATGTGTCAGTTTCTGGTGTACAGCATAATGTGCCAGTCATGCATACATATATACATATATTCATTTTCATATCCTTTTTCCCTAAAGGTTATTATAAGATATTCAATATAGTTCTCTGTGCTATACAGAATACACTTTTTAAAAATCTATTTTTATATATAGTGGTAACATTTGCAAATCTCAAACTCCCAAATTTATCCCTTTCCATCCCCCTTCCCACCCCCACCCCCACCGCCGTATCCATAAGATTGTTTACTCTGTCTGCAAGTCTGTTTTTGTTTTGTAAATGAGTTCATCAGTGTCCTCTTTTTTCCCTTTTTTTTTTTTTAAGATTCCACATGAGTAATATGTGATATTTTTCTTTCTCTTTCTGGCTTATTTCACTTAGAATGATGATCTCCAGATCCATCCATGTTGCTGCAAATGGCATTATTTTATTCTTAGTCCTCTTTTTGAATGTCTTCCTACATTCCTGCAGTAAGTAAGAGAAGGGAAGTAAGAGAGCAAAGCTGTCAGACCAGCAGCATCTTAATTATGGAGATTAGAAATATTTTATGCAATTGACACAGCCTCTTCTAAATTACATAGTATTAGGGAAAATGACTCTGTCTAATGCCAATGAGAAAGGAAGAAAGGAGCTCTGAGAAAAGGAACAGGTGGATTTTGACAGTTTGTCCAATAAAATAATAATAGCTGGGGAAAAAAACTTTCAAAATCAGGCTAATGCTACAATTTTCATTGCTTGACTCAAATCTCTTAACAGGACTTGAGGGACCCTGGGAATGACTGTAGCTAAGTTTCCAACTGCTAGTCCAGACAGACCTCACTGCCTCTCCCTCCCCCTTTCCTTCCTTTTGCTCTGCAGCACCACACTAGGAGACAAACTGTTGGAGCACTTGGGAAGTGAATGAGTTGGTGGTCAAGTCAGGCTTGATTCCCATGTAGTCTATGTCCTTTGCTCAGTTGGAGAAATTTCAGTTAGCGTCCCCGAAGTGATACCTTGGTATTCTCAAAAAGTTCAATTACTTTCTATGGCCTAGTAATTTCCTGCCAGGCATAGGAGTACCTGGTTCTATAAAAATTGAGGCCCATTGACAGCATTCTGAAGACTGAATGCTCTGGTAAGAATATGGAGGACTCCCGTCAATCATACTTAGGCAACATTTTGCTGAATTGAGCAGGGGAGTTGATAAGTAGGGGCAACAGCTTTAGCACCTACTGTTTTTATTATTTAATCTCTCCTTCCTCTAGACCTCCTTGTAAGACATCATCATAGTGATCTTTTTAAAGCAAAAAGCTCCCTTTATTACTTATTTGCTCCAAAGACTGTTCCTCTTGCCTGTGCAAGTTACAATCTCCAAGGCCTATGGATGCCCCAGATAATATAGACAGGAGAGGCTGGCTCCTGTTGAAGAGACTATAAAGAGTGTTGGGAACTATAGCAAATTGGAGAGAACTATAGCAAATTGGAGAGCTTATGGCAAAATCTCCCATCCTACATAGTCTCCTTACAATGTGACATTAATATGTCTTCAGTTGGAGGTGGGGTTGATGGTGGCATCTATGGTTCCTTCCCTTGAATCTGAATAGATGTGTGACCACAGTAAAAGTCATGCTATCTGATGTCTGAGGCTAGGTTATAAAAGGTAACACAGTGTCAGCCTGGTTCTCTTGGGATGCTCACTCTTGGAACCCAGCCACCATGCTGCAAGGAAGCCCAGGTCACACAGTAAGTATTCTGGCTGACAGCTAACACCCAGCATCAACTATACAAGAGTGAGAAGACTTTGAAATGACTCCTGCCCCCATCCACTGTCTGTTTGCAACCACATAAGTGCCTCCCAGGTGACAACTACCTAGCCGAGCCTACTCAGTCCCCAGAATTATGAGAGGCAATAAGTAATTGTTGTTGTTCTGTCATTAAGTTGTAATTTGGTTTGTGATGTAAAAGTGGATAACTGCAACAGCCAACAGATCTTACTTATTACTAAACTTGCACTTTGCTTAAATCATTTTGCACCTTTGAATCTACCTGCTGTTCAAGGACCAGCTCAGAAACTTTCCTAAACTTTGCTTAACAGTAATCTGTTCTTTCTCCATATTTTCTCCATGATTAATATGTCATTAGGGAGAACACCATCCGTCTGCATTTATTTTACTAAGATATTTTAATACAGTTTAGAAAACAATAGCTGCTTTTGTCAAAACTACAAAAAATTCAGAAGTCAATTCAGAAAGTGTCTCCCTTCTGTCTTGCTCTATCTCATCCCAGTTCACCCCTGTCCCCTCTCCAAAGGTAACTGTTTTAACAGAGTGGTACATTTTCCTCACAATCTCTTCTACGCACACACACACACACACACACACACATACACACAGGATTCCATCACAATACTATTTTATAAACTGCTTTTTTAGTTGATGATGTAGTAATGTTATCTTTCTGCCAGTAAATACCCAACTGTCTCATACTTTTTAATAGCTATATAGTATTTTCTATCATTTAACCAATGTTTTCCTTATCAAAATTTAGGATTTCCCCAAATTTTCCTTATTAAAAATAAGACTATTGTTTTTGGATGCATTCTTGGGAGAAGAATTGCTAAAGTAAAAAAAAAAAAAGCACTTTTTAAGTTTTGGTATAAGTTCTTAAATTCCTCTACAGAAAGAGGTAACTATATTCCCATCAGTAGTATATGAAAACACTGTGACTTTCTCTTATGCTGGGTATTATTAAGCTTTTAAATCTTTGCCAATTTTTTAAGTGAGGAATGGTAACTCCTCATTTTTAACTTATGGTTTTATTATTACTGAAGTTGAGCAGCATTTCACACTTTAATTGTCCTTGTATTTCCTTCACTGTGGATTTTATCTGCTGTGCCCTTTGCCCATTTTCTATAGCTTTTTTTAAAAAAATTTTTTTTTAATAGGAGCTTTTTGAGTATTATGGATAATAAATGTCTCAGTCCATTCAGGCTGCTACAACAAAACACTATAGACTGGGTGGCTTATGAACAACAGAAATTTATTTCTCATGGCTCTGGAGTCGGCAAGTCTAAAATCAGGGTGCTAGCCTGGTCAAGTCTTGGCAAGAGTCCTGTTCTAGGTTACAGATCACCAACTTCTTACTGTGTTCTCACATGATGGAAGCACTAGGGAACTTCCTGGGACCTCTTTTATAAGGCACTAATCCCATTCATGAGGGCTCCACACTCATGACCAAAGCATAACCCAAAGTTTTACCTCCTAAAACTATCATCTTTGGGGTTGGGATTTCAACATAGGAATTTGGGGGGACACATTCAGACCACAGCAATACACATTTTATGTATCACTTTGCAAATATTGCTTATCTGTTTGTTGGTTGTGTTTATTTATGGAAGCTTTTACATCTAGGAGTTTTAAAAGGTTTATGTAGTTAATCCTATCTGTCTTTTACTAAGGTGTTAGGCTATAGTATCTTTCCAAGAAAAGTCTTTCATACTTCCAGTGTTAAATCAATAAATATATTTTATTCCAGTTGTTTTACAAGAAAAAAGCCAAATATTTTTTAAAAGTAATTGTTTAATCTGTTCAGATAACCCTTCCTTTAAGACATTCTAGGCATTTAATAAATTAAAATCTAAATTTCTAGGAACTCATTGACAAAATTCATTCATTCATTGAAGAGATATTTATGACACATTCCTGGGTACCAAGTTCTTCTCTATGCTTTTAGTATACAGTGGGAACTTGTCTAGTGGAGGTAAGAATATAAGGGTGAACAGGGTTAAAAATGCAATGTAGCATTTTTTTTTTTACAAATAAAATAGATTAATCTCTGTGGCTTGTATAGCATGCAGACTCATTCTTCTCATTACGTTTAAACATAACGTACTCTAATTCTTGATTTAAATGTCTTTCCACTTCACTAAAATGTAAAAGACGTAAGAGCAAGGAATGTCCCTCATTCATCTTTGAATCCTTGGCATCTAGCTAGTATCGGGCTCATTATAATGGCTCAAGAACTATACAGTTAACAAATGGATTTCCCTGTTTTACAAGTTGCTTCTTTCCTTCTCAAATGAATACTCATAATCCTGTCTTCCTCCAGCTCTTTCCTCACCAACCACCCCCAAATAAAAAACACTACTAGTTTTATGTGTCGAGAAAACAGCTCAAATCCCTGGGACTCATGTTTGCATACATGATACTTAATCAAACATGCTTAGCTCATAAGAGGGACTCCATTTAAAAAATTGAATAAATGAATAACTACGGATCTTAAAAATGTCATTCAGAAAAGAAATAGGAAAGTACCACACTCCTCTGAACACAAGTTCACAGCAGCCATTTTTAGAGAACTTAAAAGTTGTCTGATCTCCCAAAGGAAATCCAGGTGAAACCATAAATAAAAGCCAGAAGTATTAATTAACACTGGAGAAATACCAACTTACAAGTGTGGGCAGGAGAAAAGTCGCAGAGTGCCAGAGTCTTGCTGGGAACAATGTTGTCTTTTTTTTGTCACATGTCTGATTCAGGGAAGCTCTTTTCAGGGGTTTCTAACTTCAGGGTTTAACTGGGAGGCTGGGATACATTTCTGTCCTCTCAAATAGAGAACTGCTCTTGCTTCTCTGGTAATGAATGAACAGTTACAGCCCTTGGTACAATTAGTTTTCACTTTTGGAGTATTTCCCAGGGGTGATAGGCAAATGCTTCAAGGAAGGGGTTGTGAGGCAGACCTGGAAGCCGGGGCTCTGCAGAGGCAAATATGCTCTGTGGGATGGGGCTGTGAACACAGTATGTGCTAAGATGTAAATAACTCAGTCAAAGTACCAACTGCCACTTTTTAAAAAAAATTTTTATTAGAGGACTGTTCTGAGCAGCTATAGACATACACACACATAGATGCATTTATATTTCTATTACTCCCCAACCTGATATCATGTGAACAACGATTCGGGCTTTATTAAAATCTTCAGAAAGACCATTAGTTCAGCGTTTTCCCTCAGTGAGTGACCAGCACCGAGCCCTCTATTTGAAGCTGGAAACCCCGGAATTCACATGGCCAATTATGCAATAGTAGACCACTGGGAAGCATTTCTGGCTGGCTCAGCTGGTGATCTGATTTTACCCTGCAGCACCAAGATTGATAGACCTTATAATTTTATCCTGGTTAGTGCAGATGCTGTTCTTACATAAGTTTTTTTTTTTTTTAAACCCCTCTTCTTCTCAAAAGAAAAAGAAAAACAAATCTAAGCCCTTCCCAAGTGGCTTGCCTTGATGACACCTCATGGTGGTGAAATCAGTACCCTGATCACTATTGGAAAGAAATTCTCTTTCATGATTTCTTTATTTGCTGTAGTTTAACTTCATTGAATGCTCTGTGTGCTTGTTTATGAGAAAGAGTGAAAAGGAACAGTAATCTGCCCCCCTCTGAATCATTCCTCTTATGCGGCTTTTTTGGACATGAAGAGGGACGAGAAAGACTCATTCTTAGAAGGTACAGAATATCAGTTTGGGAGCTGTTACTTTCTCTCATGCTAATGACAAGGTATAATTTTAAAACATCACATTCATATGCATATAAGGTGCATACATACATAATTAGTATATTTACAAAGCACCTTGCAGAACCTTAGAACTCCTAGTCCCATTAACCCTTTAAGGGAAAACTAGAGCTCAGATCGGTCAAGCACAATGGAATGTGCTCCCTTTCAATTATATTCACCCATCATCCATGTCTAGGAAAGAGACCTCCAAAAAAAGTGAAATGCATTTTTTTTCTGAAGCACTGCGATATTCTGTTATGTATTTATATCTGCTTCTGCAGTTCTAATTGCAATATAAGCACTAGGTACTACATGGAATAACTACGCTAGCCAAAAAGATTTTTATAATCTGAGAGAAATGCTCCCATATTGACTCTGCTAAGAGAAACAACTCCCCTTTCCTTGATTATAAAGAAGGAAGACAGATGGCTTCTTGTTTAAAACTATAATTTTACTTGCAGCCTCCTCCCTCAGTTAAAAACAAGATGTACTTTGAGGCTTTGAGGGAAAATCTCAAGGGAAGGTTTTTTTATTCCTGGCAGCACTGAATAATTCAACAAACATTTAAGAGAGCTGAGGGATATACAAAGGAGAAAATGCTTTCTCTTGTTCTCAGGGAGTTTACAGTCTAATTATGAAGTTTACAGGATTGGGACCAGAACGATTAAAGTTTTATTTTTTTCACTATTTTATGGCCTAATGGTTACTGGTAACACATCTCAGATTCAACAGCCCAGTGATATGGTGGACCCTCTGATAAAACTGGAAGGGAACAGAGAACAAATGCAGACGGAGAATTAATGATCTCAACCAGTACTTGCTGAGCCCTTACTGACTTATTAGCTGCTTTAATATGTTACTTAATCTTGACAACAACCCTTCCTGGTCATCCTTATTATCTGTGTTTCACAGGGGAGAAGAAAGAGTTTTCGAGAAGTGATTCATCCACAGTCACAGACCTAGAAAATGGTATTGAAATACACCAACTGGAATTTCTTTTTTGGCCTTTTCTTTGGCTGTCCCCAGGTTCCCATCTTGACTTTTCTTTGCTTAGATTCCTTTTCAAGGCACGTGAAGCCAATTTACTTCTGTGCTATTTTTTCCCTGTAGACTTTGAGCAGTCTTTACAACTTGCTGTCCTTCACTCCATGAGCCAGGCTTTCTAGAGTCTCCCTTGCACCTTGGCAATAAACTTTTTTTTTTCTCTTTTCTAACTCTGTCTTTAAGACTTTCTTTGACAGGATGAAATGAAACATGTAAAAGGTTTATAACCGTGCCTTGAAGTGGTTCTCTTAATATTAAGTATGGTCTTTTAGTTTTATTTCTGCCACATTTTCTTACCTCACACTATTTCTCGACGACTTAAAGGTTGTAAGTTTCTTGAATGTGGTGACTACGTCTACTCTAACTTGTTGATACCGCATAGCATATTCATGTAGCAACGGGGACTAGTAAGAGAGCCGAAACTGTCTCTTTTGCTCACCTCTTTATTCCCAGTGCCTGTAAATTATCGAATTTAGCATGCCCTCAATATACATGTTTTAGTATGATGAGTTACTACCCGCCTATTGTTTTCCGTGTGTTATTCTGTATAAAAAGTTTCCTTCAGATCCAATATGGTTCTGAATTGAGAGCCCTGGAGGGGTTTTTGCCTTTTCCCTATTTTCAGCCCTCTGTATCAGTTTCGACCTTGGGTGCATTCCATTTAAGCTCTTAGTGTCCTTCAAGGCTCAGTTTCCACATCAGCAAAATGGGACGAGTAGCAACAGATGCTTGTTTCTCCTCATCTTTTATCACCTACTCGTTTTCCAGGGGCTTATTGTGTACGCTTGGTTCTGGATGAAAATCAGCCACCTGAGAGGTAAGAAGCCACTAGGGTCCTCAGGTTGCGAGCCCAGTGTGGATAGCGAGCAGCTCCGCCCGCCTCGCCCGTGCCCGTGCCTCGTGGGTCCGGAAGCAACCCGACCCCATTTCGGCTGCGAGCCTGCCCAGTCCTCGGGCGCCCCAGCCTCAGGCGCCCTCTCGCCCCGAGGTAGCGCTCTGCCTCGGTGCCACCGCTAAATGGGCTCGGCACCGCGCAGGCTCTGACGCGCGCCGAAGGGCCCGGCCTCGTTTTGGCCGCAGCCGCCCGGCCGCCCGCGCGGCGCTGCACTGGGGGCGGGGAGTCTGATGGGAGACGCGCGCCGCGCTGAGGAGGCGGCGGCCCGGGAGAGGGAGCGGGAGAGGGACTGGGCGCGGGAGGCGGGAGGCAGGAGGCGGGGGACAGGGGGAGGCGCCGCCGCCGCCGCCCGCCCCTTTCCGCTGGGGAACAGCTGCAGCAGCAGGAGCGGAGCAGGAGCAGCGCAGCCACCACCGCCGCCGCCGCCGTGGGATGTGGCCGGCGCCCGCCCCGAGCCGCGCCGCCCCCTGAGTACCCGCCGCCGCCCGAGCCGCCGCCACCGCCGCCGAGCCGTGCGGGGCCAGGCCGCGCCCTCCCCGGGCGCCCGCCGGCTCGCATGCCGAGGGGCTCCGGGGCGTAGCTGCGCGCCCGGCGCCGCCTCCGGGCTCCTCCGGCCCCGCCATGGGCTGCTGCAGCTCCGCCTCCTCAGCCGCGCAGGTGAGGGGCTCCCGCCTCCCGGCCGCCCGCCCGGATGCCTCCCCCGCCCCGCGGGCGCCCGCCGCCTCCCACCACCCGCGAGCTTCCCTTCAGCCCACTGTACACTCCACAGGCCCCCACACCCGCCTCCCCATCCCGCCTCCCCCTGTCCCGCAGATGCCCCCGCGCTTGCTCCGGTGACTGCCGACTCGCAGACGCCTCTGCGCGGCCCCCGGGACGCCCCTAACGCTGCCGGCCCCTTTCCGACTTGGCCGCTTCCTCCCAGTCACACCTGAGCGGCCCGTCCCGCCAGCCTGCAGGTAGAGGCAACGCGGGCGCCTGCTCCCTGCCCCAGGTGGCACCCCTTTCCCCCGTCTTCCGGGCCTGGCTTCTCTCTTCCCGCCTCCGTGGAGTCTTTCTCCTCCCCATCCACCGACTGTTTTCTGTGCTCCCTGGAGGAGTACCCCCAGCATGGGCTGTTTACCCTACTCCCACCTTATTACAGTTTCTGCTCTATTAGATATTCTGCCCCTTTTCTCTCGCCCGCCGCCCCCCGTCCAGGCTCTAAGTGTTTAAGCAGGTTCCAGAGCCCTTGTACAACCCACTTCCCCGATCCTGGCCGCTCGCTGCCACCCATCCCCCCTTTGTGCCTTGACCCCGGGCACCGCGGCCTCTTCTCACACCGAGGCCCCTGCGGGAGCGCGGGGACTGGGCTGGGAAGGAGATTGGGCACCTGGTGGGTGACGGGAGCGTTACGGAAACTCCCTCTTTGTTGCCAGTGTAACAGGAGGAAGAGGTGCCGAATTTAGTTTTTCTGTGGGCACTGGCTGAATGTTGTCGCTGAAGGCTGAGATGCAGAGATTTCTCTCGGCTTCTACCCTGCCCCCATCCAAATTTCGCTAGCCTCCCTCTCGCCGATCTGAGCCCTTAACCTGGATGGAAATGTTTAGACAACTGTATAAGAATCAAATGTAATAGGACTTGACTGCTGGCCACTAATAACTGAGAGGACCTGTTTGTAAATTACCTAATTTAGTGGATTAGTGAGTGTATTTACAAATACGATAAAAAGCAATCAGGAATACTGCATCAAACTGTCTGGTGGTGGTGTATGAAAAATAGGCTCTGACAACGCCTGGGATGTAATCTTACAGTTTCATTAGCGTAGATTTTAACTATGGTCTTTGATTTTGTTTGTTTTGGGGGGAGAAAAGGGCTTTTGTTTTTAGAAATAAAAGCTGGTCAGTTCTTGGAGAAGAAAAACGCTAATTTGGGGAAAAAAATTCCTTCAGAAATCTAGCATCTGTGATAATGCCAGAAGTGTTTTTGCTGCTGCTAAATGACTATATATAACTCAGTTTTAAATAACCTGCATACTTGTTCTGAAAATCTGAGCTCTGTTAGAAAATGACTAGAATTGCAGATGAATGGAGGACATTTATGTTTTATTAAGTATCCATCTTATTTGTCCATTCCTTTTTCGAGTGTTTGCTTACTCGTGTGCTTTTTTTTTTTTTTTTTACCCCCTTTCCTTCTTTCTACCAGTCAGGGTGATTGGTTTAGTTAGTTAAACCTTCCTGTTCAGTTAGAGTAACAAAGAAAAACTATATGTAGTGATGTTATGAAGGAGAGGTCGATAGACCATGGTTTTCATATTAACAGATAAAGGTGTGGAATCACACAATGCCTTTCAGCTGGTTAGGGATTTTGTGTGTATTGGGGGGAATTCAGTTGGGTGCTGTTCATCTAATATTTACTTAAATATCATTTTCACCAAAAAAGTATTTTTCCTGTTGCCTTTCTTTAAAGAACTGGGTTACTTTGCATCCTCTTTTGGTGGTGAAATGCCTTTAAGACAGGAAAGTATTGATAGTTTATGGATGGCTCGGTCAGTGTTTGGACAATTAAATTTGGGAGAGATGGATGGTGGATCAAAACTCTGCTTTAATAACAGGTCTTATATTTGACTACTTCACATCTTACTTTTCAGAATGCTGTCACATACATTTTCTTTGCTTTTTCCTCCTCTTGCAGCCACTGTTTCCATCATGCCATGTTCTACAGACAAGATGCATGTCATGCACCCCAAGGGGTGCATTTTTTTTCCCGTGGATTCCTATAACCAATCAACAGCTGTCACATGCCTTTAAGTTCAGCTTTAGGGACTTGTAGTGTTCGGTGGAGCATTGAGGAGCAGGTTTTGTGCCAATGAGCTGGTCATCTTTTTTTGGTTTTGTTATTTGAGATTTTGGCATCTGTTCTTCATTTGTGAAATATTATCAATCTGCTGCATTTTAATGCCGCTTTCTGGAGCATCGCCAGTTAGTATAATATAGTATCTATATGTGTCGTGTTGAAACAAGATAGGGACGCAGCTGCGTATCTTCTCTAGCCCGTGAACCTCCACAGCACTTTGAACTACTCAGAGGCCTGGATTTCCAGGCAGAATGTTTCTCTCACCCCTTCTGCTGGCTTGTAAGCTTCTTTAGTATAGGAGCTGCTTTTATTTTCCATATCTTTGTATCCATTGCAGTTCCTCACTATACGTTGTATATAATAGTTGCTCAGTGATAGTCAATGAACAGAATACATAGATACACAGATTTGAACATCTGGTGGACAAGTAACATTGAATGTGAATCCAGCCCTGAATCGTGTGCTGTTTTACTTCCATGAGCTGGTGGACTAATTCCACCAAGCCATCCTCTTCTAAGCTCAAATTTGAGCTGTTTTAAAATTTGCCTGCCTCTCCCACATTACTTCCTATTCTGTCGATGGCACCATCAGTTTGCACAGTTGAGCAGGTTTTTTGTGGGTTTTTTTTTTTCTTTTCACTGGTGCTCTTCTTAGTGCTTATATTTTAGTTGGAGCAGTGGCTATAACATCTTAAAAGAACTTGCCTACAGACTCTAATGATAACCTGCACAGCACATCAAACAACGTGCTTTGAGGTAATCTGCAGTTTGGCTTAGCTTTTCTCATTGTTATTGTCAGCAACTGGAAAGCCCTGGCAGGTTTTATTTATGTAAATATAGTATGTTTCCTTTTTGTAGTAGGGAGTCACTTTTGAAATATAATTTATTTTCCCACATAGACTCTTGCTATGTTGTAGACTCTCATAAAAGAGTTTATTGTCTTCCAAACTGTTTCATCTCTTGTAGTCTGCCCTGGTATTATTTTCATTTTCTTGGCACTGTCTGGATATCATAATTTGCCATCAAAATAATTATCCTGTTTTCAGTTTTAAATAAAAGTGTCACAGTCTGTACTAACTTGTGTTTCATTGCTAAAAGAAGAAATTATTGGCAAAATTATTTGTGCTGTAACAGAAATGTGTATCTAAGAATCTTAAGGACTCTTAGATAGGTTTATAGAACTCTTGTGGAATCCTTGTTTTGTTTTGTTTTGTTTTGTTTTAATTAGTGACCACTGCAAGTTACTTGCTAATATTAGTAATTGCTCAGAACAAGCTAACACATGATAGCCTTTGCCTAAAAATCTCTTTGAAGGGGACATAAACGTGAGATGTCTTCAGTTTCTTTTTACAGCACTAATCCTCCCTAAGACTCTTAAAATTTATTCCCAACTCTCCATAATTCGTTTGTTCTGTTATAACCTGCCATAATTTCTATTCTTGTAAAGTTAAACTTCAAAGTTCACTTGTAAATCTTCAGATTTATGAAATGTTCTTTCCCATTGACAAACCAGTTTGAATGAAGGAGGCTTTTGAAAGATTACTTAGCAAATTGCCGACAGTCTTTGTCGTTAATGGCTAGATCATTATTTCTCACAGCAGTGCTTTGGAGGCCAGGAGATTTCGCAAGTGCTCTGAAGTTCTGTGTCCTTTGGTTCTAACTTTAGAAGTTGTAAGCGGGGTGGAGGAGAATCTTTCTGGTTGAACAGACTGCCCCTTGTCAGTCTGACTTTAGGAGAAATTGTTCATGGCAACGGTCTCCTCCCATGTCTTCAAACTGAGAGCTATATATTTAACTGTGTTTTCTAGATCTCATATCTTGCCTTGTGTGTAATGGAAAACAAGCAAGTGGTTCACAAATACTGGTTAACTTCTAAGTGTGTTAACTGTTCCTTAACAGAATTTTAAAAGTACGGTAGTCTCCTTCTGCTTTGTGGAATTTGAAGTCAGAGGGTAAAAATGAAATCTGAAGAGTGTAGTGGGAATTACCAACAGAGACTAAGTTCTTCCATCAAAATATGCCCAGCAAAGTAGACCCGCTCTAACTGGAAGAAAAAGTCGTGGCATGAAGACAATTGTTTTCTTCTTCTTCTGAATACTATGTGGTCAGCATATAAGATCTACCCCTCAAAATATGTAAATCAAAGTTAATGTTAAAATTGGCTGGAAAGTTATGTAAAAAATGGTAATACTTTTTGTATAGCTATTTTCCACAGCCATTTTCATGTTTTAATTTCTCCAGTAACTCTGAAGTTAAACTTACTTCTGTTTTATACCTGAAGAAGTTGAGACTTGGATATTAGGAAATTTGGCTGCTACTCAGCTCACTCAGAGCTACTAAGTGATTGATCCAGACTTCATCTCAGCTCTTCTGAATCTGAGTCCTGTGCTTCCTTTTTGTTTTCGGATGCATGCCTCTCAAATCTTAAATTTCAGCTCATTTTATCTTTAGAAAAGTTCCACTCAGTAACATTTTGAGTTAAGGAATTTGCAAGTTAAATTCATGCCCCTTTGCAGTTAGCTAGCTGCAGAACAACGTAGTATAATAATATAGCAAAACTAGTCCAGTTAGAATGTTTCTGGGCTTAACAAATACTATTTGATGTGTTAATCCTATTGTTTAGAAATGTTACTGGTTTGGAGGATATTTATTTATAGAAATATATTCTATCTATTACTAGTAATTGGTTAATAGCTATTTTTCTGTCTCCTCACTACTATCCCTTCTCCTAGAAGAAAGAAATATTTCGATTTTGAAACTTTGGCTCAGATTTTTGGGACTCTAGGGGATATTAGAGATAAACTAGGCGTACTGTCTCACCTTTCTGTTGAGCTAAACTAGAATTTAGAGATACGAAGTAGTCTGAGGTCAGAGAGATGCATTATAAGGAAGCTAGGACTAGAAACCTACTTTGTCTCTTAGTCTCTTGATCTTTCTGTAGTTACTGTTAATTCTTAATGTTTTAAGTCTTGTCTTTGCAAACCTGGCTGCACATTGAAAACACTTTGAGAACTTTAAAAAATACTGATGCCTGGGTCCTCCTCCTAGAGATTCTGATTTGTGGTCCAGGGATAGTGCCTGGGCATCAAAAGATTTTAAAGTTCCCCTGGTGATTTTCATGTTCTGCCAAGGTTGAAAACCTCTGTTACATACCCTGGCTTCAGGTAATTCCATCTCCTCCCAAACTGAATTACTGGACTGAAACCAGTTCTGTCCTGGCTTTTAACCCTCATGTTCACTCTGATTGCTTAGCACTTCCACTGAAGTATCTTTTGGGCAGTTCAAACTCAGCATGTCATAAACAACTCAGAATTTGTATACACATACACACATATCTTTTCCATTCTCTGGTTCACTGAATGATACCAGTATCCTGGTGTGGATACTGGAAACCTGAGGCATGTAGGCAACCTGCCTTTCATTCTTCCATGTCTAGTCATGATATCTTGCCTCATTTACCTTCTAAACTCCACTGCCAGCCCCCTAGCCCAGGCTTCTGTTATATCTGGCTGGAACCTTGCTTATACATCTCCCCATCTTCATTCACGCTCCCTTCTAATTTTTCTCCATACTGCAATCTTCGTGATCTTTAAGAAATCCCAAGCTGGTTGTGTCCCCCACCTACTTGAAACCTTTTCATGGTTTCTGATACTCTTAGTACAAAGACCGGAATCTCGGACCTTAGCCAACTGCACTGTGTGGGCTGGTCTCTACCTCCAGCATCACTGTCACTTCCTGCCGTGCTCCTCCTTACTCTTTGTGCTCCAGCCTCACAGATTCTTCAGTAGATTGTATTCCTTCTTCTTTTAGGGCTTTTGCTTATGCTTTTCAGTTGTCTGGAAAGCTCTTTGCTTTTTTCCCCTGGCCTTTGGCTGGCTGCTGCTCATCCTTTAAGTTTCAGCCTCAGCGTCACTTGTTTGGAAGAGGCTCCTTGATCCTTCAAACCAGGCCTTGCCTCCTCATTAACTCTCACAGCCTTATGTGTTTTCCCTTTGAAATTTTAAGCAATAAATAATTACACAGTTAATGTCTAGGCCAGGAGTTTGCAGAACTACAGCCCATGAGACACATCTGGCTAGCTACCTGTTTTAGTATGGATTGCAAGCTACGAATGCTAAAAATGGTATCTGTATTTTCAAATGGTTGAAGAAAACTCAAAAGAAGGATATTATTTTTTAAAACAACTCTGTTGTGGTATAATTTCTGTACAGTAAACTATGCATATTTCAGATGTACAATTTGATGAATTTTGATAGATGTATACCCCTATGAAACCACCACCACAATCAAGATACCTAACATTTCCATCAAGCCCTAAGAGGTGCAAATTTTGAACTCCCAATTTATCCCTTCCCACCCTGTTTACTCCCTGGTAACCATAAGTTTGTTTTCTATGTCTGTGAGTCTGTTTCTGCTTTGTAAATAAGTTCATTTGTGTCTTTTTTCTTCTTTTTTTAAGATTCCACATATAAGTGATATCATATGGTATTTTTCTTTTTCTTTCTGGCTTACTTCCCTTAGAATGACGATCTCCATGTCCATCCATGTTGCTGCATATGGCATATTTTCTTTTTTATGACTGAGTAGTATTCCATTGTATGTATGTATGTGTGTGTATGTATGTATGTGTATATATATACATATACATATATATATATATATATACACCATAACTTCTTTATCCAGTCATCTGTTGATGGACATTTAGGTTGTTTCCATGTCTTGGCTATTGTAAATAGTGCTGCTGTGAACATTGGGGTGCATGTGTCTTTTTCAATTATATTTTTCTCCAGATATATGCCCAGGAGTGGGATTGCTGGATCATATGGTAAGTTTATTTTTAGTTTTTTAACGAACTGCCATACTGTCCTCGATAATGGCTGCACCAATTTACATTCCTACCAACAGTGTAGGAGGGTTCCTTTTTCTCCACCCCCTCTCCAGCATTTATTGTTTATGGATTTGTTAATGATGGCCATTCTGACCTGTGTAAGGTGATATCTCATTGTAGTTTTGATTTGCATTTCTCTAACAATTAGATATGTTGAACATCTTTTCATGTGCCCATTGGGCATGTGGATGTCTTCTTTTGAGAGATGTTTATTCAGGTCTTCTGCCCATTTTTTGATTGGATTGTTCATTTTTTTGATATTAAGCTGAATGAACTGTTTGTATATTTTGGAAATTAGTCCCTTGTCAGTTGCATCACTTGCAAATATTTTCTCCCATCCTGTAGGTAGTCTTTTCATTTTGTTGATGGTATCCTTAGCTGTGCAAAAGCTTTTAATTAGGTCCCATTTATTTATTTTTGCTTGTATTTCCATTACTCCAGGAGCTGGTTTGAAAAATGTATTGCTGTGATTTATGTCAGAGTGTTCTGCTTGTGTATTCCTCTAGAAGTATTATAGTATCTGGTCTTATACTTAGGTCTTTAATCCATTTTGAGTTTGTTTTTTATATGGTGTGAGAGAAAGTGCTAATTTCAGTCTTTTACAGGTATCTGTCCAGTTTTCCCAGCACCACTTGTTCAAGAGACTGTCCTTTCTCCATTGTATATTCTTGCATCCTTTGTCATCGATTGAGTGCATGAGTTTATTTGTGGACTTTTCTATCCTGTTCCATTGATCTGTGTGTCTGTTTTTGTGCCAGTACCATGTTGTTTTGATTACTATAACTTTGTAGTATAGTCTGAAGCCAGGGAGCATGATTCTCCCAGCTCTGTTCTCCTTTTTGAAGACTGTTTTGGCTATTCGGGGTCTTTTGTATTTCCATACAAATTTTAATGTTTTTTGTTCCAGCTCTGGGGAAAATGTAATTGATACTTTGATAGGGATTGCACTGAATTTGTCTATTGCCTTAGGTAGTATGACCATTTTAGCAATAGTGATTCTTCCAGTCCAAGAACACAGTATATCTTTCTATCAGTTTATGTCATCTTTTGTTTCTTTCATCAGTGTCTTAGGGTTTTCAGAGTACATGTCCTTTGCCTCCTAGGGTAGGTTTATTCCTAGATATTTTATTCTTTTTGGTGTAATGGTAAATGGGATTGTTTCCTTAATTTCTTTTTCTGCTATTTTGTTGTTAGTGTATAGAAATGCAACTGATTTTTGCATATTAATTTTGTATCCTGCAACTTCACCAAATTCATTGATGAGCTCTATCTACTAGTTTTCTGGTAGCTTCTTTAGGGTTTTCTATGTATAGTATCTTGTCATCTGCAAACAGTGAAAGTTATACTTCTTAAAAGAAGAATATTATTGCATGAGGAATTTATTTCATAAAAATTATAAGAAATTTGAATTTCATTGTCCACAAATAACCACACTCATTTGTTTATGTATCACCTACAGCTGCTCTCATGCTACAGCAGCAGAGTTGAGTAGATAGTTGTGACAGAGACCTTATGGCCCGCGAATGTAAATATTTACTCTTTGGTTCTTTATGGAATATGTTTGCTGACCCTTGATCTAGACTGAGCTGATGAAGAGAGAGACCACATCTGCTTTGTTCATTGCTGTTATTCTCTGTGCTTATCTGGTACCTGGTACATGGTAGGTGCTCGTGAAATATTTGAACAAATTAATAAATGTTCTTTTTCCTTCCATGGGTGGATGTGAATGAACTCCTCCCTTAGAGATTCTGATGTTTTAAAATTTGATAGAATTTTTTTTAAGGGACAAATATTTTTGAAGAAGGTGCTCAACAGAATTTTTAGCAGCTATCCTAAGCAGCTTGTCTATTGCAGGTGTACATCGCACAGGTGAAGCAAGTGTACTTATAAGGTGTAAATAATTGTGTCAAGGTAGCTTGGAAAAGACTAGTCCATTCCAATAACGGGGCAGTTGGATTTACAGTGCTGATGTTTTTGCAGGCACAGATGGATGGGACTTTATGTGCAGAGTTAGAAAAAGGGTTTGAGCTGGTGAAAAACTTAAGTCATTGAAGAGGCATTGTTATTTCTACTGTGGAAATTCACTCTGTGAAAATGGTTAAAGTTTCTAGCACAGTAATATTTCTTCCCTTTTAATATTTTGTGTTTTCTTGTTTATTGGAATATAGCATAGCATAATGTTCCAATTTTGAATTTATGTATTGTATCAAAATTAGTACTTTTTTTTAAAGTGATTTCTGAAAGAGATTTACATTTTTCAGTATGTTTTAATATACTCAACAGGGTGTTGTTAGTTTTTTTCCCTTGATGGACTCCTTTTTGATTTCATATCAAGTGTGTAACAGGATTTACTTTAAAAAATTTGGATAAACTGCTGGAATTTATTATTTTTGTGAAGATAGTATTATTACTCTTTTTAACTGTTCTCTGCAACATGCCATAATCAAATATTTAGGCATTTATTTAGTAAGGAAGCTCCTAAAAGCTTATTTTTGTCCTAATTTTTAAGGTTGTCAGATATGCTGAAAATTGTTGAACAGGAGTGTTTGATTTCTGGATACATTTGTATAACATAAAATAAGGAAAATAGCAAAAAAGATGGAAAAATTGAAAATACATGGTTACTTCAAGATGTTCAAGGAGCAGTGAAGGTATTAAAATTGGCTCCTTTGGTAGCATTGTAATATTGAATGATGATAACGGTCTAGTAAGATTTTTTGTTATGAGCCACTTAAGGATGATTCAGCTATAAGAAATAAAAGACCTTACATCTAAACAGCTAAAACATTAAGGAAAACTTATTATCTCATATAAGTTGAGAGGTAGGTGGCTTCCAGCTTGGTAGGTTCAGTGGCTTGTTGGTGTCAGTGAGGACCTGAGTTCTCTCTCTCTGTCATTTTAAAGAAGGTAGCTCTCAAGATGGATGTGACTGTTGTGGGCTCATCTTTTGCTGAGCTGACAATCTCCAGTGGTTTTCCTTTAATAGGAGTTGGGGAGGGCTGCACAGTCATCCCTGAACAATCTGTAGCACGGAGGAGGCAAGGGAAGGGCTCTGTAATTGGCTTAGACTAACCAGGGTTTCCCTCTGAGTCAAGTGGAGGGCTGAGCAACACCAGAACAAAATTAGGACTCTGCCAGCGAGGCTGGGTGGAGGGTGCGGAGTGGGAACGGTGACTGGGTAGGCAGCCGATAATATCTGCTACATAGTTTTGCCATTTTCCTCTGCCTATAAAATCACACTTTTATAGTGTTTCCTAACATTTTGCTTATCGCTCTGTTACAAAACTTTTCACTGTTCGTAGTTGAAAATCACACAATTATCTTCCTATTTCCCCAGTGATACTGCTCTAGCCACTGCCGAAGCACCCCTCCCCCATCTCTCTTCCCCACCCCCACTGCCTCTTTCTCCCTCTGAGGCGAGGATAGCTTCTGGATAAAGAAGAGCATTTAAGGTTGGAATAATGGTTAAGTAGCTAATTAGTATTCCCACAACCAGTGGGCCCCAAAAGAACCTTGGGGGTTAGGATAACCTCTTCCCTCTCAAGCACCCAATTTCCTTTTCTGGCTTTTCTCACTTCTCACTTCTGTTTTTCTGTTTGATTGGTACATTTTTTTTTTTTAATTTCCCCTCCTTTTCCCTAAAATTTTCTTTTTCCTTCCTTTTCTTTCCATTCCTACCCGATGCACTTAAGGAGCCATAATACTGAGTGGCATATACTAGAACAGAAAAGTTAAAAGAGAGCCTTTCCCCTCCCCTTCTGTTTAATTTCAGTTTTTTTTTTTTGTTTTTTGATATAGCAATAGTAAAACTGAAGATTCACATTATTATGTAGACTATCTCTGTGATATAAAGAGTTCTCACTGTATAAAAACTGCATTTCTGCAACAAATAGCTAATTTACAGAAGAGGAAATAATAAACTAAAATATGTTAAATCTTGCTGATAATCTAATCAAATTAAGGGCACAGAGACACCCTTTTCTTCTGTAACTTTTACCAAAGTTAACAGAATGATATTAATTGTTCATGTGGTTTTGACTCAAGTATACTTTATTGATTTGCTCAATAAATTGGAATGACTCTTTTGGGACACTGATGACATACATGGAAAGCCATAAAAAAGTGATACCACTTATTTAGTAATCCAAAAGAATAGTAATGCTAGATGTAAGACTCTTTCCATGTGGCTTTATTTATAATAGCAAAAGAATTTAATTTTGAACATAATATTTCTAGTGTAGAATTTTCTTGATATAAAATTCAGTTGAATTTAGTCTATTATATGTGTCTCACTTCACCATCTTCAACTAAGTGATCCTCCCTAATCGGTAAGTCGCCTTCTGCCATCCTTATAAGAAATCCTTTCCCTACTGCTGCTCTAAAGGTCTATTAGAGTCCAAAAATTAAACAGCACCTTGTCCTGACAGGAACGTGGGCTGTATAGCCAGACTGTATGGTTTGAAAGCTCTGCTCTGTCCCCAGCTGGGTTATTTGGGCCAAATTCTGTAACATTTGGTACCTCAATTTCCCCAGCTGTAAAATGTGAACAATAATAAAACCTGTCTCACAGGCTTGTGTCAAACTGCACAACCCATGAAACTGTCTCAGACATGGTATTAATATAAACTAAATCTCTCAGGTGTTCTCCTACCCATTAATGCTCCCCTAAACAAATCCTGTGTTTGGGTTTTAGAAAAGGGACCCCCAACTTCCAAAATTTTTAAATTGTGTCTGGAAGATGAGTGCTAAGGATGAAATGAACAGCAATAATAAATTGGGTGGTTAGGAGTTCAGGGAATGGAGAAGGCATGAAAGGATGGACTGGTTGGTGAGTGAGCTTCCTGGAAGTCAGCCTCAATTTGGCCTTGAAGGATGGGCTTAGAAAGAGTGGGAGAACAGATGGATTTTAGTAGAAAGCAGGGACAAGAGAAGACATTACAGTGAAATGAATGGGAACAGCTAGAACAAAGGCAAGGCAGCCTTTCCAAACTTACTGTGTGTCAGTTTGGAAAGGAGACCTGGCCAGAGCAGAGAGAAATATTACATGTAGGGAAGATTTCACTATTTGAAGGGGAGGGGAATGGGCAGCCATGGAGGGTTTTTCTGAGTGATTTAAGGGGGAGTGATCTGAGCCTTGCCTGTGCGTAAAGCAGGAGAAAGGAAACCAGGGGCCACCCTGGAAGCTGTTCAGTAACTCGAACCAGCACTGTAAGTGGGAACCAGAGGAGACATTGTGGACTTGAAATAAGGCAGATTTTCCTCCCTTCATCTGGTATGTGGGGTAGTGGAGAGGGATAAACCAGTTTAGAGTACTGTGTAATGGGAGAAGGGTATTATAATTGGTAGACATGTGAGTTGAGATGGAGGCTAGTATGTGGAGTATGTGGGGAGGGGAAGATGAATTTAATTTTGTGGAAACTGAATTTGAGGTGATAATGATATTAATACCTCCACATAGTGATTTGCCATAGGCAGTTGAAGATCCAGAACTGGATTTCAGAAAATGCTCTAAGTCATGTGCATCAAGGAGATGCTCTAAGGACGAGTGGTCTCCCAGGGGAATGAAAGAGCATGGAATATGAGAGCAGGCCACTAGGTTTTCCCTGCTTTTAGTCCCTAGTTGTCTGCTCTCATATAATAAATTTCATTTTATTCCTGCCACTCTGAGATGGGTACCAGTGTTAGCCCCATTTTACAGATTAAGAAACTGAGGCTCAGAAAGCCTAGGCAGCTTGCCCAAGGTCCCCAAGTAGTGTAAAGCTGGGGGTAGATCAAAACCTGTGCATTCCCTTCTGCCCTGCATTCCCTTCCCTCTGCTGTACTGAGAACTATATTTAAGTACTGTATTAAATGTAGCTTAGATGTCACTTTTCTGTCACTTAAATTCAGAGCTTGTGTGTACAGTTTATTCTGGCTTTAAAGTGTCTGTGTGTGGTGAGAGGGTTGGTTTTAAGTCATTGCACCTCAAACTAAGGTCAGGGTATAACAGTTTGGAACAGAGTCTTTATAAGTGGTGTTTATAAACTTCAGACACTGGGGACCTTGAGTACTGTTCATTTCCTCCTGAGTCCTTCTACAGTTTTTTCTAAGAACTTAAGTTGGAACAAGTCTATCATGGCAGTAAGTTTACTAAATATGACTACAGTTGTGTCCTTTTCCCAAAACTCAGATTCTCAAGAACGCAGTTTTAAATAAGGAATGTGTATTTATTTATTTGGTCAGTCTTTGGAGATCCATGGCCTCTGAAAAGATTAATGTAATTGATGGTAACATTTTTTGCTAACATTATTTAATAATGAGTATCAGTAGGCTCAGGAGCATTAAGAAAGGAAAGGGTGAAGAAAATGACCATGGTGAAGTTGAAGACTCTAGCACAAATGAAGACTCTAGCACATAAGAATCAAATTACAAAGGCAGAGATTTTTACCACTGGGGCAAAACCTGGAAATTTTTTTTTTAAACTAATCTGTGCTTTAAAAACTCAGCTTTTTCAAATCTATTTGGCATGTGATTTTGTATTTTCATAAATTCTAAAAACATCATATGTTGGAAGACTGTTATAAAAACATCAAGTTTTAAAATCTAGCATATTAAATATATTGAAACTAGCTGTACTTTTACATCAAGAAAAACATTTTGGAGTAGACATTGGTGGTTGAAGCAGATTTCAGTTATAAAGGTATGGAAATATTTTAATAAGACACTTCATTTTAAAGTTGAATTCAATTCTGGATTTGGTGATAGTTTTTAAAAGTTTGTAGTTTAATCTGAGACAGTAAACTAAGACCAAGTGGAAACACATGTTTCTTGTTGAGTTAGTGATAAGGGAACAGTTGGGAACCTCCTGTGATGAGGGAATTCTTCCTCATGACCTGCTACTTACCTGAGCTCTGTGCTCTGTTAGGTGGTCCTACACATGCCTTTCCATTTAAGGATACAAATGTTCCTTATGTAAGAGCACCTTAAGCAGGGTTTCTCCAGATATGTGCTCCTATGGGAGGTACCAGGGCTACCAGATGGTCCTCATAGAGGTCAGAAGAGTTTGGGAAGTTCTGCTGGGTGGATAACCTCTACCCCCTCCCCTTTGTGGAGTCACCGTATCAGTGTATTAAAGGCTCATTGCCCCACACGCCACACTCCCATACCCAAAACTAATTTAACTTGGCTTAACTGACCTCATTCAATTCATTTGTCCTTAAAATTTTTTTTTTGTTTTTTTTACATTTTTATTGATTCATAATCATTTTACAGTGTTGTGTCAAATTCCAGTGTTCAGTACAATTTTTCAGTCGTACATGGACATATACACACTCATTGTCACATTTTTTTCTCTGTGATTTATCATAACATTTTGTGTATATTTCCCTGTGCGATACAGTGTAATCTTGTTTATCTGTTCTACAATTTTGAAATCCCAGTCTATCCCTTCCCACCCTCTACCCCGCCCCCCCCCCGGTAACCACAAGTCTGTATTCTCTGTCCATGAGTCCATTTCTGTCCTGTATTTATGCTTTGTTTTTGTTTGTTTGTTTGTTTCTGTTTTTTAGATTCCACATATGAGCGATCTCATATGGTATTTTTCTTTCTCCTTCTGGCTTACTTCACTTAGAATGACATTCTCTAGGAGCATCCATGTTGCTGCAAATGGCATTATGTTGTCGGTTTTTATGGCTGAGTAGTATTCCATTGTATAAATATACCACATCTTCTTTATCCAGTCACCTGTTGATGGACATTTAGGTTGTTTCCATGTTTTGGCTATTGTAAATAGTGCTGCTATGAACATTGGGGTGCAGGTGTCATCCTGAAGTAGATTTCCTTCTGGGTACAAGCCCAGGAGTGGGATTCCTGGGTCATATGGTAAGTCTATTCCTAGTCTTTTGAGGAATCTCCACACTGTTTTCCATAGTGGCTGCACCAAACTGCATTCCCACCAGCAGTGTAGGAGGGTTCCCCTTTCTCCACAGCCTCTCCAGCATTTGTCATTTTTGGATTTTTGAATGACGGCCATTCTGACTGGTGTGAGGTGATACCTCATTGTAGTTTTGATTTGCATTTCTCTGATAATTAGTGATATTGAACATTTTTTCATGTGTTTTTTGATCATTTGTATGTCTTCCTTGGCGAATTGCTTGTTTAGGTCTTCTGCCCATTTTTGGATTGGGTTGTTTATTTTTTTCTTATTGAGTCGTATGAGCTGCTTATATATTTTGGAGATCAAGCCTTTGTCGGTTTCACTTGCAAAAATTTTCTCCCATTCCGTAGGTTTTCTTCTTGTTTTATCTCTGGTTTCCTTTGCTCTGCAGAAGCTTGTAAGTTTCATTAGGTCCCATTTGTTTATTCTTGCTTTTATTTCTTCTAGGAGAAAATTTTTGAAATGTATGTCAGATAATGTTTTGCCTATGTTTTCCTCTAGGAGGTTTATTGTATCTTGTCTTATGTTTAAGTCTTTAATCCATTTTGAGTTGATTTTTGTATATGGTGTAAGGGTGTGTTCTAGCTTCATTGTTTTACATGCTGCTGTCCAGTTTTCCCAACACCATTTACTGAAGAGACTGTCTTTATTCCATTGTATATTCTTGCCTCCTTTGTCAAAGATGAGTTGACCAAAAGTTTGTGGGTTCATTTCTGGGCTCTCTATTCTATTCCATTGGTCTATATGTCTGTATTGGTACCTAAAATTTTTTTTTTTCATCTCATCTTGAGAAACTGATCTACAGGACAGCTTTTTAAGAACAATGCTTGTAATGTTTCTTCTCAGTTCCCTTAAGTGAGACCAAAAGTGAGTATAGCAGCAAGAATGTTGTTGATTAGGTAACCCTTAGTAGGAGGTGCTCAGCAGACATGAAACTGAGTTTGAGCACATCACAAACTTCAACACGTTCTTCACAATATTGACAGAATCATGTAAATACATTTCAAGTCACTCTAACGTACTATAAAAAGCCTTATGATAAATTAAACGCCTTTCGTGTGAATCGTTTCTCAGATTTGTAGACTGAGATATTTAAGAAGTTAGGGAAGGGCAAGTAGTTTACAAAAGGATCCTTCAACTTTGAAACTTCAGAATCCGAATTGCTGTGAGGCCACCTGGCCAACAGCAAGAGAGGGACCAACCTTCTGTGCTTGGGGATTTTCTTCTCTTTTCCTCTGGGTCTTCGGTAAGTGATTGTAGGGCAGTTACAGTTATTGCTCCAGACAGCACTCCAAATGGCCATCTGGAGATGCAATCGAATGCTGACTGTCTTTTGTTTTGAGAAAGAATTCAGGACAGTGATGATATTACAAGGGCTAACCAATACTAGATCTTCAGTAAATGTCTATTGAATATATGTGATGGGGGGATGGGGTATTCAGAGACTGAATTTTTAGTTTATGATGCTAATGATCCTGGTCAGAATTACGATTAAAACAAATACAGCCTGTCAATGGAGGTAAGCGGGAATAAACCTGAAAATTAAAATAAGCTACTATTCCAGATGTTTTAATGCTGGTGATTCTGAACCTGACCTTGTTAGCATGTTTTCCCACATTATAATGAAGTCTTTAATACTAGCCAGTCAGAAAAAAGAAGAGCACATAATTTAGAGACTCTGAGCTTCGTCAGCACCTAAGTATGCTAGGTGGGCAGTACTGGCTCATAGATTTGTAAGAACGAAGGCTTACCTTCCTGCTTCCGCGTGCTCCCCCTTCCTTCTTTCCCACTGACCCGCGATGCACGATACACAGTGAAAGCTCTTTTGGCTCATCTTCTCAGTGCCTAACTGGGAGCAGAGTGGGCAGAGTTACAAATCCTACGTATTTTGTTCAAAGTGTGACCAGAAGGGTGGAGAACAGCCTGCAGAAATGATCCCTTCCTGTGACTGTGGCTCAGCAGTGAGAGGATGGCACCGAAAAGAAAAAAACTAGGAGAACCAAGAATATTGATAGAATAAAGAGAAAATTCCAGGCCAGTCACATGCTGGGGTTCCATTCGGCATTTACTGACTAGCACTGCTCAGGCTGCTAAGTACTAGATTCAACCAAGAAGAAGACTTTCCCTGTGGAAGGATGCAGTCCATACAAAAGGGCGTCCACAGAGTGTCGGGGCGCACCTGAGTCTATTTGTTAAGTAGCCTAAAGTCATAGGGTTTACAGTGTACAGAGTGCTGATAATTTCTTGGCAGATTCTAAGCTAATTTTTAAAACTACGAGCTGGAAATACAAAAGTACCCTGAGGGAATATAGTCACTATTTTTGAAGTATGATCCATGTCTACTCTTAACTGGTAAGGACGGAGTTCAGTAAACTTTGGGATAAATTTATTGTCTCTGTAGGCATGGCAGTATTTCATTACACAGAGTGAAAGAAAATAGTGTCCTTGAGTAGAAAATAAAGCTCCCCTGAAGCCTATGGACGAGTCACACTGACTCTCGAGGTGGTCCTGTAGAAAAGATGGGACCTGTAATGTGTTTAATATTTTTATTTCCACATTGAAATGACCAACATTTAAGCTGAGGTGTGATTTTTTCCCCCCTTTGGTAGTGTAAATTTTATTTAAAATATTAAACAAATCAAAAGTGTCGCTTTGCTGTTGTTCACCAATCTCAGGTGGCTCTCTTGCTGTTAGTCTGCATCTAGCGACTGAGTCACGGAACTCTGCCCTTTAACCCTGCCAGGAAGCCCAGGTGCTCTTACCATGGTCCCAGAATCTCTTAGCTAACTGGGGACTGTGACCTGTTCAGTGTCCCACAGCCATGGAACCACAGGACCCAGAGTGGATGCTTTAGTTTGTCTCTTAACCACTGCATCAGACTATCTTCTCATTTCTCTTCCAGCCTTCTGCCACTCAGACATGCACTTTTCTCTTCTACTCTTTCAATATTTATGTCTCAGTTGCTTCGACAAATAGTATAGGTGATTTTTAATCAAATGTGAATATATTTAGGACTTTTGAAAAAAATACTGAAAGCTAAAAGGAGGTGGAGGTGGGGCAGAAGGAAGAGGCACACATGTCCTAGTCCCACGTTAGAAGGTGCTGAGTCAAAGGAGATGGTTACTTGGAATGCTTTTACAGAATCCCACAACTGGTGGGGACTTTGAGGTCTGCAGTCCAACCCACCAAGGTATCACGGGTTATAATTCCAGATCCTGTGCCCCTTTTTTCCCTCTTAGGGCTTGATTTATTTAATTTTTATTTTTGTCAGATATATATATATATCTGACAAAATATATATATACTTAAAGAATCAAACATTTGTAGCAGGATTTTTTTTTAAGGTCTTTCACTTGTTTGCTGCTGCTCTGAGGCCATCACTTTTACATCTTTGAACTCAAATCTTCTGTTATTTCCCTCTGTATGTCTAACATGCTTATATTACTACCACCTGATTGTTCAGTTTTTGGGATTAATTTTGGCTTCTATCATGAAAGACGAAGACTGGGCTCTCTTCCAAATTCTTCCTCGCCCCCATGTACGTGCTGCTAGCCACCCTTATCCTACTGTATACGTATCAGGTTTGTTTGGATCAGTGATCAGTCTCTGCATTATGACTGTGTGAATGCTCTTCACAGCTGAGTTATGAGTCATGTAATATGTCATCATTCCTACATAATCTTCTGTTGTTCTTAGAGATAATAATTGTGTTGTTCTGCTGTTTACCTAGTTTTCTATGTGCTTATTGAGGACTGATCGACCTCTAAATTCTAGCCTGGTTGTATGATTGTTCCTTGAGTCAGCACACGTACCTTAGCTATTCTTTCAGTTTTCTGATGAGATTTCTCCTGAGCTCCAGTCTGAGATGGCCACTTTTCAGGCCTGCTGCATGGCTGTCCATTTGAGATCTCCCTTTACATCATGCTGAGGATTCCCTTTGTTTTCTTTGTGCTGGTTTCCCAATTATCTGGATCCCACGTACTTTAAAAAATTATTAGAAAAAAATTTTTGAGGAGGAGGGTATAGCTCAGTGGTAGAGTGTGTGCTTAGCAAGCCCAAGGTCCTGGATTTAATCCCCAGTACCCCCATTAAAAATAGTAAGTAGACCTAATTACCTCTCCCCCCACTAGAAAGAAATACTAGACAATTTTAAAAATTGCTTTATGGCTTCCTGTATTTTACAAATCTGTGTAAGGAAAATAAAGGCAGAAGAGAAGAAGGTGAAGTAGAGTTGGAGGAAGAAAACTTATTCTGCCTTCAAACCAGAATGTCTGGGGAGAGTTCAGAACATCTGTGTTTGAATGAGACCAATGAATCTAGTCAACTTGGGGGATTGAACATAGGCACTTATCTCTGCTCCTTCCCCAAAGGACAAATACATAGCATAAATACAGACCCAGATCACCAGGAATCTAAGGCTCAGGGATCTCTGAGGGCATGGGTGAGAAGAGAGGTTGAAAACCCAAAATTGGTTGGTAGTCTGTGTCAGGAGTAAGTAGATCCTCAGAACACTTCCTCAATCAAGCAGCTAGATAACACACTGCCCTGTAACTTTCTGTTTTTACACTTTACACTTAGGATAAGGTTTGAGGTATATAGGTTGGGATTTTGTTTGGTTTTTGTTTGTATATGGGTGTCTAATTACTCCAGTACAATTTGATGAAAGTTATAGTTTTCCTATTGAATTGTCTTTGTACCTTTTTCAAATATCAACCATATAGATTTATGAACTTTCTATTCTGTTTCGTTGATCTGTCTTGACACATATACATGGTCTTGATTATGATAACTTTATAGTATATATGCATATATTGAAATCAGTTAGTGTGAATCCTCTAACTTTTTTCTTCTTTTTAAAAAGCAATTTTAACTCTTCTAGTTCTGCCTTTCCTTATATTTAAAAATCAGCTTATCAGTATCTACCCCCCAAAATCCTGGGGGGGATTTTGGCTTTGGCTTGTGTTGAAACTATAGATGAGTTAGGAAGGAATTGTCAAATACCATTGAGTATTCCAAGCCGTGAATGTGGTGCAATTCTCCGTTTATTTAGCCTTTGATTTTTTTCCCCAAGCCTTTGATTTCTTCTATTAGTGTTCCTGCTCTGGTGTTTTCTTTCTTGGTTTATGTCCTTAATTTGGTAAAATAACCTCCTTCAGTAGCTTCCTAAGAAAGGATACATGAGGTAATTTTTTTGATACCTTGCATGTTTTTATTCTTACTTCATACATATTTAACGCTTGGCTGGATTTAGAGTTCTACATTGGAAATTATTTTCTCTCAGAACTTAAAATGTGTTCCTTTGTCTTATTCCTGCTAGGGTGGCTATTGAAGTGTGATGCCATCTTGATTCTTGAATTTTTCTTTCTTTCTTTCATTTTTTGCATTAAACTTGTTACATTCTCTCTGGAACCTTTTAGGATCTTCCTTGTGGCCTATGTTCTGACATTTTTCAGTGATGTGCCTTTTGTGGATCTCATTATGATGGACACCTGGGGGATGGTGGGAGAGGTGTCTTTCAGTCTAGAAATTTGCATTTTGCAGTTGGGAAAAATTTTCCTGAGTTCTTTCCTTGATTCTTTCCCATCTGTTTCCCCTGTTCCTTACTTTTCTTATCTTTCATTTCTGAACTCCTTGTCTTCTACTCCGTATTCTGGTAGATTTCCTCAATTTTATCTTTCAGATTTCTATTGCATTTTTATTTCTGCTATGAGTTCTTAATTTCCTATGGTATTTTATTTTGTACTCTTTAGTATTCTTTTTTATTTTTGCATCATCTGTTTTTATCCCTCTGTGCGTATGTGTGTGCATTTGTTTTAAGTTCTCTTCTCCCTGTATCTGCATCATGTTTCTTCCAGCTGAGTTTTTTCCTTGTTTATCTCTGCATTCATGTTAAAAGTTTCCTTAAATGTCTGGTGATCTTAGCCATCTGTTCATTATTTAAGTGTGGGGCTCCAAAAGGTTGTTTGAAAGCATTGTATTCATTTGGGAATAGGACAGTTGTTTGTGGATTCACTGTAGAGTGGTCAGGCTGGCCTGAATTTCCTTGAGAAACACCCAGCGTCAATATCTTTTGGTCTTTTCTCTTGGACTGGTCAGATTTTCCCAAAGAAGTCTCATCTATTCTCCTGGAGGGTATTCGTCTGGCTGCTAGAGTTCTGGGATCCAAGCAGGGAAAGAACATTGGAGAGGGAGTTGGTCTCAGTATTTAATATGTAAACTTCCCCTTAGTCCTTTGGTTTTCTGTGTGATACCCCTGCCCACAACTTTTCTGGGTAAAAGAGCAATTAGTTACCCACCTGCAGAGAGGGTCTCACTGCCCTTAAGTAGCCTTTCATGAATCCTCCCATTTGTAGCCCTACTCTTACCTCAAGTTCCAGAGATATCATATACCACTAATTCCTGAAATTTGGGGGAGTTTTGTGGCATAAATTGGTTTGCCTCCTGGCTTTTCTCACTGTTGACTCAGAAATAGCTTCTTGCAGTCTGCTGGGTCAGTTATCTCTCTCCTACCGGCTTCCTAGTTCCAAATATTTTAAATCCCTCACTGTCATTTTAGTATCGTTTAGGGAGGGAGCAGCGTTAAATGCATATGTTCAGTTAGTCAGCATTTACTGGAAGTACCATCCAAGTCTCTTTCATCTGTATGAGTGAATTCTAGTTTAACAGTTTCACTGAAGTGTGGTGCACAGAAAGGAACTCACTAAACTAGGTGTAGTCAGTTCTTCTGGATTCTTAGTATTACCTGAGGTTGAATTAGCCTTTTCAACAACCTCACTTATATTACCTTGTAGTCCACCAAAAGCTCTGTCATCTTCTCCCAGCACCCTACCTGACCTGATGTTCTTGTAATGTTGGATTTAAAAAAGATAAATACAAAACTTGAATTTCCCTTGGAAATACAAAGCTGTTGATTTTTGCCCAGTTTGGCAGATTGTCATGAGCATTTGGAATTCTGACTTTATTATGTATTTGTGTTTGCTATTGCTTTCTCGAGTTTTTGTAATCTGATAGTTTGGTCAGTAGGCCAGTTATGTCTTCACATTCATTTAGGGAATGGCTTGTTGATGTGTGGAGTTCGTTATAGTACGGTCTGGCTGGAAGCCCTAGTGTCATTATCTTTTGGCCTTGGTCTTATTTATCATTTTATTTTATTTGTTAAAAATATTTTTAATTTCTTTTCAGGACCTCTCTTTACTTGGTCAGCTCTTTTTTCAAGGCCATTCTAGCAGTTCCAAATATTCTTGATCTTTATTTTAGTCCATTTCCCCCCATTTTACCCCCAGAGATAGTATTAGTGATGAGATCAATACATTTTAATAAAACTCAGCTATATCATGTGTTTCCCAATCACCATTCTCCTAACTATCAAACCAAGGTCATGACATGAGCCAGGAATGGCTTACGCAGGTACATGTGCTGGTTCTAATTATTCACCTCTTTCTTTTCTAAGTCCCACAAACTCTCCTTTGACAGTCGGTTCTCGGATTTTACCTAGAGTTTTAATTAAGCTCAGTTGCAAAGTTTGTGGTGTTCACTTTCTTCCCTTTTCTAAAAACAGGGATGCTAACATGTTTCTTACTGTGCATTCTTGTTCTCTGCCATTGCAGAGGGCATGTAACTTGTCTGCACCATCAGGGTGTGAACTCTTCCCTGGGAGACAGGAGAGGCAGTGTCTCACCCCTCTGTGTTCTCAGAGTACTGGCTGGTCTAACATGTAGAAGACAGTCAGTAATTTGGGTCTTTTGGGTCCCTATTGGGTCCAAATGTTGGGTAAGCTTGTTTATTTGAAACTGTAGAGTTCTTTCTGAATTTTCTCACCTATTTCCCTATTAAGGCTTCAGTGTTTACAGACCAGTGTTGTGTCTCATCCTGCTAAATTTTGATGTTACCTATAAGGTTGTACGTTGATTGAGGGGAGAGGAGGTAATTAGGTTTATTTATTTATTTATTTTTTAATGGAGGTACCGGGGACTGAACCCAGGACCTTGTGTATGCTAATAAGCATGTGCTCTACCACTGAGCTATACTCTCCCTGCGCTGTACTTTCTTGTATTTAAAGTGTCCAGATTTATTGAAAAAAGTCTTTTCATGATACTTGCTGGTGATCCCAGCATTGCGTTGGGATTTGGAGATAAAGCCACGGAGAAGACAGCCCCTGTTCTCAGGGAGCTCACCACCCAGTGGGCAGGAGAGAATTAAAGAAGTGCTAACAGTCAAGTTTTGTGCATGACACACCCTGTGCACATGTTATATTGACACTGGACACTTCCCTTTTTCTAAAATTGTTTCCTACAGCTGCCTCTAGTCTTTATTTGTATGTCGTATCTAACATGCGCCCACTTTGCTGTCGCCAACCTAGTCCAAGTCACCACCATCTTGTGCTTCGTGCCTGCAGTCCTTTCTCCACACAGCAGCCTGAGTGATCAAAAAGCTAACTCAGATCCCATCTCTCTGCCCTTAGAGCCCTCCAGTAACTTCCCTCACACTTACATCCAGACTTCCTCTCTACCTTTATCCGACTCTGCTTATTGCTTCTCCTCCCCTCTTACCGTGTTTTAATTCATTCTGTTCTGGCCCAGTTCATTGTTCCAAGACACGTCCTTGTCAGCGCCTTCCTCTTCTCTCTGGCTCTACCCTCAGATCTATCTGACTTGCTCCCTCGGTTCTGGAACAGTCCTTCTAGCTCAACCCTGTCATTTTCTATGTCTTTACTTGGCTCTGTTTTTCTTTAAACTGGTCATCAGCTGAAATCAGTAACCTATTTTTATTGACTTTCCCCCTTCATAAACTCCATAAGCAGGGACTCGTCTGCCTTGTTGACTGCTGTATCCCCGGTGTTGTGCTTGGGCCTGGCACCTAGGAGATGGATGGTCAATCAGTGTTTGTTAAATGAACCATGCCGTATAGTTTCAGTTTACATCATTTCTTCTACCCCTCCATTTTTAGTTCAGGGCCCTCTATTGAGAACTTCTGATGAGATAGGCCAGTTTCTGGGCAAGGGCATTCTTCTAGACTTAATCAGGTGCCCTCTGGTAGAGTTAAGTGTTTAATCTTTACTGTGTCTTAAGACTATAAAAAATTAAATTCTGTTTTTTGATGCCATTTGTGTAACCAGTGGTTAACTTTTCGTATGCTTCTTACTCCTTGTGGAATTATAGTTGAAAATACCAACTGTGGCCTTAGGGCCTTAGGTTTCATAATCCCTAGTTACATTTCTCAGGTTTCTGCTGCTAGGATTGTTGTTGTTATCCCACAGTCTTGACAGCTTTCTCTTACCTCTTGGGTTCCTCCTGCCAGATCTTGTTAGACTTGTTAATTTTCTCTGTAGCATGGGATGAAGGTTTTCTAGAGTCTGACAAATTCTTAGCCTTAGAATTATCTTCTAGCTCCTCTGGTGCAGATTTTTCATTCTTTTCCTTCTTTCTCAGTGCTTCCTGATGCCGTTTGTTGTTTGAATCACCTCCCTTAGTTCCATCTGGGTGTGGGAAAGGCTTCATGAAGCAAAAGGAATGGAATTTGGTCTTGAGGATGAATAATAACTTCAGTGGGACTTAGGTAAAGAAGCTCTTGCCTGTAGGAATGGCGTGAGCAAAAGCACAGAAGCTTATTAAAGCACAGTATGTTTGTCAAAAGTGGTTTGGGATGACTGGAGTATGTGTTTATCCATAGTGTGAGATCTGGCTGAAAGGCGGATTGTGACCTTAAATGCTAGGCTCAGGGTAATGGAGCGTCTGCACTCTTGTCTCATTTTTGAATTTCTAGTGTAGGAATTATTATTTTCTTTTTATGTATTGGTTAGTTGGAGGTGAAGTACTTTAAAATTTTTCCTGTCTTCAACAGCACCTATATACTAGCTTGTACATAGTAGGTGTTCATTGTTGAGTTGAATTGAGTTGTGATAAGAGAATTTAATTTTCTCAGGAATCTGGAAGGCCATACTTTTTCTATGGAATTAATCTAATAAAAGGACTTACATTTTTTTATTGCATACCTTATATGAATTTGCACTGTGGATATTCATTTTTGTCTTCTTGGCATCTCCCCCATCGCTGTTCCTGTGTATAATGTGTGATCACTATACCAGGCAGTGCTGGCATCAAGGAGAGACTTCAGGAGTATTTTAGTTTCCTCAGTGTCTCCATCAAGTCCCCACTTGTGACAAGATAGTTAATGTTTTCATAATTTTCATTGTAGTGCTATGGAGAGGCATCTTCAGGCACCTTCTTCCAGACAGAGAGCTGCCTGTTTTTTTTTTGTTTGTTTGTTTGTTTATTTTTTATTTTTAAAAAATTTTATTGCAAAGCTCCTTTACGTAACATAGGTTGGGTCTGTTTTAATACTGTTTTGTGTGAAACATTACATACCCTTTTTTTCCCATGTGAGCTGCCTGTTTTTTTGTGGGGACACTTTACGTCCTTCAAAGAAGAAAATCTGGAGACACCATTAACTGTCCTGTGTTAGATATAACTATCCTATTTGCAGATGAGAAAACCAATTGATAGAAGTTAAAAGTCTAAAATGATTTAGCTGGTAAGCAAATGACCAGGAATTAGAACACAGGTCTTAGGTTATTTTCTTTCCTCTGTTTCTTTCAGGCAGCCCAGATCCCATTAATGATCTATGGACCAATTGAAAAACATGCAACTTGTGCAGCATTGGCTAGTACTTGTGCTGAAAGTATACTTTTCCCACCTGCTAAGGGATATAGGCAAATTCAAAGCCTCTGGTCTTTCTTGTGACATTAATGAAACTAGGTAATAAAACATTTCTATTTTATTTTATACCACATTTACTATTGTATTAAAGTACAGTAATTCCATTCAACGTACTTAGTTTTAAATTTTCTTTCCTATGTTTTCAACAGTGACGTTGTAATTTTCAAAAGGGCCTTCTCCATTTGGCATAAACTATTCCCTGTTGACTGATAAGTTTGGTTAGAGTAAGGATTACTCAAAATTTACTTCTAGGACGTACAGTGTTGATGAATTAGAGGTGTTACTCCTTTATTGTCCATGTGGTTAATACTGGACACTCTGCTTTCATTAATACTTGTCAGCTACATTTTTCCTTTTTCATTCTTTCAGTTCTGATTGAACAGGTGCCCACTGATTTGAAAAATCCATATGTAAACTCAGGATACTGGGCTCTTATACCATTTTATGGTGGATGGTTTGTGTAAAATTGCAACTGAGTGAATTTCATTCAAGCAATAGGAGTCTTGAAGATCTGAGTCCATTTTGAAAAAGTGTTATGTTCTGTGTATATTTTCTGATTCTTTACATGCTGTCACAGAGCGCTGATAGCTCATACCATTGTACATGTCAATATCATAGTTCATTAACCAGCTTGGCATTGCTTCGTTTTTCCCTCCATAGAATGTGCCTAAATTTTTTGTTCTTAGTAATATTAATAATAAACTTCTTTTCCTGGTTCTGCTGGTCTTCAGAATCAAACAGCATTTTTAAGTTGTGGGGAATTCTCAGCCCTGTATCCACACCCACAGTCACGTGTGAATGAATACGATAGTTAAACTAAGTTGTTTCTCTTGCATACAAATGTTTGACAGTGCTAAAAGACAAGGTTGGGTGGGAATACTGAGATAGATGTTAGAGATAAAAATAGTGAATAAAACTAATTAAAAAAAAAAGCAAAGCATATGCCTACTAGTAAGATTTGGCTTATGCTCATTACAGCAGACTCTTACTCATGCATTCATTAGATAAACCACTAATTTTCATTTCACGGCATGTTTTCCTATAAGCCGTAGGAAGCGTCTCCTTTCCCACTTTTAATCTGTTTAGCAGTATATCTTCTATACCAGCATTAGATTCAAAGTTCACTGTGAACTCTGCCCTCAGTTTATTCATCTGGCATTTGTCCACTGAGCAAGAACTGTACTGGAGGCATACTTTTCGAATAAGCTTCTTTGCTCTGGCCTCACTGCTTTCACTTAGGGTGTTCTTGTTCAGAATTTTTCTCCCTCTGTCTAAATCCCGTCCTGATGACCCAGTTCATATTCCTTTCTTTCAAGAACCCTTTCTTTTTGGCCCATCTCTGATCTCTTAAGTGTATACTATCCTGAGCATTGTTATGTAAGTGTTTCATGTCATCTACGTTTAAAAATATTGACCTTTTTTAAAGAGATGAGGTCTTGTCATTCTGGGCATGAAACAAGTTCTAAGAAACACTTAACTATTTATCATGAGTTTACTTTGCTATATATAGTGCTATGTACTTTACGTATATTATTGTTGGTCTCACAATGTTACAGATGCGGAATTAAGGACACATTGGTTAAGTGAGTTGCCCCATGATCAGATAGTAGCTTCTTTGTAGTTGTGAGGATTTGTAGATAGGTTTGTGAAGCATCAAAGCCTGTGTTCTTTGTACTCTGTGAAATTCTTGGTATCTATAGTTCAAATGTTTGTGTGTGTGTGTGTGTGTGAACAACTAAGAGAACTAAGCAAAAGACTGAGTTTCTCTGAACATGATTTCCTTCTTTGACAGGTATTTACTGAGTTCTGCTACACCATGGCATTATCGTGAGTCCAAGTTTGAAGGACACTAACTTAGCTGTTCCTATTTCCAAAGCTCTTGAATCTAATGGGTCTTACAGACATAAGTATTTTTTCCTACATACAAGGCAGGATGAAATAAGATCTATAAAAGGAAATTAAATAGTTGTGTGGGTTCATGGAAAAGATGATCACTTCCAGCATGAGGAATTAGGGATGGTAGTAGCAGTTAGCACTTGTTCTGGGACTTGATAGAATTATAGAAGTTGGCAAGAAGATTGTGTTCAGAGTTCGGACTTTGGAACTTGGAGAGGTTGGGATTCGAGTTCTTACTGCACTTACTAGCCAGGTAACTTTAGAAAAATTAGCTAATAGCTCTGACTTTTCTTCATTTAGTAGCACTTACCCCTGGGGGTTGGGCAGAACACTATAGGAAAAAATTGCATGTAAATCTCTTAGCATTGTGCCTAGCACATAATAAACACTCAGCAAATGTTCTCTAAGGTAAGTAATTTCGTGAGTGAGAAGGGCATGAACAAAGGCTTGGAGGTAGCTTGATGATGGGTATTGAGTTTGAAGAGATTTTTAGTCTTTTCCAGACTACATCTGATGGGTCATAGTGTGCCGAGCCTTGAAAGGTAGATTTGAAATTATGGCTTCACTGAATCATTTTACCCTTAGAATATTATCTTCTCTTTTTTAGACAATAAGTAGAGTCACTAGAATTTTTGTTGTTTTGTTTTGACAGAAAAGTGATGTGTTGTAACCTGAATTTTAGGAAAATGACTTATAAGACTGGGAAAAATAGACTGAAGAACAGTGGAGGGGTACAGGGAGACTGATGATGCAGTGGACGAGGGGAGAACTGATTGGAGTCCAAATCAGTGCAGGTGGAAGGGGACAAAAGGGGAGCAAAAGTGTGAGAGCTTGCAGGAACAGAAAAAACTTCCTATCATTTTACCTTAATATCACGTGGACAAATACCAAAATGTATTATGCTTGTTTTCAGGTTATAAATCTTTATATGCCCATTGTAGAGGAAAGCTTAAAGAGTAAGATAATCTTTTATAATTCTAGCACATAGAAACAACCACTATATGCTTTAAGTCCCTTCCAAATTTAAAACGTCCTTCATACCCAGTGTTAGTTGAAATAATGGTTTATTCTAATATTAACTATCAGTTCAAGTCTCTATAATTGTGATCATTGTCATTATGGTGAAGTGGTTTTCCTTTATTTGTTTTTGAGTAATTATATTTTGTTGTGACAGAGCAGTGGAAGCTTTTTTGTTGTTTGGTGTGTCTGTTTTTGATAATTTGCATATTGAGAGTAGCTGAAATTCCAGATTTCTGCGGCCTTTCTTTTTTCTCTACTGATAAATAAAACCAACTTTGTGACATTGGCTTTTTTTTAAATAGGTCACCCTAAAATGAACAAAATTTTGTTGTATTTCTAGAATTAGCACCTTTAAAATTTTTATTTCGAAATTTTAGGTTTACAGAAGAGTTGCAAAGGGTATAAAACGTTCCTGTGTACCCTTCATCCACCTTCTTCTAATGTTAACATCTTATGTGATATGGTGTGTTTATCAAAACTAAGAAATTAACTAAACTATAGCCTTTATTCAGGTTTTCCTTATTTTTCCACAGTTGTCCTTTTTCTATCCCAGGGTTCAGTCCAGGATTCCACATTGCATTTAGCCATCATATTTCCTTAGTTAACCTCTTCAGTCTGTGACAGTTTGTCAGGCATTCCTTATATTTCACTCCCTTGTCCCTCCTGAAAAGTAAGTACATATTCTTTTAAAGTAATGAATTACATAATTTGAAATCCACACATGTAGGCCCACATGAAGTTTAAATTAACAATAACGGTATAAAACAGATCTATAATATTAAGATTTCAGAATTAATTCAAAGTCAGTTTGAGAAATAATTTGATAAACTTGTTAACCCTGGAAGTGCAGGCCTGGAGCTACTCATATAGCATTCGTGATCTGTTGATAGGCAAATGGCTCCTAAGAAACAACCATAAGACGTGGAGAGTATAGCTCAGTGGTAGAGTGTGTGCCTAGTGTGTACAAAGTCTTGGGTTCATCCCCGGCACCTCCACTAAAAATAAAGAAAGAAATGAAAAGAAAAAAACCTAATTAGTTTCCCCCACCAAATTAAAAAAAAATTAAAAATTAAAAAAAAGAGAAAGTTTGAAAAAAATGGAAAAAAAAACTCTACCATATTCTGCAATTATAGGTGGATAGTTAGGCATATTTCAATTTGTTATGATTCTAGGTTGATATCACAGATGGTAGCTCCAGTGATGATTTCAGCCCTTTCCTGAAGAAGAATACATTTTCATAGCATCACGGGTAGAAAACAGATCTGCATTGAGTACATGTGAAAAGTTTTAGGGTTGTTCTAAGCTTTGTGAATTCATCTCCAGAATGTCATGAAAATTGGCTTTTTGTTGGTTGGGTTTTATTTTCAGCCCTTTTGCATTTTCTTCATGAAAATGTGAGCCGTCCCAGTGGGACAAAAATGCCTGGTGATTCAGGCCTGTCCTCGAGGGATGACCTTCAGAGGCAACCAAAAATACCCAAAGTGTGATTTTTTTTTTTGTGAATTTCTTTTGAAGTTGAGTTACACGTTTCTCTATTTTTTAAAATTCATTAATTCCGATGAGTGTGGAGGCTCATCTGCTATGGAAAATGCGTGCAGTCTCCAGTTGCTTGTTCACATGTCTAGTTTCAGTCAGAACACTTGTATTTTCTTGGTCATATCAGCAGTGCTCTGACACGCCCCCTTCCCCCACCACAGTCTTTGGTGTGTTGAGATGTCTTGTCACATCACAGAAGAACAATCTTGTGAGTCGCTGGGGGGTCTGACAAGTTAAGCTACTCAAAACCCTTTAATTTCAAGTGTTCTTGATCTGAGGAAGCAGTTCAGTAAATCTCTTGAACAAGTTTGCATGACTGAGCCATATGTCTGCATTAAAGTAAGGTAAACTTACGTGCTCTGTTCACCGTCTTTCAAGTATTCCTTGAATTTGTGATGATGAGGGCCGTGACCTTGAGTCATCTTTGTCACTTCCTTCACATCATGCAGTGACACTGATTCATTCATTCAGCAAGTAGTTATTGAGCAGGGACTATTCCAGGTACGGGGGATTCAGCAGAGAACACCAGGCTTCTTTCCTAGTGGACAAGACGGGAACACAAATCAGTAAAATATACAGTTTAGCGGATGAAGTTACATTCTGCTATGGAAAAAAGTAAATTAGGGGAGGGAGATAGGGTGTGTGTGTTTGTGTGTGTGTGTGTTTGCCATTTACAATATGGTGCCTGGGAAAAGCCTCACTGAGATGATGACATGTGAGCAAAAACCTAAAGGAAATGAGAGAGCAAGCCAGCTTGACTTCCTAGGAAAGGAGTGTTCAAAGCAGAAGGAACATCTCCAAAAGTCAGGAGACGGGAGCAGGCCTGAGAGGCTGGAGGGGCTGCAAGTCCAGAGTGGTTGGAGGAGTGTGTGAAGGGAAGGGAATAGGTCACAGGTGGTGGGTGCCAGAGCACGTAGGGTGTTGCGGGCCATTGTGAAAACTTTGGCTTTTGCTCTGAGTGAGATTGGAAGACATTGTGGGCTTAACAGCACAGGAATAATGTGATCTGGCCTTCTGAGGAAAAAGGCCTCATTTGATTGAAACTAGTGTTGAGGGGACAAGGATAAAAGCAGATGGAAACCTACTTCAGTAATTCAGGTGAGGGAGAATGGTGGGAGCAGTGAGGAGACATGGTCAGGTTCTGGACGTGTGTGGAAGGTTGAGACAGCAGCATTTCTTGGTGAATGGGACATACGATGTGAGGAACAGAGGCCACCAGGCTTTAGCGTGTACGCCTGAGCAGGTGGAACTTTTACTGGTTCCAGAGAAGGGGAAGGCCGCTGGTGGAGCAGGTTGGGGGGCAGAACTTCAGGAGTTTGGTGATGGGTGTACATTGTAAACCAGACAGCGAAGCCTGAGTGGCCAGCCCCTTCGTGTGAACATACTTCAGAAATTTGCACACCCCCTCCCCTCCCCGTAGGTGCTCCATCTCTGAAAAATGATTCAAACTTCTCAATATTTAAATCAAGCGTCTTAAATTCCTTGATGGCAGGTAGTTGGTGTCTATTAGCTGATGGGGTTAAAAAAAAAATCTCATATCTCAGGTGGGCTGCACTGTGATAAGCAGGTTGCATTAGACCCAATGGTTCTGTGAGCCATACAGATGTCTCTCTGCCACCCCATGCAGGTGAACCTGGAAAATACAAGAAAACAAAAACAGAGCAAGGGTAAAACCTCAGTGACAATTTAAAAATAGAATAAATCATGTTGTGCAAATTCAGGTGCTGAAAACAACAGGGCTGGTGGGAAAAATAAGAGTTGGGACAAAACACTTAAAACTAAGGAACTTTGTAACCAAGTATAGCCCTAATAGAAGTACTAAAAACACAAAACAAAACAAAACAAAACCGAGCACAGTTTACTGGTGTCTGCACCCAGTATCACAATCAGAAAGTTCTTGTAGGCTTCAGCCCTGGGGCTTCTGCTCTCTTCTTTGAGAAGTAGGTCTTGGAGGCTATTTACTTCTAATAGAGATCTTTTCATCAAAATTAAAAGTCTGATCCAGGATATAGCCTTCTTAATTAACCCATTGCTTTAATACGGGGAGAGATGTCTCTGTGGCGTCTTCAGCTGCATTTGCAGTTTTGCCAGGTAGCTTAAAAGAAGGAAAGTGTAATGATTTTTGAAGCCACTGAATCAGCCGCCATTTACAAAAGTAAGTCACTTCTGTAGATTTTTCAGCTCCACCCCCCCCCCAACTGAAGGTCTTCTTATATTGTTAAGGCTTTCTCTTTAATTATCATGAGAAAACTTCAGTCTGATTACTTGGAAACATTAACATGCTGAGAAAAATTGCATGTGAGCCAGTGTGACTTCTCCATTATAATGACATCATTCATCTGTTTGCCAGTGGTGTATGAGGTAATGCATGTCAAAAAAACATATTTTTTTTTTTTTTGGCAGAACAGACTGCACTATTGTCCTTGGATGCCTTAGAGGTGACATACACCCCAGGATCAAAGTCAGACCTACCTCCTTATTGGATAGTCTAGAATTTTTCTGTTTAAAATACATAGTCAGCAAGAAAAACCCTGACGGTATCTCAATATTATGCTCAAAAAACGTTTAAAATTCAATGTCTCTTCCTTTAAAAGGCCATTTTAAAGCACAAAAGTGAAAAATACATCTTTAAGAAGATCCACTGTCTTGAATCAACAGCCAATATCTTACTTGACAGTGACACACTAGAGGATTTTCTGTTTACTTCGGGAACATATAAGCAAACCTATCACCATTAGCATTGTTCTAGAAGGTTGGGCCTACACTGGGATTAGCCCCTTTGGGGCCAGATGGTAGTGTCTGAGCCTAAGGGGAGAGAAGTTACTAGACAAATGCTTAGCAGAAAAAGAGCAATTGGACCAGAACAGAGGATGTTTTTCCCTTGATTTCTTCTTCTAAAGCCTGTGATACTCTTGGCAGTGGTGCATGTGTTTTGCTGTCTTCCTCTGTATCTGCATATTTATAATTCTAGTTTCTCTGTTTTTTATTCTCCCTTTGATACCATTCAGTTACTGTGATAGTTTTCATAAATGTGATCGTTAGAAAAATCAGGCATAGAGGAGTGGTCATGTGCGAAAGCACAAAAGATTGTGTCTAGACAGCGATAAGATGTCCCAGGGGATTATTAGTAGACCAGGAGGCCAAAGGTGTATCTCATTATGGCCAAGGAGCCATGGTATTGTCAGGACGGGAAGCTTCCGAGTATGGAGCCTGGGACTTCTGTCTCATGTTTGTTGGCGCAGGGATTCTATCAGGGGCTTGCACTTTTACTCTACAATGGACTCCTGTCTGCTCATTTTGTAAACCAGTCTTAAATGTACCATCTTATAATGGGTTGTTTCTTTGTGATCATATCTGTAGTTCTAATAGAAGATTGGTTTGGTATGAGGTCAACTTTGTGCAAAGAAACAGAATTTAATTGGATTTCAGAGAAGTCGAGATCTACTGAGGATGGGAACAATATTGTTAGAAGGTGTGGAGTTGTTTGAAGCCTGTAATTGAGAATCATTACTTTGGGCAGTACAGAGAGCTCCAACTGGTCTGGGGGTGGGATAGAGGTGTGGAGAGAGGGGGTAAAAAGTAGTTGCTTTTAAGGGGTTAATGAAAATTAATCTTATGAGAAAAGTGGCTGTAAGAGACACATAGAGGACTGGCTGATGGGAAGGATAGGTTGCCGGAACTGGATACAAACCAGTTAAGATATAAATGAGGTCTGTCTGTGCTTGAGACTTGGCTTTAGATATGGGCAAAGTAGCTTCTTCTATAAGTGGGATGTTTTAATGACTCATTGGGCACGGAGATTTACAGATGCTCATGTTTTTAGAGCATTTATTTATTCAAAGTTGGTCCATTAACATTCATTATTATTGGTTGTTTTTTTTTTTAAGAGCAAGTTTAGTATCTGTCATTTATAGGGCTATTAATTTGATGATTCAGTGTTCCTCCTCACTTATTTGGCTGTTTCTAGTCTTTTTGTGTGAGTTTTCTTTCATCACTTTAGGCCTTTAACTGGTTTTCATTAATTCTGCTTCTCCTGAAAACCTTTGCTGTTTATGGAATCACTCTATTTCAGGATTGGAAAGGACTGTGATAGCCTCCTAATCCAACAGTTAATTTGATGCTTGAGTCCCCTGTGTTGTCTTTTTCATTTCAGACTTAAATAATTGATATCTTGATTTTTAGTTGTTGGATTTACTTAGAGGTTGGATTTGGGGACTTCGTGACAATTTGGCATTCTCAGACCCAACAGTCATTTGGAGATAACCAGTTGGCTATACTCTCGGGTGACTGGGGGCCAGCTGGAGAGGGTGTTGGTTGTGGGGATAGAACCTTCCTCTTTTCTCCAAAGCTGGTTGGCCAAGGACAGTCTGCAGTTCTTGGAGCTGTCTGTAATTTGTATGCTGAAATGCTGGGGAAAGTTCTCTAGAAGGATTTGAAATTATAGCTCTTTAATATTTTCTGCTTAGAGAATTTGAATGCAGAATCCTTGGTGTCGTTCAGGTTTGACTAAGGAAGCCCAGCTAATGGCTGTCAGGAGGCTTGACCAAGTATTGTCCTTAGAATTCGCCAAGCCCTGGGGCTTTGGAGGCTCAGAAACTTGATTTTGCTAGTACATTAAGAGTGCATCCTTTTATTAATAGTATATGCATGTAAACCAAAGTTATAAGACAAGTGCATCAACTCAGGAGGCTAATTTATTAAACTGGCATTCAGTCCAGAAGATTTTTGTCAGCTTAGCTAGTATTAGGGTAAAGCCAAATCATTATTTAAGAATTATCGTACCTATTCCTAGTAGAAAAGTAGTATGGTTATTAAAAATCCAACCCAAATTTGGACATGTGTAAGCAGAGAGTCCTTTCTGATCTCACCTCATGAGGTAACAATTGTTCACAGCTTAGTCTATGTGTATTCACCCAGACGGTCTGTGCCTGCAGTAACCTCCGTTGCTCTACTGCTTCATTTTCTGTAGCTCTGTAGTTATGTTGAGCACACTGCTTGTCAACTTTTGGGAAGCCAGAGGATAGTCGGAAGGTCACCTGATGACATGGAATCAGATGAAGGGGAGTAGGCTGGATGACTCACGGCGTAGCAGCAGCTCAGTAGCCCGGATTGTCTATTCAGCATTGTAGAGTCTGCCATCCTGGCACCCCTGCCCCATGACAGTTTGGAAGGGCAGTGTCAGTGTATATCCTCAGAGTATTATTTCTAGCATAACTGGCCAATTACAGGTCTTGGCACCTACGACGGGCTGAATAAATATGTACCTCCCCTGCCTCAGCCCTTTTTTTCTGACAAGTACATTCTGTCTGGCTGTGTTTATACCACGGTCTAGTTTTTGCGTTGGCGTATGTGTCCTTTGGTCTCTTTAAAGATGACCTTTCTGTCTCTACTTTGGTCTATTTTATCTTTCATTTGAGTTCTCTGCAACCTTATTTCTCTTTTCTCCTTGTGCTGCCTATGGAGGGACTGAACTATTCTATGAAAATCAGCACTTCAGTAATTCTTATAACTTCTGATTTCTCATGTAAATCAGATTTCATTATTACTCATCTCTTTACCTTAGATAAACTATTCTGCCTTTATCTTGTTGTATACCTAATATTAGAAGTGTTCATGTGGGCTCTGTCATGAAATCAGAACTCCACATGTGAAGTGTCCAAAATGACCCCCCTTTTCATGTGATTTTTGTTATACATATAACAACTTTATTGTGATGTAATTCGTATACTATACAATTTACCCATCTAAAGTGTATTCAGTGGTTTTGAGTATGTTCACAGAGTTTGGATCACTACAGTCAATTTTAGAACATTTCCTCAACGCAGAAAGAAACCCCATACCCACTGGCAGTCATTCCCCATTTCCCCTCAACTCCCACCCAAACCTAGGCAAACACCAATCTGCTTCCTATCTCTACAGATTTGCCTATTCTGGACATTTCATATAAATGGAATTATATAATATGTGGAGTTTCATGTCTGGCTTCTTTCACTTACAATGTTTTCAAGGTTTATCCATGTTGTCTGGTGTATCCCTACTTCATTTTTATTTCAAAATGTACATTACATGCTGTGGATATGCCACATTGTATGTATCTGTTCATCAGTTGATGTGCATTTGTATGATCTCTTAGTAGCAAAGTAGCATTTTAAGTATTATTACTCTTGAAAGCCAAACAAATGTTACACAAAGTATAGATGGAAGTTACAGAAGGCCAGGAGGAAACAACAGTTTGTTTCCACTTATTAAACACCACTGCAGGTGTTTTCTTCAAATATCAACAGTAATATTTGGACATTTGGAAATTATCTTTGAAATCAAAACATAAAATATGTTAATAATATGTTATTCTTGGTTATGTCCTATAATTTTCCTGTAAGAAGAAATAATAACCGTGCAAGAAATCATTTAAGATAAAACAGGCCACAGAACGTACAGCATTTTTGCTGTACATTTGACCCTTGAACAACACAGGTTTGAACTGTGTGGGTCCATTTATTTGTGGATTTTTTCAGCATTAAATACCACAATGATCTGTGGTTGGTTGCATCCTTGGGTACAGAATCTTGGATGTGGAGGAACCATGGATACAGAGGCTGACTGTAAAGTTCTATGCAGATTTTTGACTGCATGGGGATAGGTGCTCCTACCCTTTGTTCAAGGGTCAACTATAATGTCTCTCATTTCTCTCCTCCCTTCCACATACATCAGTCCACAGTGTCCGCACAGGATATGTTAACCACAGTAAATAAGGCAGAGCAGAGTGATCATGGGCCTTAGGGCTCAACTACCTGCTTCACATCCATGCCTTTTTCTTTTTTTTTTTTTTTTTTACTGCTTATTGGCTTTATGATTTGGGCAATTTACTTAACCCCTCTTTGTCTAGTTTCCTCATCAGTAAAATGGGAATACTAATAGGATAAACCTTATAGGCTTGTGAAAATTAAATGGGTTAATATGGGTAAAGTGTCTGGCACATGGATTATGCTCAGTAACATTAGCTATAGTCTGCATTTAGTGTTACACAGTCATTAACTAAGTACTCCAAATGAAACAGATTATTTTGGAAATCTTCTTAAGGTTGATCCATGACCTTTTTCCACCTTCAATAAACATATGTGCATTTTTGTCTGTCATTTCAGCAACCCTCACATGTGAACTCAAATGAATTGTTTTTTTTTATAGAAGGGAGGAGAGAAAAGGTGGAGAACCCAGAGATGAGAAAGGTAAATTATCAAGAGGAGGAGAAATATAGAAAGTTGAAAATAAACTAAGGGGCTCTATTAAGTTTCAACATAGTTCTTTTCTTGTTGGAATAATTACTGACTGGTTGGACTTTTTAAGAAATAATTTGGTTGACTATGGGTTTTAGAATTGATGTTTTCTTCAACTCCCTTTAAAAAATTTAAGGTACAGGAAACCATTTCTTTCTCTTAGCGTATTATCATTTGAAAGTTACCGTTTGTTTCTTACATTTACCTCGATTATCTATAAAACTGTGCACTCATTAATTTCTCCCAGTTGTATTTCCTTTACAACTCATTTTTCACTTTTCAAGCACACACTTTAGAATGTATACAGGATGGGAGCAGCTTTTCAATGTTAGAGATGAATATTTGTGAGAATTCACTTTTTAAGATGCTTCATGGGGAGAATTTTCTCATTCTCTCCTTTGGGAAAGGATATGAACAATGGTTTAGGGCCTGGTTCTAGTTAGGAGCTTTATTTAACATCACTTAATCCTGAAAACAACAGTGCATGGTGTAGGGAGTCATCTTCACCTTACAATTGGAAAGATCAGGTTAGCTGATCACACTCCTTTATTTTGAAGAGGATCCAGGATTCCCACCCAGGTATGTGGTCCTCCCTCTCACTACAGGGATATATTTCCTCTCTAACGTTTGTTAAACTGTTCCCTCTCTGTGAAGGTACCAGTTCTCCTCCATTCTTCAGGAGAAATCTTGCTCCTGCCTGGGCAATTTTCAGTGTACAGCTTTCTAGTGATGTTTGAAATGTTCTGATCTCCTGTCAATAAGTGTCAGATAGAATGATTTGAATGTTTTCTGGTAGTTTTGATACTGCAGCTATTTATAGCTGACGCTATACTGAGGGAGTAGAAAAAGCATAATCTGGAGAAATGGGAGTGAATATTTCTCTTTTTTTGGTTATTCCTTCCATAATTATAGCATTAATGGAAATCAAAATGAGAAAGATACATTATAAATCTAACTATTTAAAAATTGCACAATCCCCTTCTAAAGCTTGTGCATTTGATGTACTATTTTATAAATAACCAGAGCGTGATATAATTTCATACCATGTTTTTAAACACAACTTTTAATCATTTTTGTATGTTACTATGCAAGGTCTTCATAATTATTCTTATGATTGCTTAATATTCCATTCTCATATTTAATTATTTTCTATTATTTGATAGTTAATTTCTAATTTTGTCTCATAATAGCACTGTATTGGACATCTCATCTGCAGCTATTTTAATGTTTTAGATTATTTCCTTGGGTTTTTGAAATGTATCACCAAATTACTTTCCAAAAGTGTCTAACCAGTTTACATTGCTCTCAGTATCAGCATAGTCTTAACCAACCAGTGTTTCCAGCCTTTACTACCACTTTTTCTTCTTTTTTTTTAATTGAAGTATAGTCTATTTATAATGTGTTAGTCTCTGAGGTGCAGCATGGTGATTCAGTTACACACACACACACACACACACACATATATTCTTTTTCATTATAGGTTGCTACAGGATATTGAAATTAGTTCCCTGTGCTATACAGTAGGACCTTGTTCTTCATCTAGTCTGTATATAGTAGTTAGTATCTGCAAATCCCTAACTTTGAATTTATCCCTCCCCCCCTTCCCCCAGCCCTTGTAACTGTAAGTTTGTTTTCTATGTCTGTGAGTCTGTTTCTGTTTTGTCTGTGAGTCTGTTTCTGTTTTGTAAACTTACAGCCCTTGTAACTGTAAGTTTGTTTTCTATATCTGTGAGTCTGTTTGTTTTGTTTTATAAGTCATATCATATAAGTCATATCAAATGATATTTATCTTTCCCTGTCTGACTTATTTCACTTGGTATGATAATCTTCAGGTCCATCCATGTTGCCATAGATGGCATTAATATTGTCTTTTTCATGGCTGAGTAGTATTCCAGTGTGTGTGAGTGTGTGTGTGTGTGTGTACACGTACATATACACACATACCACAACTTCTTTATCCAGTCATCTGTTGATGGACATTTAGGTTGCTTCCATGTCTTGGCTATTGTAAATAGTGCTGCTATGAACATTGGGATGTGTGTATCTTATCAAATTAGAGTTTCCTCCAGATACATGCCCTGGAGTAGGATTGACCACCTTTACTTCTGAAAGTGTCTTTCAGTGGTAGCATCAGTCCTAACTGTGAACCCTTATACTTTGGTTTCCAGAAATGTACTGTGAGAGAGCTTGGCCCTGTTTATATTCATGGCTCCTACTGGGTATGTGACTAAATAGGTTTTGGAGAGTCTCACAATAAGGTCTCAGAGAAGTCTTGCTTGAAAGACTAGACTTTGTTAACTAGAATTTCCAAAAAAAAACTTATTTAGATCTGGAATTTATTTTTCCCATAAAACCTATTGACAAACATCTCTGGGAAATGCCCTTCTCTGTAATATCTGTGGGAAAAAGGAGCCAGCCTGTGATGCAATGGGGAAATGATCTCATACAGGAGAGGCAGTGAGGATGTTTGCTCTAACATTATGCTACTCGAATGGTAAAAGACCTAGCCTTGTTCATTCACCCATTAAATAAATTTACTGAGAGCCTACTGTGTGCTCCAGGCAGTGTTCATCTACTTAAGAATATAGCAGCGAATAAAACCAGCAAGTCGCTGCCCCGAAGCAGGCAGTAGGTGGGAAGAATGGATGTTATACGTTCATCCACTTAGGGGAAGATTCTGTATGCGTTGTTTTGTGTGAAATAGGCTTTCATTTGAAGAATTTTAAGTGCTTACTTTAACACTGCTGATCCTTGATTTTTTTGGGGGGGATAGGTAATCTGATCCCTGATTTAAACAAAAAATAGAAACATCCTTTACCCTCAAAAAATTTGTAATCTGCTGGGGAAGCAAATAATTATAATGTGAAATGATAATTATCATGATGGTGGTTTGTACATAGTGTGCTATAGAAACACAAAAAGGGAATGTAATCTATATTTTCATAAATTATTTAACTGTAATAGGAATTTGTTCCCTTAAGAGTTCCTAGGCACTGCCACAGAACTGAACATATGTTTATTTCTGTGCATAATTGTTGTGGACGAAAAACATCTTTGTTGGCAAAGGCAATATCTAATTTTTGTTTAAGACATACATTTGCTCATTTCCACTCACCCATTAGCTATGATATGATCAGTGTAGTCTTCATGCTTCTTCTCCATAAGTCATCATACTTTCCACAAGTCAGTTCTTAGCCATTTTGTCAAGGGAAGGAAGCAAGGTTGGAATGAGAATCCTATTTTGAGTGCCTATGAATTCCTATTTTAAAAGAAATGGTTACCACATAGTGAGAAAAGTCAGTAAATCCATTAGCTATCCAAAAACTGGCTGCACGGTAGCAGGTGGGAGGTACAAGGTACAGCTTAGAATCCTGTCAGTTTGCCCTTGGTATCATCAAGTCCTGAAGATGTTCTGACACTTTTAAGTTATGGGAGGAAATGAAGCCCATAAAAACTGTATAATTAAAAAAAAAAAAAACCTAAGTAGTAATTTTAAATTGAAAACATTGCTTACCACTGATTCAGAAAAAAGACAAGTTAGAAATACTATTTGAGGATTACAGACAAGGCTTGTCTGTATAATTTTGTTTGTGTTTCACTGATGATGGAGGTAAAAGATGCTGTTAGCTATGTTGCAGGGCAGGAGGAACATGGCCTTTGCCCAGTCATTATCATGTGCTCATGTACAAGAAAGGCAGCTACTGAGAAGTCTGATGGAAGAAGCACCTCCTTGTAACAGACCCACAGTTACTTATTTTTTTTTAGGGCATTCGGGGGAGCAATGAAGTCACTGGCAACATATTTCCTCCTGATCTTCCTGTCTCTGTGTACAGTAGAGCAGCTCTAGCTGCCATTTCCCCCTTTTTCCTTAAACGGATGAATGTTTGTGATTTAGCATAAAGTTCATGAACTAAGAAAAGCTGTTGGACACAGATGCCTGTATCTTTCCACTCAATGTATCGTACTACCTTTAACAGCCTGTTAAAATCAGGCTTTTATTTTTACCTTTCAAACATGAATTGCCATCACCAGGCTTAGCAAATGAAACGGATTACTTACGGTAACTGTAAGTAGTTATGCACTCCAAATCCTTGAGAGCTTTCCCAAAGGACAGGCAATGTCTTTCAAAATCCTATTACAAGATTTTATTTTCAGGTGCTGTGAACAGAAAGCTGAAAGCCTCCATGTTTTATTGCTACCCAACTTCATCAGCTCTGCTCACTCTGTTGAAAACTGTGGCACAAATGATACACATCAGCTCTTTTATTCTTTTGTTACCCCTATGTGCAAATAAAAGCATATTGGGGAATTTAATGAACCAGGATGTCCTTGGAGAGAGCTTTGAAGATTTGGAGTGTGTGACTATTTGTCTTTAATACTGGAGGTTTTTGTATAAAACAGATTCTCATGAACAAAATAAAGTCCTCACAGATAGTCCAATGCTTGTGACATGTGTACTTAAATCACAGATGTCTGTGTGGCAGTGACCTTGGAAATGCGTTCAGTGACTACCATAGAGGCTCTTTGGTTGGGACAGTGAAAACTGTAGTAGAGCCCCTGGGACTGTGAGCCTGTTTTGGAGGTGGTCTCTTTATGCAGGAAGTAGATACTGTGATGTTTAAAAAAAAAGCTGGGAGGAGGGGATTTGATTGATCAGCAAATTAACAAACATTTCTCAAGGATTCATTATGGGAATCTGCCGCGTGACAGACCACATCTTAGCTTGCTTTAGCCTTCACACACAGAGTTGGCGCTTCGTTGGAATCTGGGAAAGGCAGCACGGATGGATCAATGCTGTGAAGATGTAGGAGCATGGAAGGATGACGTTTGTACGCCCGTTGTTAGGTGTACGCTTCAGTTTATTGCAATTCCTGGCCTAACAGTTTAACTCTCCTTATTGCTGGCCTGTCGGGGCGTAAACATGTGTTGATGCCCTCATAAGGATAATCTGGATTTTGATTACATTTCTAAGCCTCAGTCCTTAACTGTCAGTAATGAATGCTTGTGGCATACCTCTCAGCTGATAGAAACACAGAGGTGTGTTGTGAATTGTTGTCCAAGTGGTGTTGGAATCAACTCTGGTTTGTCCTTTATTTGCAGGGTTAACACTGCCTATACCCCACTTTTCTTTCTTTGGACCAGCCTCCCAGACTGCCACTTAACTGTTGCTTTGGAGGAAGGAGAATGCAGTTCTCTGGCTTGCCCTGGGGGAATGACAAGGGAGCCTGCAGTCTACCAGAAGTTCCAGCCTACAGCAGCTCTAGATAAATGTGACTAGACAGTACTTAACTCAGTGTTAGTGGGGATCTCACCAATGACATCATGAAAATATTACTCTAGTAGCTTAGTAAATATAGCCTTGCACTAATTGTGCCAGAAAACAAAGGAAGATATGTTTCCTCTTTTCCAAAACTAAAAGGCCCCTTTCTAACTGGAGCAGCCATAAAATCTAGTATAAAGAAATGTTAATGGATACAAAGTGAGAAAAATGGCTGACTTTTCTTTTTTTAAACCAACTTAATGTTCGGTTTGTTTACTACTAAACATCTCTGAGTGGAATAATTCTTATTTGGCAGTCAATATTTCTCCATCAGAGCTAGCAAGAATTTTTAGTATGTTTTGAGCACAAAACATTCTATTTTAGACAACAGAGGATCATTTTTTAGTCTTTCCTTCAGAAGTTTATGAGGTAATTTCAACAAATCTTACGAATATTTGCTTAATGGTCCCCCACCCCCATCTCTACTCCTGCAGTACTTTCTAGACATCTCTCTTTTGGCAGCCTTCATCAGTCCTTAGTTTGTCTCTCTTGCTAAACTGGAGCTATGACGGTATAGACTGTCTTACCCGGCTTTGAATCTCTGGTTCTTTGTGTGGTGCTCAGTCTTTGTTTGAAGAACCAACAGGATGCCTAAGAGTATTACCTGAAAAATTAAGTAACTTCTTTGTATAGGTGACTATAGCAATTTTTTAAAAAACATTTTCCTTATTTTCAAATCATGTTTACAAAAATCTGGTGTTTCCAGGGAAGACTCATAGCGTTAGGCAATAGATGACTAGATTTTGATTGGAATCTTTTGGGAATCTTTGTACTTCTGTCTTAATTAGGAGAGAGTCATACAGACAGTGTGCACAGAGTATAAAAGGAGAGCAGAGAGCATTCGATCTCTGCCTTTAGGTATCACCTAGATGTCTTCTGACTTCCTGGATTTTGGACCCTACTTGTTTCCATACTTAAGAGCTAGCTGACTCTTTTTGTCTAAACTCTGGATTGTTGCTGTTGCCTTTTTGATCTTTTCATATCTTCCTAATGCAGCCAGCCCTGCCTACTCTGAACTAGATTCCCATCTGCCAGACCTTTTCCTACCTGATCGGTCCCCTGGCTTGGCCCACACTGCCTACCCTGTTACTGCTGATGCCCTCCAGGGATGCCTGCTTTGACAGACTGTAACATATTGCTTGTCAAAACCTCTGTTTGTGACTATTATCTACAAATACATTTGCTCAACTGCTATATCTTCATTAGGAAAAACATGGAAATTTAGAACAAAACTTTTTATAGGTTTATTTCCTAAAAAATACACACCCTACATAGAGCATATCAGATTCACCAGAAGGCCTTGGTTTTAGCTCATAGTGAATGCAGAGTCTAGAACATAGTTGCCCATACTGTGACTTCTGTAAGAGATACTGTGAAGTTTGTTTTTTCGTTTTTTTTTTCAAATCTATGATGTGTAAAATATAGGAAGGAATGTGAAGATGTTAAACATTGTTCCTACCTAACTGTAAAGATATGAATATAATACAAACATGAGGCAGACATCAGCTGTGGTCAGGCTTAGATTTATTTTTTATGGGCCAGTACTAGTATTAAAAATTGTAATTCTGCCTTCTAGGTTATTAATCTTATAAAAGTGTGCAAGAAGACTGCGTAATGTGAATGTTGTTATACACATATAGTCACACCCTTATTTTTAAAATACTTTATTATGGAAAATTTCAAAACTACATTTTACCTGTTTGGAGACGTCTTTATTTCTTTGTATATATCCAACTTTGGTATCATATTCTTTCTGCCCAAAGGACTTTAACTTTTTTTTTTTTGTACTTCAGGTTTGCTGCTGATAAATTCTCTTAGGTTTTGTTTGAAAAAAAATCTTCATTCCTGAGAGACATCTCCTCTGGATATAGAATTCTGTGTTAATAAATTTTTAAATAGAACTCTGGTTGATTATTTCAGTAATTTAAAGATGTCATTCCATGTTTTTTGGCTTTGCATAGTTTCTGACAAGATGTTTACTTAATCTTTGCTTCTTTGTATGTAGGGTGTCTTTCCCTCCCTTTTGCTACCATCAAGGTGATCTCTATCTTTGGTTTTCAACAGTTTGCATATGGTATGTGTAGGGTGTGTATGTATGTGTATGTGAATGCATGTGTGTGTTGTATTTATCTTGCCTGGGATTCTTTGAGCTTCTTGGATCTGTGCCTTGATTTTTTGTTGTTGTTATTTTTTTGAAAATTGTGAGTCATTGTTTCTTCTAATATTCCCCCTGCTCCATTTATCTTCTTCTGGGTTTCCAATTATACATATGTTAGACCATTTGATATTATCCTATAGTTCTTGGATGTTCTGTTTTGGCTTTTTAATTTTCACTCTTCTTTGTGTTTCACTTTGGGTAATTTCTATTGATCTATCCTTGAGTTTATTGATTCTTGGCAATGTTTAGTCTACTAATGAGCCTGACAAAGGCATTCTTCATCTCTGTTACTATGTTTTTTATTTTTAGCATTTCCTTAACTCTTACAGTTTCTGTCTCTGTGCTAGAGTTTGCTGTCTCAGGTTTCAGTAGTCGATTTTCCACTTACTGTCTCTGAACCTTGGTTTTCTCTTTCACAAAACAGAAACAACAGGAATATATAATAATTAACAATAATATACATATTTTTTTATTTTACAGAATTGAGGATCTAATGATATCCCTTGGGCAAGTCCCTTCCTTTCCCTTCCCTGGGTTGCATTAAAGGGTTGGACAGTATGATTACTTTGGTCCTATGTCTTATATTGTAAGATTCTGTGAAGGGGAAAGGACCTAACATTGATTGACAGCCTGTGTTAATCTCATGTAGAATTTGAGAAAGGGATAAAAATCACATTTAAAAAGTGATTTTGTAAAACATTTTACTTTTTCTAGGTCTGTGTGGATTTTAATTGGAAGAAACAGGCAACATTAAATCCAGTTACCACTTGGTTAAGTCTGTTAAAGAAACATTAAATTTTTTCAACTATTGAGTTTCCTGACTCGCTTGAGAAATTTCATGGCTAATAAATCTCACTCTTTTCTCTGTGCCTATAGGATTTTAAATTATTGGGTTGGCTCCCAAATTTTGCAGCGTGAGGAAAAACTAATGGAGATTTTTTTGCTCTTTACTGACTAGTGCAAAACGAATGATATTGTCATCGAATTTGGCTCTGTAGTCATAGACTTGGGTTCAAATCCTGATTGCACAGTTGTGAAACCTTGGGCTGATTATTTAACTTTTGAGCCTGAGTTTCCTTAGCTGTGCAATCAGGATACCTCCATCAGAGAACTGTTTTGAACGTAGAAGACATGATGTGTGTAAAGCTTCGGGTATAATACCTAGTTAATAGTAATCAATAACCAACAGCATTAAAAACAGTAGCTAAAATGAAAGATGCCACCATTTTGTGTTGAAATTTTAGTAAACTGAAGGGGAAAGGCGAGTTTAGTATTCTCTTTACTCTTTTAGTGAAAAGGTCCACCTGGTAAACACATATTTCAACAATAGGTAGAGGGTTACCTGAAAAGTGAGTATTGATGAATAAGAATAATAACCAAGAATTAGTGCTTACTGTGTGACAGATGCTCACATTCAGTCTTCAGAACAACCTATGAGGTAAGCTGCCCCTCCTCGAATGAGAAGTGAGGGTGACCACCCCCTTCTTTGTATTCTTCCCCTCAACTTTGTACTTTTTTTTTTTTTTTGGTCTGATTCCATTTATACGAAATATTCAGAATAGATAGATCCATAGAGACATTAACAGTTTGGTGGCTGCCAGGGGCTAGTGTTGGGGGGAATGGAGAGAGACCACTTAACAGGTAAGGGGCAGAGATCAATATATATTTTCTGTCTCACAATGGATGCATCTCAAAAAAAAAAAGAAAAGGCATTACATTTAAGAAGTCAGATACAAAGGACTCATACCTTATGATTCCCCTTACATGAAATTCTAGAAAAGGCAAAGCAATAGGGGTAGAAAGCAGATCGGTGGTTTTTAGAGGCCAGGAAGTCGGGGGAGGAGGTTGAGTACAAGGTGTCCCAAGGAAACTTTTTGGGGTAATGATAATATTCTATATATGATGACTGTATATATTATTGTAGTCAAAACTCATCATATTACATATTTTGTACTCTTTTAAATTTATTTTTTATTAAAGTATAGTTGATTTACAGTATTAGTTTCAGTTATACAGCAAAGCAACTCAGTTATACATACACACACACGTTTTCAGATTCTTTTACATTTTATGTCACTGTTTTTTATTTGTAACTCCTATCCGCTCCCTACTTCTCACCCTCAGTGAAAGATTTTCTATGTATTTGGCCCAGAAGTGGACCACAGGACATTGAATTGTTGAGATATTGAATCTTTTGTGTTTTTCTGGTCAAAATGAAATTCTGCTTTCTTTACCTTATAGGTGAAAATTTAAGTATTAAAAGCTGAATGTTGTTCTGAGGTGAAAATACTAAGAAAATAGTTGTGAATAAAGAAAATGCTCAGTCTGAGACTGCTTCCCCCTTCCCCTAATACATACTGTTTTTTAAAATAAACAAACATAGTTTGTTGCTCTAGAAATCACCTTAGAGTAAATGTAATGAATTTCAAAGAGATGTCCAAATTCTGTGTTTGTAAGTAATTTTACTGTAATGGGTATTATTCAAGACTGAAATTATTTAATACAAAGAAAATATTCTTTATTCATACTGTGTGCAACTGTCTTCCAAAACACAGACCACAATACAGGCATTCTTATTTGAATAACACAGGGAATAATGTCAAATTATTTTTTGCGTTTTTTTTGTCATAGCAAAAATTTTCACAAAACTGCATCCCTGATCACAGATTTTTAGATTTGGAAGAAACCTAAGAGATTTAACCTGACTTCTGATGAAGTGATTTATCTGAAGTCATGTGGATTACTAATGACAGGACCAAGGGGAGGACAGAGTCCTTTATCCATTTGCCGTAGTATTACATTCCTTTAGGAAAAACTGCCTACTCACTCTTGGTTTTTAATGCTAATTAGAGTCTTGGGGTATGGTTTTTTCCATGACTAACTAGTGCTCTTTTGTTTTCTTGTGTGGGTGTCTGGGAACAAGCTACAAGGATGGTGGGGTGTTTTTTTGGTGGTTGTTGATGAACAACTAACAGTGTAACTGAGGACACGGTGTTTTGTTAACATTTAAGGGTCAGGAAGGAGTGATTGTAGCTCCAACTCTTTGCCCTCAATGTTGATATTTTAAATGCATTTTAAAGTTGAGTTTCTTAACCTGGGGTCTGCATTCCCTAAACTTTCTTGAAAATTATGCAACTGTGCACTTATCTCCTAAAAAAAGAATCTGTAGCTTTCATCAGGTTGTCAAAGGGTACATAGTTAGAAACTATTGTTTTAGAGGGAGGGAAAGATTGAGAACTGGGTCCCCACTCTTGAACTCTAAGTACTAATTATACTAGAGGGCTCCCTTTTCTCTAGCCCCCTTCTGCCGGTGCACTTCCTACTGACAAGCCTTCTCTAGATAGCTTCCTGGATCTTGTCCTAGAAGCCACTGGAGGCCCCAACCTTCTTTTCACAGAAACTTTTCCCATAAGTTTCCCAAGACTACCTTCTCTGTCCGTTCTCTGCTTACTGTTTCCTGGAAAGGGTGTGAGACTCAGGGATTTTTGTTCATTAGAAAGCTCAAGAGTGTTATTTCAGTTACATTCTGTTTAAAAGGAATTTGTGAGCTGACTTGAGAATCTAAGACTATTGCCCTACGAAAAAAAATACACTCAGAATCCCAATCAGTGCTTTGCAAGTTAACTTTGAGAATGTCTCTAGTTCTTTAGTTAGGATATCTCTGTGTTTGATCTAGAAACTCTTTACAGTTTCTAGAAACAGGATGAAAATCTGTGGATGGTGGTTTAGGAGTACCCAGATCTGTCTGTTTTAATTTAGTTTTTCGTTCCTGAATTTTTACTAGACTTAGAAGAATCTATCCATAAGAATTCATTTCAGTGGGCTTCCTTCCTAGATGAGAGCATATAGAAAGCACATTCTACATTTTTAATCTAACATCTGGACACACAAAGAAAAAGCTACCACTGAGATTGATGTTGGAGGGATTTGTTCGTTTGTTTATTCATTTTAAAAAGCCCTTACTTAGTATGTACTGTAAACCCTCAGGCATCAGGTTAGACGCTGGGAAATGAGAAGTAGTCTCTTCCCTTGTGAAGCTCATGATCTGCTGGGGACACAGCCCAATCAATAATAATTCAGCATGCTAACTGCTCTAACAGAGATACCAAAAAAGCATTGGAATCAGTGCTCTGCCTGGCCACGAAGAGAGGTGGGTGTTAAGGTAAAATTCACAGAAAGGGGACAGACACTTGAGTTGTATCTTAAAGGTTCAGATGGAACTTATCAAAGAAGAGATCTAGGTGTCGGTGGTGTGTTTTTGCCTTCCTAACTTTAACTGAAATTCACATTTACCACTCGCTTATTTTGTATTTTCAATTAGAGCTCCAAACGAGAATGGAAGCCACTGGAGGACCGTAGCTGTACAGACATACCGTGGCTGCTGCTTTTTATCCTCTTCTGCATTGGAATGGTAAGAAACTCACAAGTCATGAGAACCTGAACTCATGATCCAAGGGGATAATAGGGAGTTGTTTTAAAGAGGGAGCTTGTCATCCATTCATTCATTGGTTTTTAACCCCTCTTGAATTGCTTATAACTGGAAGCCCTAGGATACCATTGAAGGAAGCAGTTAAGTGGTATTTAGTACCCCTTGATTTTTTTGTTTGTTTTTTGATCTGCTTGAAAACTGGGATTAAAAATGAAGGAATAATTGAAACTCTGTCTTTTTGGCTAGATCATTTCAGAAAGCAAGGTCATTTGCTGTAAATATCCGTGAACTATGATCTTGATGGCATGGTAAGCAGAGCAGTGGTCATGGGGTCAAGCCCTGAGTGTTTGTTTATCCAACCCAGTCACACAAACCTGCCAGTGAATTTCCTTTCAGGGACTTGGTGTTCCTTTCTGTAAAATTAGAGGCTTTGCTAGATGGTATCTACAATGCCTCCAGTTCTGATGTTTTTGAGTTCTTCTAGGGGGGGCTGGTTGCTCATTGCTTCTTCCTCCTTCTGCCTATACGAGGCTCCTGCTGCCTGCTGTGACTATTGTAGTAAGTGGCATCTCTCAGTCAGAGATCAAGGGAGCTGGTGATTTTCCAATGGGTGTGGAAGATGAAGGAGCAGAGTCCCTGGTGCAAAGTGTTGAGGCAGTGCTTATTCAGATCACATCCCCACTCTGCCCTGCGGGAGTTTCTGACACAGGCTTCAGGGACTTTAGTGTCACTGCCAGTGCTGGGCTGGAAGAAAAGGTAGAAAACAGCTGTTTGAGAGCTAGCTGATATTCTGAGCTAGAAAGGACTTAGAAATCCTCACCTGGTCTATCACCCTCACTTTACACATTAAGAACATTAAACCTCAGGGATGAAAATGACCATCTCAAGGCCACACTGCTAGTTAATGGCAGAGCTGGGAAACAGGTCTCTTAGCTTCCAGGCCAGTGCTCTTTCCTGCCAGCCTTGTTTCGTCTCCCTCAAGGGGATTGTGCAGACGGTATTGTTCTCTCTTTCTTAGTCTTTGCAGCTCAAAACACAATTATGCTATCTCAGGCAGCCTTTTTTTTCCACTCAAGTGTATTTAACCTCCTCTTCCCCATACCTCTTATTGTAAGGAATCTTATTATTTTTTATTTATTATCACTTTTATTATCCTACTCTGTCTCTCTGCACCTTGTAAATGCCATTTGAGAATCATAGCACAGTCCTAATCATGGTTAATGGGCTTAAGTGTAGGTACCAGTCCAGTTTCTGAATCAAGGAAAAGAAAGCAGTGAACCTTGATGAGATATACAAATCCAGTAAAATAAAGAGTGTTAGTTTTAAAGATAACACTAAACCTAGGATATTCAGAAAACGTCAAAATACCCATTTCTTAACTTAAGACTTGTAGAATGTTGTTCAAGAGTTTCTACTTGGTTTAATGGAGTAGCAACACAGCATTGCAGAGTGTAGAGAGCATTCTTTTCTAACAGAACCAGTCCACAACCTTTCTCTATCCCCCTGAATATCACCCTGGGACAAATAGCAGCTGACCTTTCAAAATTATGTTTATAAAAACCCGTACCTGCCACCCAAGGTGCTTTTGATTTTTTGTGCTAAAATAGCTCAGAAAAGTGCAAGCATTAATGCTAACAGACTGATTTGGGAGTGACTGGAGAGTGAGGAGCTGTTTGTTTACTGCAGTGTTTTGATGCAATGGTAATTAATATAATGCTGATTTCAGCGTGATGGTAATTAAGACCCACTGTGTGTACTTGTGTACTTTTAAATGCAGTCATAGCACTATTTGTTTTGGAATAATTCTTTTCATGGATTACCTTCTTGGAGTTGAGCTAACATCAAATTTTGCCATGTGGAAACTGGAGAAATCTTGAAGTTCTGTTGCCTGCCATATAGAACAAAGCTTTTTTGTCTCCTGTGTATTTGTTTTGTATGGTTTAAAAAAAAGTTGGTTTTTTGTTTTTTTGGGTTTTTTTTTTGCCTTTGGATTTCATTCTGCAGTACCTTTAATAGAAACAATCAAAAACTATTTTTTGAGCATTATCCTGGACTTGTTGCTTTCATATGTGTATTTATCTCACTAAATTCTCCCCATTACCCTATGAAATGAGTTTTATCCCCAGTTTACAGGCAACTATACTGAGGTTAAGTATCAGCTTGTCTAAGAATACACTGCTGCCCATGAGAGGCAAAGATAGAATAGGAACCGGAACTTCCTGCTTATCTTTTCACCTCGTCGCCTAGTGGCTGCCGCTTTTATAGTCATCTTTTTCAGCTGTCTTGCAGCCTAATATTCGAGCCACATCTTTACTCACTGCCCTTCCTGGTGTTACCGAACACAAATTCATGTGCCCAACACACAGTGAGGCCAGACAAACTGAAACATTGGAGTTTGGGGCAGAGAAATATTTATTGCAGGGCCAAGCAAGGGGGACGAGGTGGCTCATGCCCAAGAAAACCCCGAACTCCCTGAAGGATTTCAGCCAAGCATATTTAAAGGCCAGGTGAGGCAGAGGGGTTGCAGGGTACGTGATCAGCTCTGCACAATTCTCTGATTTGCTGATGTGGAGGTAACAGGACAGTTGACACTGTAAGTCCCTAGATGCCAGAAGATCTGGGGGCTGCGTGCTCTCCATCATCAAGCAGTTAATTTCTTCCATTTGGTGGTGGTTTTTAGCATCTGAAAAACTCAGGAAATATGCCTGAGATACTATCATCTAGGTACTTCAGAGAGGAGCCAGAGCAGAGGATATAGGAGAAGGGTCTGTCCCCGGAAGACCCCATAGGGTCCTGCTCAGTTACACTGGCAGTTCTTTGCTCACTGCTTGCTTGTCTCTCCTCTAGTTCTGAAATATTTTAAGATCTTGTCATCTTTTATCCATCTTCATTATTAAATCTTGTTATTTACACATGTTTATCCCATCATAAATGCTTGTACTTTTATTTCTTCCCTTACTTTCAAAGTTTTTCCATGCTTGATTTGTCTAGAACTTAGGGTATTTTTTGATGTAAATTGCTCTCAGCCTTCTTGAGAGGTATCATCTTCCACATTTGAACTTATTCAGTGTTTTGAAATTATTGGACATATGCTTACCCTGTTCTAAGAAATTGTACTTCTAACGTTCTGTTTTCCATTAAGGTAGAAAACAAGTGGTTCTCAACACTAACTACATATTAGGATTAGCTGGAATAAAGAAAATACTTGTTCATGGGCCTCACCTCGGTGTATCTGATTTAATCTCTGTGATTCTAATGTTCTACCAAGGTTGAGACCCACTGTTGTAGCCACTGATAAACCACTGAAGAGTTTTAAGCAAGAAATGTTATAACTGGGTTTAGAAAGATGTCCCTGGTAGCCAGTATAAATATAAAGCCATTGTAGAGAGGGAAGAAATTTGGGGCCACTACTTTGGAGGCTGATGCAATAGTTCAGATAAGAGGTGAATAACCCAAAATAAGTAGTAGAGGAGAGCAGGAGAGAGATTGAAGAAGTGCGATCAGTAATATTTGGTGTCATCAGTGTTGCAGGCAAGTAGGAAACTGATGAAGGACAATGAAAGAGATTCTTGTGTTACCGGTTCAGGGTAAGCTTTTTCAGCTCATATCCTACTCCAGCTCCTCGTACAGTTTCTGTAAACAGAGTACTACTTTGTTAGTAGCCAGGCAGTCACTTGATTATGCACAATAAATCATTCCTCTGTAAACACGACTTACAGAATGAAGCGTGGGCCACCAAAATGTTCTTCCCATCTTGGATGGTCTGACTTTATTCTGACCCAGGGAGAGGTATTTGTGAGAAAAGCCCAGAGCATCTTACAGAAGTCAGGACAGAAAGGAAGCTGGATGATCCTAACAGGGGTGCACACTGTGTAAAGTAGAAGATACAGACATCTCCTACAACTTACCCCTGATCATCATTACTACTTACTGTGAACTGGGTACTGTTCTCTGCACTCGACACAGATTTAATTTTCATACCTGCTAAGAGAAGTAGATACTATTCGTATTCCCATTTTAGAGATAAGGAAATGAGGCACAGAGGTAATGTTAAATAACTTGTCTAAGATTACACAGTGGGAGCATTGAACCCAGGAGGGAAAGGAAGAAGGCAAGGCCTCAAGGAATGGTCAGTTCCCCCTTTGTTGCGTGGAATTGGAAACAGCAGAAGAAGTTGTTGCTGAGAACATGGACCTGTAGGACATAGTAACCTCACCTGCCAACAGAATGTGGTCTAATCCATTTTTCAGGCTCCGAGCAAACAGTTTAGCATTCTGCTTCCTCTAGTGCTGAGTTAGGAAGCTACAGTCCTCTCACTCCCTATTTTAGATATGCAGTCTAGTCGGTAGTGGTGCCACTGATGGAGACAGGGCACATGCTGGAAGGGTAAGTGGTTTGCGGAAATGTAGAAGGAGGTGAGTTTTGGACATGTAGAGTGTGTGCATAGGGATAAGCAGTTGGAAATACAGAGTGGAATTTTGGAGAATGATCTGGACTAGAGCTGGATTCGGGAGCCATTATTGCATAGGTTGTCCCTTCAGACTGCTTTCAAGGACCTTTTTTTATTTTATAGCTTTAGTGTAGTTCTCAGAGCGTAGTGTTTCTGCCTCATTAGCTGTTGTGGAGCATGCAGCATGAAGTGAAAGACTCAAAGACTCACTGCAGTATTCAGTCACCTGTGTGATGGGCTGTGCTTTGCTGGGATCATAGAAGAGAAAGAACAGCCTGCCAAGAATTACCCTAAGGTTACCTGATCCAAATGACTGCCTACTTTCTGTTAATTCCTTTGGTTTTTTTTTTTTTTCTGGGTTTTTTTTTAATCATTGTGGTAAAATAAAACATAATTTAAAATTTACCGTTTTAACTATTTTTAAATATACAGGTCAGTTAAACCCATTTGCTTTTAATCTACTCTTTTTTTCCCCCCACTGAGTCACTATAGTGGATCAGGTAGGCTTATACTTCTCCTTGAAAGTATATCCTGAAAAAATTTACTCTGTTATCGACTCTCCCGTAGCATCATAAAATTTTGAGATTGATCTAGTTCGTGCCTTGTGACAGGCAGGGAGACTGAGGCTCAGAGGATTTAAAGTGAATTGCCCTGAATCATAAGGAGTATTTGTGGCAGAGCTGGGTTCAGTTCTCAGTATGGATTCCTTGTCTGTGTTTTCTTTTTCATCTCTTGAGCTGCTCATGGAACTGAGCTTCTGTGATCTTGCCATCATGCCCTGTTAATTTTTTTTTTCTTTGAGAACCTTTCAATTCTTGAATATTTCCTAGATTTCCAGTCATTCTTATTTTTTTCCTCTTTCTTTTTTAGAGTAATGTATCCTATTGAACTTTAGAGAAATCCAGAAATCTGGCAGATAGGCAAAACTTTTAAGTTTATTTTTAAAATTAGTTCTGCTAATTTTAGGATTCAAATCTTACCCCATCTGCTGGGTCCTAATAGCCTTCCTCGTCTCAGGGTTCTCAAACGAGGAGGAACAGAAGCCAAGTGTTACTGTCAGGTTTGACAAATTAGAAGACTGACTCCAAGCATTGATTGAAATTAGGGAGGTAGTATTTGAGAAGAAAGTCTGGATATATTTTCTTTAATCCTGGGAGAGGGCTGTGAGCATAAGTCTTTTTTTCCCTGTCTTTTTATCTTGAAGCATGTTGCCATATTCATACCCCCTCCCCACCCCTCATACATGTTTTGTTGACTTTTTTTTTTTCTTCAAAGCAAAGCTAAGACTCTCTGCCTTGCTCAGTTGCATGGTAAAGTCTCCATGTATGAAATTCAAACATGCTTATAAAATAAAATGTGTCCCTTTTTTGGACTAATAGTGAATAAAACTAAGCCAAAGCTCTTACTTCAGTCGAACTAAACCTTGTGATGTGAAGGGGAAATGAGCACAGTTCATTAATTAGCAAATTGTCTTTCTCCCACGTAAGCAGGAGGCACTTATTAGTTTCCGGATCTTGCCTGTGATCCACCATCCCTGTGTCCCTTTATCTGATTTGAGTCTCCTCCTGCTTGTGATTAGATTTGTCTGCTCTTCTCTCTCTCTTAAAATAGCAGTTCTGAAAGCACTTCAATAGCTTAGTCATTTTAAAATTTTAGCCGTGATTCTCTTCCTTCCTAATAGGCTTACTTTCTCTCCAGTGATTGTTCCCTACTATAGGTGTATGAAAGCTTTCCTCATCCCCCTTATCATTTGCTTCATTAATGTCATTTCCTTCTATTGAATACCCTCCCCCCGCCCTGTGCCTTGTGGAGCTATTAAATTATCTAGTGCATTCTGTAAAGTTTCTCCCCATATTTTAATTTCATGTACCACATTTTTTTTCTCATCTGAAACTATATTGCTTCCTGCATTTGGATTTCACAATTTTTTTGAAAGGAGATTGTCTTTTTAATTATGTTTGGCCTAGTTCTCCATTGTCACTACTTGTACCATATGGGAAGTCCCTGGGATAACAGCCACGGTTTCTTCCTATCTTATTAGCTTACTGTTCACCTTCCTTTCTCCCCTGCAGCCTCTCACCCTCTCTGCTCTAATGCCTGTGGAAGCTACTAAGAAGTTTAAACGGCCTGTGTGAGAATATGTCAGTGTCCCACTTTACCATCTGTATGTGACATTTTGTAATTTGTACCCTGCCTACATGCCAGAGGGGCATGAGGTGGCTTATGATGAAAACAAACACACACAGAGGCACAAAAACCACATGTTCAACAGTACTGTTAAAAATAGTCTAAAGGGAAATCAGAAATCATTTAAAGGAATCTGTAACACAAAGTACTTATCAAACATCAGGAGAAAATTTCTATAAAAAGTGAAAGAAGAACATAACCTTTTAATTATGCAAGGGTTTTGCTATTTTAGACGAGTAGTGAAAGAAGATTGTAATTGTGGTCTGAATGTTTCGGTATAAAAAAAAAATTACTGACAGTATTTCTCACTTTTCCCCCTTTAGAAATTTTTGTTCTCAAATGGAGAACTGAAGGGGTTTTTGGTTAGTCCCCAGTTACTGTTGTCAGCCTCATTAGTCTGACTTTCTCGTTCCAGTTTACCACTAACAGCTACCATATATTGATCACCTGCCATGTACCAGACCAGTTAGACATAAGAAATGCATTATCTCTTTTAGTCTTCATCATTAGGATGTGAAATAATATTACTTAGTGTCAGGGATGAAGAGGAAACGGTCTAAATAGGTACTTGGATCAAAGTTATACAGGTCGTAGGAGGTAGAGTGAGGCTTTGAATCCAAATCTTTCTGGGATTCCCTTTCTATTGCTCTGTGATGCTTCCTGTTAAAAAACTGTGTTAGAAAAGGTTAGCCATGAAACCTTCTAATGTTTATCTCCACCTCCAGTATTTTGTTCAGTGTTGGGCTTCCTAATTTGATGTTCAAGGGTATGCTTGAAATGGCATGCTGATTTGCACATGTATCCCTACGTAGGGGATTATATATTATTTCTCATGTCTCAGTATTGACTTGAAGTTCTGAGGTGGGACTCATTTCCCTGCAGTCTTCTTGGAGGAGTCAGGAGAGAGGGAGAGGGAAGCCAGGGTAAGACTGAATAAGTGAGTACCAATCAGCCTGTGCCTAATCCTAGCAGTCAGCTGTGCTTTGAGGCAGAAGGGCCCTCACATCTATTGAGACAGGCACTTTACTTGTATTATCTCATGTAATTTTCACAGCAGTCTTTGTGGTAGGTGGTTTTAGCCCCAACTTATAGATACCAATGAGGCACAGGGAATTAAAGAAATTTGTCCAGAAGGGTGGGTATAGCTCAGCGGTAGAGCACGCGCTTAGTATGCACAAGGCCCTGGGTTCAATCCCTAGTACCTCCATTGAAAAAAATAAAATAAAGCATGTGAGTTGGGGGTGGGGGGAAGTTTGTTCAAGATCACACAAGGAGAAAATGAACTCTTCAGTATTCCATTGATCAGTGCAGGTTTCTCTGACCCCAAAGCCCATGGTCTTTCCCTTACAACGTGTTTTCATTTCTAGCAACAGTAATAGCCAACATTTATTGAGCTCTTACTATGTGCCAGACAGGATTCTCACCACTTTACTGGATTGTTTCATTCAATCCTTACAGCAGCCCTAAGAGCTCCACTCATTATCTCCATTTTACAGGTGAGTAAATTGAGGCACTGAGAGTTAAAGTAACTTGGCAAGGATCAGAGAGCGACAGAGTAGCAAATCAGGGGGTCTCTACTCCACGTCCACTTTCTTACAAAGTGACGTATCAAGTAGTTTCTGCTAGGTAGACCTGTGCTCTCTACTCTTCGCCTTTCATTTTCCTTACCTGCATGATAAACACAGAGGAGTTATTTAGAAAAAAGAGTTTGTTTACCTTTTTAGGAGAGTATGTTTAAGAGGGAAATCCTTTTCTTTGAGGCCCTGCTTGCAACTACAGCATTTACCACTGTAGACCTGAGATCTGGCAGGGCTGCTTAGACAGTCCTACTCACGATACTTGGCTGTGATGATTTAAACGGTGATAATCTCTGTCTTCATTCGTCACTTTAATAAAGATAAGAAAAACTCAACCTTTTAATGAGGAAGTTGCGAGAATATTTAACCCCAGTCTTTTCTCCCCATTCAGTTTATTAGTAGTGATTCACCTTACTTCCTGTTCTTAATGCTTCGTAGCCTGCAGTTGAGTAAAGGCTTTTATAATGCTTTGTTTTGGCCAGTGCATCCTTGATTTAGCAAGCATGTTACAATTCTAAGCATCTACCATTTGCCTTTGGCACTATGATGAAGCATGTTCCTGTGAAATGAAGTGGCCTTTGACACACAGGCCCAGTGCCTGACTCTCCTTGGGTCTCCAATATTAAGAGCATGGCAGTGCTTCATGGTATAATTCTTTGGCTGGTATACAGCTTTACTGCCAGAAAGAAACAGAAGTGGTGTGTGTACTGAAGTGATAATAATTCAAAACCTACATACCTATTGTTCTTTGAATTTTTTTCTTTCATCTGTTGCTGTTGTTCATTTAACAGAACTCCTTTGCAACCAAACAAAACTAAAGAATGAAGAAAGCTGGGCTTGAGCCTATGCTCTGATCTTTACTAGCTTCTGTGGCCTTGGGCAAACTCATTTACCCTCCCTGGGCCTCAGTTTCTCCATCATGAGGATTAGAGATAATGTATGGTAAGCATCTGGTTCAGATCCTGACATAGAGCAGGTGTTCCATACAGAGAAGCTATTATTATTATAAAAATGCAAACATAATCTTAACGATGTAAAAGCTTGAGGTTTGTTTTGTTATCGTAGTAAATAGTGTTTCCCTGTGGACTTCTTTGTACAGCCTGTGTGAAATCCAAGGAAAACAGTGGAATAGTGTTTGCAATAAGGAAAGATAGCTCTTTGTTCCCTTCAGCGGACAAAAGAAGCTCATTATGGTATCAAGTAGTGACTGTTGCTATTGAAATGGTTTATTTGTATGTTTTTTTTTCTGTTTTTTTCCCCTAGGGATTTATTTGTGGCTTTTCAGTAGCAACAGGTGCAGCAGCAAGACTAGTGTCAGGATACGACAGCTATGGAAATATCTGTGGGCAGAAAAATGCAAAGTTGGAAGCAATACCAAACAGTGGCATGGACCACACCCATCGGAAGTGAGTAGCCTGTGGCTGAATGATGAACCCTGTGGAAGCTTGGAAGGGGAGGGGGCATCCTGCTGTTCTTACTGTTATAAAGATAACATCTTACTGTATTCAGTATTTTATATGTCTCCTGTTGGTTTTTTGATTATTTTTTTAAAGTGTCCACTTGAATCATTCCTGTTTTTGGTCTGTAAGTACATTTTCCAGGAAGCAAAATTAGGTGCCATGTTAAAATGGGCTGCCTTGAGGTTTTAATGAGTAAATGTATGATTTGAGAGGGTTCCTCTTGTACTCTGTTTTCCCATTAGCCTTTAGGCTGTACACTAAGCTTTAACCCAAAATAACAACATAATATTTTTCTTTGCAATATGTTTACAATGTAAGTTTATACTTGATGGAGGACAGAGGGATGATAATGGATTTTAACACATTAAAGTTATAATGAAACATTTTGTGGCACATCCTTTATAATTACACATCAATTTCCAATTTTATAAAAGAAGTATTTTCTTTGTCAGAGTTTAAAATTTTGGGTTCTCAAGGTTCAGCTTTTGTATTTCATGGAATTCCTGACTTAATCACCTCTTTTCTTCAAAAGAGCTGCTATGTATTTCATTTTTAATGTCTATGGGGAAAATACATTTTATCAGACATATTTTATGTATGATGTCAATATTAATTGTCCACACTGTAGATTTATGCCCCATCAAACTTTATTAGATCTAATAGATGAAGACACGCCTTCAGAATTGACCAACTAATTTTAAGATAGCAGGTTAACCAGTTACATTAATGAACTTTATAGGAATAGGCTAAAGCAGATAAAAACATTTTTTAGACTATAATTCTATTATATTTCCTGGGATGTAATAACTGTTTATTGTTAAAATAAATTGTCAGTTGAATTTGAGCCCTAATTGGAAAGTAGATTGATCTGATAAATTCAAAAAGTTGAAAAAAATCAAAATAGTTAATCATATCTTAGAAATATTCCTCCATTTAATGAAGGAATAATGCAGTTCAGATAAATAAAAACTTAAATGATAGTAATGAACATTTGTATAGCATGCCATAGTCCGCAATTATATGATACTGACCTGTGGACAGTAGCAGAGGCTTAGAGAGATTTAAATGACTTCCCCAAACGTCTGGTGGGCAGTGGAATATCCAATACAGACCATGAGCTTTTCTCCAGACAGGTACCTGCAGCCCTTAACAGAAGTGAAAACTGGACTCTTTAGAGAGTCATCTGGAGTTTTTCATTTGGCCTTTTTGATCGCTTCATGAAATTAACAGAAAATTTAGACTTTTATGTTATTTGTTGTAGCAAATCTACCCATGTATTTTTTTGTTACTTCTTATTTTGAAATATTTTTAGACTTACAGAAATTGCAAAGATAGTACAGAGTTCCACATATTTTAAGGGGGTGAGGGTTGGGGGAAGGTAGTAGCAAATATGTTGTTAACTCTTTAATGCTGTTAACATGTACCAAACATAAAATATTACCGTTTAGATAAATGAGGAGATAGTAGGGGAAGGGCTCTATTCCCTCAGGTCACCTGTTCACCTGAGGTTATGATCATTCTTCTGGTTCCATTTTTAACTTGCTCATAACTCCAAGTATATTCTTACCATAAGATTTGTGTAAATGTCACTTCATACTTAACCTTACCAAGTTTCATTTCGTCAGTTTTTAATTTCAGATGCTTGGATTTTTTCTATGTACCTTTTGGCCTGTTGCAAAGAAAGCCTGCTTATTGCTCCAAAAAAGTATTTTCTTTTCCCTGAACGCTTAGCATAGTTGAGACTCATTTATGGATAGCTGTAGGGGGAATAGTGTCCCAAGTATAGCTACCCCTTAGCACGTGTATACACGTTTAAAATTTATTTTTGATCTCTGTGTCTTCTCTGCATGTGAGCATTTTAGTGCTGACTCATCTAAGTATTTCTGTCTATAAATAGTGATTTTTTTATAAATGAATGGTACAGTTTTGAACATACCTTTCTCAGGTAAGTCTGTACTATTTGGATTTGAAAGGAGGTAGAAAGTCTTTGTGTGTATTACCTTTACTCCATCCTCTTTTTTTTTCCTGCCAGATGCATTGATTTCCTCCTTTTTCACTCATTTCCTCATACATCTTTGGCTCTATTATGAATTCCAGGCCCTTCTATGCATATAGAATTTTTTTATACCTGTTTCATTTGCTATTACCTCAACTTGACCTTGATCACTTTCTTCCATCCCTTATCCTCAGTACCTAGTACTTACTAGGACCTCCATACATAGTTGTTGAATAAGTTAATACATTAGTCCTGTAAAATCCTGAACACAACTAACTCTTTTTGCCTTCATGAGTGTTGTTTCCTCTATCAGGGAAAAAAAAAATATCTCCCATTCTTCACATGGTGAAATTCTGTTTGTCCTTCAGCTATCTTCACTATAAATGTTACTTCCCAGAAAGGTCTTTTTTGGGCTCATAATTTAAATCTCACTTTGTCCTGTAATATGTGTAATTATTTATTTTGTGACTATTTGATAAATGTTTGTCTCTTCTAAGTTCCATGAATTTATTCACTGCTGGATCCTCAGTACCTAGAATGTAGTAGGCACTCAATTAAATGTTTGTTGAATGGGTAAAAAAAATTTTTTTCTCGAATATGTTCTCAAAGTGAATTACTGAGTCTGAGGATCTGAATATTTTAAGATTATTAATGCATATCACTAACTGGCTTTCCATAAGGGCTGTTCGTTCCATTTACCTTTCCACCAACAGTGTCTGAGATTGCTTTATCTTTGCTAGTATTATTAATTTTTGTGCTGATTTGATCAACCAAAAATGATGTTTTATGGTTTTCATTTGCATGCTTTTGATTATTCATGAGTGCGAACCTTTTTCCCCTCCATATGTTTGCTGGCCTTTCATGAAGACTGTTGAGCCAGCATATCTATTCTTGGTCTTCTTATCTCTAATCTTCTCTATCCTTTACACTGTGATAGGATTAAGTTCTTTAAAACACTTTTTACTGTCATTTCCCTGCTCAAGAGCCTTTCCTCAAAGTGCTTTTGTATCAAAGGTGAGCCCACTCAGCCCTGCCTTGACCTAGACCCACTGTACCTGTCCAGTCTTCGCTCACTGTTTCTCAGTGCAGTAGAACCTCTGTCCATGGTATTCATCTGATTCTACCTCTGTGCTGTTCCTCTACCTCTCTGCCAGTCTCAGTTCTTGAAAGACGTAATATGGGTCTCATAACCTCTTTATGGAATATATCAAAGCTAACTTTATCCCAGAAACTTTATACTTGGATTTTTATTGCCTTTAAGTCGTTCTCCAATTATATTGTGTTTCTCATCTGCCTGTATTAATGATCAGTTGCTAGGTAACAATATTTTCACAAACGTAGTGGCTTAAAACAGGGCACATTTATTACCTCACAGTTCCTGTGGGTCAGGAATCTAGATACAGCTTAGCTGGGACTCCTGCTTCAGAGTTTCTCACAAGGCTGCAGTCAAGGTGTTGGTCAGAGCTGAGGTTCTACTGGAGAAGTTCCCCTTCTAAGCTCAGGTGGTTGTTAACAGCACACAGTCCTTGAGGATTGTTGGACAGAGAGCCTTAGCTCTTTACTGGTTATTAGCCAGAGGCCACTCTCAGTGCAGGCTACATGGGCCTCTCCGTATGGCAGCTTACTTCAAAGCCAACAAGAGAGGGTATCAACACAGAGAGTTTGCTAGTAAGATGGAAGTTACAGTCCTATGTCATGTAACTATGGAAGTGATATCCCCTCACCTTTCCAGTAGTCTGCTGGTTACAAGTAAGTTTATGTTCCCACCCAAACTCAGGGGGAGGGTCTGAATTCTAGGAGGTAGGGATAATTGGGGCATCTCAGAGTCTGAACACCACAGCACCCAGCTCTGTCTCCCTGGATCATCATGTTTTGTATAACTCCCAGATTTTGACACCCAAGGATTACTTTATAAGGGCTTATTGAATTGTGATAAAATAGGAAGGAGGTAAATCAGGATAGAAATGGGAAGGGGATGCCTTTGACCTATTCTAACTACAAAATTTAAGATACCAAGATGACTATAAGAATTCTATTAGTAGTAAAGAAAAGGCTGTGTTTTATTTTTTATCATTCTAATTATAATGCCTTCTTTTTCTCCAAATAATATTTTTGAACTGATAGTATATTTACTGTAGTAATAAAGACGTATGGGAACATGGCAGATAGTATTTTATGAGATAATGCAAGGCCCCATCTTCAAATGGATTATATTCCCGAAGTTGATTTTTAAGTCAGTTGCTTGAGATGTATGAAAGTTTTATGCATAGAAACAATGCTATAAATAAGGTTCTGAGGCTGGGTCAGCCCAGAAAAGCTCATTTATCTTAGAATCATAAAGTGCCAGAGATGGAAGAGGTGTTTAAGATCATCTAGCATGTAGCCTCCTTAAAGCATTGCATCAAATATTTGTGAGTGCCACCTAGGGCCCGGAGAAGAAAACCACTTGTGTTATAGCTGAGCTACGGTGGTGGTGGTACTACAGAGCATGGGTATGATTTACAGCCAGTTTTTTGGGTAGTGGGGTGTGGGGTGGTAATAATATATTTTGAACCCTGGCTGTCACATTTTAGATTGCCTGTCTTCTTCAAACCACTCTAGTCTTAGAGCGTATGTGTCGATTTTTAGATGGAGAATGATTATTATTATAGAAATTGTTCCCAGAAGGGAAGCCCCCCTCTTCCACATCAGTTTGGATAAAGCAGAGATGCTTCTGGTTCTAAGACAGCTGGATTAGTGTATATGAGGACTATATGGGAGACAAAGCATCTGCTGTTTGACCTCTGGTGAGACAACTGGAGGCAGGGAGATACTGTGTTTCTACCATGGATGGTCCCTTTTCCTGGGTGCCTGAGATGGGGGAGGCTAGGGCACACTGGCAGTAGCTCTTAGTTTGCATAGGCTACTGTAAAGCTGGGTGTGGGTATGTAGGGAACTGCTTTTAATCTTTTTAATATAGGCATTATATTATTAATAGAACTCTGTTCTCCATTCTGCAAGCGATCCTAACACACAGCTGAGTGTCTACTTCCTTTGTTACCCTAAGAAATTTTCCTAGTGTATCTCACTTACCAGTATCGATTTTTCCACAGAGGTTCTAAAGGTGTATTTTTTGCGTAAATCTAACTTTCTTCTTTGTCTTTTCTCTAAGGAACCCATTAAAGTTCCAATCACTGATAAAGGCTCTGTGACCCTGAAATGCCCCTCAGATTTCAGATAGATCAGTGTTAACAAGATGTATAAGAAGCAGAGAGAGGGCTGGGGAGATTGGTGGCATGCATGTGTGAGTCACGTCTGTAGGGGGGCATTTTATCTGAGACCTTTTTCAATTGCCTTCATAACCTTTAGCAGGGTATCTAGTGTGAGTTTTACTTCTTTTCTTTAACTGTCTCTTTCTCCAGAAATCCACAGCTTAGAATGTTTGTGCTGGGAGGGTTCTTGAGATCACTGAGCCCCTTCATTGTACAGGTGGGAAAACTGGGCTCTAGGGAACATGAGTGACTTGGCGAAGACAGTAGTATCAGGACCAGCCCTCCACCCTCCCTGCTCAGTCTAGTGCTCTTTGTGCTGTGTGTTACACTGTCTCTGCTAAGCTACACAGTGATTCCACTTTCCCAGCTTTTTCGCTTTTGGGGCCTCTCCCTCCCAACATTGAAAGGTGAAGGAAACTTTTAGGAGAACATGCAGAGAAGAAAGGGCAGGTTATATAAATCAACAAAGGTATAACTAAAGGAGCTCTGAAAGGAACTGGAGCACCTCTGCAATCTCTGAAAGCTTGGAATAATTGGGAGGCAGTCTTGTCTGTTTTCTCTGTCAGATAAAGAATATGAATTTCAATGATGAAATGCATTATTCTCATTTCACATTTGGGTATTTTTACCATTTGTATGTTTTAAATATTCATTGAAACACATGTCATTTAAACTGGTAGTGTTACTTTTTTAGTAAGATAATTGACTTTTTAATAGGCAATAGTCTTATTTTTTTTATTTTTGTTTTTTTTTTAAGTTCTATCTTTATTTCTCTCAGGTTCCATCTTTAACATGAATTTTAAGTAACCCTCTGTGTGTGGGGGGGGGTGGGTAATTAAGTTTATTTATTTATTTTATTTTAATGGAGGTACTGGGGATTGAACCCAGGACCTCATGTATGCTAAGCATACACTCTACCCCCGAGCTATACCCTCTCCCCTGGCAATAGTCTTATTTTAAAGAAACTATTTTTATAACCTCTACATGGATACAGAATAAAACTTCAGTGGCCACTGGTTACCTTCCCTAAAGCTCAGAGTTCCGTAGGTTGAGTGTCTGGTTGTCTACTTCATGATTGCGAATTAGTTTGTTAACTTCTTCCCCCTGGTTTCTTTCTTTTTATTTTTTTATTGAAGTGTGGTTGGTGTACAATATTATATAAAGCTGATTAGCTTTTATGAAGGCTTATTTAGGGGGTTGGTAATGCTGTTATACAGATGTGAAAGATGTGCTCACTCTTGAAACCACTTATAAGCAGATTGCTGAACTTTCTTTGTGGGCCTACTGTGCCTTATAACCATGTATTTTAGGAAGACCTTTTTGTAAAAAATTAGTTATTATGTAAAACATACCTTTTTGAAGACTTTTAAAGAGTTATCAAATATTGTTGACTGCGTACCTGTCCCTTTTTGAAATTTTTTAAAAAAGAACTAGAAAGGAAAGGTAAAATTTGCTAAAATACTCAGTTTGAGGATCCTTTTGTCAGCTCTGTACACTTGTCCACGTGTATGTGACTAGGACTTATTTCTCTTCCTTTTAGTGACTTAAATTACTGCTTACTGGATGACTCTCTTTCACCATTCTTGAAAATTCTGTCTATTATTTTATTTAGTCCTCAGCAAACATTTATTGAAAATCGACTCTGTGCTAGAGGCCTCTGTTAAGAATAACAAAAGAGGAAACAACCTAAATGGCTGAAAAAAAAGGTTTGGTTGGATTCATTTATTCATTCATTCTTGAGTTACATTTCTCAGCCACCTTCTTTGGGTTAGGCATTGGAGATTGTACTCTTGAGAAAAAGAGGCACGCTCTTTCATGTCATGGAAATGACAATCTAGTGGAGAAAACAGAACTTAATACAATCATCATATAATCACAGATGTTACTACAGCTGTCGAAAGTGTTACGAAGGGCAAGATGTAAGGGCATAAGGGGGGTTGTAACAGGAGGGCTTGGCCCCGTCTGAGGTGGAAAAAGTGGTGGTAAAGAATTATGTCCATTGATGTGGAATATCCACATAACGTTATTAAGGGAAAAATAAAGTTACAAGTCAATATATATAGTGTGTTTTTGTTTATATATAGAAAAATATACATGTACATAGAAAAGTATAGAATGAAATTATTAACAGTGTAGTTAACTGTTGAATTATGGATCTTTTAAATTTTCTCTTATGCTTACTTCCTTTTTCCCTAAGTTTTTTTTACAGTCAATATATCTTATTTGGATGATGAAAAAAAATTAGTGAAAAAAGGTATTCACAGTCTCTGTCCTCGAAGAGTTTGCATCCTAGGGAGGGAGACAAAATACTATGTAAACAAAAAGCTATGTAAACATAGGTAAACTATGCAAGGTGGGACATCATATAAAAGTGTTGTATATTGAAAGCTGGGTGACTCCAGTTTCCTGGGTTTCTAACTGCAGGGACAGGAAAATAGGCAGTTTGATAGTAGCACTAGAACCATGATTGTGTTTGGTTCCACTGCTGCTGTAACAAATTGCCACAAACCAAGCGCCTTAAAACAACCAAGTTCTATAAATCAGAAGCCTGTGCACAGCTTGGTTCAGCAGGTTCCTTGCTTCAGGTTTCACAAGGCTGAAATCAAAGTGTTGGCAGGCCTTCGTTCCTTACTAGAGGCTCTGGAGAATGAATCTATTTCCAAGTTCAATTCAATTCCATGTGGGTGTAGGTTGAGGTTCCATTTCCTTGCTGGCTATCAGCCAGGGGTCATTCTCAGCTTCTAGAGGCAACCTATGTATTCTGTAGCTTATATTCTGTGGCTCGTGGTCCCTTTCCTTTACAACATTGGGTCAGATCCTTCTCATGCTTCAACGTCTCTGACCTCCCCTTCTTTAGGGTAGTATCTTAGTTCTAGATTGTCCATGTGGATTGAAGAATCTCTTAGCCAGTGACGGGAGTTCAGGGACAGAGTCATTTTAAGTAGGGTTCTAGAGCCCCAATTAGGTGGGTTGGGGGTTCACAGCAGGACTTGCATTCTAGCAGGGGAAATCAAATAAAGTAGATCTGTGGAAGAAGGGCATAGGTAGTGGTGATGGTGGGGGTGGAGGGCAGGGAGCTGGTGAATGGGTGACCATGTGGGTTCTTGGGCCAAGATGCAGCTCCAAGAGCCCATCTGTAGTGAGGATGGAATTCCAATTAGAATGCCAAGCTTGGTTCTTGGCTGAAGGACATTGTGGGCGGGGTCTGTAGGTTGGAGTTCTGTAGGCCAGCCTAAAACTAAAGCCTGGTGAAAACTTCTGCGCACAGTGAGGAGCTCCCAGCTCTGTCTTATGTAGTTGTAGAGGCTTAGGAGAACAGAGATGGTGCATTTATCCATTGTGCCGGATTGAGTTTTACAGAGTGTCCAGGGTATTCTTTAGAGTAGTTCAGTAGATAACTGCTCATTCCCACACTTAGGGATAAGTATGAACAAATGGGGATACTCTGAGCCTTTGGTGAGTTTTCTGTTGCTTTGACGAAAGCACTGTCCTCTCTGCCCTCCTGTCAAGTATTTTCTGACTCCAGCATTAACCTACCATCTCTCCTAGTGTGGCTCAACACAAAAAAAGAGCAGCCTAGACAGATACTTCACTTGAACTTGCATCTATGCACTCATTTGCCAACAAATTCCCAAGCATTTGGAAACAGTACATTTTGTGGTGTTCCATGGAAACACTGTATTATTTGTGCAGTTTTCCCCTAATCTTTTACTTTTCTCTCATAGAAAATGTTAGAAGTTGTAAAAATGATAGCTAAATTTTCAGAAGGCAAAGTTATAGAGGCATCCTTGGAAAATATTTTTTTTGTCATTTCATGACAACACTCTCTTTAGCCTGAATTTTTGAAAAACTTTTTTACAAAATAACATCTGTATTGCTGGTGAAATTCTTCCTCTCGGTAATACTTGCTCTGGGTAATACTGCTAGCAATTTGAAAGAAGAGATCCAACTGCATACCATATAAAATTCAGGAGTTGAAAGTTGAAATGTTGAACAGAGTCTGTATAAGGAAGTAAAAAGCCACTTAACAGAATTAGATGACAGGCATGCACCTAGGCAAGGAAGAACTGATTGGTTCTTCTGTGTGTTGCCTGCCTAGGTTGTGTACTTGGCATATCTAAATTAAACAGCTGATTACACATGCTCACCCAGAGTCTTCCTGTTTGGGTTGGTTCCAAATTAACCAGGCAGCTGTAAAAATTCTTTTTCATTTTGTCATGGTACATAAGCTTATAGGTATGACCTTTGTAAATTTACTTTCGGTAACTATTAACCACTCCAACTATGAATTTTTTAGTCATCAAGGTGCAACCTATTTATGTTTACCTGGATGTGAGAGTTGAGAGCAACTGAGAAGTTAGAGGGTACACAGTCTACACACGAGCACCCTTGACGCTAAATAGAAGTCCAGGGGTCCACATGACCGCCCTTAGTTTTGATAATTTTCCAGAAAGCCTCACAAAACTCACTATTACACTCACAATTACAGTTTATTATAAGGAAAGGCAACCAGATTAAAAAATAAGCTAACAAGAGAAGCTCTACCATTGTTCCCACCCCCTGGAGTCAGGGCATGTCACTGGCCTGGCATTGATGTGTGATAATACACATGGGGTTTTGCGAGCTGGGACTCTCACCCAAGCTTCAACATTCAGAATTTTCACTAGCACTCCATTATGCAGGCATGATTCATTGCCCATGTGGCTGACTCAGTCTCAGCCCCTCTGGTTAGTACCATAGGATCTTAAATGCCTGGTCTGCAAGACATTGTTGGTCTTTCTAAGAGTGGTCAACTTCCACCTGAAATCCTATCTGCTGTGGCCCACCTCCAGCCTTCACATTGTTAGACTGTTTGCTGTGACCTAAATCCCCAGGCAAATAAAGACACTCCTACAAGGTTTAGCGGTTAACTGCCAAAAGCCCAGGGCAAAGTCCAGACCTCTTTCTGAGTACGTTAAATTTTTTACTACCCCCTGGTACTCTTTAAGTTGCGTGTTGTAAAATGCATTTTCAAGATGAAATTTGAATCTTATTTTTATAGTCTTATTGAAGTGTAACTTACATATAATAATTTATCCATTTTAAGTGTACAGTTAGAGTTTTGGTAACGATACAGTCATGTGCCCTCTGTCATAATCCATACTTCTTTTGCCCCTAGAAAAATTACCCCTTGTCTCCAAACAACCACAGCTGCTGTCTGTCAGTATAGTTTTGCCTTTTTAGAATTTCATATACATGGAGTTGTATGGTATGTAGTATTTTTTGTCATACTTTTTTCACGTAGCATAATAATGTGAGATCATCCATGCTGTAAAATATATCAGTAGTTTGTCCCTTCTTAATTGCTGAGTAGTATTTCATTGTGTAGATATACCACATTTTGTTTATCTGTTCATCAGTTTTGGATTCTTTTTTCCATACTTAACATTTTTTCCTATTGTAAATAACACTGCTTTGAAAATTTAGGTACATGTGTTGTATGGAAATATATTTTCTTACTTTTGGGTAGATAACCTAGGATTGGGATTGCGGATCCATATTGTGAGAGTATGTTTAATTTTATGAGAAATCACCAAACTGTTTTGCATTTTTTCTGTTTTCTTCTAGAACTCTTTTTATTTAGCACTTGTGCTTGTGTACATTGTAAAGAGGTCAAGGTTGGTTCTTCTTCCCATACATGATTCCCAGTTATTCCAGCAGCATTTATTGAAAAGACTACCTTCCCCATTGAATTACCTTGGCACCTTTGTCAAAAATAGATTTCATTTTAAGTTGGAGGGCATGAATGGAAGTTGATAGTTTCTAATACTGGTGGGTACCAATTTTTTTTAACTTTTTTTATTGATTTATAATCATTTTACAATGTTGTGTCAAATTCCAGTGTTCAGCACAATTTTTCAGTCATTCATGGACATATACACACTCATTGTCACATTTTTTTCTCTGTGATTTATCATAACATTTTGTGTATATTTCCCTGTGCTATACAGTGTAATCTTGTTTATCTATTCTACAATTTTGAAATCCCAGTCTATCCCTTCCCACCCTCTACCCCCCTGGTAACCACAAGTCTGTATTCTCTGTCCATGAGTCTATGGTGGGTACCAATTTTATGGAGAAATTGTCTATTTTAAATTAAACAAGGACGTCACCTTTTTTATACCACTGTCTTAAATAACTAGTTGCAACAAATCATATAAAAGAGATAAATGAAATGTGTGTAGGTCAGTAGAGAGTAAAATAATGCTATTTGTCAATGACAAGGAACTGTAACCTGGATGTTTTAGGAGATTCAACAAAAATATATCTCGAAATGAGATGCTTAAATCATGGGTTATAAAACATATGCCTAACTGAATTCAGTCATTTGTTTTATCAGTAGACAAAATATAATGAAAAAGGTAATACTTGTTTTATTAAAAACTAAAATCTAACAAGATACAAGGCCAAATACAGAGAATTATAATACTTTAATAGAAAAAAATATAATAAGAGAAATATAATCTATTCCTGGTTGAGTAGTCTTAATATCATGAAGATGACAATACGAACAAAGTCAGTTTATAGATTTAATGCAATACCAATTAAGATCCCAATAGGATGTTGAATTAAACTGGATTGATAGTATAAATCACATAGTAAGGGAGCAGGCAAGAACTTCTGGGGGGAAAACGTTTTTAAAAATTACTCTTGTTCACAAAATTATTTGAGAGAATTAGAATTGAGTGCATATATTGTACGATAATTAAATGAAGATAGAAGATCAGGAGTGACACCAAGGACATAGAGATTAGACCAGAAATCTAGTCTGAGTCTAGTTACTGAAGTTGATCACCAAATTAACTGTGAACTTTCTGGCTTGGAAAGCAGAAGGGGAAATTCAGGTTTTACCAGACGTTGCAGTTTGAAGGCCTTTAGGCAGACACTGTTAATCACTCAGTGGGGCTGGGAGTAAGACAGCAGGGAGTGGTGAACACTTTGAACTTTGTATGTGTGTGCTGAAGGTAGTGGCTATTCGGGTCCAGCTGATTTTTGGCATGTGGGTACATAGGCCCAGTGATAGTAATTTTTCAAGAGAAGCTAGGAATTTATAAGGCACCTTCACTTCCTAACCACCCTTCTGAAGGCCCCTCTACCTCCTAATCCCATCACCTTTGGAGGTTAGAATTCAACGTATGAATTTGGTGGTTTGGGGGGGTGACAGATTCAGACCACAGCACCTGTCGTCTACTGATTTTTAAATACTGGCAGTTAGTGTACCGGCCAAACAAAATGTGTAAGGGAGACGGGTTTACTCATTGTCTGGATAAGGGTTATGTGTGTATAGTTGTCATTGTCTAATTAAGGATTTTATAACTTCAAGGGGAGCAAAAGGAGTTTTGCCATTCTAGACCAAAACCTGTTCCAAAGTATATTAACAAGACTATGTGAATGTAGGTTAATAACAGTGATGGAAACAAAATAGAAATATCAGAGATAAACTGATAGTGATTTCATATATGAGAAAAGCAATCAGTGTTTAATAAAAAACGTTGTTGAATGATAATATGAAGAAGACTGCATTTACGTCTATTTTAATCTCATACCATGCAAAATATATTCCAGATGAGTTAAATATTTTTAAGCAAACATTATGTACTTAATTACCTTTGTGATGCAAAGGATACCATTGTTGAAGCAATAAAGAAATAAAGTAGTACCAAGGTAGGCATGTTTGATTATTAAAAAGTTTGATTCTTTGCTACAAAGAAAAAAAGCAATACAATGGGAGTAATATTTGTAGTTTTTCTCTGATCAGTAAGATTTTCCATGTAATTGGAATGTATCTACGAGGGTAGATCCAGTAGGCACATAACCAGGGATGGCTTAGACTGTAACCAAGGATAGTTTACACTGGAGAAGATAACATTAAGGTGTTTGGCTTAAAGATTTTCATTTGTAAAGTGAAGATAATTGTATTATGTCCTTTTTAGGGGTGTTTTAGGGAAATAAGTATGATAAATGATGTATATTCCTTAGCACATTGCCTGGAACCATATATGTTAACTGCTATTTATTATAATCATCTTCCTTATTACCGTCTTCCAAGATGAGTTTCAAAGTTACTTATCAAAGCTTCTTCCCTTTTTTAACCCAGTTGGGGAAAACATAGCTGTCTTAATCAACTTTACATTTGTGTAGGTTACTAAGCACTTTCACATATTCTGTCTCATTGATTCTCACTCTAGCCCTGGGAACTGTTTTAATTTCTTCTCAGTGGGGATTTTCAGGATTCACTCTTTGATAGTCATAGTTTGGTCTTTGTCATCACCCTTAAATCAATTTAACCTGATTCAAGAATTCCCCTTTCTGACCGCAGCCTTCTCTCCTTCCAGCTCACGTATTCTTTGCCCACTTGAGTCATTCTTTGACTTCTAGTCCTTTGACTGTCCAAGTGCTCTCCTTTCTCTACTTTTATCCTTATTTTTTCTTCTAGTGTTATTAAAATGTTGTGACGGTATCTAATCCCTGTCGCTTTCTAACTCTGTCTTTCTCAAAGATTAAAAGGAAATCTATGATGGGCAAAGGATTTGAATGGCTATGTCTCCAAAAAAGAGAGATGAATGGCCAATAAGCACATGAAAAATGCTTAACATCATTAGTTATCAAGGAAATGCAAATCAAAGCAAGTTACTCCTTCACATCTACTAGAATAGTTACAATAAAAAAGACATACAGTTTGAAGTGTTGGCAGGGATATGGAGAAATTGAATCTCTCATACACTGCTGGTGGGAACATAAAATAGTTTAGCCACTCTGCGAAATAGTCTGGCAGTTCCTCAGAATGTTAAACATAGGGTTACCATGTGATCTAGCAATTCCACTCCTTGTTATCTACCCAAGAGAAATAAAATGTATGTCCACACACAGACTTGTATACACATATTTATAGCAGCATTATTCATAATAACAAAAAAGGGAAAACCACACAAATATGTACCAGCTGATGAATGGATAAATAAAATGCAGTATATCCATACCATGAAATATTATTTAGCCATCAAAAGGAGTGAAGTACTGATACATGCTACAACATGGATGAACCTTGAAAACATTATGCTGAGTAAAAGAAGCAGTCACAAAAGGACATACTATATGACTCTGTTCATATGAAATGTCCAAAATAGCCAAATCTGTAGAAACAGAAAGTAGATTATGGTTGCCTAGCGCTGGAGAGTTAGGGAGCATGGGGGTGTTGGGAGTGACTGCCAGGGTATGAGGTTTCTTTTGCTGGTAACAAAATATTCTAAAATTAGGAGGTGGTGATCAATTGGTGAACAACTTGGTGAAATATACTTAAAAACATTGGATTGCATTGTACAGTTTACAGGTGAGTTTTATGATAGGCAAATTATCTCAATAAAGCTTAAAAACTAAAGAGAAAAATCAATCTCTTGCCTTTGGCTCTTAGCATAGTATTTCTCAGTGTGAGTACTGGAACAAGTTGATTTTGAGAATGGTCCTTTTGACTGTGCAGTATTCACAATGAACATGGGTGTAGGAGTGTTATTCCAGTTAAGTAGGTTAAATAGAAAACTTTCTTGTAGCTTTTATGCAATATTTTTTAAAAACTGTTCTAACTTGCTTTCTGTCTCAGGTTAGTATAAGAAACACAATATGATGTCTGATTCTTGGTTACCATTCTGACAATTATTTCTCCCTTTATGGTACAAGTAAAAGGAGGAGACAGACACGGTAACTAAACAGGAGAATCATTTTTTCCCCATTCGTTTCCAGTTCCATGCCTTTGTTTTGCAATGTTGATATCTCTTTTGGCTCTTGTTTTTGTCTCTTTGGGGACCTTTGACACTCTGTTCAAAACTATCAACTATGAAGTCTCTCTTCAGAAAACTACACATGAATTTGCATACCAAATTTTGCTTGCAGTTTCAGGAGGGCTACACATTTCACCCAGGATAAGACTCTCAACCCTGTACACTCACTTTGGTGATGTCATGCACTCCTAGGGATATGGTTGTCATTTATATGCCGATAATTCCAAAATCTCTCTCGTCCAGATTTCTTTGCTAGAACACTACAGCCAACTATCTCGGTCTCTAGGTTCATCCGTGACTCAGACTATCTGCAGCTGGAACATGGTCTTTATCCTGCCATACTGCCCTCCTCCTCCTAAGTCCTCTGTCTTACTGAACAGAAGAAGAGCTCAAGCCAGGATGCTCTAGCCACCCTGGTCTAAATCAGAGGCTAAGCATCCTTCTTAATTTCTTCCTTTCCCTCTCCGTATAATCAGTGGTCAGGTTTTCTTAATTATGCCTAAATGCTTTTGAAGTCTCCTTTTCATTCCCTCCCACCCTAGACCAAGTCATCATTTCTTGGTAGAGATTCAGTAGCCTCCTGACCAGTCTCCTTACTTTCTCTCTTGCTCACCTTTAATTCACTCTCCACATGGCAGCTGGTGAACTCTCAGTGGCTTCCCAGTGTCTTTAGAATGAACTCCAAACTTTCTGACATATTTAATACCACTTACAAGGCCCTCCATGGTCTAGTTCCAGCTTGCCTGTCCAGCCATCTGTCTGTTGCATCACAGTGCTTCTCAGCCATCCTGACCTTTTCCATTTTCTCAGCTATGCCATGTTGTTTCTCACATTATAAGCCCTCCCGTGCTCTGTTCTCTCCCTGCTCCTGCCCGACCTCTTACTCATTCTTTAAGTCCTGGCTTTAGATTTTCCTTCTTCTGGACTCCTATCCTGATTCTCCATTCATAGGGCCCTTTGGATGCATCCTCTGCTACCCTCTTTTCTCTGTTAAAGCATTTACACAGAGTTTTGCAATTGCCTCCCTTCTCGGAGCTGTAAATGCTGGGAAGGGAGACACTTGTTTGTGTTGGTCTCATTTTTCACTGTATCGCTAGTGCTTATTTAGCCCTGCACCTGGCAGAGTATTCAATACATTTCTGTTGAATGAATGAGAGTATTTCCTTCTACCTGAAATATCTTCTTCCTTACCTTCCATCTACCCCTGTCCCAGCTGGTGAAATCTTACACACTTACCATGCATTTATTAATTCAACAAGTTAGAATGAAGCCCTTTTCTAATTCCAGGCACTATTTTAGGCACTGAAGACTTAGTGATGAATTAGACAGTTAAATACCTCTGCCTTCTGGGAGCTGATGCTCTGCCGATGGAGACAGATAATAAACAGATAAATGAGTAAAATATATATTGTGTTATTGAGCGTAAGTGCTGAAAGAAACAAATAAAGCAAGAAAGATGGATAAGGCACATCAGATAGAGCATTTTAGATGGGGTGACCAGGGAAGGCTGCATTGAGAAGGTGACTTTTAAGTGACGACTTAAAGCAAGTTGGGGAGCTGACAGTAGCCGTGCTGCTCTCTGGGGAAGGAACCTTCCAAGCAGACAGAAGTGCAGAGGCCCCAGTGTGAGTGTGCCAGAGTGTTTGAGGGACAGACCGGAGACCAAAGGAGAGTGAGATCAAATACTCAGAATATCACTGCCTTAATCTGATCCCTGGGCTTCCTCCTCAAAGTTTTTTTTCTGCTCTGATGCTGTGAATTTACCAGAAAGGGCTGTGAAAGTTTCTCTTCTTAGCGGTGACCTGTGACCCAGGGCTGCAGCAGTGCCGGCGGGGAAGGCTGCCGTGCTGGCGAGGGTTCCGTTGCTGCTTTGGAGGTTGGTGAGGCGCGTGCTTAGGCGTTCCTTTGGCAAGCACTGCCTCTCTCTCAGGGCGTTTCGCCTTTTCCTCGTTAGGACTGGGGAGGCAGTGGGAAAGTGGGACACCACTGTCATCAACCTTAGGGGCCAGGCTTCCCACAGTTCACCTTTCCTGTGGTCTAGTCTTCGTCCGTGCAGCTGGAGACATTATAAACATTCTTCGACTCTCAGCCACTATCAAGAGTTACCACTTTGAAGACAGACTGCTGCTCTCGGCTTGTTTCTCTCTCCCCAGCCGGTGCCTTTGTTCCAGAAACTTGCTGGCCAGTACGGTTGTAGCTGATCACGTGTTGTACCTACTTGTGTTGGGTTAGGTTGGGTTTCACCGCCATTAGTGTGCTGGCCCCATGGCTCCATCCTTGTGTGACACAGCTCTTTGTGGGGAATTGGGTCCCATCCTGGCTGGGATGACTGGACTTGCCTTGCTGGCACCCCACACAGGAAGTGGGAGGCCTCCTCTGGGCAGGGTTCCACTGTGAGTGGAGTGCAGATCTGGGGCTCTCTGCAGGCTATATTTAGCCACACCAGAAGCCTCTGCTAGGCTGTCGTGTTTTCCTTTTGGTGTGACTCACTAATGGCAGCACACTCTGTGGAAAGGGGCTATAAATTGTAAATTGATATGAGGTAATAATTGGAAAAATGATCAGACTCCATTTTTATTCCCCTCTGGGGAAAACACGTGTCAGGAATCGCTAAGGCAGAAGGCAATGGAGAGATTTTTCAGCCAGCTTTCCAGTTTTAGTGCTGCAGTGCTTCCATCCTGATTAGAGAGGAGAGAAGCCAAATTCGGCAGGAGGCGGCCAGCAGACCTCGTATCTGCTTGCCACCCTTTGCTCCAAAAAGCCTTGCCGCAGAGAGTTGCCATGGCAGCGGGAGGCAATTTAATGGCAAAGGCTCATCTCTGGAGCAGCACGCTGCTGGTACTCCAGCCTTCCCCTTTCTGGCCTTCAACCCAAGAGGCTGGTCATACCAGGGCATCGCTGTGCCATGGCCATTTGAAAGCATGTTGTCTAATGGAGGAGAGCTGTAAGATGCTCCCCAGTCTAAGGACTCCATCTTCCATCGCCTGCCTCTCCTTGGTGCATAGCCCTTTGATGTCCCATCCTGTAGTCCACCTTCTCAAATCATTTGCAGTTCCTTAGATATACTCTTTCATGCTTCTGTGCTTTTACAAATGTAGTTTCCTCTGCCTAGAATGTTCCCTTCTCCATCTGTCTGGAAAATTCCTACTGGTTTTCAAAATGCAGCTTATCTCCTGCCTCCTGCTCCATGGTACTTCTTCTAACACCATATCCTCTGTGCAGAATTACACTATTTCCTCTGCCACCCAAGCCTTGCCATATATCACATGATTTTGAAATTGACTCTATTTTTGTCTTTTCTTCTCTAGACCCTAAGTTACTTGCATTCAAAAGCTATTGTGTGTGTGTGTGTGTGTGTGTGTGTGTGTGTGTTTTATATCCCCAGGGATCAGCCCAGGAGTGGGCACATAGTAAACACTTACAGTGTTTGTTGAATGAATGAAGTATTTTAATATCAGTCTGTTTAATTCTTGTCATAGGGGTGCAGAGGACCAACACTGTCATGTCCTGGTAGGGCTTTGTCTGTTCTGGGGTCCCAGAGGATTGACCCGACTTAATCAGCTGATTTGATTGCTCTGTAACTCACTTTCCACAGCATTTATTCTTACTTTCCCATTTGAATTGGAATAGCGGTGGTGGAAAGAGCAACACTTGGGAGTCAGTCTCCCCAGGGCTCCAGTCAGTGTGGCCCAACTGAGAAGTCACCCTTCCCCCTTGTTGAATTAGGATGTGTAAGGACAGCACCCAACATGCTTTGTGGCCCAAAGTAAGTTTTTGGTAAATCTTGCTGTCTTTGCCCTGTCTTCTATGAGGAAAGTGATGGCAAAATAGAAGTTTGAACTAGGTTTGAACCTTCTCTGGCATCTTTATCTGCATCAGATCCTTCAGTGTTCATCTTGCTCTGTGCACTGCTGTGAAAATCACCCCTTTCTGTGCCACTTGATCCTTTTCCTGAGCTTCCCTGTGCCCCTTACTTTGCCTCATAGCCCCATTATTATCTTTGGTGCATCTGTCCCTTTGAGCTCACTGTGTAGATAGATATTTTATTTGGATATCTCTCCTTTCCTGCCTTTTTGGGGATACCTTGCTATGATATTACAAGAATTTCAGTTTAAAATGAATTTATCTTTTTCTCTCCGATAATTCCCAGACACCACTTCGACTGTAATGTAGATTTACATGTCTTTCCTACTGTCTTCTATAATGTTTGCATTGCAGTTTGATCTGAGCATTTTTCTCCCTTCCCTGTAACTTTTAAGTTCAAAGCTTGCTTAGGCTGCTTTACAATTCTCTCTGCAAATGTGTTCTTCTCTGTATCATGTGATCATGCTGTGTGCATGCTGTATAGGCCAGTGCCTGCAGGTGTCTGGGCTGTTTCGTTTGTGGAGTATTTTTCTGTCTTCTCATTCGCACTTTTGCTATTTTAGTCACTTCCAGCTCCTCTAAAGAATGGGAAGCTTACCCAAAGCTGTTTTCAAGTTATTACTAATTCTGGTAAAAGATTCACTGAGGACAGCAGTGATAATTTTCTTTTAACTTAGGTTTGTAGATTACCTATGACAGTGGTTCTCTACCCTGAAAGGATGGAGGCATAGGAGCCAAGGCGTGTAATTAGAGTTGCCTGAGATGCTTTCTCAAAATCCATGTGCCCCATCCCTGTCCCACCCATTTTGCCCAGTGGTAGAGTGGAAGTTGTCTGTTTTAAGAAATCTTTCTAGAATATTTTATTTATCACTTTATTACAAAAAAAATTTTTTTTGTGAGGGAGTAATTAGGTTTACTTATTTGTTTTATTTTTAGAGGAGGTCTTGGAGATTGAACCCAGGACCTTGTATGTGCTAAGCATGCGCTCTACCACTTGAGCTATATTATCCTCCCTTTCTAGAATATTTTATAGCTTTTTACCCGGTGTCTCTTGCCCCCTCTTAGTTGAAAAACACTCATTTGTTGATTTGCTAGTTACAAAAATCTGGTCTGCCAGTATCATGCTTATTTGAGAGTTGGTTATTTGTTACATTTCCAAAAAATAAAATTTCCACATATAGTTCATTTTGTTTGAAACTAATGTAAGGATTTATTTATCAGGTCATTTTTCAAATCAAAAGGTAAGGAAATGCAGTTTTAATGAATCCTAAATTTGTTGAATATATGCACTTTTCCTGTCCTTTAAATATTCAGTTAAATACCAGTTAGTTAAAATATAATTACTTATAGACATGTTGCTGTGGATTGGATGAACTTCAGAATGCTGGAAGCAATATTCACAGTTAATACAGAACAGTTAAAATGATTAATGGTATTTGTGGGAAATATTTTGAGAATAGAGCAGATTGGAGATAGAGTGAAATTCAGAATCAGAAAGATTAGGTTTGAATTTGTACCTCTGGCACCTACCTACTAGCTCTTTTGGGCCATGTAGTTAGTCCCTTGGGGTCTCAGTTTTGTCCTCTGTGGAAGGTTGAGGCCTCTGTCTCATAAGGTTGTTGTGAGGATCAAATAAAGTCATTAATGTGACAGTTCCCAGCACCAAGACATTCAGTTTAAGTATTAAGTGAATCTAAATCTAACGCATATACATCATTTTAAACCTTGTGTGTGTATGTGCACATGTGTTAAGTGAATATGGGAAATGAGTAGGGAATTAAGTTTACTGTGTTCTTAGATTTTGGAGGAGGGTGACTTCTGAGTTTAATGGTGTGAATATATGTGAGTATTCCAGAGGATACTGTTTAAAATTATTTTTTTGGTTCTATTGAACCAAGAGTCTTTCAAACCATATACACAGGATTGAAAAAAAAGTGCAATATTAATTCTACAGTGTTGCAGTCATTGCAGAATTTTTCTTTCCTTCTTACATTGTTTTCCTTGTGCTAGATCAGTTCTGGAGACCCACTTAGTTCTTACCAAGGCTAATGCCTGAACAGTGATGAATACACCTACACAGATTTTCCTTCCAAATGAAAGCTAAATACTAATATTGAAGTCCTGTTTTATGCCCTTATCAGGAAATGTTGAATTTAGTGCCTTACTGTGAAATGTAAAATTTGTGGAAGGCAAGTAGTTTTCTTAATGATATGAGTCACTGAATATATATACTACATGTTAGATGCTTTATGTACATTATCAATGATATTACAAGAAACTACAGAATATAAATATATAAAATATATATTTATATGATTAATGATTTATAATTTATATATAATATTTATATAATATACTATTCTATATAATTTATATAATATACATTTGTAAAATTTATATGTAGTATTTATATAATTTATATTTATAATATTATTTACATATTATATATTACATATATACATATATAAAAATATAAAGTATGCAGCTTTACAGGTAAGGAAACTGAGGCTCAGAAGGATAAATACATTCCCCAAGGTCAGAGAACTATTAAGAAAGAGAACCAGAAAGCAAGCTCAGATTACTCTAACTAACCCAGCTGTGGTATGAGCTGCCTAGTCACTAGGGTGAATCAAGGGAGTGTGCTTTAAGGTATAAAAAAAAGTTGGAAATAAAGCAGAGGGCACTTCTGGCCTTTGGGGGAGAAGAAGCTTACAGGACAATCAGATAAGGCATCTGTTCTCAGGAAGCTGGAAAAGGCGCTGTCATTGATTCATCCTGGCCCAGCTGGCTGCAAGACCCTGGAAACCTCTGGCAGTCTCTCTTTTTCCCCAAGCTCTCTCTTTTTTTTTTTTGTTGACTGTTACAAGATTCTCCAGATATTTCTGAAGGCATTGCTTATTGCTTAGAACTGTACACTTAACCCCTCTACCCCAGTTCTACTGTCCAACCCCTCACCCCCAAAGCAGACACAGAAACACACCACAGGGTTGTTGTGAGGATGAATGAGTTCATACGTGTAAGGGGTTTAACACAGTGTCTGCTACATAGTAAGTACTCAATAAATGTTGACTACCATTATTTTTATCGTTAACAGAATTAGTATTAGTGGTGGTGGTTGTAGTGGTAGATGATTCAGTGGTTCTAGGACACCTTCCTCAAGGACCAGCGTGTTTCCTGCCCAGGCGCTGGTTTTGTGAAGTTCATTGCACAGAGTCCCAGACGTGGGCATGCTCAGTAAGATGTACAGGACAGACGGAGAGAGGGTCAGTAAGGGAATGATTGTTTCCACACCAAGTTTGCCCGAAAGTTTTCTCTGGGCCCTAGTTCCTTGTTATCAGTCACAGAAACCGACCACGAGTCCACTTCCAGACCACATCTTTCTGCTTATTTCTTTTCTTTCCTTTTATCTGTGTAGAACATTAATAGTATTGGAGTAACTAACAGGGCTACAAAAATTTATTTTTTTTAATTTGGTGGTTTGTAGCTTATACTTGGCCTTCATGCTGGGTTCCTGGTCCCCAGCTCCACTGAAGGGTTCAGTGGTTACTCTACCTGCAAAGGCCTCCCTGGTCCCTTGTTACGCACTCCCCCAACGTTTTTTTTCTGTTTAATATTTTTTCTGGTATCCCTGTATATTGTTCATTTCAGCACATGTATTGACTTTAGCTTTTTGCTTTTAACGTTTCTTACCTAATTCTTGTGTTCGGTTATGTTTCCTGATTTGAACTATGTTTTGTATAGCAACAGAATTTAACAATGTGGAAAAAACTATTGGAAGATACATTACTTCATAAAACTTTCCACAGACCCAGCAGAATAGAACCCAGGACTGGAGGTTCTTTAACTCTTACCTTAGGAGAAGGTATTCCTACTTGTCCTCTCTCCCTTGATCCATAACATTAGATTTCGATTATCTTAGTTAAGAGTGTTTGGTCCTTACTTTTTTGAGTGGGGCAAATGATAACACCTGCAATCTTTGTCATCTCTTCTATTTTATAACATTAAAAAAGGCTTTAGTGTAATTTCTAATCTTCTCTTTCTTAAAAATATAAATGTACAGGAAACAAAGGATAATTTGGGATTTGGGGATTATTTTGATTATATGAAATGGACTTCTTAATAAACAATATTTATTGTACTTCTCTCAATTCAAAAGGAATTTGCATTTGTTCCAGAAAATAAAATACTAAAAAGTAGAAGAAAAAAATTAAAATCATTTAATTTTTACACCCAGAAATGACTGTAGTTAAACTGTTGCTGTATTTCCCTCTAGTCTACATTCAACTTTCAGTTTTATGTAATTTTATAATGCATTTTTACAATTATATATTCATTAGCTCAAGTTTATATGTTCTTTAAAAATTTTTTTACTAACACTATAATATTCAGATGAATCAATGAAACAAAATAGGGAGCATAAACCCATGTCCTCTTGCATAGAAGAGTGGCAACACGCAGTGGAAGAAGAGGAAATAATATTTTAAAGACAGCACTAGGGCAGGTGGTTAATTACTTAGAAAATTAACATAACATCTTTTCCCTCTTTTCCATACACCAAAATATATCTATGAAACATTTGATATGGGAATGGGGAGCTACTTCTTGAAGAACAGAAAAGTAGTCAACTAATCACAAAAATAAAACAGAATAGATTTGATGACAAAAATAGAAAACTATTCCAAAAAGAGAGTTGGCAGGTCATGAAAAGTACTTGTATTAACAAAAATTTCCCTTAATACTCAAAGTGAGTAGCAGAACACCTCAATTTTTTAAATACGCAGAAGATACCAAAAATTCAAAAATACAAATAAACAATGTATGAAGTAATGTTTAAGCTCATCAAAAATACAACTAAAACAGTAAGATACTATTTTTTACCCACTAGAATTTTTTCTTTTCTTTTTTAAATTGAGGTATTATTGACCTGCAACACTATATTAGTTCTGGGTGCTCAACATAGAGATTTCATACTTCTATACATTACAAAACGAACACCATAACAAGTAGTTACCATCTATCACTATACAAAGGTGTTACAGTAATATTGACCATATTCCCCATGCTGTATATACATTTCATTCCTGTGGCTCATTTATTTTAGTAGCTGGAAGTTTGTACCTCTTCGTCTCCCTCACTTATTTTATTTATTCCCCTCCTTCCCCAACCCCTCTGGAAAGCACCTGTTTGTTCTCTGTATCTGTGAGTATTTTCTGTTTTGTTGTTGTTCAGTTGTTTTCTTTTTTAGTTTCCACATATAAGTGAAATCATATGGTATTTGTCTTTCTCTGTCTGACTTATTTCACTTAACATAATACCCTCTAGGTCCATCCATGTTGTTACAAATGGCAAGATTTTATTCTTTCTATGGCTGAGTAATATTCCATTGTGTGTGCATATATGTGTGTGTGTATGTGTACATGTACACACTATATCTTTTATTTATTCATTTAATGATGGGCACTTAAGTTGTGTCCATATCTTGGCTATTGTGAATAATGCTGTAATGAACATAGGGGTGCATATATCTTTTTGAATTAGTGTTTCTGTTTTGTTTCGGTTTTTTTTTGGAAAAATACCCATAAGTGGAATTGCTGGATCATATGGTAGTTCTTTTTTAAATTTTTTGAGGACCCTCTATACTATTTTCTAGTTTCAGACTGTTGTGGTCAGAAAACATGCTTGATATGATTTCAGTCTTACGTTTACTGAGATTTGTTTCATGGTCGAGCATGTGGTCTATCCTAGAGAATGTTCTATTGCACTTGAAAAGAATGTGTATTCTGCTGCTTTTAGGTAGAATGTTCTATGTATACCTACTAAGTCCATTTCATTTAATTTGTCTTTTAAAGCCAATGTTTCCTTACTGATTTTCTGTCTGGATGATCTGTCCATTTATATAAGTGGGTGTTAAAGTCCTCTACTGTTACTGTGTTACTGTCAATTTTCCCCTTTATATACTAATATTTGCTTACATATTTAAGTGCTCTTATGTTGGGTACATATATATTTACAGTAATATCTGCTTTTTGAATTGATCCTTTGATCGTTATGTAATATCTTTCTTTGTCTCTTGTTACAGTCTTTGTTTCTAAAGTTTGTTTTGTCTAATATAAGCATTACTGCCCCAGCCTTCTTTTTGTTTCCATTTACATGGACTACCTTTTTCTATTTCTTCACTTTCAGTCTGTGTGTGTCTTTAGTTCTGAAGTGTGTCTCTTGTAGACATCATATATATGGGATTTTTTTTTATTCATACAGCCACTCAATGTCTTATGATTAGAGAATTTAGTCCACTTATATTTAAATAATTATTGACAGGTGTATGCTTATTGCCATTTTGTTAACTGTTTTCTGGTTGTTTTTGTAGTTGTATTTTGTTGCTTCTTCCTTTGCCCTCTTCCCTTATGATTTGATGACTATTTTTATTTTATGTTTGGATTCCTTTCTCTTGTGTGTGTGTATCTATTATAGATTATTGATTTGTAGTTATGAGGTTTATATGTAACAACCTATATTTACACATGATTATTTTAAGTTGATGATCTCTTAGGTTCAAAGACATTCTAACTACCCATCTTAATCCCACACCCCCAGCAATGTTTAATGTTTTTGGTGGGTGAGCCTTGGTCCTGTCGCAGTGGCAGCAGGTCTCAGACAGTCCAGACAATCCAGGGTTTAATGCTGACCTGCTGTTGGGCAAGGCTGTGTCCTGGCATGGGTGGCTGCACAGTTTGGTCAGTCGTTGGGCTGGTGCCAGCCCACTGGTGGATGGTATTGGATCCTAGGGTGGCTCTCTGTGGTGCATGGAGCTGGTGTTGGTCCAATGCATGGTAGGGTTGAGTCCTCACTTGCTGAAGTGGGTCCCACTCAGGCTTACTTCAAATTACTGTCTCTGCACTGGGTTTGGGAGCACATGAGATTTTGTGTATGTTGTTTAAGAGTGGTGTCTGTTTCCTACAGCCCTCTGACTCTCCTTTCCTCTATACAAACCTTGGTGGCCTTCAAAGCCAGATGTTGTAGGGGCTTGTCTTCCAGGTACAGGGTCTCTGAGATAGGGGCCTAGTATGGGTCTCAAATCCTTCTCTCCTTAGGGAGAACCTCTGCAATTGTGATTTTCCTCCCATTTGTGGGTCACCTACCCAGGGGTATGGATCTTGCCTGTACCTGTACTTCGTCCATGCCCCCCTACTCATCTCACTGTGATTCCTTCTTTGTCTTTAGCTGTGGAAAATCTTTTCTGCTATTCTTCAGGTTATTCTCATCAATAGTTGCTCTGTAAATAGTTGTAATTTTAGTGTGTCCATGGGAGGAGGTAAGCTCAGGATCTTCCTTCTCTGCTGTCTTGGCCACACCTTGTGTGTGTGTGTGTGTGTGTGTGTGTATTCATTTTTATAATTATATACTTTATCTGCATCTATTGAGATGGTTGTGTGATTTTTGTACTCTCTTTTGTTGATGTGGTGTATCACATTGATTGATAGTGTATGAGCTATCCTTGTGTCCCTGGGATGAATCCAACTTGATCATAGTGTATGTTCTTTTATATGCATTGTGGGATTTGGTTTGCTAGTATTTTGTTGAGAATTTTTTCATCTATGTTCATCAAAGAAATTGGCTTGCAATTTTCTTTTTTGGTAGTGTCTTTGTCTGGTTTTGGTATCAGGGTGACGATGACTTCATAGAATGAGTTTGAGAGTGTTTCCGCCTCTTCAGTCTTTTGGAAGAGTTTGGAAAGGATTGGTATAAATTCTTTGTATGTTTGGTAGAATTCCCCAGTAAAGCCATCTGGTCCTAGACTTTTGTTTGCAGGAAATTTTTTTTTATTACTGATTCTGTTTTACTTCTAGTGATCAGTCTGTTCAAATTATCTATTTCTTCTTGATTCAGTTTTGGTGGTCTGTATGTTTCTTCTAGGTTGTCCAATTTGTTGCCATATAGTTGTTCATACTCTTTTTTTCCTTTTTCATATTTTCTTTAGTGTCGGTTATAATTTCTCCTCTTTAATTTCGTATTTTGTTTGTGTCCTCTCTCTTTGCTTCTTGGTGAACCTGGCCAGAAGTTTCTTGATTTTGTTTACTCTTTCAAAAAAACAAGCTCTTGGTTTGATTAATTTTTCTATAGTCTTTTTAGTCTCTATTTTGTTTATTTCCTCCCTGATCGTTATGTAATTATACACTTCATATATGATTATATAATCATTAACTAAAGTTTATGTATAAAATATAATTCATGTTATATAACAGCATTCCAGTAATTTTTTGGTACAACTTTGTCAAAACAATTTAAAAATTAATTATTAAAAAAACTAAAATACATAATTTCTGATTATAAAATACACATAGATCATGAATAATGTGAGTCCTATAATTCCTCAATTCCCACTGTTAATATATTTGTAAGCAATTTTTTTTAAAATTCATGTATGAGTAGATTGGTGAAATATTTGTTCATCTGTGATTAATTTGTGATGGAATACGGAATACGATGTTCTTTGCTCTTAGGCTTATTCAAATATGCAGTGAACCAGACTATGTTTTGTGAAATAATATTTCAATATTTTTCTTCATGCTTTAGGTATGTATTCTTTTTGGATCCATGCAATCTGGACTTGATAAACCGGAAAATTAAGTCTGTAGCACTGTGTGTCGCAGCATGTCCAAGACAAGAACTGAAAACCCTAAGTGATGTTCAGAAGTTTGCAGAGATAAATGGTGAGACATTAGGCCATCCGAGTACATACCCTAATCACTTACTTTCACTATTAAATAATATGTTTGCCTTTCAATATAAATTTGTCATAGTGTTAAATAAATAATCAAAGAATCTTAGAAGAAGAGAAGTGAAAGTACTTTTGAAGTTCTTGATACAGAATATTACAGTCACCTAGGGAGCTCGTTGAAACTCCAGATTCCTGGGCCACACCCAGGGAAATTCTAATTCAGTAAGGCTTTGGGCTCTGGAAATGTGTTTTTTGGTTTTTTTTTTGGTTTTTTTTTTAACGAATGTTTCAGGTGATTTTGATGTAGCCTGTTTGAGTATTTGGGAATTATTAGACTACTCTATGTGAAATGTTGGGTTTTTCTTCCTCTTTCTAAGTGTAAGTTAACAATATTTCAATTAGTCTATTTTATTTTTACCCTTGGATAACAGTATAATATGTATCTATTATTAGAAATTTGAAAAGTGAAGAAAAAATAATGAAGAGGTTAAAACCAAAATTCCACCATTTTTTAATGTGTTGGTGTATATATAATTTTGTGTCTTGCTTTTTTAATTAAATATTATGTCTTAACCATTTCTGTAAGAAATAATTTTTTAGACACTTTGAGGTTAAACATGTGGGAATTAGCTGAGAAAACAAGCACAGTCCATTTCCTGAGCTCTAGTACTTTCTCTTGGGTTGCTGATCTCCAGGTGCTTTCCTCAGCTCCAAATGACTCACATCAGTTCTCTTCAGAGAATTTTTTTTTTTAAATCGCTCTTCGTAGAGGGCTGCATACTGATAGTCCTTCAAGCCTGTATTTTTCCATGAGGTTTTGTGTTTGTATTTTGTGTGTAAGAATCCTCGGAGCTGTCTCAGCCCTGCCCAAAGTCACAGGCTAGTTCTAGCCTTGGAATAAGGGCTGACTCGGGCCTCCACCTGGTGTAACTGCTGGCTGGGTGGAGAAACAGCCTGGGGCATAGCGATACACACACCTGCATGGCTCCAGAGGGTTTCAGATGTGGGTGCTAGCCTTCTGAGAGCAGAAGGACTGCAGCTTCCAGACTGGTAGTTTTCCTGTTCCATCGCTGTGTGCCCTCAGCATAAGATAGTGGGAAGAGCATGGGATTGATTCGGATCTGAATTCTGATTCTGCCTCTGTCATTGAGTGGCTCTGTAATGAGGGACAGAAAGTGTAGCTTCTCTGAGCCTAGATTTCCTCATTTGAAAAAAAATGTAGATTTAAAATAATGCCCCTCTCTTAGGTTGTTGTGAGGATTAAATGAAATGATGAATGAATACTGGGCACTTGGTGGGCACTGAATAAAGAGGTGCCAGCTACTCTTTGAGATCTCATTTTCTAGCCTCACAAGATGGTATCCTCACATGTGTTGATTTGCTGAGTCTGATACCAGAACTATCAGCTCTGTTGTTATTAAGTTTCTTAGGGAGGAGTGAGTTATTCCTTAAGGGTTTTCCTAAAATATTAGACAACGTGAGCATACACAGTGTACTTTGGGACGTGGTATCATTGAGTGGTTAAGATTATGGGCTCTGGAGACAGATTATCTGGGTTTAAGTGTTGGTCATACTGCTCAGCAGCCGTGAGACCCTGTGCAAGTTGTTTTATCTCTCCATACTTCAATTCCCCAGCTATGAAACAGGGATAATATTTGTACCTAAACTACCTCGAAGACTTGTTACGAGCAGTTAATGCATAAAAAATGATTAGAACAGTGTTTGACAAGTAAAAGTTGTTCCAAAAAAGAAGTGTTGACCGCTGCTGTTATGTTGTTGTTGTTGTTATTTTTTCTACCAATGAACTGTAATACCCTTTCCGCCTCCAGTCTCTTTCTAACTTCTAGCTCCCTTTCTAACTAATTAGCTCCCATATTAATATTCTTACAGCTTCAATCCTGTTAGTCTCTTCCTCAGAAATCAGTGGTAAAAAAAAAAATCTATATGTCTTACTCTGGCATTCAGAATTATTATCTAGTAAGGAGCTCCCTCCTAACATGTTCTCTTGGACCTACTGGATGTAAGTCTTGGTCCGTTGAACCTGACATGTCATCAGGAGGACCAGAAGAGAGCTAGTTCCTTGTCGGCTGCATTGCCTGCGGTGATGCTCCTTTGGGAAGAAATGCCCCTTGTTGTCCCGCTTTCATGCTTTGTTTCAAGGCCCCTGTCCTTGTAAGTGAGTGTGATACTGAGTATAGCCTATTAAGATCCTGTTAAGAAGACCCTTCTGATGAGTTTTGCAGCTTTGTTTTACCCATCATGTCTTGTACAAAGTAGGTATTCAAGAATATTAATGAATAAACATTAATTCAGAAAGGCAGAACTTTTGGATTTGTTCCTGGCTACAAAGGCACGCTTAGACTTTTGAGGCAGTTGTTTGCAAAATAAGTTAACGGATTAGGCATTTTAAAAAAATAATAATAACAGCATCAAGAAGCACAGCAAAGGGGGATGGAGAAGATAATAATTTTAAAAGGCAAGTAGAAAATTACAAAATTATGTTAGAGAGGGAGCCTTTGGTGCAGGGGCCTAAACACCTTAATTTTAACAGCAACCTGAAGTGGAAATTTCTGAGTTTCTCAAAAGAATCTATACTGTTCTTTAGATTGGTAACTTAAAACTGGTGGTACAAATTGATTTGGAAGCAGATGATTTTTATTTGTTATCTATGTCCATTTGTTGTTACAGCCATATTTCTGTTAGAAAATACACAGCTCTTTGACTTCAAATATATGGATCTCAATCATTAATTTCAAAGAGGAGTATCTTTAAGAGATAATTTAGGTTTAAGTGGGAAATTTCCAAATCTGTAAGAGAATTAAAAGTCCATGAAAGAGCCATCCTGCATGAGCAAACTGTAAAGCTCCCAGAAGAAAACATAAGGGAAAACTTCTTGACTTTGGATTTGGCACTAATTTGTTGAACATGAACCAAAAGAATAGGCAACAAAAGAAAAACTAGATAAATTGGACTCATCAAAATTTAAAACTTCTGTGCCTCAAAGGTACAATCAACAGAGTGAAAGGCAACCCATGGAATGGGAGAGAATATTTGCAGTCTTGTGTCTCTGATAAGGGGTTGATACCCAGAGTATATGAAGAACTCTTACAACTCAACAACAAGAAAAAAAACATACAGCCTGATTTAAAAATTAGGGAAAGGACTTGAGTAGACCTTTATCCAAAGATGTATGGATGGTCAGTAACAAGAATGTGAAAAGATGCTGAAAATCACTGATCAGAAGGGAACTGCAAATTAAAACCACAGTGAGGTACCACCTCACACTCATTGGGATGGCTACTGTAAAAACAGCAACAACAAAACCCAGAAAATAACAAATGTTGGTGAGGATATGGAGAAATTGGAATCCTTGTGCACTGTTGGTACGAGTGTAAAATGGTGTATCTGCTATGGAAAACAGTATGAGTTTTCTCAAAAAATTTTAAATGGAATTACCACAGAGGATTTTTGGGGCAGTGAAAGTACTTTGTATGATACTATAATAATGGACATGTTATTTTGTATTTGTCCATGCCCATAGAATGTACAGCACCAAGAGTGAACCCTGATGTAAACTGTGGACTTTGGGTGATTATGATGTGTCAGTGTAGGTTTATCAGTTGTATCAAACCTACCACTCTGGTGGGAGAATGTTGACAATGGGGGAGGCTATGCATATTTGGTGAGTATGAGGTATGTGGGGGGATCTCTGTACCTTCCTCTCAGTTTTTCTGTGAACCTAAAAGTGCTCTAAAAAAATTAAATCTTTGAAGAAAATTTGATTGCTATTTGAACCATAAATCCCACTTTTAAGCATATACCCAAAAGAAAAAGGATTTCAAAGAGATATTTGCACACTCACGCTCACTGCAGCAATATTTTGCCAACAGATGGACGAAACCTAAATGTCCATTGACAGATGAATGGATAAAGAAAATGTGGTAGATACATACAATGGAATATTAGTCAGTCTTAAAAAATAAGGAAATCCTCTCATATGCTATAAAATGGATGAACCTTGAGGACATTATGCGAGGTGAAGTAAGCCAGTAACAAAAAGACAAATGCTGCATGATTATACTTACATGAGGTATCTAAAGTGGTCAGACTCCGTAAATGTAGAATGGTGGTTGCTAGAGGTTGAGGGGAGGGGGAAATGGGAAAATGGTGTTTAGTGGATATAGAGTTTCAGTTTTGGAAGATGAAAAATTTCTAGAGATCTGTTGCACAATAATGTGTATATAGTTAACACTACTGAACACTTAAAAATGGTTAAGATGGTATATTTTACGTTACGTGTTTTTATCACTTTTTTTAAAATAAGGAAATTCTGACAAATGCCACAATATGGATAGACATTGAAGACATTATGCTAAATGAAACAAGCCAGTCACAAAAGGACAAATACTTTATGATTCCCTTATATGAGATACTTAGAGTAATCCAGTTCACAGAGACAGAAAGCAGAATGGTGGTTGCCAGGGGCTGTGGAGTGAGAGAAATGGGAAATTACTGTTTTATATGTAAAGAGTTTCAGTTTTGCAAGATGAAGAGATCTGGATATGGATGATGGTGATGGTCGCACAACATTGTTAACGTGCTTAATGCTTAACAAAATTTTTATTTTGTGTATTTTACCACAATTTACAAGTTCCTGAAAGAGAAGAAATAGAAAACAAACTTATGGTTATCAAGGGGGGAAGAGGGTTGGCAGGGATAAATTGAGAGTTCAAGATTTGCAGATACAAACTACTATATATAAAGTAGATAAACAAGTTTATACTGTATAGTGCAGGAAACTATATTCAATATCTTGTAGTCACCTATAATGAAAAGGAATATATGTATGTACATGTATGACTGAAGCATTATGCTGTACACCAGAAATTGACACAACATTGTAACTGACTTTACTTCAATTAAAAAAAAATTTCCTGAAAGAGAAAGATCCTGTTTTGGGTAGTCACGTTTTAAATGATCATTTAAACCTTACTTTAAAATGCAAGGTAAAATAGCATTTTTCTTACCAGGATGAAAAGATAATATAAATCGTTCTCAGAGTTTTAAGTTTCCATGACAACATTTGAAAGTACTTTTTAGCACTTAACCATCCATTCGTGTGAACTTTTATTACCTCTGCAAATTGTTTAAAATCTTTATAAGGGAAAGCTCTTGGTTCTTGTAGTAATGTAAGAGATGCATTTATTAGAAAAAAATAATATTTCCTCAATTCTTTGTTTCTTTTAGACAAGAAAGAGGAATTTTCTTGGACACTTAAGTTTGTGGGGTGCTTCTGTCAAGTATGTCTGACTAGAATAGAAGGGTTGGAGGAAATAGCTGGAAATTAGATTGGTTATGTGGAGATGCTGCCATATTACAAAGAGCTTTGAAAGGCAGAAGACTTCAGATGAATGTAAAAGTCTAAATTCTAGTTCATGGATCGAGTGGTAGGTTTACAAATGTGCATTTTATTATTATGGTTCATAGTTTATATATGACACAAAAATCATAAATATATGATGTAGAGAATAAAACAATTTAACAATTGCCTTTAAAGAGTTAGAGTCGCCAGATACCATAAGCACTCAGTATGAAACTTCTTTGGCTCTTTGTTTATTGTCTGGCTGCAGTAGTGCATGAGTTTCCTAGGGGCAGGATCATGCTCTATTCATCTCTGACTATCCAAGCCTGAATGTAGGACCTCACATAGCAGCTATTCATGTTTTTTGAAAGAATGATAGACTGAATTTCCCTCTTCATCTCTATTGCCACTTAATAATTTCTCATTCTCTCAACACATTTTATCGTTTGCTCAATTCTGCATCCATGTGAGTTACCACCAGCAGGTAAATTGTTTAGCGTCTGTCTGACTAGAGTTGCTGTGAAATCAGTTCTCTTTATTCATCTCTAAATAATTCATCTTCCTCACTCATTTATCTCTCTTACACACACTCTCCAAGTGATTATTCATGCCTTTTCTTCTCTTAAGCTCTCTTGTTCTTCCTGTTTCCTAACCTTATGCCCTACAGAGAAAACTGAAACCATCTGGTGAGAGCTCCCATCTGAGTTCTTATTTTCAGCAGAGCATGAATCCACCAATTTTCCTGCCCTCCAGCTTCTGATTAACAGATTTCTTTCCTCCTTTATTATCATTTCTGAAAGCTCAAATAATATATACATTGTTAGGGGAAAAGGAATCACTCTCCCTCTGATGCTCACTTGAGCTTTACATGAGACCTTCGTCTCAGCCCAGCTAGACCACGATAGGTGGTAAAGTGAAGGGAGGATAAAGTCTGCTCAGATAATTCTTCCTCTCCTCTCCCCTCTCCCTAATTCTGGCTCTACTAATCATCTCTGGCCCATAGTCCAGTCTACACTGTACTCCACTGTCCCTGTGTTCAGCATGGGCATCTGTGTCTGTACAGTTAAGTCAGACTTGAGCCCTGCATTTTGTTTCAGCATATCATGTATTGGTGCACTTTGTGCCGTGCACTGTGGCAGATGCTTTTCATGTGGTTATATTCTTTGCACGTGCAGTCTACATTCTAAACAGAAGTTTAGAAATGAGAATCCCCTGTAAGTTGCGGGCTGACTGTGTGTTTTCAGTTGGTATTAATATTTTACATGGAATTCCTTATTATCTTTTGTATTACTCTTATCAAAGTATAACATGCTGTATATTTTGTTTTCTGTAACACAGTAGTACAATGGCAGAGATCTTATTTTCCTTTTGTATGTGTCCCATTTATAGTGTGTGAAAAAGCACCCCCATTTAAGAGTGCTCCTTCAGTGTGCTGTATTTTGTATAAATTCTGAGAGCTTTATGACAGCCATTTGGACCAGGTTCACATTTTAAGTAGAGCCATACATTTTGGTGCTTTCTCAGTGGTCACTGATGAAAACCTTGAAAGACTGTGTGATCCATCCAGATAAAATATGTGAATACTAATAAGGCTTTTGATTATTGTTATCTAGTTGTGAGGTTTAGAGTCAGTATGAATAGACGATCAGATTATTACCGTCTTTCTTACCAGTCAGTAACACTGTAACCTAATCCACAGAGTTAATATGGATTCTTTTTGGCCACAGTGAATCAGAAGATTGGACTTGACATCATTTATAAATGAATGAAATGAACAACCCTAGCAACTGGTTTAATTGCCTCTAAGGCAGAGACCAGCAAGGGAAACCTGATTGTTAAAAAAGGAAGTAAAAAATCCTTAAATTTGTTGATGGAATTTTAAGTACTTCCTTTAGTCAACAAATAATTAATTAGTTCTCATTAAGTATGTGCCAGAGAGACAAAAACAAGATGTAGTTTCCATGTTTTAGGAGCTTGCATTAGAGTAGATGGTCCAACTACTCTTTGTCCTCCACAGTACCTAGTGGAAGTCTTGTACATAGATGTCCAGAGTTAATTCACTCAGCAAATACTTGCTGTGTGCCCAGTATGTGCCAGTAGTGGTTGATAGATGATGTCATATCTCCAACCGATTAGTGTTGCTTCTTGAGAATTGCCAATATGTCCATGCTATTCATTGGTTACTGGAAATTGAAATTGGAAAATTGTCTTGCTGTCTTCTGACATATAAATGTATAATGCTTTCCTAATTGAAGAGAAAGGGATTAAGTTCATTGAACTTAACATAGCATTGTAATTTGTTTTTTCATAATGAAAACTTCTGCACTGAAAGATTTTCTTTTTTATTAACTACAGTCTTCTAAAGCATGCTTGTTAAGGAATCTTTTTCCCTTAACTTTAGTGTATCCTACAAATTTTACTGTGGTAGCAAGTTAAACAAAATTTTAAAACAAGATTCAGCCCCCAACTTACCAACTCTTTGTTTCAAATAATTTGATGTTTTAGACCAGTGGTGCTTGACTAAGGGCAATTTTGCACCTGCCATTGATGCCTGTACACCACCAGGACATTTTGTAGTATCTGGAGACATTTTCGATGGTCACGACTGGGTGAGGGGTTACAGGGAGCTGCTGGCATCTAGTGGATAAAGACCAGAGGTGCTGCTAAACATCCTGCAGACAGCCCCCTACAGCCAAGAATTGCCTAACCCAGAATGTCAATGCCACAGTTTAGAAATTTTGTTTTAGATAGTATATTTTGTAGTGAATAGTGAAAATTATATAAACATTATATATAACATGAACACCAAAATATGAGATTAAAAATAAGTCTTTCTTTTTCTTTTTAAATCAGGTTGTCTGTTTTATTCAACAGATGGCTTTTGAGTACTGTCTGTGTGCCAGGAGTTAGGAGTTCTTGATATTTTGAAGACATATGGTCCCAGTTCTCAAAGAGCTCACATTCTAAAAATAGAGATGATATGTAAACTAAAAATTTGCATGATAATATGCTAAGTTTTATAACAGAGCTAAGCAAAAATTAGTTTGCCTTGGGTGCATCAGAGAAGACTTGATGGAGGAGATGAAGCTTGAGTAGTTTGTTGAAATTCTGCTCAAACTTTGAACATTCACTCAGATGCTAATTAAGAAAGGACAGCCCAAGAAGAGGGGACAGCATATGAAAAAGCCTGGAAGCTTGTTAAACAGGAAGAATTGTAGGTAGTTTATTATATGAGGCTGTAGTTTTCGGGAGAGACCTGCTTTAAGAGGGCCTTGAAGCCAAGGAGTTTGGAATTTGTCCTGAGGGCTGGGGTGTGATACAACTAATGACCAGTTTTCAGAAATCATTCTGATGGTTGTATACAGCATGGAGGTGAGAAACCCTTCGGGAGGGTAGTTTAACTGACCCAAAAAGAGGTCATGATGGTCTGAAATAAAACAGAGAAGTCTGATTGTCAGGACTTGGTATGTTGAATGTCTTGAATCCTGTGGGAAGACTGTGGGTAGATAAAGAAGGTAGAAGATGACTTCCACGCTTCATCTTGGGGATTTCATGGATGGTGGAGCCATTAACCAGGGTAGAATAAACATGGGAGGGGGCAGAGCAGATTTGGAGAGTGAGTGATGAAATTTATTTTTAAACGTGTTATTTTTGCAGTATCTGTGGAACATATGGTTTTTGAACTTAATTGAATACATGTCTGATTATGATTATTAGGAATGACACAGAAGAAGTATTGTGACCTAGGAGTAAAGAATTCTAAGTTTGCCAGTGTTGGCTTTTAAGGCCTTGGAAGTATGACTTACTTTTTCATCTGTAATATTTTGAGCATGGTGATGGAAACATACCTTTTAGGGGAGTTGTTATAAGTGACATTGAGCAAAAGAATAAATAATTGACTATTATAAGGCATTTGAAATATTACGTAGTTAAACATTCTGGGGGCTATAGCAATCGTTTACCAAGATAAATGTTTTTATACCCAAGTTAGGTTCCTAAGATCACTCATTTTGATGGCATTTGAATAACACTGGCTGAGTTGCATGGATTGCCTCTGGTGTGGTTTAGATAAGCTTTTGTTGTTTGTTTTAGACTTTTCATTACTCTAGCATGGTTTTTCTCTGCTTTTTGTATTTGAAGAAAACCATTGTCTTGCTGTTTATAACCAAACATCGTGGGCTAAATATTGTTTATACTGCTACTATTACAAAGATAAAATAGATACTGCCTTAAAAGTGTTCACAGAAAATGCATTAGCTAATAAACATGAAAAGAAAAACGATTGTAAAACATTGGCCATTTCTGGGTTGTTTTAATGTTCTTCACTGAGGATTCTCTGTCCATCAACCCTTTGAACAGGAAGCAATATAAGGCTTCTTCTGATTGTTACTACTAACACATTGTAAAGATCTTTTCCCTTTAATCTGTTTAGTACAGGATCTATTTAGTACTGGCCTCTGTCCCAGAATACCATCAGAGTTAAGGCTATTATCCTTTCATTGAGCATTATCCTGGGAAAGTCTTTATAAAATTGAACTCTATTGCACCTGCTGACCTCCTTTTATAAATGAAAAAAGGGTGGGGATGGAGATTATGTTCACTGAATTCAGATGGACCAGTGTGTTTGACAGAATGGACACAAAATGCTTTAGTTAGGGCCTTTTATATTGTGCAAATCGATTCCATCTTGGACTCTGAAAGAAGTAAGTTGACAATTCAGATCAGGAAGTTGATGAGCACGTTGGGTGCTCTGCAGTTACTGGCACCGTTGCTGTTTTTTCACGAGCAATTCTATAATGGGACTCCCCGCCATTACAGAATTAATCTAAAATGTTTCTTGCCATTGCTGTCATGTTTTCTCTAGAAGTGCTATAAATAGAATCTAGTGGCATTATCTTTAAACATGAAAGACTGATTTTACAAGAGTTACATATTAAATATTCATGCTTTACTTAAAAAATTAAGTCATTAAAATGGAAGAGAATGATCAAAAACAGTTTCAGAAACTTAGTTTCTTACTGGGTCTATCTTAAGCTAAAGAACCTTGAGGAACAGTGCCATGTAACTTTCAAATATCTCTTTAAATTTTACACTGTCAAATTACTTGAATAATTTTTATATTAAATAGATGCTACATGTATTTACGTAAACATGCTATTGAGACCCACATATTCAAATACTTAGCAAGTCGGTTTCTGGTTTTGGGGCAGCATTACTGAATTAAATGCAGGTTTGTGGTTTTCTAAAAGTTCTTTCGAGTCAAGGGACAAGATGTAAATGAAATAAAATCTCCCAGTTTTGTTGTCCCAACAAATATTTTTTCTGTATTCCCTTCTAGTTCCTTCTCACATCCTCACATGATGTTTCCATAATTAATTCAATGTTAAAGTCTGCCTCCTCATTATATTTTAAACATTTTCCATGGTGGTACAATGTAAGAGCTCATTATTGCTATAATAAAATGCAAAGCTATTCTACTTATTTTTAATAATAGAGTATTTGACCACATTAGCAACCTACTAAGAACTTCATTTAATGAAATACAGTTTACATGATATAATATAGTAGGTCTCAGCAAAATCAGAACTAAAGCCTATCTCTTTGGTTAATATCTATTGTACAATGAACCTTATAGTATTCTAGTTGCTATATTACAAAGTTAGCAGGTCAGTTAAGTAAGTCGTATCAAGGATTTGGTGTACTGTATCCATCTGAATTTTGTATATTATTTAGATATCTATTAGCCATGTAGTCAGAGAATAACCAATCTAGGGTTGAATTTATACTGTTATAAACTATCTGAAAACTGGGAATCTTCTGATCAATTTACTGATTTTATCAGTTTGTTCAGTTTATTACAGTTGCTGTTTCTTGCCTTTTAAGTAAGAATAAAGTAATGTATTATCTGAATGCATATGTTCTATATGCAATAATGTTAAATATTTGGTAATGGAAAGCATAGGAAAGAGAGATGGCATGTGTCGTGGAAGGTGGGTTTTGTAGTCAAAGAGATCTAGGGTTTAATCCCAACTCTACTGCTCATCCTGGACAAGCTATTTGCCTTATCTCTTAACTTCTATTTTCTCCTCTATAAAGTACACTTAATAATGCCTGCCTAATAGAGTTATAGGAAATGATATAGTAAACAGGTAGGATGAGAGAGAGGCTCACCCCACCAGTGACTTTCTAAGAGTTCCCTGTGTGATCGGAGGAGGGTCAGTCCTACACCCATCCCAACCCTCCCCTCGGAATGAAAAGCTTGTGTGAGGAACAGAACCAGCCTCAGATGGCCTGCTGTCAGCCTATCCCTCAGAAGCCCTGGGTCTGGCAAAAACTCTTGGTTTCTTCAAGAAGAGAATTTTATCATGTTTCTTTTTTTCCTCTGTTTGGAGACATTCCTAGACACAGTTCGGTCAGTTACAATGGAAAATGGACTCTTTAATGAAAAAAAAATGTGTGTATATATGTCATCTTGTACAGAGCCTGACATTTGGCACTCAATATAGGTAATTCTGGTATTTACTGTTATTACCTTTAATATTATTAATTAACATTTGTACCTAAGTTACCAGAGAAGAATCTATTTCAAATGATTGAGGACTGATACTATAGACCAAGTCAGACCTTTATTAATTCTATAATGTTTGAAAGTTCATGCTTGTGTATGTTAACTCAATATTAACCTATAAAATAAAATTGAATTTATTCAGACTCTGTTCTGGTGGCTAACATATAGCTTTTCTTTCCACAGGCTCAGCACTATGCAGCTATGACCTAAAGCCTTCTGAATATACTACGTCTTCAAAAGCTTCTGTTCTTTGCCCCAAACTACCTGTTCCAGCGAGGTAAATTTTATTGTATTTTGTTAACTTGTGACTTTTGTTTTTGTAGATAGATTTTAAATTGTTTATGTTATTCTGAGAGAAGTCACCTGTTGCCCAAGTCCGGTACTTTTACAACAGAATTTTTAAAGTAGTAATAGAAAGACAATGTGAATTTCCTATCATTTTAAAACACACGCATGTGCACAGACACAGGCAAACAACTTTCCTTATTCTCAGATATTTTAAATTTCTCTTAGGGGCTCACTTATTTTTAATGCCATAATTTTTAAGTGTACAAAGCTACTGAATCATTATAAAATCTACAACAAAATTAGAAGCCAGGTCTCACAGTCTTCAAAGATTCTTTGAAGTTGATCATACTAATATAATACTTACCAGGATTATTTCTGAACTTTCTTTGTAAATTTAAAAAAATATTCCAGTGATTATTCTTCATAATTTATTTCAGGCTCTTTTAGGTACATTCTCTAGAATAGGCTATTTGCCACATCTATAATAAGCTGTCTGTCTTATTCAACAAACATTTATTGTTAAGGACCTACTACACATAATGGATACAAAGATGAAATAAGAAATGTTCTTTGTTTGGAAGGATCTCATAGGAGTTATAATAAAGCAAATTTTAAAATTATAAATTGATTTTTTTAAAGAAGGAAATACATTCTCAAGCATTGTAGAATATATCCTCAGAACTAGGTATATAGTATTTGGCACATGTCTGATCTTGAGAACCTCAGTGTGTATCACTAACCATGTATGAGATGAGTACTGCCCAGGAATACTGAATCAAACCACTTTTTATTGTCTCTCAGTATATTACAGAAAGCTATTGGTTAAAGTTTTGGGACTTATCTTAAGATTCGTTTCCTTTGTCTTCCTTATGGGTTACTTTTATTTCATTAACTTGAATTTGAAATTTTTTGTTGAAAAACTGACAAAGGTATATTAGTTTAATTGATTTCCAGCACTTTTAGTCTTGTCAACTTGCTGTTGAAATTGAAATTTAAAGCCTATAGACATAAAAATAGTGTGACTGTTTTAAAAGATACTAAGTAAGAGGGACCTACAAATTATGGGCTTAGACCAATAGTTAGGGAGACTCCATTCATGAAAATTGAGAATGTTAGGGAAGTTGTGATGGTAGAGAAAGGAGGTCCTTTGACTAGAGGATATTATCAACATAAAAACAGGAGAAGTTCTGTTCTCTTTTCTATTCAACTGCTAAAGCCTGTTTTAAATGCATACTTGGAGCATAGAGCCACTATTTTAAGGCATAAACATACTAAAAAAGGTTAACAAAAAGGCTGTGGTGTGAGAATGAAGTTGGTCAGCTCCTGTGTAATACGGGTAGGGTGGGGTTGGGAGCAGTTCACACTGCACATCCTCCACCTCGGAACTATAACTCTATCATGTTGAAAGGACTGCATGTTCCTGGTTATACTGGGTGATCCGGTCTTGGCTGCAGATACATGCATCTCATATGTAGTGTTCTAAGGGCATTCCCTAGGAGACACAACATAGAATTAGGAGCTTGGGTTTTAGAGATGGACACACGGCTTCTAACAAGGTTTTCCACTAATGTCTCAGTAATCCAAGATGCAGTGATGAACCTATTCCATCTGAAAACTGACCAATACTATGTTTATACTGTATTTAAAGATCCTCATGTTTTACTCAACTTAGTATTTTACAGTCTAAGTATCTCATCATTTTTGTCTGAACTCAGCCTGTTGGAAAGTAAAAGAGAAGAAACAGTTGATAGAAGGAAAGCAAATTAGGACCTTGTAAATATCATCATCTAGTATTTGGCAAGTGCAGTGAAAAGATCCAAAAACAAGAATAAATTTGTTTGAATAAAAAACTTAGGACACTACCCTGTTCCACACATCGTATTAGATACCATATCTCCAAAGATGAATAAAATCTAAATAATCTCTGTTCTTAAAAACAGTAGAGGGACTATGCTTTGGTTGACTTTTTTATATACACAAAAAGGACAGCTCTAGGCAAACCTGTGATGCAGGCAAATGGCCCTCAGCATGTTTGCTGTCCTTCTGGGAGCACAGCAGAGGGACAGAAAGAACTAAACTTTGAGTCCAGATAGGCCTGGGGCCGAATTCTTTGCTACCACTTTCTATTTGTCGGTTTAAGCAAGTCTGCTAAGCTCCCAGTAAACCAAGTTTCCTCATAAGTAAAAAGGGAGTATCATTACCTCTCCCATGGAATTGTTGTAAGAATTAAATAAGATAATATGTGTTAAATAGCCATTGTTGTGCTTGGCATTTGGCTTAGGGAGTATTATTTCTCTCAACTTCTAGAGCCTTCGCCTTTCCCCCAAGATTCTTGAGTACCCAGGCACCTTCTGCAGCTGAAAGTAGAGTCCCTTTTAGAGAAAAGCAGTTGTTAACTAATTTGCAGGAAAACACTAGTGCTACATAATTACCAAATGGTTACTATTCCTAAGAGCTTTTGAATTTGAAAAGCAGATGCCTTGAAAAGACCATATTGTATCCACACTGAGAATTCTTATTTCTGACATGCTAAGCATGGTAGCATTAGGGAGTGTAGCCAGCCCTTATACTTAAAATGCTTAAATATTTAGGTATAGCTAGAGAAAACTGCAACACTAGAAACATTACATACATTCAGTTTATTCATCAAATGCTTACTTTGGTACTTCTCGATGCCAGAAAGAATACTAGGTATTGGGGGATTAATAACGTGATATGGAAATGAGAAACTAATAGCCAAGGAAAAAATATTACCTATTCGTATTTTTTAAATGGTGGATTCAAAGTAAAATAACATTTATAAATCATCTGCTGGGTGTCGAGCGCCATATTGAGTTTCTCACATGCATTATCTCATTTAACCATCACTAAAGCCTGTAAGGATATTGTCCCTAGTTTACACATGAGGAAATAGAAGATAAGAGAGGTTAAATGGGTTACCCAAGGCTGCACAACTGATTGTTGGGAATTGGAATTTGAATTAAGATCTTACAAAGTCTATAGCACAGTTAGTTTGAAGGGAGAAAAAAGGAGTATAGGAATGAAAGAAGAGAGAAAAGAAATGAAATATGTGAAAATCCCTGCAAGTTGCCGTTAGATTCTTGATTGCTTATTTTCTGCCTTTGTTGTGCTATAGACATACTGCCAGAACCTTTTTATTGTTATCCTTTATCAAATAAAACTTTTAATTAGGAATCATGTGTAATTGTTTATTTATAACCTGAAGTTTTAAAATAATTGTATGAGACGCAAAACTTCTGCCTTCTCTCACGAAGGCATATGGACAAGAGATATTAGGCATGGTCATCAGAGCTCGTTAACTGTGATAGTGTGGGCTTAAGGGCAAATGGACAATATGTTTGCCAAGGTAAGATACAATTTTCCTACGAGTGGCTAATTTTAAAAAAATATTTAAAAGACTCAGTATAAATTCATTCTGTTCTTGTTGACTATTGTTTCAGTAATGTGAAACAGCATCAGTTCCTAATGGGACGACAGTGACTTAAAGATCCAATATTCTGTGGGCTTCAGAAGGTAGAAAAACTTACTATAAGTAGAATTCTTTATACGTGTCCTCTTAATTGAGAAGCAACAAATTGTGTCACTTAGGTTAGGCACTAAAGTAGAAATGATCTCATATACTAGGTTCTCAGAAGTACTGTTTTCCAAGAGGTATGTAAAATCAGCTAACTCATTTCATCTTAAATTCATTATATCATATGGGATTTAAATGGTAAAATATGAGACAAACCATTTCAATGCCATGGTTACTTAGATTTTTCTAATAAGGAAGTAATTCAAGTATTAAATACTCATGGCTAGCCAAGTTGTTTTTATTTGGGAAAGAGTTGAGTTGAGAAAAAGAGTAACAAAGGAATCTAGTACTTTTTACTTGAAAGCTAAGTATTTAATTTCACTTTTGATACGATGTCCAAATATTCTCTTTTGTTTGCCTTCTATTTCTGATATTCCTTACCACTAAGAGCAGGCTTTGACCATCAGCTATACAGTATAGTTAATCAACTTGTGCTATATTTATACCTTCCAATTTAGAGCTGTCAGGTTTTTGTTTTTTGTTTTTAACTGACATAGATTGAATTATAAGGTAAGGGACTGTGGTTGTTTTGCTCCACTTCTTTGAAGGTTCCTTGTCAAAGTACTCTTTCTAATTGGCCAAGTATTTATATGGTATACAGGTGACTTGACAGGGCAAGTTCAGAGGTGATATTACTCAGCATTTCCTTGTAAATTAAAATGAAAGAGTAGAATTTTAAGAGTATAATCCTATCCTTTTCAAATCATTTATCCTCATTAGCAGTCTGAAAAGGAGAAAAATACTAAAGCTATTGGGCATCCTGCTTCTATTAATGTAGAATCATTAAATTATGGGTGGATATTATTATTATTATTATTATTATTATTATTATTATTATTATTATTATTATTATTATTATTAAAAGGCTTGCAGAGGAAGGACTTACTCCTACCCTTTCAGATAGCAGATGGAGGAACTGAGAGAGATATGAAGTGACACGCAGCTGTGAATCACCCAAGGCTTTTGAACCCAAGTTCAGTCTTTTCTTCGTCCTAGATTCCATTCTCTTTTGAAATGATGTGTATTTCTCTGAGGACAAAAATACATCAACGTGCTGTTAGGATATGGGAAGATTTATTAGGTGGAGCTACCTCTGGACAGAGATAAAGTTCACTCATGGTTACATGACTGGATAAAAGGACAGGAGAGCAGGGCCAAGAAAACTGGTGAATATTAAAAACAGTGTATCAGTATCTTTAAGGTGGTTGTACTTAGTGGTCAAGGTTGAGGGCAAGTGAGTTAAACAGAGACAACATCAGAGATGTTAGATAGATCAAGCAGATGCGGATGTAGATAGTCTTGGAGCAAAGGAGGACTTTAGTTTTGAAGGATAGAGAACCAGGCCTATAGTTAAAAATGTGGTTAGAAGTCCTTAGACAGGTACGCTGACAGGGTCAGTATCCAGACAGCATCAGGGTAAAAACAGTTGTAGGTCACCACACAGTTGTCTGTCCCAAATTAGCCTCCGTTGACTAAGAACTTATAGTTAATCTTTTTTTTTATTCTTTCCTGTAATATTTCTAAGTAAATCTATTTCATTTAAAAGTATTCTGTAATTTCATATCTTTTCAAAATCATTAGTGAAACCACTTTTGGTTAAAGACCAATGACTTACATACCTGTAATTCAAGCATTACTCAGAATGCTCTAGCTTTCTTCGGTTTCTGACAAAACAGCAAATCTTAACTTTGCATTAACTTGAACCAACACCGTTTTGGAGGAATACACATATATACCCACATATCATAAGAGGTAATTTTTTTAAATGAACATTTAAGTCATATTGTCACATCATTATTTTTAGATACATTTTATTCTGAAGCAGTTAACTAAAGTAAGGTTAGATCTTTAAAATTGTATTATTTTATTGCTCCATGAAGTTTAACAGCATGGAAGATGTTGCTTATTCTTACTGCCGGTGGGGCTCATGTACCAACATTTAAGGAAAACCAACATATAGTTCACTTATGTTCTTACTGTTTTTTGAGGAAGGAACCAGAGATAGTATTTTGCTCTGAGTCATACAAAGTTGCTTTGCTGAAATTAGAAACCTTGGGATTTGGTGTTGAACCATGTAATCTTATTCATCATTTGACCAAAATACAGTGCCAATCAAGAATGAGAACACACTTATATCAGTCCAGTCAAAAATGTTATGTTACAACTGTGACTGATAGTCCTACAAATGATTCTAGAAATATGGGATTCATGTTGGTAATGACTAAATTTTACCTTAATACACACATAGGTATGTGTTTGTGCATGGGCACACATAGGGGATCTTTTAGAATCCAAACAAATTACGACTGAGGGCATGTTCATAGAGCTTTGCATTAAATCTCTCATTTGTTAGATGTATACTACCCTGTCAGAAGCCAAAATAGAACGGTGTTATAACAAACCATATTATGTCACAGTTCATACATAGTTATGTTCCTTCACAAGTAAAAGCTGCAGTCAGTATAAGCCTGATATAATTGATTACCTCTTTGGGGGGGCACAAATAATATCATCATCATCATCATAATAGTAATAATAATAATAACAACAACAACAACATATAAGAAGAAAAGAAAATAGCCCAGAATCCCATGACCCTAATAAATCAGAGTTTTTTCATTTGTTTGTAATTTTTTCTGTTCTCTTCTTATGTATATATATCTTTTATACAGAGATACAGTCATCACATTAGATATAAATTTGGGGGTTCTTTTCTTCCCTTTTACTATGATAAGTTTTTCCATACGTTAGTATTCGTAGCTATTGTTTTGAACATCTGCATATTATGCTGTATGTTGATGTCTTGGTATGACTAATTTGTTTGAGAGTTATTAAGCTTGTGCCCCCAAACACTTTGTTTAATCCAAGGTTTTTGTAAGGTGTTCTCATAGAGGAAATACTCTATTAATGCTGACACATTTCAAGCAAAAGCATGTGTCTTTTATTTTTAAATGGCTTATGGCAAAGATTCATTTTCAGTTCAATGAAGTATATGTTTGTAAGTTTTGTCATCTGCCCCTTGATTAAAAGATGTGTAGGCTGAGGAGTTTTTTAAGTGTTTGGTTTTGCTTTTGGTAGTTGTGTATGTCTGTGTATATGTGTGTGTGTGTGTGTTTCTTTTCAGAAGGGGCGGGTAATGTCTTCTGTTGGAATATGCACTCCACCCTCTTTGGTAAGGCTTGTGGTAAGATTTGCATCACGCCCCATGACAGTCATCTTCATAGCATTAGGCTCACAGCTCTTAGCTCCCATATGATGTGTGGAGGGTGGAGTGTATTGCAGTCATATTCACCTTTCATTTGTGCGTTTGATGTGGCATTTATATTAAGTAGGAGTAATTTTTTTTCTGATTTTTTTTTCTTGTGTCACCAGTGCACCTATTCCATTCTTCCATCGCTGTGCTCCTGTGAACATTTCCTGCTATGCCAAGTTTGCAGAGGCCCTGATCACCTTTGTCAGTGACAATAGTGTCTTACACAGGCTGATTAGTGGAGTAATGACCAGCAAAGAAATTATATTGGGACTTTGCTTGTTATCACTAGGTAATTGTTTTTCTCATTATTAGCTATTGCATAGTACTGCAGTAGAAGACTGTTCTGTCCTTTAACCAAAATATGAGTACTGCTGGGGATACTTGTAAATTGCTTAATTTCCCGTAGCCAAAATAATTGTTTCAGATTATATATAGTTATAAATATATACATATTTAAAATATATATAGAGAGAGATATCTGAAACTCATTTCCCTTCTTTTTTGTCTCATTGGAGAAAACTAGTGTTTTCCCAGACTTTGGTTACTAAGTCATAATAACTTTTAATGTGATAATAGGAGGCTTCTTTTAATGAAACAAGACCTCTTTGTTTTCCATTATAATTCCAAAAGGCTTACTTGCTTATAAGAAGAGGCCACATATAGAACACAGATTTCTGATAATATTACTTTTGGATTATGTAATTTTTTTTCATTACTACAATTTACAATATCACTGTATTGCTGGAAAAAATTAAGAAATCTCCACTTGCTAGCTGTTGAACTTTTTGGTCAATAAATAGATAATAAAATAAATAAAATCAAATAAATGTTATCTTCAAGATGTGAACTCCCTGTATTATCCTAGAACTATATGCAGCCATATCAGAATTTACAGACTTTTTTTAGTTGGGAGAAGTAAACTGTGATAGAAACCAAACAACTATTTCATTATATAAGTAAAATGAGTATTTAATGCCTGTTAACACCAATTATAGTCATTGAGAAGACTAGCTGTATTTCTGTCTTGTCATTAGAGAGTATTTTCTTTTTGCTTAGGTAGTACTTGACTCAGTTGAAATAATGCTGTCCATATGAAAAGCTATTTCTGTGATATTTGAAACGCTCCCATCTGTTTTTGGTTCCCGTACATTTATTGCAAATGTGAGTACCTTAATAATGTTACCTAGTCACAGATCCCAACCATTTATTTGACTTTGCAAGTGACCCAAGGAAACTTGACTATTAGTCTAGCTTTATATAAAAATTATTTGGTTTCTGAACTAGTTGAATACTTTAATCAAGAAAAAAATCCAAACCTAAAAGTAATGCTAATAATGTTGTTAAGCCATTGGAATTCCATTTTTTATTAGAATGGTTCTCTTTTGAGGTTTAAGATCTTTATTCATTTGTTTATGAAGTGAGACTTTGGATAACTAAAAATGAACAAATTATGATTTCAGAAATGAATTTCCCCATGCAAGGGTTGAATCTCAGTTTGAGATTTTCACTCAAGATTTTGGCATGTTGGAATTTAGCTTGGGATGGGTAGAGGAGTTGGCTAACTAACTCAGACTAAGCTTTGCTCCTTTTTGAAGCGCTTCTCTATCAGGACCCCTGACCCCAGTTGAGAAGTAAGGTCAGAGGAATTTTGGCTCCAGAGTATTGCTCTATAGAGTCAGACCATCTCTTAGAGTTTTACAGGAGAAACAACCAAAGAAAGATAAATACCATCTAGCTTGTTGATTGAACATCAAAATTGGTCCTGAAATGCATAAATGACTAAAGGAAGTGTAGCGCCTAATTTAACCGATCTCTGTCTACCTGTGGTAATATTTCTGGTCACCACCATGGCATGTCATTTTCTACACTTTGTGTGTTGGCGTATATGTTTGCATGCAAGTTCTGATGTCTTCCTGTGGTGAATCCACAACAGTTCTGTGCTGTTTTTGAGTCACCATGTCCATTTGCATGTATTCTTTTCTGTCGTTTATAAACCCACAGTTACGTGGTTTGGTTTCACGTGATGCTGTTCAAGTGGCACAAATACCAAAGTCAAGTACAAGCAGCCAGTTTCCTTTTTACCTAAATTGGGGTCATGAACTTGTCAATAGCAACAAATTATTTTCCTAGGAGAAAACAATTGAAAGAGAATTTCACTTTTTATTTTCCATTGTTTTCAAATGATATTCTGTGTGTTCTCTATTTATCTTCCCTACAGTTCTGTCCATGATTTTGATGGTGATAATCAGGTATATATCAAGAATACTTGTGTGGATCTTAACAATTCTGGTCATCCTGGGTTCTCTTGGTAAGCTGTTTTTCCTTTGTTTTGTAGTAATTAGAATGGAGAGTTAAAGTTTGCTTTTAACAATGCCTCAATTTTGAACTACTTTGGCTATTTTAAATAATTTTCTTTTTGCTTATAATCTGTAAAGACTGGTAAGTGGATTACATTTAAGTTCGTTCACTGTGAGATCACTAAATCACATAAAATGGCAAGGTAAGTGGCTTTTGGAATAAAAGCAAGTGGAATTATTTTTTTAAAGGTGGCAGGGTTGGGGGCTGCTAACATTTTTCTGTCCGTGTCAGTTTTGGGGGAAAGAGCCCAAGAGAAAAGGAGTCGGTTGAGGCTCTGTTCTGCTTCTTGCTCTGGAATTTTCACTCAATTCTTCCCGTGCTCCGTCCTTGCAAGTGAAGGGACCCTTTCCTTTTATCTTCCACTTTTTTAAGGACTGACTCAACCATTAAGTTGTTGAAGTTCTTTCTGGTTGAAAAATTTTCCTGGCAAGATAACTTTGTGTGTGTGTTTAAAAATTTTATTACTCATTTTTCTGTCTTTTGACATTCTATTTTCCGTTTTTGTTTTAGTGTTTCTGATGAAAACTTCTGGGTTTTCTGTGTTTATTGCCTTTAAAAAATTTCCCCCTACTAATTATAATTGTGATACCTAACTACTTCTGTGGTAGAGAACAGAAATATAAGAATTTTCACCCTTGCTTTGGATGGTATACATTTTATTTTTATTTCTGCAGTTAGTAACCTATACATTTTCAGAAAATATTATTTAATCTAGAATCCTGTAATTAGTAAAGGCTGAAATGAAACGATATTTGTTGAGTTTTCCCCTCCCTCCTTTAAATTTAGCATAAAACTTTCTTTATTGTCAACCCTACTCCCTTCTGCCCACTCCCACTTTTTAGCGCTTATTAAATAGTCAGAGTTTTTTTATTCAGGTTTTTATTAAAGTTAAAATATTATTGACGTACTCCATCTTTTTACTCACAGTTCTGGAGGCTGGGAAGTCCAAGATAGGGCACCAGCAGATTTGCTGTCTGGTGAAGGCCAGCTTCCTGGTTCCAGCCATCTGATTGCTGCGTCATCACAGGGCTGGGTAGGGGAAGGAGCTCTCCGAGATCTCCTTTATAGGGGCACTACTCCCATTCATGGAGGCTCCACTCTTACGACCTAATCGCCTTCAGAGGCCCCACCTCCAAATACTGTTGCATCCGGGACTAGGATTTCAATATATGGGTTTTGAGGAGATGCAAACATTCAGCTCATAACAGACAGATAACTTTTACAGTAAAAGTAGATTTGAATCCCAGCTCTGCCACGTACCCAGTATGTGGTATTTGGCATGCTACTGAACTTCCCTAAATTTCAATTTCATCATTTGTAAAGTGGAGCTAATAATACCCACCTAACAGTGTTGTGATTAAATATGGTCATGTCTGTTTGTGCTAATTCCTGGCACAAATTTAAATGTTTAATACATGAAACCTACTGTGGGTGTTGTGAGCAATCTCCTCCTTGATGCCATCACTATTATCTCATTCTATTGTTCGTGAATTTCAGCCTTTCTTTCAACTTTTTATTTTTGTTTGTAGAGAGCATATTTTATTCCACTTTTTGAGAATATTAAATGTTTTCCAAACAGTTTTCTTATACTGTCAAGATTCCAAAATGGAAATAGTATTTCCTTTTCTCTGAAATGTTTTTCATAAACTGATGGTTGTTTTGATGTGTTTACTCATGTTCAACAAGAAAAATTCATGCTTGATGTTTGCCAACAGGTAAAGCTGGAATTCCCTTTGACAATATTCACTCTTGACTTGAGTGCAGATGGCGGTCAGGCTGATTTACACAGATTTCAGACCAGTTGCTTATCTCCCAGGCATCTATCTTGTCCACCTATGTGTACAGCTCTCTACTCTGAATCTTCCGTTTCCTCACCAGCCCTACAAAACCTTCTGTATGATCTGGTGCCCAGCTCCTCCTCTGCTCACATCTCTTACACTTTCTGTGTAGCCCCAGTGGCCTCCTCCTTTCTCTCCTGCCAGGCATGGCCCCAACTCAGCATCTTACATCTTGCTGTTACCTCTTGCCTGGAACACTCTTTTCCTTAGGTAGTTTCATAGACTGCTTTCTCCTTGTCTTTGATTCTTTTGCTCACATGTCACCTCACCCCAGGGAGGCCCTGCCTGCCTAGCTTATATAAACTTGTACCACCTTCCCAACCCCAGCACTTTTATCCCCCTTACTAGGCAGCTTTTTTTTTTCTTAGACTTAATATACAATGTTTTTACTTGTTTCCTTATTTTTTTTAACATTTTTTATAGAGTTATAGTCATTTTACAATGTTGTGTCAAATTCCAGTGTAGAGCACAATTTTTCAGTTATACATGAACATACATATATTCATTGTCACATCTTTTTTCACTGTGAGCTACCACAAGATCTTGTATATATTTCCCTGTGCTGTACAGTATAATCTTGTTTATCTATTCTACATTTTGAAATCCCCGTCTGTCCCTTTCCACCCCCCACCCCCTTGGCAACCACAAGTTTGTATTCTTTGTCTATGAGTCTGTTTCTGCTTTGTATTTATGTTCTTTTTCTTTTCTTCTTCTTATTTTTTTTTTTAGATTCCACATATGAGCAATCTCATATGGTATTTTTCTTTCTCTTTCTGTCTTACTTCACTTAGAATGACATTCTCCAGGGACATCCATGTTGCTGCAAATGGTGTTATGTTGTTGGTTTTTATGGCTGAATAGTATTCCATTGCATAAATATACCACATCTTCTTTATCCAGTCATCTGTGATGGACATTTAGGCTGTTTCCATGTCTTGGCTATTGTAAATAGTGCTGCTATGAACATTGGGGTGCTGGTGTCTTTCTGAAGTAGGGTTTCTTCTGGATATATGCCCAGGAGCGGGATTCCTGGGTCATATGGTAAGTCTATTCCTAGTCTTTTGAGGAATTTCCATACTGTTTTCCACAGTGGCTGCACCAAACTGCATTCCCACCAGCAGTGTAGGAGGGTTCCCCTTTCTCCACAGCCTCTCCAGCATTTGTCATTTGTGGACTTTTGAATGATGGCCATTCTGGCTGGTGTGAGGTGATACCTCATCATAGTTTTGATTAATATACAGTGTTTTTACTTATTTCCTTATTTTTTTGTTTCCCCATTAACTATATATGTTCCATAAGAGATGAAGGTGGGGGCTTGGTTTTGTTCACTGCTCTATCCTCAGCACCTAAAACAGTGGATGCTGGAGGCATTCAGAATGTCTGCTGAATGGACTGAATAAAGGCATCTGATGCAGCTCTCTTACATGGAGGCAGGTGGACCTCCCTCTTCAGTCTGGATCTCAGAATCTCTGAACCAGTGATGGAGATAAAAATCCCCATCCCTAGCACTCACTGCTTTCAAGCTATCAAAGATTTCCTGTCTTTGTTCCTACCTTTGGTGGGAACTACTCTTTTGATCTTCATTTACTCATTGTACAGATACTTCCTCAGCTGCATGAGTGTGTCAGCACTAGGCACTGGGGTTACTGTGATGAGTACAACAGAGGAGATCTTTCTCTTCCTCAACTTCATTACTGACTTCTGTGACCCTTCCTTGCTTCCTACAGGCCTAACTTAAACAGGCTCTGAGGCTCTCTTTGTGACCAGTTCCTCTAAGGTGCATCTGTCCTTGCTGGCTCTCTCTCAGCTTATAATAATCAATAAACAATAAACAATAATAATAAATAAAGATAAAAACTTAAACATTAAAAAATAACAAAAATAAACAATAAGAAATACAATTGAAGGAAATTTACTTGATACACTGAAAGATTTATAAGTGCCTAATGTGGAAGATGATAGTGGAGTAACTGGAGTTCCCCTTACACTGGGAAAGAGTTTCAGCCACGCACCTCCCAGCCAAATGGGTTGTTGCTGCATTAGTCCATGGTGGTGTATAAGGAGGGTCCGGAAAATGGAGGGTTTATGTTACACACTTTCTTGTGCTAATTATTGCAAAAACAATTGTTTTTTGCCTCCAGGTGGCACAGGTGTACTGTGGTGGCTGTATGCAAAGCAAAGACGGTCTCCCAAAGAAGCGGTTATCCCTGAACAGCTTCAGATAGCTGAGGACAATCTGCGGGCCCTCCTCATCTATGCCATTTCAGCTACAGTGTTCACGGTGAGCACAGGCCTAGGCGTATCTTTCAGGTTTATGTTTTTATTTACAGATCACTAAGGAAGCAGAAACTCACTCCTAGCTATTACAGGCCAAACCCTGATCCCTGTTAGGTAAAATCTCTGCCCAGAGTGTATGACATACTCAAAAGTCTTCCCTAATTGATAAATGCTATCTGATGTGACATTTTGTTCTGCACTGTCTTTTTTTCTTAAGGGGAAGGGTAATTAAGTTTATTTTTTTAATGGAGGTATTGGGGTTGAACCCAGTACCTTGTGTATGCTAACCATGCACCCTACCACTGAGCAGTACTGCTCTCCTCTGCACTGCCTGCTTTTTGAGAGAGAATTTTCACCTAAAATATTACATTATCATTTTCTAGCAACATATTTCTTACTGTCATAAGATAATGTAATTACTTTTTAAAAAACAATTCTCTTTGCTTATAGAAAAGTATATTAAGAGATAAGCCATGTCATGCCATTCCATTTACTTAGTCACTAATTATTTTCCCATTTTTTTCTTTTAAACTTTTAGCAACATTATTTCAGAAATACAGGTGAACTGTGCCGCCTAGCCACTATACAGTAAAATTATTAATTAACATTTGGTTAAATAATCTACATTCCTATCCTCAGTTTATCTCCTCTCTGAGAAAAGGGGGAAAAAAATCTCAGTCCACTTCTTGGAGCAATCCCAGGCTTTTCATTGAGCGTTAGAAATAAAAAATAAAGTCACCATAAAACTGTTGGTGCCAAAAGATACTTGTTTTCTATCATTGTACAAATATTTGCTAATCGTCTTTCAAGTACACTTCTCTGCGCCAGGTGCCAGGGCAGAGTGGGGGGTGATAAAGGGCAAATTTAACAAGGACCCTGCTCTTAAGGTGCTCTAGGTCCAGGAAGGGAGATGAGGTACATGTCTGTCTGCTTTTGTAGTCACGGCATGTGGACTTCCCTGTTTTCAGAGTGACAAGCATATATCTGTTCAAACAAATTAAGAGTCTCATCCTGACGACAAACAACACGTTTTGATTCGTAATGAGTGGAAAAAGTAGAAGAATTCAAGGATGTATTAATAAACTGAGAAATCCTTCTATGTTTAGTTTTAAAGGACATTTTCAATATATAATTTAAAATGATAAATGCTGCAAGAGAGATACAGACCATGAATCATTGAGATTTGGAGAACGATGCTTTCCCATTTAGAAGTGAAGGGTTATGTTAAAATTTTCCACCGTTGTTTAGTTTCTGTTTTTACTGCTGGAAACAGCAGCTAGAACCTTTCCCTCCTTTCTCTCCGTACAGGTTATCTTGTTCCTGATAATGCTGGTCATGCGCAAACGGGTTGCTCTCACCATCGCCTTGTTCCACGTGGCCGGCAAGGTCTTCATTCACTTGCCACTGCTAGTCTTCCAACCCTTTTGGACTTTCTTTGCTCTGGTCCTATTCTGGGTGTACTGGATCATGACACTTCTTTTTCTTGGCACTGCTGGTAAGAAAACATGTTGCTTCTTTCTTTTAGTGATGAATCTGATTTGCATCAAAATACTTTAAGACATCAGAGAGATGTCATTCTTAAGACATTTATGGACCAAGGTCTAATCGCCATGAGAACCAGCAGTGGTTATGGCTTTCAAATAACACATTCCCTGTTTGTGATTTTTAGATCAGCCGAGCACAGTGAGTCTAAACCAGGTAGGGCCTGAAATCACATCCTAGTTTTGTTTTGAGATGGTGGTGGATTTGAAGTAAGCTCCTGTACTGACTCAGACATCTGGATCTGTTCTAAGAGGAACTAATGAATCCAGTGGCGCTCTGGAGTTGCCTCCAACCCTAGTTATGGCCAAAGGTCAACTTGCTTCCTTGGGACTTCCTAGTTTGGAAATGACCTGAAACTAGGTAGAGCTAATGATGATACAGTTCGTAGTCAGATTCTTAGGCCTGCTTGTAGCCATACTTATTATCGAAGGTTATGTCTAAATGAAATTAATTGTGAGGAGTGGTGTAAGGATAGTAAGCTTTTATGTAGGTTCTCTGGCCATTCAGCACATCATCACCAATGGAAAATAATATTAATTTCTATACTTGGCTAATAATTTAGGTCTATAATTATTGGACAGTAATAACCTCTGAAAAAACATTGAAGTGTTTGAAAAGTCATGCCTAAACTAAGTAACTGATAGTGTGGTAAGAACTATATTCAAAAAAGAACAACTTTCAAAAACTGTATATATGCCTTTGAGGAAAACGAAGTGCTCAGTTGTACAGTGTTTGGCTTCACAACTTTTAAAGTGGTAATTATTTTTTTCCCTTAATGAAATAGCACTGTGATCATAAAGTCAGTGGTTTGGGGGTAGGGCATATTGTTGGAAGTCAGATTAATTTCCTACATTTAATAGCCATATTTATTGGTTTATACTTTATGTGCTTCTTTCCTTCCTTGGTATTTTCCTAGGCAGTGCTGTTCAGAATGACCAAGGCTTTGTGGAGTTCAGAGTTTCTGGGCCTCTGCAGTACATGTGGTGGTATCATTTGGTGGGCCTGATTTGGATCAGTGAGTTTATTCTGGCATGTCAGCAGATGACTGTGGCAGGAGCTGTGGTAACCTACTATTTTACTAGGTAAGGATTTATACATGTCAGAAAACTTAATTTGCACCAACATGGATGGACCTAGAGGGTATTATGCTACGTGAAAGAAGTCAGACGGAGAAAGACAAATAACATAGAATTTCACTTGTATATGGAATCCAAAATACAAAGCAGACGAACAGACATAACAAAACAGAAACAGTTTCATAGATACAGAGAACAATCAGGTGGTTGCAAGAGGGGAGAAGGGGGTAAGAGGGGGATGAGTGAAATAGGTGAGGGAGATGAAGAGATGCAGACCTCCAGGTACAAAATAAGCGCGTCACGGGGATGAAGAGCATAGCATGGGGAATACAGTCAGCAATATTATAATAACTTGTATGGTGACAGAGTGTACCTAGACTTACTGTGGTGATCCTTTTGTGCTGTGTAGAATTATTGAATCACTGTGTTATGTATCTAGAACTAACACAGTGTTGTAGGTCGGTTATACTTTAAAAAAAAAAAAGAAAAGAAAACTTAAGATCATTTAAATGATTGTGTCTGAAGGAAATGGAACTGAGGCTGGTAAGACTTCCATTTCTTTAAAAAGTAATTGGAAGTGAATATGACAAAACGTGTAATTGATAATCCTGCAAGGTAGGAAAGTGGGAGGTTGTTATTTCATTTTTTATACTCTCCTGTAACTTTCTCAAAAAATTAGTCAGAATGACAGGTCATAATATAAATTAACTTAGCAGAAGAATAAATCTCATTGTGGTATCTTATATACTTTTGCTTTATATAAAAGTCCATCAAAGGGCACCAAGTCTTTTTTAATTTCTATGGATCAGAACAAATATTGTGACTTCCTTTCCTAACTTCAGAGCTGAATATACAGTGTAGACTTCATAGTGTTCTGTTAGAATGAGGTGCCAAATCTAGATAGACTATCTTTTTAAGTTCCATCATCTGACTGTACAATTAACCCCATAATTATTTACTAAAAAGATTGGTCAAAGCACAGTTTTATTTAACTTAAAGTATTAGAGCATAAGAACCCTGTGAAACTAGCATAGAGAAATGAAACATTAATTTTATGTGGTACATCTGTGGCATTTGTATTACTTTGTCATTTTGTCATAGAGCTAGAAAAAGAAAAAATGAACTCATTTTTCACTGTATTGGATTCTAAACCATCTCTGGGTTTCCAGCCTGGTCTAGCCTTTAATTGTCTTTTTTCGGTCATTTTTAAAATAGGGATAAAAGGAATTTGCCATTTACACCTATTTTGGCATCAGTGAATCGCCTTATTCGTTATCACCTTGGTACCGTGGCAAAAGGATCTTTCATTATCACATTAGTCAAAATTCCACGAATGATCCTTATGTATATTCACAGTCAGCTCAAAGGAAAGGTAAGGAAAAAAATGTTTCTGGACTTTCTGTGGGCATGTTCCAGACTTCATTTCTGCATGGAGCAAAGCTCCAACGATGTTAAGCCCAAGTGTGAATGTTTTTTTCAAAGTTCCTGCCAAGTAGCACCCATTTCTTCCCCCTTGTCTCCCACCCTTGCACCCTGTACCCTCTGGCAAAATCCGTCTAACCACTGGTTTCCCAAAATGTCCTGTACTTCTCTTCCTCTTTGTGGACTCACCTTCCTCCTTGGAACCTCCTCCCTGCTTTTGACTGTGGAAATAACATGCATTTCAGCATAGCTTAGCTCAAATGCCACCGCCTCCTGGAAACTTTCCCTGACTCCTCTCACCTCCCTAGTGAACTCTCTCTCTCTTCTCCACTCCCATAGCACTAGTATCTGTATTGTATTCTGATTCTAACCTTTGTTATGTTTAGCACTTTCTTCTTTCTCCTACCAGATTATAAGCTCCTTGTTGGTTTTATACACTTAACTCTGTCTTATATGCAATAGGTTACTAAGTCAATGTTGAATTCAACTGATTAAATATAATTCAGCCATTACATTTTGAGGTAACAAAGGGTGAGTGTGGAGGCTTTGAAGCATGAATTGTGATTTCTTTTTTAATTTTTATTTTTCTAACATTAGCAATATTCTGTATGATGGTTTGATTCTTTGGCCTTTAATTATTTCAATTTTTCATCCTTTCTAGGAAAATGCTTGTGCTCGATGTGTGCTGAAATCTTGCATTTGTTGCCTTTGGTGTCTTGAAAAGTGCCTAAATTATTTAAATCAGGTAAAATATTTTAAAAATACATCTAACATTCACTTTCAAAGACAGGTTCATTGTTTCTTCTTCCAAGATTGAACTTAGTTAAAAAACGTTTTGTTTTTCTCATGGTGGTGTACATTGTGCCTTGATCAGGTATAGCTATTTCAATCATACTCTTATTTTTAAAAGTAATGTATGTTCTCACCAAGGCTTATTATTAATTAATTATAACACATTGATACAATATCAGGCTTATTATTAATTAATTATAACACATTGATAAAATATCATTAGCATTCATCTTTCAGGAAAGGCACTTATTTCTTATTCCTTAATTCACGTCCTTTCATCTTTGATTTTCTAATATGTGAGCAAAAGTTTAGGGAGAGTGATTCTGAACTAATACGTGACAATTCTCTTGAGGAATCTGAAGTGTTGTGTTATGGAGACTGATGACCACTGGTGCTTCATGTCTCCTGTTTTCATAGGAGTTTTATTTGAAATGAGGTCAACATATTGAAGACATTAGTAAACTTATTGAAGACATTAGAAAACTTCTTGTCATGACAAGTTAAGCATCAGAACCAGTTGCCAGTGGAATCTTTTTAACCCTCGTTCTGTGAAATGTTTCAGAGCTGGGTGGGCACCCATCTGTTTGAAGTTATTTAAGATGGTGGGGATCATGGCGGTACTGAATACCAGAGACTTTTCTAAAATTCAAATTCAAAACAGTTTGGTATAGAAGTATGATCTGCTTGTGCAAGAAGGGGCCCTCTTCTCGTGGTATCCCATACAGTCGGCTCTTGTAAGCTTAGTGCTCACCTAGAGATGAAGCCATAGCTGGCACCAAGATGCTAGAGTCGGCCCACGCCTTTGGTTCTGTCTCCTTTATTTATCATTGCTTTCTGAAAATGAAGTCTGTTTTCCCATACACATAGGAGTGAGTCCACACGTTTATAGCCTTGTTGGAGAAGGTACAGTGGATAATTGGGGCGGGAAGCTGTACAGTAGAGAGAGCCCAGATGTTGAAGATGCATTTCAGTTACCAGCAGTGTAACTGTTTTGCAAGCTCAGTGAAACCTCTTGAGTCTCGATTTCCTTCTTCAGTAAAGGGAGAAAAATATACCTGTCCTCATAGGCTATAGGTAAGGATGAAGTATAGTACAGGTAAATCAACGCTTGGGGCATGTAGCCCTCGTTAGGCACCTCGTCAGTGCTGGTGTCACTCTCCCCCTGCCCCATTTAATGTTTTTTATAAAGAACTCCCATGTTTTACTCTAAGATAAGTGAGCTATGGTAAAGATAATTCAAAAGGTAGTTCTAAGAATGATTCCATTTTCTCTAAAAATAAATGTAATACAAAATACTGAAGAGTTTGGAAAACCGAGACAAGAGCAAAACATCACCTGTGATCTCACCGTGCTAACATAGCACTTACTTTCATTAAAACACTTACTAGCTTTGAGGAGAAGTTTGCAGTATTTCACTTCGGTGTGGAAATGTCTGAGAAGCCCTCATCTGTAAAATGGGGCCAATAATATCGTTTACAGTGCCTGTTACCGTGAGGGTGAAGAGTCCGCCGTGCTTCTAGTATGTGCTTGGACACAGCGAGTCCTCAGTGAGTGGCAAATTTTATACTATAGTACTGGCCACAGTAAGTTTCTTTTACATTTTTATGATGTGCAGCAGTTTTTATTTGGTCTGTTAGGACTTTTCAACTTTTCATTCATGGTTTCTTACTTGGCTTTCATTCTTAAAATGTTTTTCCCCACCTCAAGATCAAATATATTCTAGCATTTTTCCTTAGATTCCTTTAGAGGTTCGTTCTTCCTTTCTTCCTTTCTTCTTCTCTTTCTCTCTTTCTCTTTCTCTTTTTCTTTTCTTCCTTTCTTTTTCTTTTCTTTCTTTCTTTCTCTCTCTCTCTTTTTTTTTAAATAAACTCTTTAGTTTATCTGGGATTTAATCAGTGGTCCCAGGACCAGTTAGTGTTCAATCTGTCCTTTCTTCTGCTGTGAAATTTTGGTTTAATCATATATTTAATATATCATACTTACATCTGTCTTTGGATTTTCTTTTCTGTACCATTGATCTGCCTATTCTTCTGCCAGTATTGGAATATTTAATTAGTATAGCTCCATTATATATCTCAAGTACCTTATGATGTGAATCTCATTCTTATTTTTCAAAGATTTCTTATCACCTGTTTACTCTCTAAGATTATCTTTAGAATATTCAGTAGACAACAGTGAAATAATACTACTAATTATAGTACGAGCTAGCATTTATTGAACATTTACTGTGTGCCAGGCAGTGTGGCTCACATTGCTCACATTTCACGTGCAGACTCTCCCATTTGGAGTTCTGTTTTGTGTAGTACTCTTTGAAAATGGTTAACAATGAGTTTGTTAATGGCCCTTTGCATCCTTTGCCTCCTATCCTTTCTTTTGCTTCCACTCCTGAGATCAGCATACAGTCTGAAGTCAAAAGCCTTGAGCAGGACAGGACAACGCAAACCCCTGCAGGGCCAGTTGAGGTCTCCATTACTCATGTAATGGAGTGCAGGTGCAGCAGCCAAGGCCCACAGCAATAGAGAGCGGTAGAGACTGTGGAAAACTGGAGGGCTCATATTCCATCCAAGAGGGCAGTTACTACTTAGCTTTAGTGTACTGTCAGTTTCTAACTCTTCCAGTTTTCTGAGAGAACCCAGAATTCTGAATACCTGCGTTTTATATCCTGCTATTAAAATGTTGACAACTAATAAGAAAGGAATAACTGAGTAAGCCCAAGCAAACATTGTATGGTCTTTGGGCCACACAGTGTGATTTATCGATGAGCCACCAATTTGCTGCCACCGCTTTAGAGAATGTAGAGAACACTAGTAGCAAAGAGTGTTGACATGGGGTGTCGGGGGGAGACTGTAGTATTGTGCAGCACAGTATGAAGTTCCGTAGTCCCAAACCATGCGTTAGTGCCAAACAGCATGGAAAATACAGCTGGCTTCAAAGAAGAGCTTTTGATTTTTTAAATAAGCCATTCAGTATTTATGGCATGGGTGCTAGAGTTTTGCAAATAAACAGAATGAACTGTGAACTGCTCTTTGTTTCTGCAGTTGCATATCTTAATGGCACAGGAAAGTGGTTGTAAGTCAGATCTAACAGATAGAATTCACTTTAGGTAGAGAGATTGTTACGACTAGAATCTGTTTCTTTTGGGCATTGGATTACTCAGGCCTTGGTTTACCTTGACACTGTTTGAAGATGTACATTTAACCCTGGAGAGTATCTGCTCTCTGGATGATAAGCTCTTAAGATTATAAAGCTTTTCTCTACATAGTATGAGTGGGAGTTATTTTTTGAGCACCTACTTAAATCCTTGATGCTACACTAAGCACGTTATATAGATTATTACTTTCTCTCTATAGCTCTGTAAGGAAGGCACATTTCCTCTCTTTTATATATGAGAAAATTGAACCTGGTAGCTTGTGGCAGATCACATGACCTAGGGGTAGAAAAAGTTTTCAGATTTAAGGTTGCCTAGATCTTGTGATGGTAACACATTGCTTCCTACAGTTGACCCTTGAACAACACAGTTTTAAATTGTGTGGGTCTACTTATACACGAATTTTTTCCAATAAATACTACAGTACTGCACAACCCACTGTTGATTGTATCCGTGGGTGCAGGAACCATAGATAAAGACCATAAAGTTATATGCGGATTTTTGCCTGTGTGGAGAGCTGGCATCCTAACTACCCCTCGTTGTTTAAGGGTCACCCTGAATACATGCTTTTGTGCAACTTAAAGAAAACTTATAATAGTTTATTATAGAGAATACAGAAACATTTCAAACTTCCCTGTTTCATGCTGTAAACTAAGACAAGTGATGACTTTAAATACAATATTTAAATTAGGATTTGCAAAGTATTTTTAATTTTTATGCCCCTTAAAAATTGTAAGAATTTAGAACCAAACTCAGTGAAATATTTGATGCAGGTTGAACTCTGTGCCCCCTCGATCCCTCACTCAAAATAAGAAAAGGATTATTTTAGTCACTGTTTCCCTTGTTTAATGTCTAATGATCCACACACAGAGTTGCAAATACCTGTTCCCCCTTTCCTACCATTGCTGTCTAGCTTGCCCCTCTTAAGTGAGTTACTATGTAAAGATTTTCAACTTTAAGAGAAATTCTAGGTTCTTAAGTAAAGAAAAGAATAAAGGTGTGAAAATGTAGAAGCTGTGCTCTGGAACAGGTGGCCACGCAGGCCTGAGTGACCTGCATGGCGACCCTCTGCCCTAACAGATTTTCTTCCACTTGACCAGTACTTTTTCATCATAACCTGTCACACAAAAATGCACACACCAGGGACCACTTGGGCTAACTGGCAGCCTTTTAAACAGATTCCTGGATGGTGATCATCCTTTATCTTGCTTCTGAGAATCGAACAGTCTTTAAGCCTACAGCCTGCCTGAGCAGGTGTTGGGCATGGGTGAAATGTCAATCATCCATTCCTCTCTCTGGGCAGTTCAGCTCAAGATCAGAAAGGCTGTCAGGGAAGAAGGTAGGTGGGCTCTAAGAATCTCAACTAAGAAGTCTGCAGAAAGCTCAGGGAACATTTATTAGGGAAAGCCGCAAAGGGCTCAGAATTTCTTGAGAACCTTGGTGTGAATCCTTTGGACTAAGAGGTATAGAAGCAGAGGGAAATTTCAATGGCCTGTTATGATCTGTAGCACATTGTTCTTCCTGAAGAGGTTGTCTTGACCTTTGTGCATCACATGCAGCTCATCTTCCTGCCTTGGGAGCGGGAGAAAGTTTATGAAATACCCACTTTTTTCAGTTAGGTTGACTATAAAGGAGCTGCGTAGATCTGTAGGAATACTGCCAAGAAGGCTAAATTTCTATGAGCATATCCAACCCTGGAACTATAAGGCATGAAGAAAAGAAATCATTGCTGCCTCCTTTCATGTCTACAAATAAATAGGCTTTTGCTCTAAAAGTAGATGAAATGAGTGGGGCTTGCAGGGTGGGGAGAGAAGAAAGAAGCAGCAGAGGAAGAAGAAGAATTTTCACATAAACTGAAGCTTCTGAAAATTAACAAGAACAACAAAAAACTTTTAGTTTTGAAGCATTGGGCCTGCTTCTGGACTCAGCTGGTCTGTTAAGAGAGGACAGAGATTGGAGATGTGTGGATTCTCTCTTGCTTCTGTGTCTTCTTTCAAGGAAAGTTATGTTCAAACTGGAAAGGGCAGAGCAACATAGTTTAATTGTTAGTCCTCATTGAGGGGGTGGGATTTAAGACAATACCTCATTGATTTAAATGGGTTATCCAATATCTTGGATTCTAGATATTATAATGTTTTTTTACATCAGAGTTAATATCTGTGTTTGTGTGTGTGTGTGTTTATAGTTTGTATACAGAGTATGTATATAGTTAATATGGTAAAGTATTTTCCCCTGAAAACCTATTATCAAATAACTGGTTCATTAGTTTCTGGAGCATGTCCTAGAATACAGGAAGTAGATATTTCTTTCTAGGGAAGTTATATCTCAGATTACCAAAGACATTTGTCAGTTGTTGAACTGAAGAATTAGAGTGAAAAATGCTAAAAGACTGGAAGTTGTGGAGAAGGTTACTAAAAGACTGGAAATGAGTAACTGTGGTTTGTGTTTCAAAAGGGATGAGGGAGTAGGTTCCATAGACCATAAACAAGTTTGTCACTGATCCTTGGCATTACTCTAGAACAGTGATCAGCAAAGTTTTTCTGTAGAGGACCAGACAGTGAATAGTTCTCTGTCACAATTGCTCAGCTCTGCCATCATAACAAGAAAAGAGCCATAAACAAGTGAACATGGCTATGCAGATTTGGCCTATGGATGAAAACCTCTGCTCTAGAATAAATTGGGGGTTTTTTTTGTTTGTTTTTTGTTTTCTTTGGTGAATATGTAAGGAAACTGGTGAGAACTGGGAACTCATCTGGGTTCTTTGAGAATAGATCAGGCTTGGAAAATTCTTCTCTGTCATTTTTCAGCTGAGTTACTGTGACACAAGATCAAAAGTATAGTTCATTTTGATATCATGAGACATGTGCAGAATGTTTCAAAAGAAGCTTTGTAGAAGACGAAGAAATGTGAACCACTGCAGTTAGGTAGTTAACTCTTTGGTGCCTGCTCTCTTTTAACTGATAAATGAGCAAGCAGCCAATGAATGCTACCAGAAGAACTTAATAGTGTCATTTCTTTAAATTATTGTATATGTTTCTTTAAAATATTGTATATGTTTTGAGATAAGAAGGCCTGCAAACATAATATCATAATATATTGTGATAAGAAGTTACCCCAATCTGTATGATGGAATTTTATATATTAAAATCATACTGTGTTTCTCAAAGAGCACCATAATTTCCTGCTGCTCTATTACTGAAAGAAGTTTATGGGCCACAAGTAGTGGCCCACTCAGCGCAGTACTCTTTCCTTGGCCCTGAAATGTTCTGTGTTGTTAATCAATGAAATTATATCATATCATGGCAGATTAAATTTTTGATGACTCAGACCTCATCTTCATACCAGGTTCCTAATAACTAACAAGCATACAATTGAAACATTCATAAATTAAAGACCCTCTCTCCTAAGCTCAGTGTTTAAAACTTAACAGATAACACAATGCAAAGCAAGCCCTTCATGTCCTGCATGTTTTCCAGCAGCTTCAACATTTTGGCCTCACCAACAATTTAAGTCAGCACTAAACCAAAAATTTCTCAGGACCACAAGTTTTAGTTACAGAGTCTGTATACTTTCCATTCCTAGGACTCAGACATATTTGATGTTATAGTACTTATTCACATTTCCCAGAAAATGCCAATGCTATTCTAGGCTGTAATGTGAAAAAGAAGAGAAAAAAATCAGGGTGACTAGTGGGTCAGAGAAAACACAGGGCAGCAGAAGCAGGTATAATTGAATAAAAGTGTGTCAGCTGGGGACTCAGTACGACAAGGGACAGAAAGCCAGCTCAATCTGGCCCAGAAAAGATAAAAAAGGGTGAGAAGACAGTCGGGGAGGGAGGACAGAGGAGAGATTCTTAGCAATTTATTAGCTTCTATAACTGGAAAGTCCAGAATCTGGCTAGTTCCTGACCATGCAGACATTGTCACCAGGTGTGAGTACCTGGTTTCTCTCTGCTCTGACTTCCATGATGTTAGCCTCACTCTCAGTTTCACGCTGTGACCTCCAGCAGCTCCAGCTACTTCCCATTAGCATTGGCAAAACAGTCATGGCAATGCATACCCTCACACCTCGCTGTCTGGGAAAATAAGAGAGCTACTCTGCCGGGAGCACCTAGGGAAGAGAAAAGCAACTCCTTTATTCCCAGAAGCCCCAGGGAACCGCTTTTACTTTCATTGGCCCTGATTAGTTTATGTGCCAGTCCCTGAACCCTGACTGGCTTACACTGATCAAGGCCCACCCCTAGGGCTGGAGGTTGTGTCAACCTCACTGAGACCCTGAGAGAATGGGAAAGGACTGTTTTCTTAAAGGGGGCTTGAGGTCCTATCCCAGGAAGGAGGGGTATAAAATCAGCAACAAACAGCTGTCTACTACAAGAACCATGAGAGGGGAAAGCATAGAAGGAAGTACCGAGGAGGAGGTAGTAGGTGTTCCAGATGAAACAGCACAGCAATCTGATGCCTTTGTATGTGTGTAGCTTCTAAAGCATCACTGAAATGGTAATAATGCATCACTGATACTTATGGTGATGAACCTGAGATATCTAGGAAAGGTTAAATCATGTTTGACTTACTAAGACAAGGAAGAAGTTAATGGGTGTTGGAAAGCTTTATGTGTGTTTTAATAAATATCAATGTGCTTAAAGGACCAGAACTAGACCAACTGAAAAACTCTCTTTACCCATCTTTTTTTTTTTAATATACAAGTGTCTTATGTTTCCTTATGTTTAATCTAAATCTGTACCTCACCAAAGCCATGGGTTTAACTGTGAAATATTTTTATAAGCTATGCTTTAACTATGTTTGGTTTAAATCTTAGAGATTATGTTTATTGAAGAAAAATTGTTTTTGCTTTTGTCCAGAATGCTTACACAGCCACAGCTATCAACAGCACCAACTTCTGCACCTCAGCAAAGGATGCCTTTGTCATTCTCGTGGAGAATGCTTTGCGAGTGGCTGCCATCAACACAGTGGGGGATTTCATGTTGTTCCTAGGCAAGGTAAGACCGAGTATATTATCTAAGACATACAGCAAATTTTTGCATATGCATATAGTTGCTCTTTAATTTCAAAAATATATGTAACCTCCCAAAAAACTAAAAGTAATGTAATATAAAGCAAACACTTAACAAAGCCCTTAATATGTGTTAGGCACCGTTCTGAGTACTTTACGTATATTGTGCTCATTTAATCCTTGTAACAAATTTGTAAAGGAAGTTCTATTTTTATGCTCATGTTACAGATGGGAAAACTAAGGCACAGAGTGGTTAAGTAATTTGCCCATGTTTCTCCTTACATAGTTTGAATTAAGAAACAGTCTGTGTAGTGGTTAGGGGTACTGCATCTGGAGCCTGAGTGCCCGAATTTAAATCCTGGCCTGACTAGCTGTGTGCCCTGAGACAGGGCACTTGACCACTTTGTGCCTCAGTTTGCCCATCTATAAAATTGGGATAATACCAGTGCTACATCCCTAGAGCTTGTTAGGGTTAGACTGAGTAATACACGTAGAGTACATAAGGTTGTGCTTGACACATTGCAAGTTCTTGATGAACATTAGCTGTCATCATTACCATGTATAAACCCCTTTAAAATAGAGCTGTTAGGGGATGAGACTTACCCATCCTCAAAAATATCTAGGAGAGGTAATTCTCTACTATTAAAATCTGTAAAATATTAGATGACATTAGAATTGGTGTTCATTGTATCTACATTTTAAACCATTAAATACTCAGGAAATTTGAAAACTTGAGTTAAGAAAAAGACACCACCACTATAACCTAATAACTTATTTTTATACTCCCTCTCAGTGTTTTTTCATAGGCTTATATTCTATGGTATAACAATCCTAGTCTACACATCTGTTTGCTCTGCCCTTTTTGCTTCCCATTGTATCATACATATTTTTCATATTGTTTTGATAATCTTCATGGTTACTCATTATCATGATGGCCAGTATTCCCTCATATGCTATTCTTATTCTCTCTCCACTGAACACTAAGGATACTTCAGCCACTGTGGTTTTAAAATGTTTTTGAAAAGGAAAAAAATATTTGATGTAAGGAAAGGCAGTGACTAGCACAGTGTAGTTTTAAGTTCTCAGGCATCTGTCATCTAAAAAGAATTATAAAACCATACAGATAGTTATTTTGAAAATTTGTAGTTAAACGTACATTACGACTGCTGGATTTGTTTTTGTCTTGTTTTTACAATGAGGACGTTGTTTATGGTAAGAGTGGAATGAATGAATTCATGTTAAGGACTGAGTGGGGTGTCTGGCCCTGTTACTGTCACTGTTATTTATGCGCTTTATGACTAACTCAGGAAGCCTTCAGATTTGTTAATTTTTTACATATTTATAATTCATCCCTACTGCTAGGAAAGATATGAAGCAACTTAAAAACATACATAGACAGAGCAATTAAAATAAAAGAGAACTAAGAAGCCATATAAAGAATAAGGGAGAGAATTATAGCAGGATTGCGATGATGATTTTAGTAAGTCTGATTGAGCCCCTTGCTGGGTGCCAGGTCCTGAGGGGAGTGCTTTGTGTGAAGTGTTATATTTGGTCTTCCCCTGGAAGGTGAGCTACTACTATTATCTTCATTTCACAGCAGAGGAAACCAAAGTTTAGAGAGCTAAGTAGGTTGCCCAAATTTAGAAAACTAAAATGTGGCAGAGCTAGAGTTCAGACTCAGATCTGTGTAACTTCTAAGTGCTGTAATTGCCTCGACTGATGTTAATTCTGTCTCTGGACCTTTTTTTTTCCCCTAAAGCCTATGATTCAGTAATTCTGGTGATGGTAAATGACTCCTAGAGATAATTCTAAATATAGGAAAATACAGCATTATTTATAATAGTGACTAAATGTAAACCATCTACTGCCTGACAATAGAGAAATGGTTGGAAATAATAGTTTAATACCTATTAAACCATGTTTTCTATTAAGAATTTATAATATGATAACATGTAGAAGTGGAAAGGCTGAGTAAAACTATTAGACTGTCACAGAACTGTTTTAAAATGTGCATGAAAGAGAAAAAATTAATATCTCAAGATGTTAATAATGATTGTTTTGGGATAGTGAAAGTATTAGTGGAAAAAAATGGAGATGATAAAATACAGTGTTTTGAAATTGGCTTTGAGTTTTTTTAGCAATCTAGTAACCTGTCTGTCAAAATTTTTTCTTAAGGTTTATCATAACTTTTTAGTCACTCAACAGATATTTCTAGAGTGCCTACTAGGAATGGGCTAGGGGGTGTTCTGGGTGCTGGTTATATATTAGTCTAAAAAGAGACTTTAATATCTGGTAGAAAGGGCAATTTTATAGCCTTTTTTTCACTTCGTGTTATGAGCATTTCTCATTTTATTAAAAATGTTTTAAACATGGTCATACAGTTGTATCATTTATTTAACAAAGCCCCTGGTTTTATTTTTACAGTTGAACTTTTCTCAGCTTTTTACTAATATGAAGTGTACTACAGTGAAAATTTTGTATACAAATTCTTGCCCAAATTAATTCTTATTTCCTGAGGCCAGAATCCTAGATGTGGAATTAATGAGTTTGAGTACATAATAGGAATTTGATATGTATTTTCAAGTTGCTTTCCAGAAAAATATAACTTTGAATAATATAATATTTACAATATAAAAATGACTTTTAAAACCATGAAAGATAAACATTTTTTTTTAGTTGAGAAATCCAAAGAGGAGAAAAATGAAAGGAGGGGGTGGAAACTTCTGGGTTTCCAACATACTAAGACAAATTCTTTAGTTTTCCTTTTTCAAAAATATAGTTCTGATCACAAATACAATAAATCTTTTGAAGAGTTTCTTTCATTACAATTAAGTGGCTGCTACTACGCAGAAATAGTTTTTGATCAGGTAGTTCAACTAGATAGGGCATAAAAGACAGTGTCAGGAACAAACTATTAATACATGCAACAGCTTGGATGAATCTTGAGGGAATTATGCTGAGGGAAAAATGTGAATCCCAGAAGTATTGTATGATTCTGTGTATGTAACATTCTTGAAATGACAACATTATAGAAATAGAGACCAGATATGTAGTTACCCACTTAGTGATGGGAGGTGGTGGGAAGTAAGGATAGCTTTAAAAAGATGAAGTGAAAGATGCTTGTGATAATGAAAGTGTTTTGCATCATATCAATGCCAGTATCCAAGCTGTAATACTGGACTATAGTTTTGCAAGATGTTACCAACTGAAGGGAACTGGGTAAAGGATACATGGAATCATTCTGCGTTACGTCTTACAACTGCACATGATTTCATGATTATCTCAGAGTTTAAAATTCAATTTTCAAAACCTTGATTTAAAAAAAAAAACATAGTGTCATGGATTCCATTTCTGTGAAGCCCCAATGATTTTATGGAATGATAAATTAGGTTTGGAAGAGACCTTAGTTCCTCTAGTTTGGTGGCTTGTGGCCTGTAGAGTCCTCAAAGGTTAAGAATAAAGATTTAGAAGCTATTTAAACATTTTCAAGTCTAATAGATATTGCATATTTATACCAGTAAAACTATACCAAAAAAAACTCCAAATCCTAAGTTTCTTTGCTTCTGTGTGAAATTAGTTTACCTGTATTTGATAACACTATGACACTAATTATATGTCCTAGTTGACAGTTTATCTGACTTTGATTAATAAAAAATGAGAATATGAATTATTACTTACAGGTGCTGTTTTATTGGTAAACAAATTCTTTTAAAACATGGGTTCCATGGAGAAAAAGAACATCATAAATACAAGATTTATGATGATTAAAAAAAAGGAAGAAACTCAGATTGCCAGTCACTTTGTTAAATGCTTTCAGAATACTTATTTTAACAATTATGATATCTATGTACTATTGTGTCTCTTTTAAAGATGGAATAACAGGCTCAGTTAAATGAACTTGCTTAGAGTCGCAATCCAAGAAGTACTAACTCTGATTCAGTTCTACATCTTTCCTTTTTTTTTCCCTTTTTTTTTTCGAAGTGTGGTCAGTTAGAATGTGTCAATTTCTAGTGTACAACACAGTGTCCCAGTCATCCATATACATTCATATATTTGTTTTCATATTCTTTTTCATTAAAGGTTATTATAAGATATTGAATATAGTTCTCTGTGCTATACAGAAGAAATTCGGATTTTTTAAACCTATTTTTACATATAGTGGCTAACATTTGCAAATCTCAAACTCCCAATTTTATCCCTTCCCACCCCCTTTTCCCTGGTATCCATAAGATTGTTTACTATGTTTGTGAGTCTGTTTCTGTTTTACAGATGAGTTCATTAGTGTCCTCTTTTTCTTCCTTTTTTTCAGATTCCACATATGAATGATATGTGGTATTTTTCTTTCTCTTTCCGGCTTACTTCACTTAGAATGACAATCTCTAGGTCCATCCATGTTGCTGCAAATGGCTTTATTTTATTCTTTTTTATGGCTGAGTAGTATTCCATTGTATAAATATACACAACCTCTTTATCCAATCATCTGTTGATGGACATTTAGGTTGTTTCCATGTCTTGGCTATTATTGTAAACAGTGCTGCTATGAACATTGGGGTGCGTGTATCTTTTAGAATTAGAGAGTTCATTAGGAAGTCCACAAATCATAAATGCTGGAGAGGGTGTGGAGAAAAGGGAACCCTCCTACACTGCTGGTGGGAATGTAGTTTGGTGCAGCCACTGTGGAAAACAGTATGGAGATTCTTCAAAAAACTAAAAATAGACTTAGCATATGATCCAGCAATCCCACTCCTGGGCATATATCTGGAGGGAACTCTAATTTGAAAAGATACATACACCCCAATGTTCTACATCTTTCTGACTTCAAAACTGACATCCTTTTCTTCCTACTTCTCACATCCTACCCTGTGTATGAATCTCTTCTAGTTAAAATTTTTTATCCTTTATAATAAGTGTCTAAACTTTAAAAATTATACATCCACTTACCAAAAAAAAAATTTGAGCACACTTCCCAAATATATTTACATTTATCTATTAATGATATATGTATAGATTTTACTAATATGTGCCTTATAAAGTATAAAATAAATTTTTTAATGTATGAGAAATATAAATGGAAGTCCCAAGGGATTGTCTTAAACACTCCCTCAGTTCTATGTTCTCCACCATGGAGATTAGTGATATAAGGCAGTACTTCTTAAAGGCTGTAGACTTTCTCAGAATCACCTGGGGTACTTTTAAAATGAAATTGCTAAGCTTCATCTGAAACCCAGCCACTCAGACTCTATGCAGGCGAGACCCAGAAATGTGCATTATTCACAAACTCCCCAGGTGATTTCTAGCCCCTCTAATAGTTTGAGAACCATTAACATATCCTTTGCTTGAATGAAAGCATGATACCCTTTCATTATATTTGGGAGTAATTACTACATTTCTTTGACTTTTTAAGCTAAATGTCACTAATTTTTGAAGTTGTTTCTCACGTGACAGTCTTCTACCTTGACAGCTTTTGTCTTGGGGTCTACTTTGTCTGAGCCACATCTTCTACCTATAATTGACTTGAATATTTCAAAGGTGGTTTAACTTCTAGTGGCATCGTGAGAGCATAAAGCAGCTCAGTTCTCCCACAGGGTGGATGTAAGAAAATTGAAGAAGAGTATAAGAAATAACTCATTCTAAAATTGAAACCAAAAGAGTGAAAGAAAATAGACCTAATTAGCTATCTGTGGAAATCACCCTGGAAATAAGTCACTGTAAGAGAAGATTCGTAAGTGTATTGCCACAAAAACGGTAGAGGAGGTGAGAAAACCCAGATTTGCTCCCTAAAATCCTCTGAGAGAGGGACCAATTATAGCTCAACCGGTATATCCTCTGATGCATTTTAATTCCTAGTTAAGATGATGGTGAATGAGATGTTCTGGTGTTGATAAATAGTAGGGGAAAGGCAGTTCTCAGTTGCTTGTCCTCAGCACTGGGCAAGGAAAGGCTGCTCTGGTTCCAGAGAACTCTTTCTTTTTCTTTGTTAGGCCAAGTAAGGTGCTAGGCAGGAATGTGTCTAGGATTCAGTATAACCTATTGCTGTGGTCTGTCAGTATCCAAGTAGTTGCTGAATTTTTACCTGAAAAGAGCACCCAAGTTGGCATCATAAGATGTTTTTTGAGTGGTAGCTGCTCTTTATTCTACGCTGTGGCCGTGGACAGGTCAGCTAGCCTCTCTATGCACATTTTCCAATCTATAAAATGAGGGTGATAATGTTTGCCATAAACCATGCACAGGGTTATTGAAAAGCTGAAATAAAAAGTATTAAAAGAACCGTGGTGATGAAGCGTCAGGGTAGATGGCGCTTGACAGTGAGCAAAGGGCTCTTTATTTTATTCTTACAGCATGAATGTGCTCAGCAACCTCTTTCTTCACAGACAGTCCAAATCAACACTTCCTGGCAAATCATATTAAATTTACCACATATTCTATATGAAACAAAGAAAAAGCTCTTAGAAATATTTGTTGCAACTTTATTTATATCAAAAAACAATGTAAGTCTCCAAATGTAAGAGGAAGGTTAAATAAATTTAAAATCACCCATAAAATGAAATTATGTAACTGAATACATATTCATGAAACATTTATGATATGTAAATATTAATGAATGATTAGTTTATATTTAAAATGACTTAAATTTAAATGATTAATTTATATAATACTATTTCATATATGTAAAAATGCTTAGAAGAAAATATATAGCAATACCCTGAAATGTCAGTAATTTTCTTTGGAGTGCTAAAAGTGTGTGTAATTTGTTTTCCTAAAATGTATATACATTTATCTTAAAAGTTGCCACAGATGCTAAATAAGTGACATCTTAGGGAACAAGCATAACATTTGGAAAACTGGATTATTTTTAATGTCGACAAGGATGATATTTTATTTCTGTTATATGATGTACATGTATAACTGAGTGTATATAGGTACTTGTGGATTATACTTTCCAATTTGAGGTGAAATGGACTCATACAACCATCATTTATAAATAGGGTTTTAAGTCTGCAGATGAAGAACTAGTGGTTTCCTGCAGTAGGTTATGAACTGTGGTCTTTGTTCTCTTTGCTTCAGGTGCTGATAGTCTGCAGCACAGGTTTGGCTGGGATTATGCTGCTCAACTACCAGCAAGACTACACAGTATGGGTGCTGCCTCTGATCATCGTCTGCCTCTTCGCTTTCCTGGTCGCTCACTGCTTCCTGTCCATTTACGAAATGGTAGTGGATGTGTTATTCTTGTGTTTTGCCGTTGATACAAAATACAATGATGGGAGCCCAGGCAGAGAATTTTATATGGATAAAGTGCTGATGGTAAGTACTTCAAGTGCCCTCCACTGCTTTAAGGATAAAAATACTAATATAACTATTTTGTAAAACATTGTCCATACTTAATTCCTGTTGTATGCAACTGAATAATTCAGAATTAAACCTGTAGCACTCATGAATGAGTTTAGTCTTGGGGAAATAGGGGAAGAAGACCCTCTTGGCATGAAGGAGACCATTTCAAATCCACCATCTGGAACAGGATCCCATCAGTAGTCCTGAGGTGACGCTATTGCACACTGCTCTCCCTGTCTCTGCAGTTAAGCAGATTTGCATTGACCTTTTAGCCCTTGAACTAGAACATCGGACCACTGATGGTCTAAGTGCCTCTTCCTGAGTCAGGGCTCAAAGACTAAAAGTCACGTTTCCCCGGTTGTAGTGCTTAACTTGTATTTCTCCATCCACGTCTTTTCCAAATATTATTGCTGTCAACCCTGATAAAACTCATTATCCTAAGTATGTCAGGCCAAACTGAAGACATTTTGTAATGAATAGAGATTATCAGACCCATTATGGCTGGTAGATTTTGTTGTTTTCCATTAGTCAGGATCTGAACCTTTACACAGATATTTTATTCAGATTCTTTATAGTTACATCGCCCTGCAGCTTCCCTATGTTGGAACCTCAATTAAATTTTTTTAAAAATTTGGAAACCATATTAAAATGGTTTAAATGCTAGTATCAATGTCAAATGCTACCAAATTAAAGATGCTTTTTAATAATAGTACTTTGCTATTCAGCTGTGAAGTATTCCTATCTCAAGAATAGGTAATATTGAAGATTAAACATTAGACATTGAAATAACAAGCCATTTTCCAGGAACATGGTTTATCCAGTTAAATATAAAATGTATTAATAAATAAGCTAGATTCTTTTTTTTTTTAATCGCAAAAATTCCAAATGATTTAACTGACCTCTTTGGCACTTATTATTGCTTTTACTAAGAACATCACTAACTAAATTTTGGACATTTTCATAATGTCTAAATTATAATCCTAACTGGTTGTTTTCACAGTGGAATTTGGCTTTTGAGCATTGCATCTCTCTTGAATAAGAGAATTTAGAAGGAGAATAAGGCACTTAGAAAGAGGGGTTTGTTTTTGTTTTTTAAGCTACTGATGAAAAGCAGAGTGAAAAATACGATTTTTCTTATTTTAGTTTTCTCTATGAGAATGACGACACTGAATGAAGAAATAGATGCTTTGTAAATTTAGACAGAATAGAAATGTTTCCTTTAGGGCGTAATCCCATTTTAACTACTCCTGACCACTGGTCTGGTTGTTACTCCCTGTCTTCCTGCTTTATGGAGTAATTTCAAGGCCAGGTAGACATTTTTTTAAGGTAGCTTATTTATGGTTTGGTAAAAAACAAAAGTATACCATGCTTAGCAGTATCAGTGCTTTCTCTTACCTTCTAGGGCTATTTTAAAGAGGAGGCTTGTAGAGTAAAATGTTCTTGTCCCATTTAACCATGATATGGAAAAAGTAAAATAACAAAACAATATTCTAAGTGTGGAAAAAATACCTTTTTTGAAGAAACGAAAAGTATTTTCTCTTCCGGATAGAACTAACGTTATCTCTTGGAGCCTAAGTGAGATTATCACAAGGAATGGTGGGGAAAAGATTTTATATCAGCCCATTTCAGTCCATTTCTCCCAGATTTAGCTGCTCTTGTGTGTGTTACCAAGTACTATTTATTGCTGTGTTTTTAGGCCATCCATTTCCCATTATTGAATAGAAAATGTAAATATTCTTTAGAAATCATCTACCAGCTGAAGTCCGAAAGGACCTAAGAATTTATGTAATTCGGTCCCTGTTTTGCAGGAGTTTGTGGAAAACAGCAGGAAAGCAATGAAAGAAGCTGGTAAAGGAGGCGTTGCGGATGCCAGAGAGCTAAAACCGATGGTAGGTGGAGATGAGGAGGTGGCCACCCTCCACGAGTTTCACTTTCACTTCCTCTCTCTCTCTCTCTTCACTGACTGCACTTCTTCGGGAGAAGCGTTTGTGATCTGTATCACTCAGGACGTGCTGCTCTTTCTGTTTGTGTGTTTACCCATCACTTGGATGGCAGAATTCTTGTCACACCTGAGACCACCTTCTGTAAAAGTAAGCTGAAAGGAACAGTCCTCGTGGCGGGCAGGGGATATTTCTGTCCCGGAGGTGAACTTGCTGTTTCCAGTTTTTCTTCTTTTTAACTGTCAGTGTTTAGTTTTCGTGGGGCCGAACATTTGGTTGTGCACTGGAACTGACGGTTTGATATTTATCATTTTAGAAGTGGTGATAGCAGTTCCTTTCAACTTGCTGAAATTCATAACCTCCCTTTTTAAAATATTGCTTTGTTTATGTTGCTGTCTTTCCCCTTTGCTGACTTTTTCTTCTGTTGCCTGGATTGTACTTTCTTTGTCTTTTAAGCCAAACAAGGCTATTTCCATCAGTACCCACATTCCCACTCAACAAGACAATCTGGTCCTCTCCAGCCTCCGTTTAATTGTGAGAAAGATAAATTATCTCTGGTCTATTTATATATATACCACTCTCATTTGAAAAAAGCAACTTAAAGTTAACCAGTGTTAAGAATCCTGAGTAGCTTTCCCCATAGTCTCCCTGCTGCCTAACGACAGATGTCCTTAGCTATATTGGTCTAATTACTGCTTATATTACAAATGTATTGTTCTTAAATAGAATGTTTATTTCAGAATATTATGTAATTGCCTACATCCTTAAATAGTTCATTTAAAATAATGTGCCTTCTAATGGCGTGTAAAGTCCAAAAAAGGGTGAAGTGAGGACTGTCTTTTCTTTCTTCCTTATACTTTAATAAATGGTTTGATTTATAGGTTTCCAATTGAAGAAATCTGTAGTACAAAGCAAGCAAATTTAAGTATGTAAGAACAAAGGAAAGGGTTGATTTTGGGGGTGGGGAGTATATGTACATGCAAAATAGTTGCATATTCAACCTATATTAAAGCCTCAACAGAATGTTTAGATATAAACTCTTCTCTGGATCCCGTCCAATGCCTGTTTGGGTGTTGCTTTTAATAGCATTGATGATGATAAAGTCAAAACTTAAGTGTTTATATTTACAAGGCACAGATCACTCTAATCTTAAGTAAAAGGATGTAGGATGGCCATATACCTCTCTTAGTTTTGAGTGTGCGTCAGCCAGAACTGGCCTGAGAGGGGAAAGGGCGCTAATCACCAGTGCCTCCCATCAGGTTCCCCACCTCCCAGCCCCTTCTTCCTACATCCCTCTTACTTCACGGAGGCTGAGGGAGACGACAGTGGAGACTGTGCCAACCCTAAGGGGGCCTGGAAAAATGAAGGAGGCTCCCTTCTTGCCACTGCTTGCTTGTTCTAATTGTTCAGAAAATAAGGTTCCAAACCTTAAACTTTTAAAAGACATATTCAGTCTTAAAATGTAAACCACCTTTCTCCCCTTTTCTGTCTCTCCAATCTTTGAAGCTTTCATTAAATCATTCTTCAGTGATAAGCATTTAAAGAAAGGGAAAAATATTTGGAGGTTTAGGACTAGCTGCTTTGACCATGAATTGACATGTATTTCTGTATTATTCTTGAGGGAAAGATATTTGAATTGTGGTAGACCAGAATGCAAGTATACCTTCTCTTACCTAAACCCCTAATTCATACATACTAATACTAGGAGAATTACCTAGGTTATATGACTTTCTACCAGAAGCCAAAAATGTAGAAAGTTTTTTTTCCCTAATGTTACTTTCAGTTTCAAATTAATGTCCCTTATCTCAAATAATACATTAAAATCTTCACTCCACTTTTGCTTTTATTTTACATTGTTCATCAGTCTGTTGCTTGCCGGCTAACGGCAAAACCCTCTGACGTGTCTCAAACATCTTTTATGTGCATTGTTCTTCTGGTGCTTTGGACATTGCAGCATTTGGTCCCTAAAAATGATGTTTTAAGTGGTTCAGAAACTCCCCAGGAGAGAAGTGTGACATGTTGCTCACAAGGTAGTTAAGGTTTTTAAGCACCTCATTACCTCTAATTCTTCTGTCTTTCCCAGTGTGCGTGAGTTGACCTCTACCACCACCACCATCTTGTATGTGTCCCTAAAGAATTACCTGAGAACTTCCCTCCTACAGTTTGGGGATTGGTAGAATTGAAGATTGCTTATTTGTACTTGCTTGGTTTAATTCACATATTATTCCCTTAGATGAAAGTTCTGTTAACAGTGTCATAAATATTTTGCTGTATCTGTAGAAACACTGCTGTTTGAGTTCACTGTCTGTCTCCTTCATGGGATATTTTAATATAGGGTTTATTCTTAGCCTATAAAATAATGTTCAGAAAAAATAGGTTCAAAATTTTCCTTTGGCAGGGGATCATTGAACTAAATATAAGTACTTCCCGTTTTCCTCTTCGATTTTTTTGATTTTGATTTTTTTTTTTTTTTTTGAGAGAGAGCCTCACTCGCTAAGGCAATTTTGAAGGTTTGTGAGGTCTTTCTATAAATCTTTGAAAATTGTTTTAGAAGAACTTAGCAAACGTGATGTAGAGGCTTAAGAGACATTCTGGCCATCTGCTTGCTCTTGCACGGGAAAAAACGTGCTGAGAAAAGGGAGGAAAACACTTGGGCACTAGAGCAAGGTAGACTAGAGATGTATTCTCTGCATATCTCACAGGTGACCCCGAGGGAAGTGTGGCTTCCCACATTCATAGGAATTTCAGCCCCTGGAATAGAGAGAGGTTCAGGGGAGAAGTATTCTCAGTCCATTTCGCTGTATTGCTGTTTGTGACCATCTGTGTATTTGTAACATCATTCATGATCTCCTTTTAATGGTAATTGTCTAAGATTATACTCTGTATGACTTTGTTTTCTAGGCTTCGGGAGCAAGTTCTGCTTGAACCTAGCCGACCGTTATGGAACCCATTGACATTCCAAAACAATATATACACATAACTATGTATTTGTGTGTGTGGCTGTGTGTATATATGTATATGTATGTGTGTATGTATATGTATATGTATATACACACACACACATAATCAGCCAAAATCAGAGAAAAGGAACAGGGATTTAATACCTTTTTTATGCTTATTTTTGTCAAACATGTACTCCTTTCATACGGGTGGCTTTTACAAGGCAACTGCCGTCATTTAATGTTTTCAATTGTAATTGTCTTAATGGAAATGTTAAGATTCATATCTGATTAACATTTTTAATAACTTAGAGGAGATTTTAACTTTAGTTATTTAAATTAGGTAAAAATTATTGTACCGAATTCTCTGTCTAAAGTTTATTCAGGGGTGATTTCCCTGATGTGTGCATAAAATCAAGACCTTATTTTACTGATGCATGAGTCCTGGTGGGACGAGACTAGGCATATGCTTTCAGATAAATAAGGAACTACCCCAATCAGTTTTCCCCAATCAAAGAAGCCATGTCATTTTCTTTTTAGAAACATACCAGTGGACCCCATATGGGAGTTTTCATAATAGCTCATGCGTTTGTCAGCCAACATTAAAAAGTAACCAACTCCTCAGGTATTTGTAGTTTACTCTAATGCTTCTATAAGAGAGTAGGTAAAAAAAGAAAAGGGTAGATAATCTTTCTTATGCAAATTTTTCTTATATTTTGTCTTTCTTTCATTTTTGACGTTAGTAGCATCCTCCACACGTTTGTGTGCCTGATTTGGAAGGACGCTGGGGCTCCCAGCGAGTTTAGCCTTTAAGTTTCTGTGTCTTGGTTTGCAAACTAAGTAATGCTGGGAGGAATTAAAAAGGGAGAGAAACATGGAACACAAAGCATTGAAAATTCCGGTGCTTGGGCTTCTGCTTCAGAGAAACTTCAGTGGCTTAGGGCTAAATGGCCATTTTACTCAAATGCTTGCTATAAAATCTGAAAACATACTGGCAGGTGCTCCTCTCCTTGGCAATTCATTAAGTATCCAGAATTCTACGATGTTTAACTGAAGAATTGGTTAATGTTTTTGATCCTCAAGTGTTGAACTTCTTTGTGTTTGGGGATGGGTTTCGTGGGATTTTTTTTTTTTTAATTCCTGAAGCTTACCAGATATGAATGGCTAATATTCCATTGTTCTGCTTATTGTAATGGTGAATGCTTTAAGAAAAAAAGTGTAATTTGCTAAGAATAATTCATGATCTGTTTATGCGATAACTCCTTTTTGTTACAATTTTTTTAAAAAAAGCTATTTTTGTTAATGTAAAGTAAATATTTCAGAGCAGATTTTTTAAACTTATTGCACTAAATACAGGCTCTGTACAAAAAAAAAAAAAAGCCTCATCATTTTATCATTCCATGGAAGGAGAATCTTTTGAAAGAAAGCATTGCCTCCTACCAGAATTAGACAGTGAATTAGAGCGGTATTATGGAAATGCATAATTAATGTCACTTGGGCTTAATAAGCAGCTGTTTGCTAATGTGCTTCCTTTTAAAGGGTTGGACCTTTAAATTGCTGCAAAAGGTAAATTGTATTTTTTTTTTCCAAGTATCCGTGTTCTTTACTCTAGCTAGGCTAAAATTTGCTAAATGCCTCGGTTTCTTTTCAAAGCTTATGTAATATTTCTGATTTTTCAGAATATTTGCAATAAGACTCTGGTTTTTTTTTTTTTTTTTCATAAGAAACAAGAGTTCATGTCTTGGCAAGATCTCAGAAAATAACATTATGAGACTAGCTATTTTGAAACAGTAATTCTCCAGAAGTTAACATCTAACATCTGATGTCACTAAATGGTATCATTGTGCTCTTTTATATCATTTGAAATGAAATAAATATAATTATGGAACTAACAATTATCCAAATAGGCGAGAGAGCAAATCATGTAAGAAAATTCAGAATACCTTCTGTTTCATAGCCACACAGATTTTGGACATTAAGAAACATTGGGAACTAAATTTAGGCTTGGCAAAAGTCTGGAAGATGGGTATCAAAACAGAAGACATTCCAGGAGCTAGTTATTTTAGGAGGTGACCCTCCAAAGTGACCTGATGGAAGTCTTGAATTTGGAAATTAGGTTCTGCTCACTTGGACATCCCAGCACCATGGACGCTTGCTGCTCCCTGTTCCGTTTGCTCGCAGCCTCAGCTATTTGGAAGCCACCAGGAATGCTTTCTAATTATCATTTGCAACTAGAACTGTAATCAGAAAGAAATTTTGTATTTTTGTATAACTTGACTGTGTGCCATTTTATATAACAGGTCCTGTTTTACAAATAAATTTCGTTTTACTAACATTGTGTTTAGAAATTATGATCTATGTGTAACCATGTCGTTTGAGTTCCAAATTAATTGCCAAGCTGTCTCCCCTAAGTGAATATGTGCCATCTAGGCGGATATATGCAGGTATGCATATATATTACACAGGCACACACAGAGAGATATTTGATTTATAGAATATCCCTCTTACGAGCTTCATTCCTTGCTTCCTCTTAGAAGGCCTCAAAGAGGCTTCTGAGCGACATCTGGATGTTTTGAGGTTATGTTTGGATAGTCTTGCTGCCGCTTTCATTTGTCACGAGTCATTCTTCAGCTAGTGCTGGGCTGCCTTATTGCTCACTGCCTCCATCTCTGCCCAAGTGAGAAGAATAGATGAAGAGCAGAAATTATCTGTGAAGTATGGTTACCTGACTAACTTTATAAACCATTGACTCTTTGTTGTGGCTTCTCTCTTTTTCTGTGGTGGATCTTCAAAACTATGTTCAGGACTCCCGTCTCCAGAGTTACAGTTAGAATCCTCTATTGTAAATGAGGATCACGGTGAGCAGAGGCTCGTGATGGTTCCTGCCCATCAGAAAACTAAAGCTCTGGTGCCTGACTGAGACTTTCTGGGCTCCTGCCTCAGGAGTAAGCTCTCCCATATATGATGTGAGAGCGAAGAGGTTATGTTTCAGTATAAATCCAAGAGGCCTGTCTTCTAGGGGAGGCTTACCAGTGCGTTAGGTAAACATTAGGAATTTAGACAGTGCACTGAGATTGTATAATCCTTGCACGGATGAGCAGAGCTCAAAGCAAGTTGTTCCTTTAAACCATTTAATGCAATGTTTAATGTTTAAGGATTAAAGCTTTTATCCTATCCTATAGCATTATTAAGTCCTAAGTTACTGCAAATTTAAGTAGCTTAACTGTGTGTTGGTCTCTGAACTTTTTCCATAATGGTCGGGGAGGGCACTCATTGAGTCTGTTTAAAAATTATGCTGGAAATAAGTCTTTCCTTTGTAGAGATGCTCCCTTCCTCTTACTTTTTCAATGAAGGGCATTAAGCTGTGGATTCTCAAAATCACTAACCTTGGTATCTGCCAAGGGCTCCCTTGTCTTCCCAGGGTAGTTTCAGGTTTTCATCCCAGTATGAGCTAGTGAGGAGTGACCCCTTCCTTTACCGTGGTCCTGAGCTGCTTAAAACCAGAGTAATACTCCTCCCACCCTCTTCCTGAAAACAGCTATGGAAGCTACAGGCACCAAATATTTGTGAGGCCATGTTAGTGCCCCCAAGGCCTCAGCCATGTCCACCAGGCACTTACTACTAGGCAGTGAAGGCCGTTCAGGAGGTCTCCTGGCCTGCAAAGTAGAATTCTGGGGTCCGTTCCAATACTAGAGCTGCCAGTTATGGTGACCTGAACATTGTATTTTATTTTTGGTCAGTAACCTCACTTGAATTTTTGGAGTTTCTAGTAGCCTTAACATAGCCTTTGAGAAGTTTCCTTCAGAAAGATCTTTATAAGCTTTTACCTTTCAATAAGTTCTCTATGGCTTTTTCTTTTTTTTTTTACTACCACTTAAAAAAACAAAAACAAAATCTCAAGAGTCTGGTGGCTTATCAGTGTACCTGCCACAGTGAATTTCTGTATTCTTTTGATATATTCCATCTGACAGATAAAAGTGCACACTAATGGCTTGCCTAGAGTTGTTAAGATGTGGTCTGTGAATATATATTGGAAAACTGTGGGTTCAGAAGTAAATGCATAAAGCAGAGCTTTGTGTATTATATATTCACCATGTAGAATGCCTTTTGCTTTAAATGCATATTCATGTATCCATGTACTAAGGAGTACATGTTAGCCCATTTGAAAAGCAGGCGCTCTGTATGTACAGGGGCTGCTTTCAGAATTAGCTCATCTGTTTAATGGCACACAGCCCAGATTGTGAAAGAGCAGGGCCCTTGAATGTGCCAGGAGAAAACGGGAAGCTAGCAAACATAGACAACAAAATTAAAGAGTAAACATGTTGTCTACACCTAAAAATTTAAAATAGCACACTTCTCCCCCATTCACATTTCATAAATTTGAGCCAAATTCTTACTCTCCAAGTTTTCATTTACGAGGAAAATTTTCATCCAAGATTGAAATCTCTGAAAATTCTTTCTTATAAAAAAACTTCAATGCAAAGTTTTTAAACTTGAGAATTTCTGTGGAAAACCTTTCTTTCCTAAAGAAATACTAGAGGACCCTTTCTTACTTCCCATGTCCTTGATTTTTTATACGTGTAAAAAAAGACCAATGTTGCTTCCATTTCAATATCACATAAACAGTTATCACTTTTGTAAATTAAATGGGCAGGATTTAAGGTTGATATGTTCTTAAGGAATTCATTAGTAAATTTGTGGAAAAGACGTGAAATTGTTAGAGACCCAAATATTAGGCTATTTTACTCAGTTCTGACACTCAGTTTTACAACTTAAATGATTTCCTGAGGAATAAACACCGTAGACTAGGGAATTCAGAGTAGTAAAGCTTTCAGGTTATTCGTGGTCTAGTCAAGATCTAGTTGAGCATGAAAATGTTGTAATTTCCAAGTGTTTCAGAAACTTTTCACTTTTATTTGCTAAGACCTGGATTTAATATTTGATATTCAAAAGCAGGTTCTTAATCTTTTGAGGGGACCAAGGGCTCCTTTGAGAAAGCTTATAGGAGCAATGGACTATCTTTCAAAATCACATAGCCTACCTATGAACATTTAAAGTACGAATAGAATTTCAGGGCCCTCAGACTGCCAGCCTTCACCCCACCGTCCAGTCCCCTCAGGAACCTGTGAACACAAGTCAGAGGCTGCTGTAAAGCTGGCTTGATAATGTGTTTTGAAATGAAGTCGTGACTGGGCCTCCACTGAAGATGGTACTTACCCACTTCAGACAGGGAGTCATTTTTGTAACTTGAAAACTTGAATTTAGTACCAGCTAAATGAAACCACACTAATCTAAATGAATACCAGAACGGTCATCACTGGATCTTTAAAACGATAAGATTTCTTTCCTTGGAGATGTGAGGATGTGTGTGTCCTGGGATGAATTTTTGATTAGATACCAAAGTATTTGCAATGGACAAGAAAATCCAAGGAGAAATGAATAGGGAATCTCTGTAATTCTCCATCTACCAAAACATTTGATTATAATTGTCGCTCACATATGACATCTATGACATAGTGTTATCGGTAGATCACTGTCTAAAAATGTATCAGTCAGGGTTGACTGAGAGCATTCGAAGATGATGATAAAGTAGCAAACTCAGTGTAGTTCATAGCTGACAAAAATTTTCTTAGTGGAAAGCAGATGCCGGGATCGGGGGGAGAAATTCAAAAGTTTTTCTCCTTGTATAAATCAGGGAGGTGTTTCCTCCTGTTTTGAGTGTTTTCCAATCAGCACTAGAGCAGCCTTAGACCACTGCCCTTGGGCCTGTGTCTCCACTCCCCACATCCAGCTCACCTTCCTTCTTTAGGGAGCATGTGGATTTCTTCACATTTACACCTTAGTATTAGGTAAGGGTGCTGCTTCTATAAGAGGGCTGTCTGGGCCCTTGAAAAGGCAGGTAGACATCCTTAAAGGAGTTTGAAGATTTTTAAAGATTTGATCCCAGTGGGTCATGACTTAAGAGTCTGACATCAAACCGTTATCTACATTTTCAAGCTGAAGAAAGCAGTGGAAATGTCATAATTGGCTAGTGAAGGAAGTAGAAATAAAAGTCGGCTCCCCTGCCCACCCCACATCCCCAGAAGAGCTTTAGCGAGCCTTCCACAGTAGCAGAAGGAGAGACCACGGGTGGAAGTTCCCATCTTGGGTTGAAAAGGGCCTAAGTCCAGTGTAAGTACTACCTTTAATAATGTCTTTTTGTCATGGAAGTGTATCACCCAAGGAAACGTCCTGACTTTCACATACGAATCTGATCCACCCATCCCATCAGCTGGGGCATTGGTTTGATTTAGCTATTTTTTGAGGAATATGTGTCAAACCATTCCATGTGAGCAAAGTGAGCATTGGAAGGAAGACTTGAGGAATAAATGGGCACAGCATCCTGCAGACCATTCTCACTGCCACTAGACAATGTGAGCACTCACTTCGTTTACCACTTCGTTTAGGTAATTCGTAGGAATGAAACAATAACCGGACAGCTTTGGGACTGATGGTTCGAGTGAATTTTCCCCATCCTCTGGGTTCTAGTAGTGTGTGCTCAGAACTTCCTTTTGGCCCTCTTGTTTTTGCTCTTTTTGACTGTTCTGATTTTCAAAGACATCATGGGGGGAAATCAGCTTTCTTCTACTATATTGCCTTAGTGCTAGTAGATTCTGTTGTCATTGAGTTTTTCTGATTTCTTCCATCCTAAGAGGGTACTGGGAACTCCATAGTGAAGTTTCAGTTATACTGTCTCAGAATATTCGTGACCACTGAACACACTTCTAGTAGATGAAGTAAATTCAGCTGGGGTCTTAGCTGATTCAGTTTGTTACAAATAACAAACAGGTAGGGAAAAAAGTGTGGAGGGCACCTAACAAAATGATAGGGGACCTGGGAAAACAACCAAAGACAAAAGCATATCTTCTGAAGACCAAAGGTCCAACTTTAAGTACTTCCTGGCACGACCCTTCTGAACTCCTAAGTCTAGAGCAGGCTCCTAGAATAAAGCAGCCGAGTTTTAAAGATCAGTCAATGCAAAGGGACCTGCTATCCATCTCTCAGGCTCTGAGTCTTCACATCCACTGTCAGATCCAGCCCAGTGTATGGAGGGGATAGGAACAGAAAACACCCACCACTGTGTTTCAGCTTCTCACTGCTGTGGAATCCAGCATAAGAAGGATGTTGTGATGCCGCATATTTCTCAAACTGATGCCTATTTTGTCTGTTTATTTTATTTGGGGTTTTTTTTTTGGAGGGGGGTTCCATTTGCATCCTATTTCATAGTGTCAAAATGAATTTTTGTATCATGTCCTGTCTTTGCCCATGATGAACTGTAGGATCACGGTTAAGCCTTCCATGAATTCCCTAGTTTGGGATCTTTCACCCTAGCATTATTCTGAGTTTTTCCTTATTATTATTTCCTTATTACAGTGTCACTACACTGTCTTCAGTTGGGAAAACAAACATGTAGGTGCTTGAACATGCCCCACAGACACAGTCGTAGCCCTAGTATTTGTGACTGTCTCTTGACACAGTGCAGACTTTACAAACAGAGTGTTATGCTCTCAGAGGACTTTAAAAATATGTATATTAAGCAATTAACTTTCTGGAGTTATCAAATCTTGCTGGGAAATTAACTTCCAAGAGCTCTGAATTGGGTGGAATTCCATCTCGCTTCAGAGTACAATGAGCCTATATGAAATGGAGCTTTGAAATGTTTTCCTTGTGCAGAAATATGAACTAGAAAAAAAAAGTGCTGATCTAATGCTAAGTTTCCTGTGTACTGACTCAGTTGCCAGAATTATAATGAAAACTGTATTTTAGTCTAACAAATGTATAGAATTTTTTTATGTAATAAATAAAATTTTATAGGAAAGAATGTCATTGTCTACTGTGTCTTAACACTTTCCCATGCCCAGGGTGGTGATGAATAGTGTAAGAGAGGAAACATAATTGTCCCCCCTGCCCTTCTGAATTCTTAGCCGAGATTCTGTAATAGAAGACAGGTAAATGAGAGGAAAACACACAGAAGCTTATTAACATGTATACCGCATGTATCCATGGGAGAGACCCGGTGGGGAAAATGAGTCTCTCCTCTCAGTGACCTAGAATGCAAACTTAAACACCATCCTCTTACGGAAAGGGGAGGGAGGATGTTGGCTTCTTAAGGGAGAGTAAATGATTTTTAGGAAAGATGAATGGACCCTTAGAAGAATAGATGGGAGTTATGATACTTTGTGACAAAGTATGTCTGGGTGTGGTGTCGACTTCTAGTCTCTTCGGTGATAAGAGTCAGTCTTCCCTGGTTGATGAAACTCCTGAGAAGGGGATTGATGACATTTGAGTTCTTTGGGGAGGATCTGTCTAGGGAGATAAGGAGACTTCAGAGAAAACCTCTCCCTGTATTTGCTGTTTTTCAAGTGCCTACAGCTCAAAATCATCAATATACCAAAGCAGCATTTTTTTGAGGTGAACTCCGGCAGTCGGTCATATTTTGGGGGTGGCGTTCTCTGCTACTTTGCAGTAGAAAGTGATTGTGGGCAACATCTTGGTTTCAGATGAAGTTGATATGCTGCCAGGGTGCCCTAGGGTTTCCCAGCTATGTCTTTCTAGCATTTCTCAGCATCTTCTAGGATCCCTGAAGTATGAAGCATAAAGGTACTAAATAAAACCTAATTTCTGAAGTACAGAGTTCTTCCACTGTCTGGCCAGACTTCCTAGCTGGAGGCTAGCTGTGAATGCTAAGGTTGCAACTGAATTCAGTCATCAAGCAGAGTGGAAAAGCCTGTCAGATAACGTTTACCATGGAAAACTCACGCTTGGTGCAGTGCCCTGCACGTAAATTGAAGCCTGGATCTGTGCTAAGCTGGTGAGTTTGTGAAACTGAGGTGAGCCGTAATGTAGGCAGTAGCTGCACTCCCGTGAAAGATGGGAAAAATCAAGCTTATTTAAAATGAATCCTACTTTAAATGATACTGAGGACTAAGGAAGGGGTGTTCTTCAGTGGAAGACCTTTTGCAATCCCAATAAATCTCTCCCAGTTGGTTTTGTAATTTTGGATGTTTCTTGCCAGGCTGCTGTATAGACTGCTTTTCGTTAGCAAATGTAATGCCCAGGTCACAGCCCTACTGGTTCATCTGTACCACCTGGCCAGAAGCTGTTGTGGAACATTGGTGGGGCGTCCTCAGACACTACAGGTGTTTTGAGATATTGAAAAATATTAACCAATCTGGACTGTTAATTCGTTTTGGGGGCATGGTTCTGATGCAGATGTACACAGTTTCTTGGCAAAGAGACCACCTGGTGATTGAAGAGCCTGTGAAAAGACTCACATCTCCTGAAAGGTCCCCAGAGATCTTTTCTCTCTGTTTGGCTGTGAAAAGTATAGTCTGTATTCAACCTCCAATTCTAGAAAATAAAGAAAAATCTAGAGGGTTTCTTTTAGGAGGCATACTGCTTGTGCACTCTGGGAGAATATACAAGTTGTAATTGAAATTTCAGCTTCAAATAGTGCTCAAAGCTCCTGCTGGTGTTGAAAGGTTCAGAAAGAAGCCAGCATCTGATGAGACCCTTTGGCCTCGTATCTTTGACCAGATGTTGTGAAACTAACCCATGAGGCCAGGCCTATTCGCGTTATTAGTTTTTTTTCAGTCATGGCAAGTAACAGTGAAAGTAAGAAATACTTTGTGCCTTTAGTTTGATATGATGCCTTGTTTCCTGTCCAAATCCTGAGAAAAGTAACTTTAGAAGATGTACCTAGGTTACATTTGGGAGTCCGGAAAACGCAGAGCTAAGCGATTAGACCATTTCCTGGGCTTGTCAGCAATTTCAGCAGAAGTCTGAAAGCTCTCTAGGTAGTTATCAGCTCCCTGGCCAGGTCTGTCAGACCAGAGAGGAGACAGTAAGGAACGGCCGTCCAGGCAAAACAAAAGGGTTTTCAGTCAACCAAACTCAAACTATCACCTCACACTTGGAGACAGGGTATTAGGGGATTGTGTTTCATCCACTCTCCATCTGCCAGAAGGGATTCTCACAGCTTACACCAAAAACCAATGTTAACACAAAATAATTTTTTTTTAAAAAAGGTGTGTGAAAATTGAGAAAAGGAGATAAGCTGTATAAGGAACCTTAGGCTGGGCATAAGACTCACTCCGTCTCCTGTCAGTCCCGTGAAGAGGAAATCAAGAAAGGTACATAGTTTTAAATGTCAAATAAAAGGAAACATTAAATAGAACGTTAGCACGGGGGACTGAGCAGGCATTAAAAATATTGTAATCTTTAATGACATGGAATAGTGTCTGCAATATAGTCAATGGAAAGGAGGATAAAGCAGTATTTATAGCATGATCTCATTTATGTAAAATCAATATTTTAATATATTTTTTTAATGATTGAAGGTATAGTACATGCTCTCTTAACCAATTCTGAAGGCACTGGTAGTTGATCGATTAATTAAAAAATTTGGTTAAGGAGGAGAATCGTTATAAATGAAATGTTTTTTAAAACTACCAGTAAATAATCATTGGCCAGTCTTTGACATAGATATTAGTTCTATTTATGACTCTTTGAGTTCTGAAGTTGTCTATTGTCTTTTGGGGGGGCATTAAACACCCCAATAATGTAATCATCAAAATGTACTAATGTGAAATATTGATTTCTTGATGCATTAGGAATTTAGAGGTGCTAATTATGAAGCCAGCTGAGTTTAGACTGCTAGGTTTTTATCTTTTCTTTCCAATGTTTATAATTCTCATGCAAACATAATTCAAGAGTAATATTTTTAGTATCATATCTTTATGGAGTCTAAGCATTTAAGTTAGTTTTCGTAGAAATTACTCTCTTCATACTCATTGTTTCTCTCCATATACATAATATCTAAATAATCATACCATATGAATAACCACTGCACCTGGCATAATATGTTGGCATAAACACACCCTACTCTTGCTTTGTCTGCTAATGCTGAGAACAGAGTGCATAGGCCCCTCCCGGGACCATTCAGTCTGCTGTGGGCGTCAGCCAGCCCATCCTACAGAGGATTGGAGGATGTCAGTTAATCTGGCAAGATGGTTAAGTGGAAGTCAGCTAAGAAAGCCACCCTTTTTACATCAAAATGATAATTATGGTTATCTCTGTGATAGGGATTATGGTAATCTAATTTTTTTCTTTGCTTATCTGTATATTTAAAATATTCCTCTATAGTTGTTTTTTTTAACTGAAGTAACCTCTGTAGTTTTTTTTAACATGAAAAAATATTAAGTTAAAAAGCAAATATCCAGGTAATTATAATAAAATGACAGTAACTAAACCCATGTGATAATAGGCCAATAGAGTAAGAAGAGAAAGTCCTCATAACAAATTCTATTATTTATAAGAATTTAATAAAAGCTAAGGCTATACCTCAAATGAATAAGAAAAGAAAGAATTCATTTAGTAAATGGTGTTTAGGACTTTCAGGTTGAAAACAAATCAAAGTCAAATCCAAATGGATTAAGGAATTTTTTTTTTTAATTAGATAAGGAGAAGGTCAGGGGAAGGAGTGGGGAGGACTTAGAACTAGGTGGGAGTTGGTGAGGTCCGCGTCTCACATTTTGTGGAAAATGTGATGAGTGAGGCCCACTGCAGATGCATTTACAGCCGTGTGGTGAGCGTATCCATTCCCACTCAAAAAACATTTCCTGAGACCGCCTCTGGTCAGAGAGCTTTATATTCTGGGAACTCAGTGGTAAATATGCACTCCCTGATCTTAAGTAGCCTAATGAAGGAGACAGCAGTGAGCATGCTCCGGGAGCACATAAGGAGGTGTGGAGTTATTACGAGAAGCCGTCTGGGCTGAGTCTTGAAGGATGAGCAGGAATTAGCCAGATGATGAAAGGGCAGGAAGGAGGAAGGGAGAATATTCTACCCAGAGGAAGAGCGTGGGCAAATCAGCGCCACGAGTAAACCCCGGATGTTTAGAAAATCCAGAGCTAAGAACACGTGGATGGGCAGCAAGAGGTGACCCTGGAGAGGGTGTGGGAGCTTTGCACGTGCGTTCCGACCTAAACTGAGAGTTGTCAAGAGCCTGTGACAGGATCTGAAGAGAAACCTAAAAGAGGGAGACTTGGGAGAGACAGCGAAGGGGGAAGAGGAAGATCCCTGTGGGACACGTGCAGACTTGGTGGTGATTAGCCCTGGGGAAAGGGAAGAGAGATGGCGGAAGCCTAGGCTCAGCGTGGGGCATTCACTCCTTCATTTAAAGATGGGGGCTTGCACCAGGTTGTCAGGTTCACCCGGGCTCTGATTCTGTGATTCACAGAATAGTGGAAATGTTTACCTTTTCTTCTCAGGGCTGTCTGATGCAAAATATCTATAATGATAAGTAGGAGGCAGTTGGAGAAGAGTTTGAGGGCCTGAAAATATTGCCCTGTGCCACCAAATTTTTTTTTCATTCCTTGATGAATGAGATCTACTTAATTTCTGGTCTTCATTTAAGAGACCCCAACCTAACAGTGGCTTGTACAGCTTAGGTGACTGCAGACAAATTTTTCCTCAATGGCTCTAACTCTGATCTTCCGCATTGTCACCTTAATCATCTCTGTGCTTCTGTGCTAAGAAACACATACAATGTATTTTTAGTGTATATATATTTACATATTTATGCTCACTTTTTTTCCAAACAGGCTTACATACAATTAGTTTATTTGACACAAACAGGAAGACCCAAATAGGCTAAACTCAAGGACTAATATGGTTACAAGACAATGAAGCATTAAATACTTTGAGCTTCCTAACAACCTAAATAAAGGACAGCACCACGATTTATAGAATGTTACCCTTTGACGGAAGAAGGTGTATGCATCATTCAAGTTAATGTGGAAACAAAATTAATCTGCATGTGGCTCTCAGACTGGGTTTTGGGGGAGCTGAGCTGGTAAAGTTTGAGCATGCAACTTCCCGATTCTTTAACTGAATTTGTTATCTCTTCCTTATCCAGATCTGCCTCTCTTAGGACTTATAAGACACATTTTTAAGTGTAAATAAAACAGAAAGGTAGTCTTTGTTTGTTCCAAAGACATTGATGGAGTCCTGTATTCACCAAGGATACGGAAATGAGAGACCTAGTCTTTGCCTTCCAAAATCTCATGTTCTGTTTAGGAAGACAAAGGGGTAAGCAGATGGTCATAATATAGTGTGCCAGATGCTCTAACAGAGTTAACTCAGAAGTAGCACAAAAACTGACTGAAGGTGGGAGGGGGCAGAAAGACAGGGATATAATAAGGTAAAGAAGCCTTCTGAGGTGGGTAGAGTATAGCTCAGTGATAGAATGCATGCTTAGCATTCATGAGGTCCTGGGTTCAATCCCCAGTTCCTCCATTAAGAATAAATAAATAATAATAATAATAATAATAATAATAATAATAATAATAATAATAAACCTAACTACCTCCCCGCCCCCACCAGAAAAAGGCCTTTTGAGAAAGGGAGGTACTGTTCCAAATAGAGGGGCCAACAGATGTGAAGAGATGATGTATCTATCCTGAAGAATGAATGTGGGGACATGAAATTAGAGAATTGAACAGGGATCACACCTTGAGAGTCTTCGGACCATACTAAGAGACTTGATTTTAAGCCAAAGAAAATGCGGACTCACTGCAGGATTTTTAATAAGGGGGGGTGCTTGGTGATATCTGCATTTTAGGGGAAAAAAATCACTGTGACATTAATGGGAGGAACTTACTCAAACCAATAACAAGTGTTTATGAAAAACCCACAGCTAACATCATACCCAGGGGTGGATCAGTAACAAGACAAGCATGCCTCTCTTGCAATTTTCTATTCAGTGTTGTACTGAAGGTTCTAGCGAGGATAATTAGGTAAGAAAAAGAAATAAAAGGCATTCAAACTAGAAAGGAAGAAGTAAAATCTTTCTTCTCATATGTCATTATCTTATAGATAGAAAATCATAAACAATTCATACAGACATGCATTTAGACTTAAATGATTTAAGCATTGTTGTGGGATACAAGATCAACACACAAAATGTTTTACTTCTGTGCACTAGCAATGAACAATATACAAAGGAAATGGAGAAAACAATTCCATTCACAACAGGATCAAAAAGAATAAAATACTGAGAAATAACTTTAACCAAGGGGGTGCAAGATATTTACATTGAAAGCTACAAAATACCATTGGAAGAGATGAGCAAAGACATGAGTAAATGAGAAGACATTTGTGGATTGGAAGAGTGAATATTGTTAGAATGGTAATACTAACCCAAAATGATCTACAGATTCAGTACAATCCCTATCAAAATCCCAATCGTCTTTTTTTTTTTGTAGAAATAGAAATGGTGATTCAAAAATTCATATGGAATTGAAAGGAAGCCCATTTAGCCAAAACAATTGTGAAAAAGAAGAATAAAATTGGGGAGCTACCATTTTCTGATTTGAAAGCTCACTAAAAAGTTATGGCAATCAAAACAAGGTAGTACTGACATACAGATAGACATATAAATTAATAGAATAGAATTAAAAGTACAGAAATAAAAATGGGTGTCTATTCTCAACAGATTTTCCACCAAGATTCTCAAGACCTTCAATGAGGAAACAGTCTTTTCAAAAAATGATGCTTATACAACTTGATATCTACAGGCGAAAAAAGAGGTTGGACCCCTAACTCATATCATATACCAAAGTTTACTCAAAATGGATCAAAGACCTAAATATAAGAGCTAAAGCTATAAACCTCTTAGAAGAACACATAGAGATGAATCTTCATGACCTTGGGTCTGGCAACAGTTTCTCAGATATGACACCAAAACACAGCAACAAAAGAAACAATAGGTAAATTGGACTTCATCTAAACTAAAAGCTTTCTCTTCAAAGGACACTATTTTTTTAAAGTATGAGAAGGCAACCCACAGAATGGGAGAAAGTATTTGTGAATTATGTATGTGGTAAGGGTCTAGTATCCAGAAAATATAAAGAACTCGTACACTCAACAACAAAGACAGACAACCCAAAGCCCTTGAACTCTCCCATATACAGCCCCCCACACTGCCATGATGTATTTGCTGAGCTGCTACACCTGCTCCTCTCTGTTAGGTGGTATCTCCCATTTTTCTTCAGCATAAGCCTGGTTCTGGGAGCTGATCCTGTTTATCCAAGTCGCAAAGGACGAGGCTCTCAGGAGCTAAGCAGACCTGATAAGAAAGACAAGTGGAATAGTCATTAATTGAAGGACCAAGCCCAAGGCTTGCTAATTAATTTTAACCCAAAGGAAGACTCCGGTAGAGGAGGCAGACCCCAGATGTGAGTAAACAAAAAAAATCCCAAGGTAACAGTTGCCAAAATAAGACAGACATTTACATCTTTCACACATTGCCCGAAGACAGTGCATTACAGTGATTAATTAGAAGCATGAACTTCAATTCAAGCACACCTGTATCCCTTATGAAAATATGACTCTGGGCTTCAGCTTCTCAAGACCTCTGTTTTCCCACCCATGTAACAGAGTAATAATAGTGCTCAACTTCAGAGGGTTTTGATTAACTGCATTATTGTGAAGTATTTATGTATTATAAAGTGCATAGGGCAGTGCTGGCACATAATAAATGCTCAATAAATATTATCTCTTATTATTGTTGGTTTTGTGCCTTCAACAGTTTAGTTTTTACCACTGATGTGGATGAAGACTAGGAGTGGCCAAGACTCTAAGTTGTCTCCCAGTATCTTTTTTTCTCCATCTGTGCTGATAACAGTCACCTGATTTTTAAATGGATATATAGTCATCCTGAAGAAAGACTGCATCTCCCAGCTTCCCTTTGCAGCTAAATTGTGACCATATGACTCAATTTTAGCCAGTGGGATGTAAGTGAAATGACTTGTAGCTACCACTAAATGTCTTTAAAAGGAAGGGCCATTGCCCCTCCCTCGATTTCCTTTCCCCTGCCAGCTAGAATTTGGACATGATGGCTAGAGGTTCAGCAGCCATCCTGGACGACAAAAGGTAACTTTGAGACTGGGAAGCATGCATGATGGAACAAGACAGAAGGTACCTGCATCCCTGACACTTTGGTGCATCATGTCAACTCAGTTAACAACCTCCAGACTTCTTGAATATACATCTGTCTTATGTTAGCAACTATTATTTGGAGATTTTTATTATTATTATTATTATTATAGCAGAGCACAATCCTAATACCAAATCTATATCCTATTTTAAGGGGACTTAGCACTAAAAATGCTAGATATATAGTCCATTGGGTAACAGTCAGAGCTCAGGAGCAATGGACTAAATCTGACAGCCAGCAGTGATAAAGTCAAGTGTTTCCTTGGGCCCATAAAAGCAGCCTTATAATGGCCAAATGAGGTTGATACGGCCTGGGAGGGTCTTCTGAATGGATGCCTTATGAAGGAGGTGGTAGAGTGCCTGTTGCAGGGTAGGTACTCAGTGATGTGTCCCCTTGACCCACTCCTTCCCCACAAGCATCTGAGTTCAAGGCATGCTCTGTATGAACTGACAGTGGGATGTTTCAGTTCAGGGGACTTTAGGCTCTGTTAGTAACAGCGTAGGATACAGCAGGAGGAAGGAAATGACTCGGCATTACTTTTTATAGGTCAGTCCTCACCTGGTATATAAACAAATGGGAGTGTTTTCAGAGACAAGCCTGGAAAAGACATCACTTGAAAATAATCGGAAGGAATACTACAGAAAAAAAAAGTTTCTATAATCTTGTCCTAAGCCCCTAAAGTGTTCTAATGGTTAGAAAGACCAATTTCATCAGTCAATTAGCATTCTAGTCACCTGATATTACTGTCAGGCTGTGGCAGTGGCTGCTAATTGCCCTACCCAGTATCTGTCCCAGCCTTCTTCCTCACAAATATACCAGATATTGTTCTGGTCACCAACTAAAATTCCCACTGTCCCATACATCCTTGAAGTTTGTGATGGCCATGTGACAGAGCTGTGGCCAGCAAGATGTAGACTGAAGTATAATGAGTTTCAAGAAAGTTTTGCCTTCTAGGTATAGATGCCACCCACTCCCCTGGTTTTCCCCTTCCTGGCCTGTCTGGATGCAGACGTGATGCTGGAGGGGCTGCGGTCATCTTACAAGTATGATCAAAAACCACACTTGGAAGGTGGTAGACCAGAAAGACAGAAGGAGCCTAGTTCTGGAGGACATCCTTGTACAGCTTCTCTCACTTGGGCTCACTGTCTTCTGGGCTTCTTGTTACATTAGAAGAGTTAAGCTCTTCTTATGTAGCTAAGCCCTAATCCAGGTCCCTGTTCAGTTCTAGAAGGGGGAAGGCTTTCTTGTGGGACCACTGTCTTCTGCTTGTCAAACAGGATGTGAGGTAGAGCAGCCTAAAAACTAGAACAGTCCCGAGATGGACTGAGCTCTTGGGAGGAAGTGAGCATCCTGACCCAAGAGGAATGCATGCAGAGGCCGTGGGGTACATCGGGGCTGCGATGTTATAAAGCAGTATTGAGTGTGGAATGAAAGGTCAGGTTCATTGACCTTTAAAGTCCTTGCTAGAACAAAAACTTTTCTAATGGTCAGAAAGTTAAAAAAAAATAGATGATTCACTCTGGCATAGTAAGATTTGGTCACTGAACAGATGGTGTTTTTCAGCTATAGTCTGCAGTGGGATGTGCAATTTTCATTACAGTTTCTAAGAAAACACTCTCCCTCAAGCCCCCCGGGTAACCATATCATGGCAATTTATAATTTCTAATGGAATTTCAGTTTATACTTTATTTGTAGTAATGTAATTTATCCCACTGTTTCCTACGAGGATTTTTATTTATCTTGGATTTTACAGAGTTAACTTGTCAGTGAAACTTACACTCAGCAGCATTTTGATTTTCAGGTACTAATGGATTTATTATTTTCGCTTGTGTTTTTAAAGCCATGGATTTATATATTTTTGTCTGTGTTTTAAAGAATGAATCTTGGTAACACACTGAAATGTTTATGTCCTTTGTTTACTGGGATTAGTTTATTGGCAGAATCTCTGTAAATATGGCTATGTTCTTTATGGGAAAGGGGGACTTTCTGCCTCTTGTGGCAGAAGCCAGGTTCTTTGATAAGGTGAACATAAGGGTAGGCTGTCTTTGCTGGATTCTGTGATTGATCCCTTGACGGTGATGTGAAACCTGAGAGAGGAAGATGAGCCACGTGACTTTGCGAAGGTGCCCAATGGTAACTGGCAGGCTGGAAGGATTCATTAGGTGTTTGATGAATGATTGAACAAACGAGTCCCTTTCCAGCCTGCCTCTGAGTGGAGGCTATGAGATGATATTGTACAGTCTCTGTAGGTGCAAATCAGTACATCACAATGGGAAGTGAAAGGGAGGAGAAGAAGGTGGTGCTTAAAGTGGAAATTACTCAGGCCCCACTCCAGACCTAGTGAATCAGAATCTCTGCTGTTGGGGCTCAGGAATCTGCATGTTAGCATCCCCTCTCCTCCAAGTGATTCTCCCGTATAACACACTTTGAGAACTATGGGTGTGTTTCCTGACTCTTCCAGCTGAAGCTTCCTCAGAGGGTCTTAGGACAAAGCAGGAATTCCAGCTGGAGCAGGATTTGGGTGATGGTCCTCGAGAAGGTAACAGCAAATGTGCTTGCCTCTGATGACACCTGCTGGTTGACAGTAATAATTAGCAAACACTCAACCCCTCAAACTACACAGGTGTTCGTTTTTCCGGGGCCCAGATGCTGAGGGTGCTGCATTTTAGTGTCTGAATTCTAATAGTGATGATGAATGCACCCCAAGCCCCAGAGATCTGGAAGATACGCTCTGATATCTGTATCCTTTTTTCACTGGCTTCAAGCAGAATCGATACATATTTGAAGAACTTTATTCTTCAGTTATCTTACATGTTTCTTAGAACAAAAGTTCCTTTGTCACGGTCACTTGAAACATTACCAACGTTTGAACTTCCTCCAAAAGGATTTACTGAACTCTTTGGCTAAGAAACTTATCCTTTGCTTTAGAGAAATAATGAGAAGCCAGCTTTTATCTCTCATTGATGACTCCAAGCAAGATAAGAAAAAAAATGTTTCATGATATCTTGGTTCCTTCTCTTTACTGAGCACCTACTGTATGCCAGCCCCCTGTCAGAGAACTCACAGTTCAGGGCTGGAGAGGGCACGGTGCGGTCTGTGCATCAGAGGTGTGTGTGATGTGGAGAAGCAGTGAGGAGGAGGGGGGGGGAGTCAAAAATAAGAGGAGACCCGGGAAAAAATCGTTCTTCCAAATCCTACATGGACATTACCAGGTCCCAAGTTCCCAGGAGAGAGACTGGTATGTGGTGAACATAGAGGTGTGAAAGGGCGTTTGGGGTGAATGCCCTGGGAAACGGGTAACCTCCAAATAATTTGCTCTTATAAAGTGTGAGGCTGGAAGTGATGGCTGATGGGGTCAAGGAAGGAGTCAGGTCCAACCTCACCCACTCGCCAAGGTTAGAGCTCCCCTCTGGGTGGTGACTAACAATTGAAGAGTGTAAATTTAAGATCTGCTTTTTATCAGCTTGTTTATTCCATCAGAATAGCACTACCCAAAGCAGAACACCTCCTTTTTATCTGATGGTGGTCAAATCTGAGTCCAAATTTGTGATTAAGACTGTACCTAATTGTTGAGAATTTTGTGCAGATCCAACACAAAACGTCCCGGTCCATCTGAAAGGCTTTTCAGCATTCTGGGCATTAGATTTGGCCTGTGTGCTGTAACAGGGCTGTTGTTTTAACGGAGCTTTTTGGCAGAGCTGGATCTCCGTGCCTTTTATTTCAGAGCCTCGGCACTGCCTCCTCTTCCACGGCTAACATGACCCCCACACAGCAGTGCCCATCACACAGAACCCCAGGAAAATCCCAAAGGTGTCCTTAATAGGGCCAAAAGCTGAGTGCCGGTTTATATTCAGAGCCTGAGGCATGAAATAAACCAATCCATTATTTTGTGCATAATTTTTCACCTTTAAAATATAGTAAGTGATCATGGATATATTTCCATATTGCTTTTCACAACAGAGTGAGGTGCTCAGCTTGTGCTCAGGCTACACAATCAAGAACTTTCCCCATGAAAGATGGACAAACACAATCTCTGTTTCTTCTACCTCCCTTCTGCTTGGTCTTCAGCCACACTATGCCTAGCCTTACACTCTTGGCAAAGACTAGCAGAAAAAGCATGGGATTTGGAATCTGAAAGACTTGAATTTAAATCTTGTCTGTCCCCGTTCCCCAACCTCCCCATTAGGTTGGCAAGTCACTTAGCTTTTCCCCTTTCTTTACCCGGCAAAGGGAGCTAATATTACCTTCTCTTGAGGACTGAGTGAGAAAAATATGTATAGAATACCCGAGACCAGTGCCCAACACAGCAGGACCTTAACAAATGTTAGCTTTTCCCTCTTCTCTTTCTACCCGTCCCTTGATACCAGCGAGTCATCAAAGACCAGGAAGCACACAGCCTTCAGACTGCAGCAGTGGTAAGTGGCCATTAGTTCATGCTGTTCTGTGCTGGCGTTTGGAGTTTACCTCTGAAACAGGTTAATTAAGTAAGAGACCTTTTCTTAGCTTACAGATTTTCTGTCCCAGTCTCTGTAAAGATTTTGAGCTCTTTCACGTATGGAGTCTGACGGTCATTAACCAGTCACCCACCCTCCCTGCCCACTTGCAATGCCAAGTTGAACCCAGTTCTGTCAATGTTTGCTCACCACTGGACCTGGGCTACAACCCTGATGTGATGCCCAAAGCCAGGCTTTGCTGCCCTATGGGCGGGGCTTCCCCATCTGCACAGATAAGCAGCTTATGCCTGATTGGCTGGACCCCAAATCAGGAGAGGGACCCTTAGGCACTCGTGCTGCAGCATGACTTTCTTACTGATAGATGTTACCTAACAGACTGGAGTTTCTTACTCATCAGCCAAGTCCACAGCCTGAAGAACATCACTCTCCAAGATCTGGTCCAAAGTTAGTCTTTGACTTAAAGAGACAACATTTTGGGGGACAGTTCCCATCACACATACTCTGTTCTGTTTACTCGTCTACTCTTAATATCCTGGAAATGCCGAGATGTTGGCAAATTGTGGCTAAACACAGTTTGGCAGTGAACATGAGAGTCAAAATAGAGCCAAGTGACAAGAGGTTAAAAAGCCACAAAAGGAAAAGGCTCACAAGCTGAAGAACCCTTGGGATGCCACCCAGAATGTGGTGGGAAACATGCTAGATGGCACAGTTTTCATACATCTGAGTAGCACTGGTATAAATGTCTGCCCAAGGGTGGTTGCCAGACAAAGCTCGTGACTAAATCGGGGAGATAATGATGAGGCTAAAATATTACCCTGCTTTATTTGTACTGGAAGGATTTTTAGGGATGTTCAAAGTAATTTTTATTTTGGTGTTTAATAAGCACAAAGAGTAGGAGAAAACTGTACCCATATCGTGGTTTTATAAGGGGAATATCTTTCCGCAAATACGCAAGTCAGGAGAAAGCCTTTGGACAGATGAGCTGTCCCAGTCTGGGATTTAGACAGTTTAAACAGCTTGTACTCCAGGAAGCTTCTGCTTTGCTCTGGATCTCCCAACTTGCAGGTACAGCCAACTGCTAATTATTAGTAAAAATTAACTCAGGAATTCCTACCTTCTAACTGGTTTAGAAGTCCTCTTAGAAGGCAACATGTTCCCATGCTGGCTGCACTGATGGTGAGGGAGCAGAATCTGCAGTGTCTTCAGAAACAGCTGGCGCCTGTGCTCTTGGACAGCCCTTCCGTCATTCAATCAGAAGTCTCTTTTGTCTGCCATTGTGCAGGACAAATGTCACCATCTCCAGGGCCCTTCCCCTCCAAGATCCCCTGACCCTGATGGAATGTACTCTGTTACCTCCAACGTTTTGGCAAGACAAGAGACGAGAGACTAAATGCCCTATTTTACTTCTTGTTAAATTCCTAGGAAGAGGGAGGAAGTTAAAGCCCTTGGTTAAATAAAAATCATGGTGCTCTATAACTTTTATTATTTAAGAAATGTTGGCTTCCTATTTGAAATCAAAAATTAAAGTTATCACAACATTCTTTTTTTTTTTTTTAACATTCTTTCCTTTGTCCTGGAGATGTGTGTATGGTGGGTTATGAGAGAGAGTTAGACATTAGAAAGAGTCTTTCCTTCCACTGGGAATCATATATTCCTGTTTTATACAGCTCTTTCTTTTCTTCCAAAGTAAAGAAGTCTGCAAAGTGCCTAAATGTTGAGCTGATTATAGTCAGTGCAATGCTTATTTCAGTAGGATGGCCTAGATGGATCTGCTGTTTCATTGCTTCAGGATCCTACTGAGCGAAGAATTTTAAGAGCCCATCCAGAAAGACACAAATACATAGCATAATTTTGGTAAATAAAAAGTGTTCAGCAAATGTGGAATAAAGTGACAAATACCTAGAGTTCTGAAGATTTAACCACATCATATATTTTCATATATTTTTAAAAAGCATATGTTAATCCTTTTAAAAATCATTTTAATTTAGCTATTTTTCATTATAAAACAATACCTGGAATTGGTCCCTCTGGTTTTCAGATAGGTGGTCTGATTAATAAAATGCATTAATATTTTATGAATTGGACGTACCAGAACGTTGTACACAGCTCCAGAAACAGCCAGCACTTATTTACACTCACTAAGTGAAAACTACTCAACTATGGGCTTAATCTCTTTAAATCCTTGTGAGAATCATGAGACTAGAATTGTTCCCATTTTAGAGATGAGAATAAAATGACTCAGTCTTTCACTTACTGAAGATCAGAGAGCCTCTAGCAAGTTACTTAAGCAAGTGTTAGAGCCACACTCATTAAAAGAACTCTAGATTACAGGGTTTTATAACAGCCCATATTTAAAGAAGAGAACAAGTCTTGTGTTAGGTTCACAATACTCCAGGAATTTCCTTTCAATTCCTTGGGAACATAGGTACCTTCTCATTATTTTCCAGCCTTGCAAGGGGCCTACGTCTTCCGATAACTGATACTAATATGGTGCTAGGCGTGCTGAAGTCGTTCACTGAGTGCCAGCTGAGAAAAGACATTGCTGTTGGGTTGGACTCTCCTACCTAAATTATACCAGTAAGGAAGTCTGCCAGTGCCTGTTTTAAATTGAGGTCAGGGTCAAATCTACCAACTCAGGTGTTAACCAGGTGGTAAGGAGTGTACTCTCGAATCAAGACAGTAGGGGTTGGTCCTCCTGTGTACGAAGAGGCCTCATGCTGAGGACCTGGGTTCTCCTGCTCCGTCCTCCTCTGTCAGCTCCCAGGAGACAGACCCTGGCTGGAGCAGTCCTGCCTCAGGGCGTGGACAGGTGATGTCACCACTGGCTAAGGTACAAAACTTGCATAATATTTTAAAAGCTCATTGTAAAATGATACCCTCTAAGTTATAGTTCCTTGGGAGCAAAGCCTGGTCTCAGTGTCCTCTTTGTGGTCTGCACACAAAGGTCAATTTTTTTTTTCTTCCAAATTCTCAATTGGCATCACCAACCTAAATGAAGAAGGAATTTTAACACACACATTTGGCCTGCTGTCCAGGGTTAAAGAAGAAGTTTGTGGGTAAGATATCCAAGTCATCCAATTCAAAACTCTAGAGTCTTCCACAGCAATTCCTCTCCCAGTCACCTCGCAGCCCCCAACAAGGAACAAAGCTGGATTTATCTCAGACACCCGTGGGGGACAGAGTAGGTACTTGACAAACGTTTAGTTGTTGAATGGACAAAGGAGAAGTAGGAGGAAGAGAAGGGAAGAGAAGGAAAGGGGAAGAGGGAGGGAGACTTAGAACCTCAGTGTTCAAAATCTGCCCTAATGTTAGCAGGGTGAGGAAACAGTTAGCTCTTTTAAAAGTTATTTGGCCATGTGTACTAAAAATCTAAAGAATGTGCACATCCTTTAATCCAGCGATTGTGTATTTAGAACTTAAGGACGTGTGAAAAGATTGTGCTGTAAATCAGAGTATTATTCCTCATTATAAGCTATTGCAGCCAACCTAAATATCCAACAATAGGGAATCAGGTCAACAAATTACATCTACACGTGTTCTCCCTCTGGTCTTTCCCGTCTCAGTAAAGAGCACCACTGTTAAACCACTTGCTCAAGCTGGAAACCTAGAATCAATAAAAAATTTGCCTCCTACTCTTTCAACTTGTCATCCCAAGACCTAACCGTTTCCCAAGATATACAAGGTGTCATTGTGTAACTGCATTAACTTCAGCAGGTAATAGAAGCCATCAAGCCTAAAAGCCAATGTATAAAGGAGGTTGACTACTTTCAGGGTTTACTCACCACGCGCAGAGGAAGATGTATCCTCTGTACATCCTGGGAGATGACTGGGGAAAAGAAAGAGCTATGGAAGATATTGTTCAAGGAGCCAGGTAAGTGGACGTTCATTGATGACTCCACTAACATCATGGACGATGAAATTAATCTAACTGAGAGACATAGAGAAACATGGACAAAGAAGACTTAGAAAACAGCAAGATGGGATTGTACACATAAAGATAGTACTGTACTTCATGGAAATAATTTAAGGAATTTTTCAAAGTTAATTTTGACTAGATGGGGTGAGTATCACCTTAAGACCCTGAGCATCAAGTCCTCACTCTTACCCTCCTCCCTCTGGACCCCTTCAGGGCAAGGAGTCCACCCAAAGCACACTGCCTCCCCTTGAGACCACGCTGGAGAACCCCAGGATCCTAGAATTCCCTCCTCAAACAAGGCCTGCGTGGGTCTCTTCTCCAGGTTCTTCCTCCCAAGGGTGGATCCTGGCTGTGGCATGTGGTGTGGATGGAGCTGGGATTTGTGGGCTCAGGTGTCCCCAGGTGACTGTGAGAAGCCCCTCCTGGAGCAAGGGCTGGGGAGAGAGTGGGAGCAGGGTCTTCATTTGTCCTCTGGCCACAGCCTGGCAAATGTTGGCAGCCACCCTGGATGCCATGTTTACCGCTGACCATTGGGACTAACCAACTCCTCACGCCATGATATCTCATGTGCAACCGTTACCTCTGAACTACTCCAAGCCCCAGCATCTCCTGCTTGGGTTTTTGCTGTGGTCCCCTAAGTAGTCTCCCACCTTACGCTCTTGTGTAAGAACATATTTTAACTTTTATAACTAAATAAATATATTCATATCTAGCTGTACAAAAGCTATCACAGTAAACTGACATTTTACTTGGAAGCAGTCTGGATGGCCAGCACTAAGGGAAGGTTGGGTGTAGCACATCCATTCAATAAAATCCTAGGCAGCCATTAAAAATAATTGTGAAGAATGTCACAGTATGAAAAATGCTAATTCCATAATATTATATAATGTAGAAATGAATAGAAAATGAGAAGAAAAAGTAGGAATAATTTATTTTTTTTATTTTTAAAATTTTATTTATTTATCTTCAATGGACGTACTAGGGATTGAACCCAGGACCTCTGCGCAATTACCCTCCCCCAAGAGATAATTTTTAAATGATGTCATTGTTTTGCAGTGAATTATATTGATTGTTCAACTTCCTGTATCACTTTCACATTTAAAGTTTTAATTTTTAAAGCAAGTATGCGCTTTAACAAATTATATATAATTTCCCTTTATTACATGTTAAATTTTTCGGTGATAGTATTTGTGTAATTTAGCCTTTCTATGCAAACTACGTTAAAATAAAAATCTCAAGTTCCCTGGGATATGTAATGCATCACCGATTCCACAAGGTGGCGATGTCATAGTAATTAAGCGGAATTGGAAAATTTAGGGGTTACTCAGTGCATTGTATTATTCCTAACGTTATTTTTCCTTACTTTTGATCTTTCATTTACACTGACGTTTACATTTCTTTTAAATCTTGATGTTCTTAAACAGTGTCGAAAGCTTTAATGACACTAGGAATTTGCTTGAAAAAATGAAATGAAGCTGCATTCACATCTACACAATGGGCATTAGCTTGGCTCACTCACAGCTAAGTGATACACTTCCTCGTCCACAGAGCACACAATTCATTCATGCCTCCGAAGGGCGATCTGGAAGGGTATATAAAACCAGATTATCTCAAAGGTTAGAGGGATTTGAAGGTAGAGTTTTCTGTATTGCTTTAATTTTTTGACAATAATCATGTATATTGAGGGAAAAACAAAAAAGATGTTTCTGGAAAAAGTGCATACCTCAACAAATTTACAGATTAACCATCATCCAAGATTTCCTTATAAATAGTGAAAACATCACACTTAAATCTGCACATGCACAGAGGCCTTTTAGGAACCATTTCAAGGTATCTGTCTTGTTTCCTGGATCTGCCTTGGAATTCTTGTGCCAGTTTTACTTATTGTAGTTTTAGATTGTACTTTCATATCTGTAAGGACAATTCCCTACATTAATCTTCATTGTGAAATTTTAATTAGCAATTCTTGCCCATTTTTCTACCAGATGAAATTCAGATTCACTTTAGGCCTTTCCAACTGCCTACTTCCCGTCTCCACTTGCGTTTATAAGAAGTATGTCTCAACATCCCCAAACCAAATTCCCTTCTCAGTGGAAGGGGACACTGACCTTCCAGTTGTTGAGAATGAAATCCGTGGAATGATCCTTGACCACTCTTCTCCCTCATGCCGCACATCCAGTCCAGCAATCTGGACTCTTATTTTTCCATAGAGATTCGTAACACAATCACTTCTCACCTCCTCCACGGCCGCCACCCTTTAAAAACTGCAGTAGGTTCCTAACTTGTCTTCCTGATTCCAGCCTTCTCCCCTCACCTGTTCTCAACACAGGAGTCAGAGTGATCCTTTGAAAATCGAAGTCAGATGCCATCAGTCCTCCACCCAAAATTCTCTGATGGCTTGCCACCTCACTCAGAAAAAATTTCAAAGTCCCTATGCAGTTCTTGCCCACCACCCATCTAGTACTGCTCTCAAACCATTTCCTGCTACTCTCCCTTCATTCACTCTGGTCCAGCCTCCAGACCTCTTGGCCCCTTGCGATTCTTTGTATAAGCAGACATACCTCAGGGCCCTTGAATTTGCTTCCACCTGTCGCCTGCCTGCGCTTGCTTCAGGTCAGTACAAATGTTGCCTTATCAGTGAGGAGGCCTTCCTTGAACTGCTTATGTAAAATGGTAACTCCACCACCACATTCCCTGACTTGGTTAACAGCCTTTATTTTTCAATATAGTACTTATTATCCTTTGACACATAAAATCACCCATTAACTCTTTACTGTCTGTCAAAAAGGTCTCTGCAATTTTAATTAGAAGACTACTGGGTGTATAAATTCATTTGGAAAATATCATTTTTAAAATAACTCTTCCCATGCCAAACTTTGATGTTATCTCAATTTCATTTAAATCTTCTTTCGTGTCTCTTAGTGTCTGTGTGCCTTAACTAGAGTTCTTGTCATGTGGGGCTAAATAATTTCTTATTGATTTTTTTATGGTTCTTTTCTTTTTGTTATTGTTGAGATATAATTTATATATCATAAAATTTATCATTTTAATGTACAATTCAGAGTTTTTAGCATATTCGCAAAGCTGTGCAACCATGACTATTATCGAACTCCAGAACATTTTCATCATCCCGGAAAGAAATCCTGTGACTTTTAGTAGTCAGTGCCTATTCCCCTCACTGAGCGCCTGGCAACCACCAATCTTACTTTTTTTCTCCATGGATTTGCCTATTCTGGATATTTTACGTAAACGGCATCATACACTCTGTAGACTCTTTTGTCTGGCTTCTTTTACTTAGCATCATGTTTTTGAGGTTTAACCAAATTGTGGCATATGTAACAGGTCTTTACTCCTTTTTATGACTGAGTAATATTCCATTGTATGATAGACCACATATTGTTTACATATTCATCTGTTGATGGATATTTAGGTTGTTCACACCTTTTAACTATTATGAATAATGTTGCTATGAACATTTGTGTATGAGTTTTTGTGTAGATATATGTTTTTTATTGTCTTGGGTTTTTATCTAGGAATGGAACTGCTAGGTCATATGGCAACTGTGTTTAACTTTTTCAGGAACTGCCAAACTGTATTACACAGCAACTGCATCATTTTACATTCCCAACAAGCATGTACAAAGGTTCTAATTTCTCCACATCCTTGCCAATATGTATTATTTTCCATCTTTTTGATTGTAGCCATCCTGGTGGGTGTGAAGCCATCCTAGTGGGTTTGGTTTGGTTTTGCATTTTCTGAATGACTAATGATTTTAAGCACCTCTCCATATGTTTTCTGGCCATTTGTATATCTTCTTAAGAGAATGTTCAGGTCCTTTGCCCATTTTTTAATTGAGTATTTTGTCTTTTTGTTGCTGCATGTGAGAGTTCTTTATATATTATAGATACCAGATCCTTATCAAATATATGATTTGCAAATATTTTTTCCCACTCTGTGGGTTGTCTTTTCTCTGCCTTATAGTGTCCTTTAAAGCATAAAAGGTTTTAATTTTGATGAAATGCAATTATCTATGTTTTCTTTGGTTGCTTATTCTTTTCTTGTCATATGTAAGAAACTATTACCTAATCCAAAATCATAAAGGTTTAGTCTTTTTTTCTTCTGAGAATTTTATAGTTTTAGCTTATTTATTTAGATCTTTCATCTGTTTTTAGTTAATATTATACATGATGTGGGGTATGGGTTCAACTTTCCTTTTTTTTTGTATGTAGGTATCCAGTTGTCCAGCCACCCTTTGTTGAAAGACTGTTCTTTTGTCATGAAGCAGTCTTGGCACTCTTGTCAAGGTCAAAATTAATTGACTATGGATGCATGGGTTTATTGATGGATTTGCAATTCTATTTCTTTGGTCTTTATGTCTTTCTTACCTGAGCTTTTGATAAATACTGGAGTGAAATGAGTACATCTTGTTTTCTAACAAGTAGCTGGAGTATAGTTGAACGCTGACCCGTACTTCTTACTTGTCACGTGGCGTGGGTAAGAGACTGACATCTCCTCTGAGACATGAGAATCATAAGAGGGACGTGCACCTGAAGAGAGGGTGGAACTCTAATTCCAAGAGTCTATTTAGAAACAAATTGGCAGATTAGGCCCAAATTCCAGCCCATATAATGTGGCTAAAAGAATTTGAAGTCTAGTAGAGTTAAGACAAAAATAACCCCATACACTCATCCCAGCACCCTCAAATTCACCTGGTAAATATTTATTGAGCCCTTCCTCTGTCCTCTGCACAATTAAGCAGCTTTGATTTGGGGACTTTTATTTCTGGCATACCTCCAACATAAACTATTTGCCAAGTTACTGAAAACTATAAATTGACTGTATGAAATTGTCTTTTTTTTAATCAAAAATATTTGAATGGTGGCTCTAGTTTGTGAACAGTTGATTATAGTCCTTCTCTTTGTTAATAATTAGCTAGTAGGCCAACAACAGTTATCAGTTCAGGCCACTCCTTGTTAAAGGTAATAAAATCCTATCCTTTGTATATAATAAAATGCTTGTCTTTCTGTTCCACTTTGTTGAAGATGTGGGGAATCTAATTCAGTTTTATATTTGATATTTAATATTTATATAATATTTACATTTATATTCTTTTTCAGATTCCTTTTTAATATAGGTTACCACAAGGTATTGAAATATAGTTAGTGCCCCATTCTTAAATAAGACTTACCAGACTCTTGAGGCAAGTCTCTGAAAGACAGGCCAAAACAAAGAGAAAACAACAAAGCAACAACAACAGCAAACAATTTGGAGGAAACAGATCATAAGGTAGAATATTTAGAAGCTAAAAATAGTTGATTATTTAAAAGAGGAAGATTCAGAGAAAAGAGTGGGGGGAGGAACAGAGGGAGGGAGGAAGGGAGAGAAAGAGAGAAGGTGGGGGGAGAAGCATTATACACAGAAACAGGATTAAGACTTGGAACAACATTGGCTGTCTCAGCAGAGCACTGAGAGCTAAAAGAAAAGAGACAGTTTCAAAACTCTGAAGACAAATGATGTCCGTTGTAGAACTCTGTCATTTGTCCAAACTAATGAAATAAAGTTGAGGGCACAATAAAGACATTTCAGACAGGCAAGGGATTTACATGGAATCATACCAGTCGCAATCAAAGAAAATCGATCACTCTAAATGTTTTCCACATAAAAAAGAGAAAATAATCATGATGCACTCTTTTTCATTTCCTGGAGGCAGGGTGAGGAAAACATTAACAAGTTCAAAAGAAGGCATGATACAGTTTTAAAAATAATAATAATAAATTAGAGTAAGATTTTGAAACCATTTGAATTTACTTTTTTTTTCCAGCAAATATGTCCTGGGTGTCTGCTTTTTGCCAGCACTATTTGAAATGCTGAGGTTATTTAGAAGAAAACAGGCAGAAGTCTTTGTCTTCATAGAGCACGTTAGGGAAATGTTTAAATAATAATTATACATCTACTTGATGAAATATTATATAACCATTAAAATACGTGAATACCAGAAGCAAAGGAAACATTTATAATATAATGCAAGGTGAAAAGAACGCAAGCTGTGGACAGAGACAAAAGGGAAGTCATAAACCTGAAAACAGGTATGCTAGGATAGTGAAATTATGAATGCATTATTCTTTTTCTTTTTTCAAAATTCCCTTTAACTTGTACTTGGTTTTCTAACAGACAAGGGACACATCGAACATTTTTTTAAAATAAAATTGATAAAAATCCTATGTTGCCTGTTTAAAACGTTATGCCAAGTATTTCATTTGGAAAGAGGTGCTGTCACTTTTCAAATATTTTTATTATCTGAAATCTTTATAACGATTAACCCTTTAGCAGGATGCTAAAGGATAATGTACTTAAATTCAGGTGCCATCTAAGAAATTCTTCTAAGAAGCAGTGTTATCTCTCTTCCTTAAGAGAGAGAATGGGAACTTACCCACTCCTGATGGGGAAAACATGGCCACTTGGCTAGATATGATCACAAACTTTTTCTTTCTACTCCAGCCACACAGAGAAAGATGAGGGTGTTGGAAAGAATGCAGAGCCAGTGTCAAATCGGAGGCTAGGAAGTACAATTAAGCTTTGTTTGTTAATTAGCTCCATCAGCTAATGAGCTCTGTGAGTGTGTGAGTAGACCCCCTACAACTGAACCAGAGAAAAGCCACTGGCAGCCTAAGGGTGGCTGATCCCATAGTTTTCCACACAGGACACTAATATTCCTGGCCCATGAAGGAGTAACACCAGTGGTGGTGTTCCTCAGGTACTTCCCACGGGTGGTAGTGAAAGCCCATTTTACCATCGGGTGTTTGTGCCAAACATGAGATTTCAGGAATCTCCATGTAAGTTACTGCGTAGAGAATTCCTTTACACTGTGTAGGAAGCAGCGCTTTCTTGGACCAGTTCATTAGATGTAGCCTTGGACATGAAATCTGAGAAGGGTGTTCCGGACTCCCAAGGGGTCTAAGAAGAAGGGAAAATTCAGGAAGCCTTGAAATGTATATTCTAATCACATCTTGGGATGAGTTAGATGGTGTGAGTTTTTTCACGTTCAAGGGTAGTAGGAAAGACATTGCATCAAAATGTCATATAAAATCTTATTCCATTAGACTATACATTTTAGTTTCATTTAGCTTTTAAAATAATATTTTAAAGTTTAAAAATAGGAGGAAAACTAACTGTAATTTAGTCTCCTGGATGGAATCCTAGAATAGAAAAGGACGTTAGGGGAAATTAATGAAATCTGAATAAAGTATGGAGTTCCCTTAGTAACTATGTACCCATGTCGGTTCTTTAGTTGTGACAAATATACCATAGTGATGTAAGATATTAACAACAGGGGAAACTAGGTGTGGAGAATATGGAAACTCTCTGTAGTATCTTTGCAACTTTTCTGTAAATGTAAATCTATTCTAAAATTTAAAAGTTTATGTAAATCAAAAAAAAGTAGGAGGAAAGAAATTATCTGAATCTCAGACAGATCACAAGTTTGATATAAGCCTGGTGTTCAGGCTGCATGACGGCAGTTAAGCATCAACCACCATCAGATGTCAGTCTCATACCGGGTCCTGTTATTTTCAGTGACGGGGGAAAAACGTTGAAACCGCTAATTAAAATATGTAAAATCATAAAACGTGGAACTGATAAGAGAGCAAACTTTAGATATGGGTTGTGGAAAATGGGAGCCATTGAAATTTCTTGAGTGAGGAAGTGATGTAGTGAGAGTGACAAACTGAGGGATTTACTCCATCAGCAGTTTGCAAAGTGGATTGAAGTTGGGGAGAAGCTGAGGTGGGGATCAGCAAAGAGGCGACGACTGGCATGTGAAACAAAAGTCTCAAGACTAGAGCCCTAAAGTGAAACTTATGACAGAGGTTTCAAGCAGCGTTACTCTCCGTGCCACATACAACCGGTGAGGCACCTGGGGACAAGCAGAGCCCATTGTGGAGACAGGTGCATCAGGCCATCTTAGCCTGGCTCCGCTAGACATTTGAGTCATAGAACCTCTTTCCTTGTTCCACATCCAAGCTCTCTCGGTGTCCTGTCAGGAGCGTCTCTTGTCACCTCTGCCTGTCCAGCAGCGCCTTGTTTGATAGTCAAACTAGAGGCAACCCTTCTTGTTTACTTTTAACCCATCCTAATGGGTTCTTAAAAAACTTTTTATTTGGAAATGATTTCAAACTTACAGAAAAGCTGCAAGAGTAAGAATGGTGCACTGAACACCATTGACGTCTTATATCTATTGTTAAACATTTATTTATCTCTCTCTGTATGTGAATATATGTGAATATCTGCACATCTAGTATTTTTGAACTATTTGAGAACAACTTGCATACGGCATGGCCCTTTAATCCTAACTACTTCACTGTATATTTCCTAAGAATTATTATATCCTTTTACAAACCACAGTATAGCTGTCAACTTTGGTACATTGGCTCAATCACTGTTTCCTGAATTGAACTGAACTAATGGGTGTGATAATGGTACACCCACTATCCTGGTCATGGAACACCCAGTATCCTGGTCTGACCTGTCCCACTGCTGAGTCATGGGAGTGAAAAAAACAAAGTTTGATCTGAATTTCAGGTTTGGGTCTTTGAGAGTACCATAGAATCAGATTTTTCAGGTGAATTTTGAATTTGATTCATTATGTAGTTGACTCAGTTTTTCAGCTATTCTGAAAATGTCTGTCAAAGAGTAATGCTGTTGCAAACAGTAATCTAACATTCATTACTGTGTCAGGCACTGGTCTAAGCACTTTCTACTTATTAATGCATTTAATACAACCTTAAAGGAATTTACTATGATTGTCTTCATTTTATACTTGGGGAAACACAGGCACAGAAGTTGAATAACTTGCTCACAAATGAGCAGCTGATAAGGGTGGGAAATATCAGGATTTGAACCCAGCCTCTCAGATCTCTTTCTTGTCTGTTAATCTGAGTGTGTGTGTGTGTGTTTAGCCTTCTTATATTTCAGCGTCTTCTCTAAAGATGATCCCACGCTATTTCTCATTATTGATTGCTTCTCGTGTCGTGTTCCCCTAGGAGAGACACATTCATTTTCTCGATGTGTTTATTTTTCAGCTGAGGCAAAGGTGACTGGTCCCAGGAGCCCGGAAGAATGGACTCAGAGGAGGCTGTTTACACGAGCTTCTCCCACTCACCAGCTGTTGTGTGTCTGTGGATGAAGAGTAGGATCCTATTACTGCAATGGAAGCGGGCGACCGTATTCCCAGCCACCAGCAGCCAAGTGGATTTGGTACAGTGGGACTGCTTAATAAATGATTCATCAGAAGCATTTGATACAAAATTGTCTTGCAGCAGCGTCTTCAAATGTAGTGTTGCCTTCTTATCTAGCCTTGTGTGCCTTTAACTGATCCCTGCTGCCTCTCACTCGGGTGCCAGTGCTGGAATGAACGATGGAATCTTCCTCATGCAGGCTGGGTCTGTCCTGTTTGATCACTATTTATAGAGCCAATGTCGGTTAATAACTGTTAATTGAATGCCAGCTCCACGCCCACGGTTAGGCTGGGTGCTTTACGAACTTTCAATCCTCACGAAAACCCTGTAAGGTTGTACCTGTTTTCTGCATTTTGCCCACGAGTGAATGGAGGCTCAGAGAGGTCATGTGCTGTGTGTAAGATCACACAGCTGGCAGAGTCAGGGCTCAGATGGAGATGAAATCCAAAGTGCCTCCACTTTAACACACCGTTTTGCCTATCACTGCTCCCATGGTACCATCCCTGGCATTCCTCTCTTAAATAGAAGTGGAGAGGCCAGTGAATGTGATGGGATGTCTGAAGGCGAGGGTCAGGGAGCTTTAGAGGCACCGAAGAATTACAGAATTATCCTCTAAGAAACATAACACAATGTTCTTTAAGGTCGAAGGTTCACCAATTATGGCTGGTATTTCAAATCCAGCCCCTCACCCCTCTCTGTTGATCAAGTTTTATGGGAACACGGCCACACCCAATCCTGTGTGTACTAAGGCTGCTTTCACTCTACAGTGGCAGAGTTGCATAGTTGTGACGGAGACCGTATGGCCTTCGAAGCCTAAAATATTGACTTTATGGGTCTTTCTAGAAAAAGTTTGCTGACACCTGTTTTAGATGACTTAGGAAGACAGCCAATCATTTTCATTAAGGCCAATTTATTATTTTTTCCATTTGACTGAAAAACAACTTAAAGATTTGTACTGCTAAGATGATCACTGCTGGTGGTGCAGTGGGAGGTGGGGGTAGGGGAGACAGGAGTCTAACTGGGGACGGTTAAGGGACAGGGAGGAGAAGAGGGGGAGGCCTGGGCCTCTGGGTACCCAGTCAACTCCTCACCCCAGACTCATCCCACTCACATCCTTCCTATTTCCCCTGCAACATCAAGTTTCCTAAAATAAACCTGCTCATAAACTCGTAAGTGGCTTCCCACTTACAAAACACTGAAATTCCAACACCCCAGTTTGGAATTTAGAAACCATAACAATCTGACCCCACTAATCTCTCTCTCCACCCCTTTGATTTATTTTTCTAATCATGAGGAAGTCACGCCAAATTCGAGTTTATATTTCAAAGTCAATGTGCTCGTCTTTGATTCACTTCTATGTCAGCAGAAAAGTAAACACGTAATACTTGTAAGGGATCACAGGAAACCAGGCTGAGCTTTCATATATGATGTACGTTACCTAAGCTAAAAGTCATAAACAAAAGGAAAATTTATAAATGTTTTAGATACTTTTTTACAATAGACATCATCCAATTGCGTTTAGAAAAAAAATTCCAGCTAAGCTTTTTGTTTTAAGTTGTATTATCATAAGCTTTCTCCCACATTGCTATGTGTTTTTCATAAAGATAATTTTTCATGGCTGCAGAATATTTCATCTCCTATATGTTCTTAGAGCTTTCCTAATACTGCCCTGGTATTTGGGCATTGAAGAATGCGATTTCCATTTGTTTCAATGCCTATTTCCATTCTCTCCAGTTGTTCTTCTCCTTCTTTTTCATCTTTGCTCGGGCTGTTTTCTTGGCTTGGAAAGGATCCTGTCTTCTCTTCCTGTTTGCTTAAGTCATACCCTTCCGGCTCGAGTCCGGTCACCCTCCCTCCTCGAACTCCTATTGCTGGGGAAATTTCAGATTGACCTTCGAATGCGGGATGCATTCCAAGAGACTTACTGCCCTAGAAAGTGCTGACATGGAACCATCTGAACTTGATTGCCATGGCATTGCAGTATCAGAGGGCTCACAGAACCATTATTTCCTGGTGCTGTACTCAGGAGAATGGTTTATTTTAGAAAAGAACAATAGATAGCTGACATATATTAATGTACTTTTGATATGCCAGTTATAGTAAACACTTTGCATAAATTGTCATATATCTTCACAACTACCCTTTCAAGGGGGTACCGTTAATACTCTCATCATACAAATACGAAAAGTGAGGTACATAGAGGTTAAGGGTGAAAGATCGACCAAGGCCACACAACTGGTAAGTGATAGACTCCGTATTTGAATTCAGACCGTCTGGTATGAGAGTCTGGCTGCTTAGCCAATGAAACAGGAGTGCGGACTGCTTGCAATGCCCTTTCTCTCCCTAGTCTCAATCACCCCGGCTCAATCTGGCCCCTGCCATTTTCAGAGTATGTGCAGAGGGAGAGGGGCTGCTGCTGAATGCTCTTACTAGGAACAGTCAGCCTGTTCCTCTGTGTTGGCAAGACCTGGGGGCGGGAGACAAGGGTGCGGGTGGGGGTGGGGGTGGGGAGGGTGGAGGCACATCCTTTCCCAAAGAGGAGATAGAGGCAGATAAATTTGCTGTGTCCTTGGTCATCCTCTGAACATGCTGAGTCCAGAGGCATTTCCAGAGCCTAGGCAGTGTGTGATGAAAACACCAGTGTCTACCAGACCTCACTTATCTCAGTGTCCCTGGGGCCTAGCATGAAGCAAGCCATCATTCATGGAGAAGGGATTGTGACATGGTAACATCACAATGGCTGCAGTTTAGTTAACTACCCCTCTCATGCCCTCTCCCAGGAAGGAGTGGGACCCCTTGCAATGGATCATATGAGAGTGGGGGTGGGGAGAAGAGATTCAAATCACACTCCAAAGGTGAGTACAATTGCAAAGCTGAGTCAGAAAGGGAATGAATAGTTATTGGCCTCTGTTTTGCAGAATGAAAAAACCTCAAGGTTCAGAAAGATGTTAAAGATTATTTCTGCCAGATATCTTTCCAGTGCCTGACAGCTCTGACAAGCAAATCCCAGCCCCTGCTCGGATACCTCCACTGATAGGGACCGCGCTACCAAACAAAAACCCATTCCAGTTCCATATGGCTCTATTAGAAAAGTGGGCTTTTTGTTGAGTGGAAATCTATCTTCCTGTAGCTTCTACCAAATTGAGTCTAATTCTATCTCTGAGAGGCTAGAGAACAGGGCAGCTTCTTCTGCCACACAACAGCTCCACAGAGATTTAAAGTGAATGACCCTGTACTCCCTGAGCTTGTCCTCTCCAGGCTAAATTCACACAGGTGCTTTAATTCTGTCTCTTCTCACATGATTTCCAGGCCCTTTGTCTTATTTGTTTCCACTGATTGCTCCCCATTTTGCTTTGAGTGCTCTAAGTATAGAGCTGGACCATCCCATAGAACACCAGCTAACACCAGAGCATCGTTTCCCTCCTATGAGGACTTCTAGATTCAGAAATTAGTATTCTGAGTTCCAAAGGGTTCCAGAGCTTTGGGGTGAGTTTGTTTTTTCAGTCAGAAAGAGGCAGGAAAGAAAAAAAGAATGAGTTAGGCTTCTGTGGTTGGGAAGAGATGACAAGAGCTGGTATTTTTTGAATGCTTATTACATGCCAGACATTGTACTAAAGACTTAACAAGAATTATCTCATTTAATCCACTCAACCACCCTTACAGTTGGCACTGTTATGATGCCCATTTCACAGCTGAAGAAACTGAGGCTTAGGAAGCTCAGGGTTTTCCTAGGCTACGTGGTGTATGCTAAGACTCAGGCCAGATAATAACAGGAAGATTTGGCTTCGACAAAGAGCAGCATCTGGCTGGTGATTATGCTTCAGAAAAGCCAAGTATAACAGTGAGAAGGGTTGTCAGGAGTGAGAATAGGACTTATCAGGCCCCAAAGATTGAGAAGGAAAAAGTCTCACCAGGGTGGCACAGAAGGACACTTTGGGCAGAGGAATAATAAAGGTAACAGCTACCATTTGTTAAATGTGTAGTAAGTCAGGCATTTTGCATACATAATCTGCTTTAATTCTCAAAACAGCCCTAAGTGGGAATTACTACCATTATGATCACTGTGTTACAGATGAGGAAATTGAGGCTTATCGAGGTTAAATGACTCACTGAAGGCTACACAGCTGGTAAGTGGCAGTTTCAGGATTGAAATTCAGATGGCTGACACCAGGCCAATGGCCCTATACTGACTCCAATGGGAAAGACTGTTGGCAAGAAAGTTAAGGGAAGACACTTTTTCTCCTAAGAGATGGGGGATCCCAGAACTTGCAAGGGAACTCAGGGCTGCAGGCAATGCCCCGCCAGACAAGAACAGGAAACCCGGTTCTGGAAGAGACAATTTTGCCAGACTCTTCAAGTCAGCAGTGCCAACCCTGAGGCTATCCTAAAGTGGGATTTCGTCAGAAAGGTGGTCCTGGAGGCCCAGGAACCTCATTCAAATGAATATTTATGAATAGATATGCTATCTCAGACTTAGAAACCTACGTGCAGAAATGTCATCTGTTTTTATGCCTCTGTAGTTCCCTTTTTCCTTTTTTTTTAAAATTGAAGTATAGTTGATTTACAATGTTGTTTTAATTTCTGGTGTATAGCACGGTGAGTCAGTTATTCATATATATTTTTTCTCATATTCTTTTTTATTATATGTTATTACAAGTTATTGAATATAGTTCCCTGTGCTATATAGTAGGATTTTGCTGTTTATCTGTTGTGTATATAGTTTGTACTTCTTTTTTTTTTTTTTAAACAGTTTGCTTTCTCTCGGTTCAATGGTTCTCAAGCTTTAGTGTGCATCAGAATCACCTGGAGAACTTGTTAAAACACTGATTACTGGGCCCCACCCTCAAAGAGTCTGATTTAGTAGGTCTAGGGATGCAGCCTAAGAAATGCACCACTAACAAGTTACCAGGGGGTGCCGATGCAGCTGTCCGGGGGTTACACTTGAGCATTTGAGAACAATGGCTTTAGTTTATTAGAAAAGCTACTTTTGAAAAATCTGAAATTGATTTGACTGTGGAAAGGCAAAGGACTTGCCCATAGGCCAGAAGCAGTGGGAGTGGGTTGGGGTGCAGACTTAGCACCCAGCTAGGTGAGTGCCGCTGTATAGGCTGGGGAGATAGAAGTCACAGCTAGAAGCAATATGCTGTTCTGGGGTGAGGAGGAGGGAAGGCAGAAGGCCCAGGGAAGCTGGGCAGTGGAGCCAGACTGGCCAAAGAGACAGAGATCTGGCAAGGGCAGAAGTCAAATGGGGTCGTGCTTTTGTCAAAAGCTGCAGGCTCCTGGCTGGGCTGCAGGGCTGCTGAGAGAGGCCAGGAGCCAGGAGTGAGCTCCTGGGATGTGGCCTGGGACAGAATCCGGTGATCACATTTCAGCTGCGACTCACTGTCTCCAAAGCCTCTTTCTGTCTCCTCCTATGTTTATGCCCATCAGTCACAGAGTGCCCGGGAGCTGCCCTCTGACAGTAGTGAAGTCCTTGTGGCAAGAGAGCTGGGGACAGCGCTAAATGCTGTTTCTTCCCCTTAGAGGTGGGTAGGTCCCACAGCGGTAGGCAGGAGCAGGGCTGGGGAGCTCACAGTCAGCTGGTCTGACCTCTGATGTTCTCCAGCACCTTGGAGGCACTTCTCTGTCATGGGAAACTGACTCAGCTGCAGTGTATGCGCAGTGCGGAGATCGGCCTGCTAGTGGCTAGGAGCCGGGCTGCCCTCGCTGCTTTTCATGGAACTGGGGTGGCTTGGATAGGAGGCTCCCTTCTCTTGGTACCAAGAGAGAGAGCAGCTCTCTGCAAGACTCCTTTCAAATGCAGGAGCAAAATTGTGCACATAGGCCCTCCCTGGACTCTGGCCTTTAAGAATTACCCACTTAGCCTGACCTAGTTTTCCCTTCGGTGCCCTTCATCTCATTTCTTGTATGTGTCTGTCCAGTTAAAAAAAGATTTACTGAGTGCACACTAGATGGTAGGCCCTGTGCTGGGAATACAGATGTGGGTAAAAGAAATCTCCACCCACAAGTACAGTCGGGGAGATCCACATACAAAGACAATTACAGCCTTGTAGGATAAGTGCTGTTTTTTAAGGCATAGAGATCATGTCCTCTCAGGACCTTTGTGTTTGCTGGTTCTTCTGTCTAGAAAGCACTTCTTCAGAACTTTCCGTGGTTATTCTCTCATTTCACGCAGGCCATTCCTGAGAGAGGACTTCCCTGACCCTCCTGCAGAAAGTGTAGCCCTCACAGTTCTCTGAGTCCATTTATCCCATGTAATTTTTCTTTATAACAAACACTTCTAACCTCCTCATGTTTATATACACACACACACACACACACATATACATACACACACAATTTTGGGCGGTCATTGTTCCATACTAGGTTGTAAGCTCTACAACTGAGTGTGTGGCCCTGTCACTGCTGAATCCCCAGCTCGTGGACTTGATACCTAATAGGGACTCAATACAGATTTCCCTTTTGTTCATTCACAGTAAGTGACTGCCCAGTTGAACTTTTCTGAGCCTCTCCAGAGTCATCGAAATGGAAGATGAGACCTGCCCCCTTGGGGAAGAACCTTTTCAAGCCTACCTTCCCTAGCGTTCTAGACTGTACTGTTTCCACTCTCATTGAAAATCATCAATAAACAATCAGTAATAAGACTAGAAAAGAGTTTCATCTGAATCAAACTAAGGACTAGCTTGGAAGCCTGCTTCCCAGATGACTGAGAAACTGCTCCAAAGATGCAGTGTTATATCTTGTCAAAACAAAGAACATTAAACAAGTCAGGGATATATTTCTTCAAGGTTAAAAAAACCAAACAAAGCAGACCAGCACGTATGCATACAGCAAGTATATGGCTTTGGCTCTTGGGAAGGGAGTCTTATAATAAAAGGAATACCAGGATTAGCATCTCTGGAAGAGAGGCATTTAATCTTTATTTTTAACATGGACATTTTTTTACTTCTGGTCAATGTGCCTTTATCTTTAATAATTAAAGCAGATGTACAATGTGTGGTTGATAGGCTACAAATAGACTGTTTTAGTTAGCATAAAATTGAAGATAACTCATGTATAAGTCAGAATGACTGCCCTATATCTCAATATATGAAAATTTCTTTTATCACCACCAATAACTATAATTACTGAGCATTACTTATGTACTGGGCACTTTGCATTATTTAGTCTTCACAATGCTCTGCAAAGTCAGCATTATTTCTCTCCTTTTACTGAAGATGATACAGGCTCAGGGGGAGAACCTGCTCAAAGTCACAGTTTGCAAGGTTCCCAGGGGGCTTTCCGGGATAGGTCTACCAAGCTCCACTGTCTACCCAAGTTTCTGTGACTTTTCTACAGGCCTCCCCATGTTTCCCTTACATCTCCCTGTCAGCTCCTTCCTTCTTACTGGATAGCTGAGCCTGCTGTAGCCTGGCGGCTCTTCCATGACTAATGTGGACAGGTGCTTCAGATGCTTGCAGGATGGAAAGGGGGCTGATGGACCTCCAGGGCTACAGCTTTCCTTCCCCTGCCCTCCCCAAGGACCCGGCTGCTGCATGCGCAGTGGTCCATTCTAAGGCCTGCAGCGATCGCTAGCGCTGGAGGAAAAAGGATGGGGGAAGGGGGGAGAGGCTTCTTCAAAGGACGGGTGGGACCTGGGTGGGGATGCCCAGTACTCCTCCCTCTCTGCCGCTCCCTCCAGGCACCCCATGACCATCACCCCCGCCCCGCCCCATCCCCTCTGACAGCAGTGCGCATGCGCAAGGCGCTCCTCGCCCCTCCCTCTGCGGGCCGCCCTTTCACCCTGGCAACCGCGGCGCGACTCCCGCGCGCTCCGGGCTGGGCGCGGACGGGGCGGGGCCGGGCGGCGCCGGTGCAGGCTAAGGCTGAGGCGGCGGCGGCCCAGCAGAGCAGAGGCCCCCGGTAGCGGTCTTGGAGTGTCCAGTCTCCCTCTGCCTCCTCACACGGTTCTGCGACGCAGTTTCGGGTCCAGCGGACCTAGCCCCTGGCCATGGACTCCCAGAAAGTAAGCAGGGGCGAAGGGTGGGCGGGGCGCTCCGGCCGGGTGGGCGGTGGGCGGTGGGCGCGCGGGGCCCGAGGGCCGGCTGGGCTGTGGCCGCGGAGGGCGAGGCCGCCCGGCCCCCTCCCCGGGAGCGAAGAGGCGCCCGCGGGCTGCGGGAACCGCGCCCAGTGACCCTTGGATAGCTTCTGCCCTGCACTTGGTCCTGGGCCCTGGCTCCTGAGGGGAATCGGTAGCCGTCCTCGTTTTAAAATCTATTTTCTGCAGCGCTCTAGGCCCCCTTTGATTCTCGCAGCCTGCCGGCGTGCTCGTGAGGGTTTATATCCATCCTCGGCAGAAGGGTAAACCAAGGCACGGAGGGGTCTACCTGCTGACGCCCAAGCTAACGCCTTCTTCTCGACCCAGTCTCCTATCTTGGCACCGTGTGTGCTTCTTTAGGCCGGGAAACAGATCGCCTTAGCACCGCCCCCCGCCTTCTCCACCCCCATCCCGACTAGTTCCCAGGCACGTCTTAGCTTTTAGTGATGGTTGAATTGAGAGGGAAGATTGACAGTTGTCAGGGCAGCGGTCCCACCCTCTGACCAGTTCGGTGTTGCTGTTCACAGTTACCTTCATGGCTGTCCTGGCATGTTTTATATTTTCCGAACAAGTTAAGGAAGGAGTAGCAGAACTAGCTGTTTCTATTAACAACAACCACAAAATATTTAGAGGACATAGCCGATGTTTTGAGTACAATGAGAAGTGAGTTATTAATATTTAGTCATAATCTCTATATAGAAATCAGCCACCCTGTTCTTTGTTAGATTGTAGTAATTGAAATATAGTGCAGTATAGGAAGGAAATCCAAGTGTTATTAATAATGTAGCAGGGAAAAACAAGGGCATATCCAAGAGGCCATTCTTTGCTATTATTAGATAGTAAGCGCTAGAAAGACTGACTGTAACAACGTTTTCTGTAATTTTGTCTGGATTCACTTATTTGAGCACTGGGGGCGTGAGAATAGTGTAGTGATTTGTTAAGCCTTAACTGTTACAGTATTTAACAGAAGTCATATGATTTCATTGTATGCGTGCATCTTGAAACTCAAGTATACCTCTCAGTTTTTATTTGCATGACTATTAGTAAGATGCTTTTTAAAAATTACATTTTGTGTTTTTTGAATATTTTTGTATTTAAAATTTCTCTGCCTAAATTTGGAAAACATTTCAAAGCTTATTTAACCTTTTAGATAAAAGTACTGTGATATCTGAATGGACATTAGTTCAGAGCAAATGGAAGGGCAGAGACTTGGAGTCTAGAGACTTGGGTTCCATGCCGCTCTGTGTTATGGAGCAAATTACTTAACTGGGATGAATCTATTTCCTTATCTATACAGATGAAATAAGAATATTTCATAGAGTTACTGTAAAAATCAGGTGACAATTCAAGTACAGTGCCTTAAAGTTTACAAAGAATGAGTACTAAAATACTCTGTGCTGAAAAATATAATTTAAAAAGTATTTTAATATGAATCATCTTATTTTGTTAGGGCATGCATTATTTCTCACTTTATTGAGGACTCAAGAGTTGGAGGTTGTGAGCCCTGCAGGGTCCTACCACTAGCCATAAGGCTAAGATTTGAACTTAGTTGGTCTCATTCCAGATGATGTATTTGAGTATCTGCATGTACTGTGTGCAGTTTCCCCAGAGGTAGCAAAGAATTAGCTGTTCTTTCTTACTAGTACTAATGTATCTAAGATAACTAGAGAATCAACTTCTCAATATTAGAAAATGTGTTGAATTTCATTGGTGGTATCAAATAATATTTCTAATTAAAAAACACCTTTGTGTTGTTTTATAGCTTAAAACAAGCACCCAGTGTTATTGCTTGTAACCAATTTAATGCTCTGAATTTGAGCATCCTTTTCTCACAGATTACTGCAGAATTAATTATATACCTTAGCTAATAATGAACTAAACTAGATAAGTATTTCTCATGTAATAAGGCAGTATTTCTGTCATGCCAGTAGTACACTCCGGCATGATTTTTCTTTCCCGTTATAGAATGTTATGATGAAAATAGCAGGGATGATGCCTCAGTCAGCATAAGGAAACACAGGTGCTGCAAGTGGCGAAGGGTGGCTTGAATACACACCTATTTGTAAGACATTGGGATTTGGGCTTTAAATTATTAAGAGGATGGCTTTGGAGCCAGGACTCCAGGCCTACTATTTATGAACTGAATGAGGTTGGGTAATTTGCTGTGTGTCTCCATTTCCTCGTCTTTAAATTCTGCTTATCTCAGAGGGTTGTGAAGATCGTGTTAATTTTTAAAAATCAGCTGGTGCCTCGCATACTTAAGAGCTGTCTGTTAGCTGTTAACTAATCTCATAATCCCAACTTGAAAATAACTTTATCCTTTTGTTGATAATTTGTGTAACTATTTTTCTAATCCAGTCTAGCTATTTTTTTTCACCTTTGTCCTAAAGTTTAAAGCATGTTTTCTGTGTTTATGTCTGTAATAAATGTTTTCAAATGGTGACAAAGAAGAGTTGTTAAATCCTAATTGGAAGAGGATTGGAAGTTCTGACTCACACAGTCTGACAATAGAGGTTAAGTTAACTGGACAGTCTTACGGAAGCTTGATGGTGGCTAGTCAGCAAATGGATTAGCTTGACCAGCTGCTTTTTTTGTCCATGAAAATAACTTGGACCTCAGTGTTGTGTTAGCAACAGATGCTCTGTTTGAGTAGAGGAAGAAAACATAATTGCCTTGGGTATGTAAGGCGGACTGTTGGATACAGAAAACCACAGTATTATCTCCTAGAAATAAACAGAGGGATTTTGCTTATATCGAGTTTCTGGGACAGTTTTGTGAGCAGAATGTGTTATGGATAGGTGGCTTTATTTGATACTCAAACCTTTTGATTATGTCCTTAAGTGGTTTTAAGATAAAATCCCAAAGGTTTCTTTACCTGATAAAATGTGTATGTTCAAAGAAACCATTGAAACATTTGCACCTTTCTAGAATCTTGGTGCTTAGAATTTGATAGTTTTAGTTAAATTCTTGTGCAGATCACTCACATTCATAGGGGTTGCTCTTTTCTAGGAAGGTACATGCTGTAAGAATAATAAAGTTGGAGGGGAAAGGGGGAAGGGATCCCAGAGGAAGGATGTCACCAAGAGCATACTTTGTCAATGGTTCGCTTTTCCCCACATATTCTGCTTTCTACTTGGAAAGGGGTAGTGATAGACAAGGCTTGATGTACAAGACTGGACAAACCTAGACTGGGGAGATTGAACGAGTAGGGGGAGTTTTAAAGCACAAAGCAATCTGCAACCAGTAACATTTCTACACTTGGCTTCCTCATCCCATTTTCCTCTTCTACCCTGGTATTTGTTATCCTTTGTCTTCACATTGTACCCAAGCAGTTCAAAGACCTCCACCATATCCAGTGAGCAACCAACTGTCTCATGTTCCAGAATTGCTCCTTTTTCTGAGTCCTGAGGAAACAGAAATGAAAGTTGAGTATTGTTCTGCATCCAGTATTGTGTTAGACTGCCTTAACTTTTCACAGAGCCCTTATTCCTATTGCACACATATGGAAAATGGAACTCAGAGAGGTTAAATGACTTGTTCAGAGTCACACAACACAGCTAGTGAGTGGTAGTCTGGATTCAAACCAGGTCTTTCTTCACAGCCCAGGCTTTATCCATTAACCCTTCTTGCCTGGATCTTTTGCCTTTAAATGGCGGTATGATTAATGTCATTAAAACTTAAGATGTTAACAGGAATAAATCTCTATAAAGTAGTTTAAAATAAAAGAAACTAGTTAAGTCTAGTGAAAATAGTTGATAGAAAGTATAGAGCATGATTTAGATAAAACTCTGGAATCTGGTCTCTCTTGGATTTCTAAATAAAATCATTGTTTTTCTGTATTATAGATAGCTCCCTTCTCTCCAGCTATTTTTTCTTTTTGAGGGAGGGTCCTAGCTTTCTAAACTAGATATGTGAACAGGAGAGTATAACTTAGGTTTTATACACCCCAGCCAAGCACAAGTGCAGTCATTCCCATGGAGTGAGTCAAAGTAATCTGGGATGTACAAGGTTTGAGGTACCCTCTTCAAAGGACTATGCTGACATACTCATAATCCCTATATTTAAATATAGATATCTTCATTTTTTATTGAATTTGACAGTTTTAAAAAATTAGAGATATAATGAAGCAAACATAACTTTTTTTTTTTTAATTTTTAACACAGTGGTCCTTTGCAATGCCTGGCTGAATGTAAGCAGGATTATTCATGCAGCAAACACAGATTGAATGCCATAGTAATAGAATGCCTGCTCCAACCTAGGGTGGACAATATTTTGAAGCTAGTGGATTTTTTCCCTCCAGCTTTCTTTCTGCCTATTTTATATCCTCAGTTGGGACTTCTTCCCAGCCACAGGTTCCAATAGAATCTCGTCTCAGTTATTGATACTTGTTGATTGATAGCTAATTATGTTTTGAACTAATTTGTAATAGTGCTAGCACAGCCAGCCTGTGCACTTCTGTTGTGTTATAAATATAAGTAATAGAAGTTTATTGTAGGAAATTAGGAAATATGGATAAATGAAAGTACAATAAAAATCACCCATAATCCTGCCACCCAGAGATAACCTCTTTTAACATTTACATGTATTACATTCCAGTCTTTTTTTATGGGTATGGAAACTTAAAAAAGCTATGGTACCATGCTGTGTTATAGATTCATAATTTGCCTCCCACTTAATATGTTATTAGTCTTTTACCATGTTAATATCATTCTACAACACTGTTAGTGATGCAGCCTAATTCTTTTGTGTAGATGTATTACTTGAGTTTTAATCAGTACCCTTTTGTCATTTATGTTGGTTCCAGCCTTTTCATATTATAAATAACACCGAGATGAGTATCTTTGTAGTCAAGTCTCTGCTTATACTCTTACTTAGAATAAATTAGTAGACATGGAATTGCTGAGTCAACGTGCATATACTTTTGAATATCTTTTGACGTACATTGCCAGGGTGCCCTTTAGAAGGGTTATGTCAGTCTTTACTGCTACCAGCAGTGCCTGCGAATACCCCCATCTCTCCTTCCATTCCACCTCCCTTCATCAGATGGTGGGACCTCTGGTTTCCTTGGCTGAATGTGAACTTCCTAGATGTCACTGGATGGAACAGCCAGTTCAGAGGTCCCTGAACAAGTCTGTGGCTTCTTCAGCCTCTGATGCACTGTATTTCCTCAGCCCTAGTTAGGAGAGAACTTCTGCCCTGATACCTTACAACTGGACTTTGGGACAAAAGGCAGCATTCCCTCCCAGGTCTTTTATTAGATTTTTTCCTGAGAATCACAACAGTTGCATCTGTGTACAGAGGTAGTATTTCCAACCGTCTCACTGTTATAGAGGGCATGGCTTTCTAACAGTTAGCTATTTATGATGATCAGATTCCTGAATTCCTCAACAATATATAATTCCCCTTGTCTAGCTCCTTGCATCGCATTTGAGACAATACTGTTGTTCTGTGTTGCCATAGCTGTGGTCAGCTGGTAAGATTCTGGTTGTCTAACTTCTTACCAGCTGGATAGAGTATTTTGGATTTCTGCTCATTACCTAATTCAAAGGAAAGGTCTATGGTGTGGCATGATACAAGTGGCAGAATTCCTGGTGGTATTAGGATATTTTCTAGGGTTGCTGTATGCTGGTTTCATTGGATCCCTTTGCCCTGGTTGCAGGAACCCGGTGGTTGTTTTGTGCAGTCCTTTGTGGTGTATGCAGCCTAGAGTGATGTAACAGTGCAGACTCTGGAGGCAGCTTCCTGGGTTTGAATTGTGACTGCCATTTGACAACTCTGTGATCAAAGAAAATTTCTTAACTTCTTTAACCTTCCCTTTCTTCAACCATAAAATGCAAAGACTAATATTGCTTTCTATTGTGATGATTAAAAAGATATTACATGCTAGTAGCTTAGCACAGTGCCTGGCACATAGAGAACGCTTAATGAATACTGGCTGAAATGGCTATAGTTATAGTTTGACCCCCTTAAATTGTAGATTGATGAGTGGTATTTGCAGTGATTCTAGATTTCTGTATCTCAACTGTCTGTAATACTAACATAGAATTTGAATCAGAAATTTTCTCCTGCTTTGAGTAGATGCTGGTGGGAAACCCATATATCAGTGTTTCTCTAATTATGACCACTTGATCATTGATGCCTTTGGATTCAGAGTAGCATATAAACCTAGGTATAATGTTTCTAAGAACAGGAGGGTTTTGCATCATAACTTTGGGGGCTTGTTGCACTGGGTAGTTTCCAAGTTGGCAGAGTTTTTTGTTGGGTGCAGAATTAAGACTCATGGGGGAGGGTATAGCTAAGTGGTAGAGTGCATACTTAGCATGCACGAGGTCCTGGGTTCAATCCCCAGTACCTCCACTGAAAAAGTGAATAAATAAATAATAACCTTCCCTCTGCAAAAAAAAAAAAAAGGATTAAGGCTCACATTTGAATTTGTCATATTCACATATATTAAGCTAAAACCAGTAGAACCATGCCATTTCAAATGGTGACAGTCATCGTATTTTCAGTCTTATAGGATGATTATGCCTGTAGGAAGAATAACTGTTACTGTTGCCCTTGTATTTGTCAGGGTGGTACGTATATACCTGTTGATCATTTCTAGTTTTTTCTAGTCTTAGAGAAAATCTTAAGTCCTTTTGATGCCCTTAGATGTTCTGAACTTCTTTTTACGAACCTCTGGTCTTTGCTTTCATGTAGTACAGTGTTAATAGTTAAGAGCACAGACTCAGGAGTCAGACTGCCTTAATTTGAATTCTGGCTCTGCCACATATTAGCTCTGAGATCCTGGGCAGGTTACTTAGCCTCTTTATACCTCAGCTTCCAAATTGGAAAATGGGGATAATCAAGTATCCTACCTCATAGGATTCATGAGAAGATTAAATGAATTAATATATGTAAAAACTTAAGGTAATGCTTGACCCTGAAGAGTATGAAAGTGTTAGTTATTAATATTTTGCTCAGAGTCTATTGATTGTGCTTTTGCTTCATGTGACTTATAGGTGCTGTAAGCATGACTTTAAGCTATGCCCATTTGAAGAGGGTACCTCATGCCTTATACATCCCCAATTACTTTGAGCCATTCCATAGGAATGATTGCAGTTGTACTTGACTGAGGTGTATAAAACCCCTCTTTTTTTTGGTAGCAGAGTGGTTACCTTAGCCTAATTCCTGAGAATTAAGTAGTTGAGAGACTTAATCTTGATAGAGTAGGTTTTTTTTTTTTTTGAGGTCCTGGTAACTGTTGTGCTTGACCAAAGGATAATGGCTGAGATTGCTTGTGGACACTGTCTCTGGAGACATATGCTCTAAATATTTTATTGTGATCCAGCAGAATTCGTATTTGTCGAAAGATGTCTTCAAAACCTCCAGAACTGAGAACTTTTAGTCATGGCCACCTTAAGTCTTGCAAAATCAATTATTTTATCTAGATAAACTTCTGATAATCTATATTGCCTTATCGCTCTGTTTATATATCACTTTATCCATCAGTGTTTGGAGGGTAATGGGAGACCTGAGATCTGAGATAAGATCTGAGACCCTTGTAAGCATCCTTTCAGGTTGATAGAGTCTCATGGAGCAGATGAAAATTGTCTTTGCCCTCCTTCATCATCAGGCTTTGATAATGAAAAAAAAATGAAGCAAGTATATATATATATATGTGTGTGTGTGTATATATATATATATATATATATGTATATATGTATATAGGGACTGTAACCATGACTGTTTCTGTTTTATAATGTTTGTTCATTTGTTTTGTCTTTTAGAGTCCACATACAGGTGAAATCATATGGTAATTATCTTTCTCTGAGTTATTTCACTTAGCATAATACCCTCAAGGTCTATCAATGTTGTTGCACATGGCAAGATTTCGTGCCTTTTATGGCTGAATACTATTCCATCATATGTGTGTGTGTGTATTTATTTCACATCTTTCTTTATATACGTATATATATATCACAGTGGGCTCATTCTGTACTTTCTTGGAACTTGTTTTAACAATACATTGTATATATGTTTTAGAACAGTGGTTATAGCTTTAGGAACTGATAACGTGAGGATTCCTAGATGGGAAGCAAGGCATATTAGAGAAACTCAGAGTAGGCTACTGCAGCTGGAATACAAGAGAGAAGTCTGGTGTGAGTTGAAGCAGGCGAGGTAGGCAATGGGAAGATCATGCAGGTCTTGCAGATAGTGTAAGGTCACGTTTAAGGTCATGTTAACAGCTCATGTTAAAAGATTTTCGATTTTATCCAAGGACTTGTGCGAAGACAATCAAGCAGAAGGAGTGATACTAACATATTACCCTAGCTGCAATGTAGAGAACTGATTATTGTGGAGAAAAAATGGATCAGAGGCCGGTTAAGAAATTTTGCAAGAGTGTAAGTTGAGATACAATACTGAGTTGTAGTAGCGGTGATTATAGAACTATTTAGGAGGCAAAAATCTACAGAACCTGGTGACTGCATGTGGAGCACAAATGAAAGGAAAGGATGTAATAATGATGGCCTAGGTGTCTGGTTTTTTTTTCCCTTCCAGTTTTATTAATGTAGAATTGACATATAGCACTGCATAGGTTTAAGATATTTAGCATAATGATTTGACTTACATACATCATGCAATGATTATCACAATAAGTTTAGTGAACATCCATCATCTCATATAGATATAAAATAAAAGAAAAAGAGAAAAATATTTTTTCTTTGTGATGGTAACTCTTAAGATTTGCTCTCTTAACAACTTTCATGTATAATATGCAGCCGTGTTAATTATATTAATTATGTTGTACATTATATCCCTAGTACTTACTTATCTTATGATTGGAAGTTTGTATCTCTTGACTGCCTTCATCCAATTCTGAGTCACCCCTGCTTCTGGTAACCACAAATTTAATTTCTTTTTCTATGAATTTGTTTGTAAAGTATAATTGATGTGCTTGTTAGTTCTTGATGCACAAGATGGTGATGCGATATTGCTATAATTACAAAATCACAATAAATCTAGTTACCATCTGTCACCATACAAAGATACGACATTATTATTGACTACATTCCTCACACTGTACATTTTATCTTTGAGACTCATTTATTTTTTAATTGGAAGTTTTTACCTTTTAATTTCCCTTGCCTATTTCCCCTGCCTCCCTGCTCCCCTCTCCTCTGGCAACCACCTGTTTGTTCTCTATATCTATGACACTGTTTCTATTTTATAATGTTTGTTCATTTGTTTTGTCTTTTAGATTCTGCTTATAAGTGAAATCATATGGTATTTATCTTTCTCTGACTTATTTCACTTAGCATAATACCCTCAAGGTCCATCCATGTTGTTGCACATGGCAAGATTTCATGCCTTTTATGGCTGAGTAATATTCCATTGTGTGTGTGTGTGTGTGTGTGTATTTATCTCACATCTTTCTTTATTCATTCATCTATCGGTGGGCAGTTAGGTTGATTTTGTAACTTGGCTATTGTGAAAAATGCTGCAGTGAACATAGGAGTGCAATTGTCATTTTGAATTAGTATTTTCATTTTCTTCAGATTAGTGTTTTCCTTTCAGATAAATATCCAGAAGTGGAATAGCTGGATTGTATGGTAGTTCTATTTTTTATTTTTGAAGGAACCTCCGTACTGTTTTCCATAGTGGCTACACAAAACTACATTCCCGCCAACAGTGTACGAGGTCTCCTTTTTTCCTACATCCTCTCTGAAGCTTGTTACTTGTTGTCTTTTGATAATAGGCATTCTGACAGATGTGAGCTGATATCTCACTGTATGTTTGATTTTTATTTCCCTGATGATTAATGATGTTGAGCAACTTTTCATGTGCCTGTTGGCCATCCGTATGTCTTCTTTGGAAAAATGTCTATTCAGGTCCTCTGCCCAGGATTTTGTTTTTGATGTTGAGTCACTAGGTTTCTGATTTTGCAGTTGGTAGTGCCTTTTGCAGAGATAGAGCACTAGGGAGGGCTCAGGTTTAGTGGAGGACATTATGACATGTTGAGGTTTGAAGTGCTTATGAGACATCCAAGTGGAGGTTTCAAGTAAGCAGTTGGAGTAGAAGGGTCTGGAGCTCAGAGAATAGGTGCTGTGTCTGATGGTGCTCATACTCAGCTTGTATCACATTCTGGCTTTGCACTTCCCCCTCAACTTCTTTATCAGTTATTTGTGTCTCCATTATAAAAGCTAGTGATTGAATTTGGAGGCCATGGAGGATAGTGTCGGGTAGAAGACTCCATGTATTATGGTATTTTTTTAGTTCTTCTTTTGCCTGTTTCTCTGAGTTTCTTATCCTGCCCTGGTATGTTGTATGCCATATTTAGAAAATACTTTAAAAAATTCTACTGGACTTGCCTCCCCCTGCATACCTCCTGTATTAGGCACACAGTATCCCTGTAGACACCTCTTCCTTAACTCTTACCTCCTAGAGAGAACTTAAGCCCCTTGTCACATACACAAGCTAGGGTTAAGTTTTATTAGAACTCAGCTCATGTAATCCTCATCCTTTAGTTTTTAAAAGTTTTGGTGTAGGTGGTAGTTTGTCTTAAGTATTTTGGTTACTAGTAATTTGGTTTCCACTTCTACTGAGTCCTTAGTTCTCTCTATCATTATGCCGTTTCCACCTGAGGCCTGGCCAGTCGCTGACCTTGTGAGGGCCAGAATGGCTGAAGCCCCGGTCCCCTTCCTGATTTGTTTCTCAGCCCTCCCGATGAACTTCCACTATAGCAGAACACTACATGTGAGCTCTTGATTACAGTCTTTTGTATTTGTACATCTTCTCCACAACAGATTAAAAGGGCAGGTGGCTTCAGAGCTTCTGAAACCCTCATCTCAGCTGGCTGCCCTTGGGGAACCTTCAGGATACTGCCCCCTCCCCTTTTTTTCTTCTAGGCTTAGGAAAGATTAGAGTAGAGGCAGCACTTTTTCTGTATTAGCTACCAAGGTTGTCTTGGATTGTTTGGGTTCTGACTCTTGCTCATCTGGATGATTGCTGCTTCTGCAGCTGTGTTTACTAATGCATTTGGTAGCTGTGAAAATAAAGGTGATCTTAAACATTGAGGCCCCAGAGCCCTCTTCAGCTGGCTTGTCCGTTCTTAGAGCATCTCAGTGGTATATATTCAGTAAAGATTCGAAGCTCTCCCACCTAGAGGTTAGAGTAGTACCCCGAGAGTCTCAGCCTTAAGTCTTGGTTATTTGGATGGTAAGGAAAGCTGCCTTTCTTAGGGTATGGGTGTTCTGTGATAGACCCTCATGCTGTGCTAGAACTCTCAGTTAAATTCGAAATGTGAGCCATAGAGCATTCTGTCTTCAAAGAATGAGATGATGTTTCCCTGAAATACTTTATCAGCCTTTAAATACCTTTTCTTCCCAGCCATTTACTGGGAAAGTATAATATTTTTAAAGCCTTTGAAAATTCATACAGAATACCATTCCTCCAAAAGCTTTTAACACAGGTGGTAGGATTTCTTTCCAGATGGATTGCTATTAATACTTTTGGGGCCAATACAATTTGGGAAGGGTCACCTGTCATTCTCTAGTAATAGCAGAATTTTGAATGAATTAAAGGGGAATGATAAAGATAAGATTAAGGGTATTATTTCTTGGAGGTATGGAGTTGTACCATACACAGAAAACAGCATTATCCTGATGATTCTTTGTAGAACCTGCATGTTGGCTGTCCTCAGGTGCAGTCTCGTTTTTGTCAGAAGCCACCCTTGTTATAGATCTTTGTACTCTTTGTGATCCCCACAAAGCCTTTTATAACCAAAAACAGTGAGCATTATAAGTTTTAGAGAAGAGTGTATTTCTTTTTCTTAAGGTATCAGAGGGATCCCAAAGGAGTGTTGTCTGTGCACCAATTTTTTTTTGAGAGGTGGTAGTATTATAATATTAACTTTCCATTTCTAGACATAATATTCACATAATTGAAAACTGAGAAATCAGTGACATTCTGGTCAAGGAACTTGATTGTAATGTTAACTTATATCCACATACAGCTATTATAATTCAAGAATCTGATATAATATAAATATGTATGGAAATTCTGGTGTTCCAAGAAAAAAAGTTCCAAAAGTTTTTAGGTTGTTTATTATTCATTGCAAATTGAGCAGATCAATATATGATCTTTGCCCTATCCCCACTCTTAGAAATATATGGACTATTTGGATGGTATAGGTCGCTAAGGCTATGTTGTCCTGTATGTAACTTCTAGCCACATGTGATTATTGACCACTGGAAATGTGGCTAATTTGAACTGAGATGTGCTGTAAGTGTAAAATACACATTGGATTTTGAAGATTTAGTGCCAAAAAGAAGGAAGGAATGAACTCAATAATTGCTAAATATTACATGTTGAAATGATATTTTGGATCAGTTGGGTTAAGTAAAATATTAAAATTAATGTCACCCTTGTCTCTTTTACTTTTTGATATAGATGCTATTGGCTCTCATTATATTTCTATTGAGTGGTGTAGCTTTAAGGACAATGAGGATATTGCAGTTGATAGGGGGTGTATTCTGCCCACTCATGTCACTGAACAGACTCTTTTCACTTTTCAGTAGGTGCATAACTCAAGATATAAAGGATTTAGCTTGAAGACCTAATAAAAACTAGAGCACTTAGATGTCTTTGACAAAACTCAGTAAATGGCAGGAGCTTTAAAAAGGTCGAGAGGCTTCTTATTAAACTTTTTGGAGCTTAGGGCTTACCCAGCTGGGACAGTATGCTTCAGCTATTTCTAAAGAATTCTTTGCTGCAAAATTCTCCAAATATACTTTGCTACTAAATTTAGAACAAAAAATAAAGTGAAAAGCTATTTTATGCTAGGAAGTTGTTTTTGTTTTTGTTTTTGCTTTGGACTAGGTCTGCCTTTTATTATATACCAATATTCTATAGTTTTCTGGTGAAGTTTCCTTCAGTTTTTATTAAACTGACATATATTCTGGTGATTCAAATTTTGTTATTGGGTTGAATTCACTGGGCCTGGCTCCTCCTTTTCAAGATCTCTTGCACAAGACTCCTTAACTGCTGTTCTGATAGAGTGTTATCATCTGTACCTTGAAGTTCACTAGATTTGCCTATCAGTGAGCAAAGCTTTAGCTCAAGCTGTGATTCTCCATGAAAATTCCAGTGGTTTTATATGTCACTAAAGAGCCTTAACAAACCTAATTTTTGAAACAATGTACAATTTGTTTTATGGGTGTTTCATATGATGGGCAAATTAGTTAGGTTTAGAGGCAGTATTCTAGAGCATGACTTTGGAGACAGAATGAGCATAATTTCTACCTTTCTAGCAGTGTCACTTTGGGCAACTGATTGAATCTGTTTTCCTATGTGTATAGTATGAATGTTATCCTGCCATTAGGAGGGATAGAAGGGGAGGCAGATAGTCCATTAACTTGAAGGAGCCCAGCCTTAATTGAAGCGTACTGTACACAGGCCGAGGATTGGCAGAACCATATTTACTGTTGGATTGTATTGTTTTAAAATATACAGAGAGGTGAGTGGGTATAACTCGGTGGTAGAGTGCATGCTTAGCATGCACAAGGTCCTAGGTTCAGTCCCCAGTACCTCCATTAAAAAAATTAATTAAAAAAATTTAAAATACGCAGAGGGCCTATCTTGGATGAATACTTGAACAACTCTTAAGCCCCGTGCTCTCCTTTTCTGCATCTCTGTACCGCTCTGTACCGTCGTCCCTCCAGCTGTGCCCACCCCTCTCCCAGGTACTGGCTTCATTCTGCCCGCTGTCTTTGTATTTAATCTTGGTGTACCTGTTTCTGGGGGAACACCAACAGGATAAAAAGCTAACTCTTGGTGTCGGTCTTTCATAGCATAGCTTCATTGTGTTATTATACTAAAATAACACCTGCAGTGAGGATGGAAAGAAATAGTATAGGTAAGTGAATACAGCAGAGAGCCCTAGGCCGCTTCAGGGATGGTAATAATACCTACTTATCTCCAGGGATTGTTTTGAGAATTAAATGAGAGCAGTAATTATTTTAATTTTTATTACTATAATACTTTATGAACATTTATATGAAATATTATCCCTTTATCAGATTATTTCCTGAGCTTTTTATATTTAGCCTTTTATTTTTATTATATTTTGAGGAGAACCATTATTACACAGAATCTCATAGGAAATTATTAAAATATTTATGCTTGTAGGTGCTTACGGAAATAAGGCCTGTGCTTCTAGGAAAATTACAAAGTAAAAGTACTTGTTTTTGATTTTTACTGAGAATACAGGTACCTTGTTTGGATTTTGCTACCCATGAAGAGTTATTAAACAGCTAGACGTGATGTCCAGTATTACAGGACTTGTCATATATGGCAATAAAAAGTGAAATTAATTAAAGTTAAAAAGAAGTAAATTTACTTTCTCAGTTGCTCTATCCACATTTCAAGAGCCCAGTAGCTTCGTGTGGCTAGTACTACCATATTAAACAGCACATATTTAGGATATTTCCAATATAGCAGGAAATTTTATTGGACAGCGCTGAACTAGAGAATACGAGAAAATTAAATAGTCTAGTGTTTTATTTAAAAAGGAAATATTGTCAAAAAGTCTGAGGTATTTGCTACCAAAATTGCTTACCTTATTGTGGTTCTGTAGCATCTGTAAATGTTGCAATGAATGTTGTGATTTTAACTGCAAACTTATTATCTACTTTCATATTTCTAGAATATAATGTTTTCCATTTTTATAAATAAATAAAATGTCAGATTTCAGTGTCTCTGCTTTTATTCTTCATATCCTGATGTCGATCAGAAGTTTCCATTTGTGTTTGCAACACTTAAGGATTTGATTCTGTTCCTTTGCCATGGCCTTATGACCTAAAGTAACTTTATATTAAATAATACTGATCATCTTCAGTGTGAAAGGTATGGTGGTGGTTACGTTGAACAATGGAAATAAGAGGTTTTAAAACCGTGCAAATACATATCCCATCTTTTGTAATTAGAGCCTTCAGAAAATTTGAACAATGAGCTCAATGAACAATTGGTCCTATTTATTATATAATATACTCTTACATAAAGGATTTGTTCAGAGAATTGTTATGAAGATTATAATTCTCTTTTAATAAAATATCATAACGTTTAATTTATTTTAATCCTAGGAAGCTCTACAAAGGATCATTTCAACTCTGGCAAATAAAAATGATGAAATTCAGAACTTTATTGATACACTAAATCAGACACTAAAAGGAGTTCAGGTAGGAATCTGTTTTTGAAAAGTTTGTGTACATATGTCACAATCAATGATTGTTGGGTTTAATCAGACATGTAAATATATACACCATCAACGATTATAAACTAATAGAGGTGATAGCAAGGTTTTCAAATGGCAGATAAATAAAAATGCTTTCTTTGCTATTACTGCATTCTCTATGGAAAGATCAAATAGTAATGGAAAAAGAAAACTCTGGAGTAGTGGTTGCTAGGAATATTATAATGCTCACTTTTATTCCTTTCCATTTCCTGTTTGTTCTTTTCTAATTCCAATTAAGAGCAAATTGTACCTTTCTGAAAGCACTGGGACACTAAACTTTTTTTTTTACAGTAAATAAAATTGTAGACAGAAAATGTAGATAGTACTTGCAGAGTGCCATTTATATCCAGTACTTACAGAACTGGATGAAAGTAAAATACAAAAGTAAAAGGGAAAGTGCCAACGAGGAGAGAGGGGAAATGGTCCCATGTTTAGACGGATAATCCACATTGTAAATAATCAAATGTTGATTGTGGAAGGGACCTTAAGATAAGTTGGTGGTGCTTTCCCATGGATGTGCCTTTATTAATTTGAGGGCCATTTGTTTGTAAAATAAACAAAGAAGATTTGTACAACACTTGTAGACAGTGAATCGTTTCCTATGGTTTTTGTTTGGTTCAACCTGGGTAATTGCCTGGTTCTTGCTAAACCTTATGGTCTTGTATTTTCTTTACTTCTGAATTTGCTGTAATTGAAGTTAGTTGATTATAACCTTCACCACTTTAACTGTCTTTCTTGAATTGTTTTATTGGAAAATTTGGTAAATCCATGAATCCACTTTCTTTAAATAAGCAAAGCTAGTGGTTCTAAAACTCTTGATATATGAACAAGAGAATCATCCCACTTGACATCTAGAAAAAGAGACCTTAAGATAGAGCTATCTCAAACTATTTTTCTGATTGATAAATTATTAGGACGTTACCTGAGCATCCAGAAAAAAATTGAGGGCGGTTGATTAACCTACACCCATGTCACTGAAGTTGGGAGCATAAGATGTAATGGGTAAGAGACTGTAAGCGTGTGCCAGTTGGTCATTGAAGGGGAAAAGAGTAGTCCAGTTCCTTTTTACAGATGAAAAAACTGAGGTCCTGGAATTTGAGTGGCTTGTCCAAGGTCACACCATTACAGAATAGTTAATGTAGAATTTGACTTAGGTCTCCTGCCTTCCAGACTGACATTTCTCCTCCCACAGCATGGTGTTACTACTGTAAAGAAACTAGTAAAATGATTAACACCACTTTCAGTAAGACTCCGGTGAGATGATGTCTGGTTTTTACAAACATTATAAGCAAAAGTTTGGATTATGATTATGCATTATGATTGTATGTATTGATTGTATTGTATTAGTTCTCTAAGCCCGTGCCAGTTCTGCTTCTTTTAATTGAATGATTCATCTATGTTGAAAAATGCCTTAAGGTAATTTCTTCTGTCTCATAATTGTTGCAAGTGTGGATATCACTTATCTAGGGTTTTCACAGATGTTTTGTTATTTCGTGTTGAAATAGCAGTATCCTGCTTAATGAGGCAGTGAGAGAATCTAAGAGGTCAGCAGACTTGAAATGTTTTATTGATTCTGCCATTAGTAACCAGTAACTTCATTGATTCTGCCACAGTAACTGTGTGGCTTTGAGCAAGTCATTTATGTGTATTTTAGTTTATAAAATTTAGAAATTTGACTACAAATTCTAGTCAGTAGATGATTTTCTGAGGTTCCTTCTAGCACTGAAATTCAGTGTGTGATAAACCTCTTAGGATCCAGTAAGAAATTGCTTAGCCTTTTAAGTTCTGCTTATCTTATGTAAATGCAGTGTTTTAGACAACCTGAAAGATGAAAAAGTTTGCACAACACCAGCCCCATCCCTATATGCCCAGACTGTTCCTCAGAGTTACAGAATTAAAATCTATGGAGTATTTTTTTTTTAAATCTGCTTCACTGATGATTCTGATGCACACCAAAGGTTGAGAACCACTGGCTTAGGGTCTGCCTTAGAGCCTAAAGGTCTGGACAAAGTTGACAACCTTAAAAACCACCTTTCACATTGTCCTGTGGAAATGGTATTATAAAAGGTGAGGAGAGTATGGGCTAGTTCATAAAGGGCTACTTAACTCATAGCGCTGCTGAAATAGAACTACCAGCATTAGCAGCCAGCTTCTTGGATTGATCTGTTTTTAAAGCCTTATGTCAAATACTAGAATTTTGTTATTTTCTGATGTTAGGCTGAGGTAGTTCATAATATGAATCTATTTTCTCCTTTGATAAATACTGTATCTTTTAGTTTTTTAATGTTTGACATCTTTTCAGTAAAATCTTTGTTTATTAAACAGGAAAATTCTTCTAACATACTTTCAGAGTTAGACGAAGAATTTGATAGTTTATACACCATATTGGATGAGGTAAAAGAAAGTATGATTAACAGTATCAAGCAGGAACAAGCTCGTAAATCACAAGAGTTACAGGTGAGATCATAAACTATTTATTTAAATATGAATAATTTTAGTCTGTATAGTGCTTGATCTATTGAAAGCAAAAATTAGTGAATTTTTGTGCATAACTGTGCTTATATCTAGTAGAGGAATGATTCTTAACTTTATTTTGGTCATAGATACCTTTTTTTAAATTGTAATAAAACCCCCAAGATTTACTGTCTTAACCATTTTTAAATGTACAGTAGTATTAACTATATTCTCATTGTTGTGCAACAGGTCTCTAGAACTTTTTTCATCTTGCAGAACTGAAACTATACCGGTTAAACTACTCCCCATTTGCCTCTTCCTCCACTGCTTGTCAACCACCATTGTGTTTTCTGTTTCCATGATTTTGACTACTCTAGATAACTTACATAAGTGGAGTCATATAGTATTTGTCCCTTTTGTGATTGGCTTGTTTCACTCAGCATACGTCCTCAAAGTTCATCCATCTTGTAGCAAGTGCCAGAATTTCCTTTTCTATGGGTGAATATTCCATTGTATAAATATACCACATTTTCTTTATCTGTTTATCTGTCTATGAACATTTGGGCTGCTTCCATCTCTTGGCTGTTGTGAGTAATGCTGCAGTAAACATGGGGGTACCTTGAAATTTTGATAGGGATTGCATTGAATTTGTAGATTGCTTTGGGTAGTAGAGAAATTTTAACAATAGTAAGTCTTCCAATCCATGACCACCAGGTGTCTTTACATTTACTTGTGTATTTAATTTCTTTCAGCAGTGTTTTGTAGTGTTCAGTGAACAGGTCTTTTGCCTCCTTGGTTAAGTTTACGCCAGAGTATTTCATTGTTTTTTGATGCTATTGTAAATGGGACTGCTTTCTTAATTTCCTTCTTGGATTGTTCATTGTTGGTGTATAGAAATGCAACTGATTTTTGTGTGTGAATTTTGGTCACAGATGTCTTTAAGAATCTGAAAGCTATGGAAGAACACAAACATTCTATTTCTGTCTTATACACACAGTTTCCAAGGGTTAAATACCCTTTCAAATCTGTCCATTCTTCCAGGTTGAGATTTCTTGTTTATATTTAGGAGGTGGCAGTTGTATTAGAGTTGAACAACGTGGGTTTGAACTGTGAGGGTCCACTGATGAGCTGATATCTTTCAGTAGTAAATACTATAGTACCACACAGTCCTTGGTTGGTTGAATCATTGAATGTTGAGGAACTGCAAATACAGACGGTCGACTCTAAATTATATATGAATTAACCCCTCGTTCAAGGGTCAAATGTACTTAAATCATTCAAAGGTAATTAATTTAGTCATAAAATATCCATAAATTTCATAAATAAATTCACTCATTTAAAAAACAAGATTGGAGAAAAAAGGAAAACTCAGCGTCTTCTGAAAATCTCACCTGCAACTTGTCCTGTGCAGATTTTTATCCTGTCTTGACCCGAATCCTTCGCAGCAGCGGTTTGGAATACCATTAGAGTGTTCCGTTACTTAATCTGCAGCTTTCCTTTCTTTCTCCTCATACTTTTTCTCTGCTAGCACGGCTCTCACTATCTTCATCTTTATTGTGTTCACCAGCCACCATTTCTGTCAGCCTAGCCTGTGCCACATGTTAAATCTGCTACCAAAATGACCTTGAGTCCTATTTTTGCTACTTTTTCCTCTTCAAGTGACAAAAATCTCATGCATATGGAATGTGCATTAAGTTTTTATCTCCCACCTCTAACTATCCCTGATGTGAGTGATGTTCCAATACTGCTGATATTATTTTCCTTTTCTCTTACCTGTAAATTCCAAATACCTGGTTGGTGCCTATATTTTTGTTGACATCTTCTTTCTGCTTAACTGTGCATGCAGTTTATTTTTCTGGCATTGTTAATAGGGGAGATAGAAGCAGCGAATAGACACATTTTTAAAAACTTGCAATTGGCTAAATAAAATCGAACTATTAACATCCTTCTTTAGAGTAGGAACTTTGCCACTTGTGTTTAGAAAATACTTTCTACTTGTCCTATGTGAATCATGTGTCTTATTATATTACTAGTTTTTAAAATAATGGCAGTTTACTAATCAGCTTCTCTTAGGTCTCTTTCCCTATTTTCCCTTTCTCTCCTCAAAATTTACAGACATTGGAGATGAAGCTCTTATGATAATGACTTTGGAAAAGCATTATTAGACATTGAAGTCATAATTATCATTGGATTTTTAAAAATTATTTTATTATCTTCATTATGTGTTGTTATGCTTACCATAAAGAAAAGTGAAAAGAAAGGAAAGCAAATCCTCTGCCAGATTAGAATTTATAGGAGTAAGCAAAAATGTATATAAGATATAATTTATTTAAGAATAATGTTAATGTAAATACCATACAGCTGCACGTAATACAGAGGGATCATGAAAGGAATTGAATTGAGGAACAATTCTTAGAAACTTATTTGAAGCACTTTGAGAGAGGATATTTCAGATAAGAGGTGGTTCAGTTGTTAACATAATCAGATCAAAAGTCTGAAAGAGTCTTAGAATCATCTTTAGGCCATGTCACTGCTGATTTTGAGGAGAGATCTAATATCATTGTGTGTGGATTTTGATATTTAGGAATGCTGTCCTTTGTAAAGTCAGGATATTTGACATTTTCAGAATTAGATAGTCTATCCATTGTGATTTTTTTTTTTTGCCCACCTATGCCCAAAAAAAATTTTTGGATTTTTAAAATATGTCTTTAGACTTCCAGAAGAAGTGTGATATTTTCGTATCAGAACTTATTTTCTGGCAGCCCTGTACAGAGCTGGATATATGTGTGTGAATATGTAAAATCGATAGTGCTCTTCTTAGAACAGGCTGCATTTATTGCTCTTGTAAACTATTGAATTTACATTTCTAGTTTCACTAAATTCCCAGTAATAAATAATTGGGTCATATAAATTCATTTAAACTCTTTTTCTCATGGAATCTCAGATGAACTTTGTCCACTTTGGGTTTTGTGACTCTTAATTACAATGATAATAAATAAATAAATAAATAAATAAATAAATAAATAAATAAATAAATAAATAAATATTTGCAACTGATTTGATTCATGGAAGTCTTCCATTCAACTGCATTTGGGCTGTTTTTAAATAAGATGACATTACTCTGATTTTTTGATCAAGTATTTTATCAAATTCATCATTAGCTGTGAATATTGATGGGAGGATTCAGAGTGTTGCAAAAATAGGAGAAATAGAGTTCTAAATACTCATTGAAAGTGAAGACTACAGAGATGTTAGCACCATCTTTTCTTCTGGTATCATCACATCAGATCTTCCTTTTTTTCCTCAGTGATTCCATTTTTTTCCCTCCTTTTATCTTATCTTTTGTAATTCTTAATATTTGTCTTTTCTTTTCAATGCCACAAAAATTTTCAGTTTTTTAATAGGAATGGTGATCTAGGGGAGATCAAAGGATATTGAAGGGACATTAGGTTGTAAAATAAGACCCAGACATAAGCTTTGTGAACATAAAATGACTTCATTCTTCAGGATGTTCTTGTGTTATGATTCAAAGGAAAAGCTATGGTGATCTCAGCCTAATGGTAACTCAAACCATTAAGCTTTCTTGGGATAGTTTATAAACCAAGTATTAGAAAGAATCACCACTTGGTTACTGATACCATTTCCTTCTTTAGTTGGAGATAATAGAGCATCTTTGTTCTTTCTTTGGGTTTACAAACTCAATAGCATGTTGTTTTCATTAAGATATTTTAACAATTCCTCTGAATAACTAAGTGCTCTTTAAGTTGTATTCCTTTGTTCTTTTTTTTTTTGCTTTCCCTCTTGACTTCAAAAAAAATTCATAGCACTTTCTTAAACTAAGATACTATTTTACTTCAAACTTTGACTTCAGATTGAGTTTTTTACTTTAATAGTTCCTTGAAATATATTCTTTATTCTTGTTCTTTTTCACTTTTATGCTACTTTGACTTAACTCTGTCCTAGTGATCCTGTATAGACCATTTATTTATATGTACCATTTTATTCTTGGTGATTTTGCATAAGCCTTTTATTAAGCCCTTCTACAAATGGGATATTTCAAATGGTGTTTTGTTAATTCTTTAGGTTTAGCCATAGGAAGAGTAATATTTTTATGAAATTGTAGTTGGGTTCTTAGAATGACACATAAAAACCTCTTTTAACCTAAACTTTGAACTATTTTTCCAAAGTACAATAGGATACATCCGAAACCAATAAAATGAGATATAATTTATCTTTAATGCGTATCTTAAGGGAAAACTAAGTAGATTTGAATATAGAATAGATAATAATAAATATTCTGAAGAAAAATCTTGAATACACTTAAAAACACAGGAATGGATCCATTTCTTTGTTTAAAGGTATCACTAACAGTATTTTCATATAGCTAGGCTTAGTTTTAAACCTACAAATGATAAAGTGAGAAGAGGTGGAGAGGTGGGGAGAGAGAGAACTGAATAAGAAAGATTGTGTCAGGTGAAATTAACGCATCACTGTAACAGAGCACATCACTGTTAACAGTTATCTTTTGTTCCTCTTTGATTTATGGAAATCTAGGGACTTGCATTTGTGATTCCTGTGTTATCCACTTTTGGAAACCATAACTTAGCATTTTAGCAGTATGTATTCTTAAGTAATACGATAAATGGAGTACCAAGATTGTGCTCTACTGAAGGTACCTGATGAACTTTAGCTTTGGTAAATATCAAGAAATTTAGTCTTCATTATAGAGGATGTTGTCTGCAGATGGATTATTTTGATATTTTAATTTAAATTGTTGGTAGTTTTCTGACTACCCTTATGATAAGAAGAATTTTTAAGTAAATTTGACCCCAGCTATTAATAATTGCTATGTTTTTTTTTAATGTGTGTTTTTAAGTGATGAATATATCTTTATCTGTATGCAGTTAAGCTATTCTGGACAAATTATGGAAGTTTTTAGGATAATTAAAATTTGTTCTACATATGGCTAGTGATTACCTTGCTTCAATACCTCTCTAAAATATGTTTGTTCAATTATTGCTATTAAGATTGTAACATTCATTCTAACTATATATTTAAGCTTCTAATGACAATAGGAACTTCTTTTTTAATGATTTATTATTGTTATTATTATTATTTTTAGAATCAGCTTAGTCAATGTAATAATGCACTGGAGAACTCAGAAGAACTTCTAGAATTTGCAACACGGTCATTAGATATAAAGGAACCTGAAGAATTTTCAAAGGTACCAAAAAAAAAAAACAAACAAAAAAATGAGACTAATCCACTTAAAAAGGAAAGTTTTGTTTAAAAGAAAATGGTGTTTCCCCTTTTAGTTTTGGATTGATTTAGTCATTTCTAATACTAGAAAAGGCTTGGAATTTCTTCTTAATAGAGATAGGTGTTCATTTATTCCAGAGCATATACTTAGAAGTATGTGTCATTGGGGTCATGAACATATAATTGTTTAATTTTTCTTTAATTCTTAATTCAGATGAATGAAGTTACTCTTTTTTTTCAGTTACATGCCCACTGAAAGGTACTTTGCACTTCAGCTGAGTCATACTTTTGTATAAACATTTTCTTACTAAGGAAAGAAGATTGATATTGCTGTTAACATTTTAAAAAATCTAGGTTGGTGTTTTTTTCAGTGAGCTGATTGGGAAAACATCATCACTTGATGCATATGTGAGAGCACTGTGAGATTTGTTATTAAATTTGTTGTTAAATGTCTCACTGTTTAGCTTATGTAATTGTTTGAATGTTTTATGTAAGTATGAAAATATAGGTCCTTAAGGGGTATATTTGCTGTGAAGATAATAAATAGTAGAGCAAGGTGACTGCTAGCGTTTTAACCTAGATCCTGCTGTTTAAGAGATTCTGAATCATAGATTCTAATTCTTATTTTAAGCAAGGTCATTTTTAAATGATTACCAATTTATCAAACCAAATCTATTTGATGGAGAGTAAGTATGTAAACTGTATAGAAAATGGTGTGAGAAGAGTGAAATTAAGCTTTATAATATAATAATTATATATAATAGTAAAATATATACTATGAAGTAATCTTATCAAGATATTTGAGTTTGATATTATTTACTTGGTCTTTGTGGACTATGTGGTGAGCTGCTTTATTGTTAAAAAGATGGCTTTATAATCCATTTGTGTCCACCTGTGTTTTCATTTTATGATTTTTCTGCGAATTTGAGGGTAGAAAAAACTTCCTTGAGAGGGTAACATTTGCTGACTTATATCCCTGCGTTTTGAAAATGAACTTTAAAAATGGATTCCTTTTGATGAAATGAATCGAAAGTTTTTTTGCTGTAAAGCAGTTAAGTAATTCTTGAATTTGGAGGTAGGTTGTGAGAAAGTTCATCTTTGCACTTGGTAAGACTTATTATTATATGAAGTAATTATGAGGGAATTATACCATACTTATGTTATTTTAAAAGAATAGATACATCACCTGTCAGAGGATACTTACATGATAACCTCAAATATCTGGATCATAGCCAAAAAATGTGCAGAAAGCAAAAGATGTCTTGAGTCAACAGAATCACTGTCAGAGTTCATGAGTGAGAGTTACTATCCTCTGTTTATGACAGTTCTCAAAATCTATTGACTGTTAATATATACATGGTACTACCTAGTTGTCAGTAGATTTCACCTTCTTGTGGAGCAGGGCAGCTGTTAATGATGGGGAATAATAATAGCAGCAAGACTTAACAGCTGAGCGCCCAAGAGAGGAAGAAGCCAGGAAAACTATAATATATATGGCCATAATCCTCAAAATAGCTTGAATCTCGTTGAATTTAAATAGGAGTTGATGCTTGGAAAAACTGATAAAAGTTTGTTTCTCCCAAGTTTCTCTTTCCATTGACATTTTCAGAGTCCTCTCTTCTTCCTCTCAAAAGCTCCTGCTCTCCCTTTCTTTCTCCTTTGTTCTCTCCAGCTTTGTTTCCAGCTGTGTTAAAACTTGTTTCCAGTTTATTGTAAGGTTCTGATAAAATAAATCACATTGTGGTTTAAATATATTTTCTTAACGTGCCATTTTGCTTCTTATCTTACTATGTTGGTCTTGTCTTCCAGCATTTTGCAGTACTGCTTAATAGCTTGAGCCATTTGGAAATGTGAAATGAATTATTTTTCAGTGTTTCCTAGACAGACCTGAGTTTGTTGTTTAAGAAAAATGCTTAACTGAGAGTTGCCTGCAATTATTTTCTTAGTGTATCCAACTAGTATCTGGGTAATGGTTTGATTCCAAGTCAAAAACTAAATTCACTTTCTTAACCAGCTGCATGGACTATAGGCTTGCCTCAGATACCTAATTGCTGACAGAATAGGGAAAGATGCCTTAGAAGATTAATTATTCGACTAGCAGTATATTGTTAGATATTTGGAAAGAATTCTTTTAAGGTATGTTATTTGTGAATATCCCAGATTAAATCAGATTGATGAGATTAATATGAATAACTCATGGGGACAAAAATACTATAGGCTAAAATCCAGACCATGAGTCTTTTTAGACTTCATTATCTTCAAAAATAGTATGTTAAATACTAATATTTAAGTGATCATGTTGCTGTACCTCAGCATGAGAATTGAATACAAAGCTATGCTACTTACCAGCATCACACGGTCTGAAGGTGGACAAGTAAAATAGCACAAGTGGAACAGAATTTTAGAATATACTTTCACTAATTTTTTTAACTATTAGCAGCTTGATTGATAGTAAATATATGCAGAAAGACCACCAGCAGATGAGCTCTGGATCATTAGCTTTATTTCTGGATGAACAAATAGCCAAGGTCCCATCAGGCCTGGTTTTTCTGCTAATAACTGGCCTGCAGAACACTGCATAGATCCCTTGTCAAAATTAATATTCCTACCAACTCCCCCACCCCCTGAATTTGGAACTTGAATTCTGCCTGTGAGAAGAGCTAAGTCTGTGGGACAATTTCCAGATCAGTATAACTAACCAGCCACTTCACAATTTTGCCACACGTAAGTCAGCTGTCAGACCAGGAAGGAGGGACTGGTTACCTGCCCACAGGTGCCTACAGTGGAATCAAAAGTATAGAGTAAGGTGAAACAGTCTTCTGGATTTGATCAAAAATGAAAAAGGAGAGTGGGCTCTGTGTATTTCCTGCTTCTGACTCACAATAACTCACCATTGGAATATTGTTTAGCAGGAGTCAGTCTCTGACCACTGGGAGGAACAAGGAAGGAGGGGGGTGGCAGCTCACTAGTATTTTCAAGGCAGCAGAAGTAGCACTGGCAGAAGCTCCTTCTGGGAATTCTGGGAGAGGAGAGGACCGTCAGCAAAAGCCTGAATGTACAAAAGCATGAATGTTTTCCTCTTTCCCATCTTGAAAGATGGCGGGTGAAAAAACTGAGAAGCCAGACACCAAGGAGAAAAAACCTGAAGCCAAGAAGGCTGATGCTGGCGGCAACGTTAAAAAGGATAAGAAGGTAAAGAAGGTTAAGAAGGGGAAGCCCCATTGCAGCTGAAAACCTGTCCTGGTCAGAGGAATTGGCCGATATTCCCGATCAGCTATGTATTCCAGAAAGGCCTTGAACAAGAGAAAGTATTCAGCAGCTAAATCCAAGGTTGAAAAGAAAAAGAAGGTGAGGATTCTTGCTACTGTCACAAAACCAGTTGATGGTGAAAGAATGGTGGTACCCGAGTGGTCAAGCTTCGCAAAATGCCTAGATATTATCCTACTGGAAGATGTGCCTCGAAAGCTGTTGAGCCACGGCAAGAAACTCTTCAGTAAGCACGTGAGGAAACTGCGCGCCAGCATCACTCTGGGGATCATTCTCATCATCCTCACTGGGCGTCACAAAGTCAAGAGGGTCATTTTCCTGAAGCAGCTGAGCAGTGGTTTGCTTTTTGTGACTGGACCTCTGTCCCTCAGTTGAGTTCCTCTGCGTAGAACACACCAGGAATTTGTTACTGCCACCTCCACCAAAATTGACATCAGTGGTGTAAAAACCCCAGAACATCTCACTGATACTTCAAGAAGAAGCTGCGTGAGCCCAGACACTAGGAAGGCGAGATCTTTGACACAGAGAAAGAGAGGTACGAGTTTACAGAGCGGCGCAAGGCTGATCAGAAAGCTGTGGACTCGCAAATCCTGCGAAGGATCAAAGCTGTCCCTCAGCTCCAGGGCTACCTCCGCTCTGTGTCTGCCCTCACAAATGGAATTTATCCTCACAAATTGGTGTTCTAAACTTACTACAGAGAACCTAATTAAATAACTGATCCATTAAAAAAAAAAGCGTGAATGCTTCAGTTATAAAGGCAGTTTAAAAACAAATCTAAGTATTTGTTAAGAATAGCTCAGACTATAATTTTGCACCGTAATTTCATTTGTGTTTATGTCTTACAGAAATGTAGTCTTCTGTTATGTAAATGTACTTAGTCATAGAATATAGATGTATGCACTACTGTGTTCAAAGTTTATTTCAAATTACTTACTAGGGTTTTGTGAAGAAACCTTTTAAGTGATCATGTTTTTTGAAAAATAGTGCTTTTTAAAACAGATAAATATATGTATAGAAAATATAAAGCTTGGAATTAAGCAGTATGCAGTAATTTTTTTTTTGAAAGCTGGTATTTTTGCCTAAGGGAAAATAGCATTGTGAAATTCTCTCTTATTCACTCTGACTGAGTCCCTCTCATTTCCCAAGTTATTCCTTAATATGGTATTTTTGGGGTGAGGGTAGAAGTCTTAATCATATATTATAAAAAGTATTAAATATTTGCCCCCCCCAGTCATTTTCTTATTGTCTCAAGGAAATATTACAGAATTATCTGTCCCAAATCTAATAGGAAAATCTGAAGCATGAAACAATATGAACATACAGACAAAACTTTAAAAGTTTCCTGAATGTTGTGTGGCATTCACATTTTTACTAGGAACTATTTGGGGCTTTACGGCAAATCAAAATAAAGATGAGCCTCAGAAAAATGTGACATTTGGCATCTATTTTTTGCTTTTGACAGTGTTAGTATATTTTTCTCTCAGCAGTTATCATTCAGAAGCAGATATATTCTTATTTTTATGCTGTGTATCAGTGCTCTGATTTTAACTAACTTTCCCCTTGCTTCTGCTTTCTCCACTTCAGCCTGTATTTCAGAGAATTAGAGTGTTAAAATGTTTATTTTAGGTAGTTTAAAAAAGTTATTATCTACAAATAAGATGGCGTAGGATGGACTTCTAGGGTTCAGAGATAACATTGTGCTCATCACTTTACAGATGAGATAACTGAGTCCTAAAAGAGTTAAGGGATTTGCTGATCAGTGTGATGGGCTGAAACTTAAATCCCTTAAAACCTGGTCTAATGCTCCTTGTTTTTTACTAATGGGGTAAAGAATTTCTGCTGATTGGGAAGAAATCTGGAAATCTCAAATTTTGTTCTGTTTTAGTAAATGATTCATTGAGTACATTAAACAAGATCTAAAACTTCTTTTTTATTATTCCTATTTTAGTTGTGTTAGAAAATACTATTCAATTAGCTATTCCATATATAGAATATTTTAGAATACGTTGCTTCTAACATCTTTCTATAAAAGTAGAAAATGAGGATATTAAGAAGAAATATAGAAACAATAAGATTTTAATCTTTAAAGTGCTTAAATTCATGAAAGAAAATAGTTTCTGTATCTACTTATTGTAGATTAAAAATGAGATTGGGGAAAGAGCTGATTTAACTTCTTTAAATTTAATTGGTAATGATGAAGAACCATTTGTGATTACTCTTACATTGTACTCTTAATTAGAGTTTTATTTAAGGAAGTTTGGTCTCAGGTGACAAATTCATATAACTGATAAAATAAAGGGTCAGAATCGTAAGATTTATTTCAAATAACAATTGAGAGATGGAGAAAGGAAGTGAGAGAAAGGAGCCATCTCTGGTGATAATACAGAAAAATGAAGTGTTGGCAAACATGATTTCAATAGAATATTGAAATTGAAATACTAATTGAAATAGAAAATAGTGATGTTGAACAAAGTAGTATGACTAATGCTTCTTGAAGGCTTTCTAATTCTACGTAGTATCATAACTTAAAAATCTAAGCATTCCTTGAGGCTTCTTCATAACTCACTAAGTAGAATTATGCAGATGCAAATAGATGTATTGGAGACAACGGTGGTAAATCCTGGGACCAGGTGGTACTTACTAAGCAGAGATGTTTAATTGACAAAAATGCATCTGTCTTGGAACTGAGACTTGGAGAAATCAAGCAATATAGTAATGTGTATCTTTTGGACAGCTTTTTGCTTTGGGGAGAAGAAATTCCAGTAAAAAAGTAAACAATTTATTTTCCAATATAAGATATTTCCAGAAATTGGGCTTTTAGAAAAATGTCTTCAGAATTTGAGACTTTTTGCCCCTTTATTATTGCACAAAATACCTTCTTCAGCCCTTCCTGCATTTACACAGCGTATGTATTATAAAATTTGGCCTTAAATAAAAGGGGAACCATGGTGTCTCCAGTTTTACCAGCTGCGTGTATTTATATATTAATACATGAGACAGCGGTTTTTCCTAGATTATCTAGCTTTTCATCTGTTTTTTTTAGTTTTTCCTTTCAAACTCATAATCAGATTAAGTCATATTATCACCTGAGGAGAAAATGAGGGAATAAGAGTAATGCTTTCTTTCTCCTTGTGTAAAGAAACATCAAGTGCAGAAAACAGTCTTCTCTTCCCCTCCTTTCACACTTATGTAAAAATCTTTGGTTTATAATTCTAGCTATGATGACAATAATTTTTAAATGTAATTAACATTTTAAAACACAAATTTGACATACAATGTTATATTGGTTTCAGGAGCACATGTAATTGAGTTTCTGAACATTTCTTATCCCTAGTACCAAAGTAGGTACTCTGTACTTGTATCACTCAAGGCACATACTACAGATATTGCCTATACAGAATTAGTTTGTTTGCTGTAGAATTTGGGGCTAGGAATGTGTTTTTAAAAAGATTAAGGACCAAAATTCCTTAATAAAGAAATAGAATGATGAGTATACAAGGTCATGGAATTGATTATGGTAGTGCTGGAACTGTGTAATATGCTGATCTCCTAAATCTCAATTCTGTTATTTTGTGTAGACAGATATTCAGACCAGAGTATTTTAGGATGGTTATAAAAATGACCAATACCAAGTAAGAGCTAGTATTAGAACTGAAGAAGAGAGACAACAGATGCATTGCTGTATACATCTAATTAATGTTCACTTATATTTTGTAATTATTAAGTATTATTATGAGCCAAGCTTTATGCTAGACACTAGGGATAGAGTGTCAAACATAACAGCCATGTTCTACGTTGGATATGTTGTTAATTATGCTGGTCAATGTGGGAAAAAACCTTTTGTTGGATTTACTTCATAGTATGTAAATATAAAGTGGATGACAGTTTCTGTATGTATTTTTCATCACATTTCTGTGACTGTACAGCACTGAGTAATAGCTGTGCCCTCTTCCTATACTTGGGCTAGCATTCCCAAATATATATATATATATATATATATATATATACTACCTAAGATATATATCTTTTCGGTAGCATAGGTTTAAATTGGCATCATCTTCTATGAAGTTATCTGAGGCAAAGACCGCATAGCTAGAAGTATTCTTTTGTTTCTCCTTGTCTGAATTTTTGCCATCACAACTTCACTCTTTGGGGTAAAGGATTGAAGAACTGCAGCCTAGTTTCATATGTTAGCAGGCAAGCTCTCAGAATACAAAGTCCTTGCCCAGTGAAGGCACATAGAGAAAACTTGGAACGACAATTATGAAGTAGTTAAAGAAATCTGTGAAGAAAAATTGGAGAGCAGATTTGAAATGTATAAGAAAACCATCAGAATGCATAGAAATGTGTGCCTATGAAGGAGATTGATTGTTCTAGTTGAAGAGTGTCAGACTGAATGAAAGTGGAGGTGTGTTTTGATAATCTTAAGGTAAGAAAAAACATTTAAAGTCATCTGGAATTAGTTTGAAGTATTAAATTTTCCTCTTTTTAGGGTGACTTATATGGGGACTGGATTCTCTACTATAGTTCTAACATCACATTATGCAAGCTGATGTGAATTGTACACATTTCCTGTAATTTATGTTTTGATGAATATGAACTAATCTATTCTGGGGTTTATATGCTAACTTTTCTTGCATGTCACTGCCTTTGAAACTTGCATGAAAAGCACTAACTGCCTTCTTTCTCTTCTCCCTGGTTTGCTCCAAGGCTGCCAGACAGATCAAGGATAGGTATGGTATCAAACCTACATTTTCATTTAAGTATTGATATTGAAGTCAGAAATGAAATTCAAGGACAGTTTATTAGAAACTGGTTAGTTGAAATAAACATACTGAATGGCCAAGTACAAAAAAAGAAAAAAAATGTCTTCTCTGTATATTCTGAACTAAACAATCTGTCAGCGAGATTTTTAAAAACATAGTTGTGGACAATTACATACTTACAAAGGAATTTCATTTCTGGTATAATATAGTTTTAGTACAGTTCTTAATTAGCTATGCTAGTAGATGGGGAACCATTTTGAATAATTTAAAATATACATATTCCTGGAATGCATTTTTTTGTTGTTCTTAAATTTTTTATAAGCATGTCTTACTTTATGAGAAGTTATACTTTAAATAGTCCTCAAGAGCTAAAGCTCTCCTTCTTCACTGCTCTCCTGTTTAACACTTTTGTATTCTCATTCCATCCTGTTCCTGGTGCCATCTCTTTCTGTTTCTAATGCCACTACTATCTAGTTTATGGGAGAAGAAAATTATAGAAAATGATGATAGACTTTGGTCTAAAAGGTCTTTATCATTGGTAGAGCCAGGATTAAGAAGGGGAACTTAGTACTTGCTGTAATGAAAGGGCCAAAAGAGCTGTCAGCAGTTTTGGATTGGGTTATCGCAGAAAGGATGGTTTTGGTCTGCTTGGCTAGTGATTAAGCATTGACTGTTGTGAGATTATCACTTGAGGAGTATGAGATTCTCTGAAAGGCACAGCTCTTCAAAGCATCACTCTGAATCCCAGATTAAATTATTCATCAGATAATTCACAAAATTATTCATTATGTGTGTGTGAAAACCAGTGTTGCTATTGTTAATCTTGGCTGAAGACTTCAACTCTGTGTTTTTCTTGTGGCCTTTTATTTGACTAGAGGCAAGATTCAATTGGCAGTCATAGCATTCTTAGCAAAAATACTAATTAAAAAAATTTTTTTGTATATTTTATATCAGGGAGTGCTTAGAGCCATGAATCATTCTTGTAAGTCCTGGATGTAGAAAGGAGATTATGAGAGTCTGAAGGTGAAAAGCATTGGCTGTATGAGGAATGGATGCCTGGTAGGTCAGTTTTTTGGATAAGGAATCTTTGGTTGTGTCTGCTGGAATTTGCTCTGAGTATTCCATTTTCCACCATGGCTAGATTATTATTCCATTTAGCCACCTATTCCACTAAATCCTGCTCTGGTCCCTGATTTTCTGGAATAGAAGTCACTTCCCAAGCAAGCTTTGGGCTGTCCAAACACTTTGCGAGAAACCTTGCAAAATCGTCTCTTGTTCCTCTCATGGGAATCTGTATGGTTCTGTGCTTCTCAGATTCCAGTGCTTACCCCTGACCTCTTTCTCTTTGTCCAGTTTTGTTTGTCAGAATTTAAGTTTATGACCAGTTTTCGTGGTTGAATACATTCTTCACTGAGGCTGGACTTCTTTGCCTCTTCTCCTAAGCCAAACTCTTGGCTTGATTTCATCAGTATCCATGTAGTCTTAGGAGTCAGGGTTCCTTTTTTCTGCCAGGGAAAACTCCATTTTGTTGTTGTTGTTGTTTTTCAAAGTATCCTTTTTTTTTTTTTGACTGTCCACAAAGTTTTTACTTCCTGCCTTAGGAACGTTTCTGGGTCTTGGCTTAACTTTTAATACTTGCCTTTTAGCTTCATAATATTCAGGTTTCTCTGATGTTGTTTTTAGGTGCTCCTCCAGGAAGCAAACTTCTAGAATTCCATCATTGACATTTATAATACAAAAATAATTTAAACATATAGGCATAATAAAATAATTATTTTTACTAGGGGAAGAAAGGATTATTTCCTTAAGCATAAGGAGTATTTAAGGAAGAATGTGTAAGATACCTAAGCAGAGAATCAAAAAATCAAAATGACAGTATCTATGAGAACTGCTAGCAGTTATGCGGAAGGACCAGCAGTAGTGACAGGGAAAACTAAAGGAGAAATGAGAAGATAATACATGGCAGATCTCTAGAACTTTACAAATCACTGGTATACACTTCTGAGTGCTTAGTAATGTTGGAAGCTGATTGGTTGAGGTATATTGTGGGAGTTACTGGTTCTTGTTTGAAAGGGGTCTAAGAGGGAGAGTCAAGTTAATTAGGTGAATAGTTTGAGGAAAGTAAGTGTTCATCTTATGTTTTGCAGTTATTTTCTTGTTGCAGAAATAAAACTAGAAGGAAGAGATGCTTGTACTGTTAGAAATGAACTAAAAAAACAAAGGTGAATTAAAGTAGTCCTAACTACATGGATCCTGTAATGTAAAGAATTATCTATAGATTTTAGATTGTTAATTTCAGCTTTGAGGCATAATTGTCTAAATATGTTCAGCTTAAAAATTAAAAGTTCAGTCTTCTGGAAGGTTATAGCATTGGTGTACATCTAACTTAATTTATGGAGACTGAAATTTTCATCGACTGGAAAATAAAGGTCATTAGCTTGTTTTCAGGCTTTGATAGGCCTTTCTAATGCATTTTTGGGGAACATTTTTTTTCTTTGAGGTCATAGTGATCAAATCAGGTTTACAAATAAGGTTTCAGATTTAAATTCCCTAAAATACTTCCAGATATTTTTTTCTCAACACTTCTCAACAAACATTTAAATAGGTTTAGAAGCAGCCAGGTAGGTTCAAGCCCATTCATAGACTCAGTGGGCATTTACCAGCTACCTATTTGAATATAGCTCTTTCAGAACTTTCAGAAAGATTTAAATCAAAAGATACTTGGGGCTGTAAAGAATAGCATATGGAAGACTTAGCCTTTGTTCCTAACTTATTATTGATATAATCTGAAGTTTTATTACTGAGAACCAAGAGTTTAAAGTAATAATGTGTGAAATACTCAGCATTACACTTGGCATTCAGTTAAGCGTGAGTTCCCCTCTCTGTAAATTGTATTTCAGTATTGCACTTTCTTCTTGATAAATAGATCAGCTATTACTGACTCTTTGTTACTGCTGAAGTGATTACCTTCCCAGTTTTAAAATGAAATAAAATAACTGAATATAGCAAAAGTTTGACATTTTTCATCCCCAAATAACTGATTACAGCAACACATTTGGTACTTTTCATACCGTCGGTCTTTGGGGTAGTTTGGTAGATCTGAATGATGAGGCCTGGTATTCCCATTGTTCCTCCAGCTCCATTTACTTCCTCTCCCAGGTAGCGTACTGGGAGGATGACATTCATGAAGAGCAATTTTGTTTTATCCTTTGACCAAAGATAGTAAGGGGAGTTACTTTATGATACTTGTGGAAATTTACTGTCATATGAAAAATCATAATTTGAGATAAAATAACAAATTAATAGAATATAAGAGTTTTTTTTTAATTGAGGTATAGTTGCTGTACAATATTATATAAGTTACAGGTATACAATATAGTGATTCACAATTTTTAAAGGTTATACTCCATTTATAATATAAAATATTGGCTATATTCCCTATCTTGTACAATATACCCTTGTAGCTTATTTTATACATAGCTCCTCTACCCCAAATTGCCCTTCCTTCCTTCGTCTTCCCCACTGGTAACCACTAGTGTTAGGAAAATTTCTTTTAATCCCAGTTTTAATTGACAGAACAGTTTCCCCCTACTTTGAGTAAAATGAGGTCTAGTATGGCTTCTTTCTTTTTCTATTTCTAACACATTCATCTAAAGGATATTTATTGAATTCCTATTATTTCCATGGCTTTGAGGCATAATTGTCTAAATATGTTCATCTGATTTCACAGGGCTGTTTCTCCTTGTATCCTTCCGTCCACCTGATGTTGATACATCAGAGTGACACCTACTAGCCTGGTATTCAGAATTGTGATTTCACTTCTCTCCTTTCTCATCCATGGCCTATCTTTAGCAGCTACCAAGCTGTACAATATTTGGTTAGTGTACCTCTACTTTTATTTGATAATACATGTAGTAGATGTGACAGCTAGGCAGAATGTTTGAATCAGGGTGTATTTACAGTTCATTATTTGGCATTTGAAAAGGAGTGAGGCTGGCATCAGGAAGTCAGTTAGATTGAGTGTACAGAGGTTCAGATGACTTTGGGTCTATTAAAGATGATTTATCTTGGATATTTGTTTCTTGAGATATTTGTATTTTTATGCAGTTTTATAAAACTGGCTGGAGGAAGGTTCCTGAAAGGTTGTCTCAAATATCATTAAATTTAAAAATGTTTTATAATTTTTTTAAGTTAATTTTCAAAAAACTAACAAAAAATTTCTATTTAGTTTTGTTACCTTTGTTAATAGTTTCTGAAATCACTAGAGTGAAATCATTTCTATCTGTTCATTTTATAAATTAAATATAAGATACTTTCCATTCTCTTATTTTTAAAAGAATGTTTATGTTTGTGTTTGCTATAGAGTAACCATGGCTTCAGCCTTTCGCCTTTCTTTGAAACCAAAGGTCAGTGACAACATGACTCATTTAATGGTGGATTTTTCTCAGGAAAGACAGATACTGCAAACATTGAAGTTTTTGCCAGGTAAGTAGGTACATATTATTACCTTACCTACAAAGTTATGTATTAAAACTTTTTTTCTGCAAGAGTTTTCTGTATTGAACATTAGAATGTAAATATTAAGAAAGTATAGTGATTGTTTTTTCTCTTTGTTCAGCTAGGAATAATTAAATTTGCTAACCTTTATTTTTAGACAATTATTTTACTAAGAGCAAAAATTCCATTGTAGAATCCTATTAAGGGGTACCTTTTTTATGTGAGTTTTTTTACATTTTTTAATTGAAAGATTCTTTAAATTCTATAGTGCTTTATAGTTTTCAGAAGTTTCACACACACGATTTCATATACTCCCATAGTAACCCCTTTCCCCCTCTGCCCCTATATATGCATCTAGATACATATATATATATACCCCTCTTCCCTTCCCTCTTCTCACTGGTGACCACTCATTTGTTCTGTTATCTGGTCTGTTTCTTTTTTGTTTTATTCATTAATTTGTTGTATTTTTTAGATTCCACATATAAGTGACATGTATTTGTCTTTCTCTTTCTGACCTATTTCACTTAGCATAATGCCCTCCAAGTCCATCTGTGCTGCTGCAAATGGCATTATTTCATTCTTTTTTATGGCTGAGTAGTATTCCATTGTATATATACACCACATCTTCTTTATCCATTCATCTGTTGATGGACACTTAGATTAATTCCATACCTTGGCAGTTGTAAATAATGCTGCTATGAACATTGGGGTGCATGTGTCTTTTCTAATTAGTGTTTCTGTTTTCTTCAGATACATACCCAGGAGTGGAATTGCTGGGTCAGATCGTAGTTCTGTTTTTAGTTTTCTGAGAAATCTCCATGCTGTCTTCCATAGTGGCTGCACCTATTTACATTCCCCTCAACAGTGTAGGAGGATTTAAGGGACACCTTTTAGTACTAGTTTGGCAGAAAGAATCAGCATACCATGGTAGTTAACTTTGGATCTTGGGGCCAGACTTCCTAGATTTGAATCCTGGCTGCGATTTATTTGCTGCGTAACCTTAGCAAGTTATTTAACTTTACCTCATTTTCTTCATGTTTAAAATGTGATGTTATCCTTCTAGGGTTTTTATAAGGATTAAATGAATTGAGACTGCTAAAGCACTTGAAATAGTACTTGGCACATAGTTAACACTCAGTGAATGTTAACTGCTATTATTACCATTATTGTTGTGGTTGTTGGTAGTTCAGGTGTAATTTTATTTCCAGTAATAATATGTTAACATTGATTTTTTACAGTATTAGTATGAGGATATTTCAGCAGCCAAAACCGTTTGAAATTGAGTCCCAAGTTATTATCCACGTGTGTGAAAGAGCCAATTAAGGACCTTTTGGTTATTATTCTTTTTTTAGCTAGCATCAAGTAATGTTAAGCTGATAGCTAAAATAATTTGTACAGCAGACTAAGGCCATGTCTCCTGTACAGTCAGGTAGATTGCATGCACAGTTAGGATTTCCTCTTTTGCAGACTGTTAAGGCAGTCTGAAGGAATGAAGTATAATAAAAAACAGGGAATCCTTTTGTGGAGGAGTTTCATCTTGAAGAAAAGTATAGTAAGTTGTGAGAATTTATGAAAAGTGAATTCATATCACTGATTTTTTATATTCTGCTATAGCATAAAAATTTCCTATAAGATGCAATCTGATTAACTAAAAAAAATGAATGCCTTCATCCCTTAAACAATTCATTCCATAAACACCACAAAACTCAACTCTGCACTGCATTATGTGCAGTAATGAGTTGTGGACTTATCTGAGTCTGAAAAATGGAAATGATGATGACGGATGGTGATAATTACAAAGTCATTTTATTCTACTCTAAGCTATTTTTTAATTGAAGTATATAGTTGTCGAACAGTATTATTTAAATTACAGTGTACAATATAGTGATTCACAAATTTTAAGGGTTACACTCCATTTATAGTTATAAAATAGTGAACTAAGTCAGATAAAGGCAAATACTGTACGATATCACTTATATGTGGAATCTAAAAAAAGACTAGAAGCCATTCTAAGCCATTTTTTTATGCATTGAAACTTAGAGTTTATATCCTCCTTTCTAAGCATCTGCAGCTAAGAAGAGAGACAGGTTTGTGGTCATGTTGTTGGCAGTTGTCCTTTTATATCCACACGCAGAGAAAGATTCTTAGTAAAATTATTGAACCAATTTTCATACTATTAAGAATTAACTGTTTGTTGCTTTATGGAAATTGCTGTGAATTGCTTTTCATTCTCGTTTCTAAAGAGACTTCTGCATTTCCTAAGTAATGTTTTTATATTACAAGTTTACCACCTTTCATGTTTCCCTGAACTTTTATCCCTCATTTGAGGAAACTTTTCTTTCACTTCTGTATAGAATATTGGGTAAACTTCTACAAGTTAGATCTGAGTTACCCTTAGTTGACATACCAGTCTTAGTTTGACATACCAGTCTTAAATTATCAAAATTTTCTTTTTTTCTCCTAAGTTTGCTTTCTTTGGAGGGGCATTATTCACAAGAAAGAAGAATTTACTTGCCAGTACATTCATTCTGGAATGGTAGCTGAATTTGAGATGTAGATTGTGGGGAGTTAGCTACACTCACTTAGAAACTAAGTGGTTCTCCCCTTATTCCAGCCTCTTGGGGCATTAAATATATAGGTTTTAACTCAGCAAAATTATAAAATTACTAGATGCTGTAGGCCTTTACATTTCCTCACATGGAGGCAGTGCAGAGCATATTAAATTCGTGAATGCCTGTGCTCTTTTCCCTCAGCAGTCAATAGTATAGTCTGTGTTGCTTGTGCCCCATAATAGAGAGTGAAGTCTGTTACATTTATAGGGACAGACTCTCTACAAGACAGATGAAGGGAGTTAATCATAATGACAAATGCTAAGTATTTCTTTGTCTGTTATCTTACTGATAAGTATATCAGATTCCAAGTATTTGTTGTAATTACACACATGCAATAGCTGAACTCTAGCTAATGGAGATCATTTGTCTCACCTCCCTCCCTCCCTTTCTTACTAGTTAGGCTTGAAGATTTAAAATGTATATCAAATTCCTTTCATCTTGGTCTTGATTATTGTATCTAAGATGTTTGGTTTACATTGTTATTTGTTAGATCTCACATTGCTTTGGATTTTAATATGTATATAATTCCTTTGTTGTTATTGTTATAGTTTTTTTTAATTAACACTTTGTTTTTTAGAACAGATTTGGGTTTATGGAAAATTGAGTAGATAATACAGAGCGTTACCATGTACCTCCCTTCCTCCCCCACATACAATTTCCCCTATTATTAAAGTCTTGCATTAGTGTGGTACATTTGATATAATTGATGAACCAATATTGATACATTATTATTAACTAAATTCCACAGTTTACATAGGATTTACTCTCTATTATATAGTTTTGTGGGTTTTGATAGATGTGTAATGTCTTGTATCCACCATTACATAATTGTACAGAACAGTTTCAGTGCCCTAAAATCCCCCTGTACTCTGCCTGTTTATCCCTTGTATTCTGTATCCTTGCTATCTAATTGCTTGTTAGTTCCAAGCAGCTTTCTGTTGATTCTTTGGGATTTTCTACATAGGCAGTCATGTTATCAGCAAACAAAGACAGTTTTATTTCTTCCTTCCTAGTCTGTTTATCTTTTACTTCCTTACCTTGTCTTATAACATTTAGCTAGAACTTCCAGTACAGTGTTGAGTAGGAGTGGGGATGTCAGTGCCTTAGGGGAAAAGTACCTAGCTTTTCAACACTGATGTTAACTGAGGGTTTTTTGTAGATGTTCTTTATCAACTAAAGCTTCCTAGTTTTCTGGGAGTTTTTGTCATGAATGAGTGTTGGGTTTTGTAAAATATTCTTTCTCCATCTGTTGATATATATGATCATATAATTTTTCTACTGATTATATGATTTTTCTTCTATTGATGTGATGATTTACATTAATTAATGTAGAATGTTGAACTAACTAATCTTACATACTTGGAGTAAATCTTTTAAAACTTTTTTTTAAGCAACAAAATGTTTAAATATAATACTTGCACAGTTTCGCACATTTCAGACGTGTCTGTGTCACTGGAGGACCACATTCTCCAGTTAGCCTGCTGTTATTTAAGTGGAACATCTGTTAATGTTCAGGAGCTGTAAAAAGCCTCTTTTATGAAGAAGAAATTGATTAACGTTCATACATGTTAATTTTGACTCATTTACCTCAGTTTGTTTTAATGAATCATAGAACTCTTTGGAGAAACATTTAGAAATTTAAACTCTTAAGTATTTAGTAGGATTGGGAAGTTCACTTTTGTTCAGTGTTGAGAAATTACAGTTGTTTTAGAAAAAAAAATTTAAAAATACATTGAAAATATCTTGAATTATTTTAATCACTGGATTCAGAGTAAGTTATTCTGTTTTGTCAATAGTGATTTAATTTATATTCTCCAGCTATTTGAAATAGATTAACAGTATTTTGAGAAATAACAAATCATTCTTGATTCTTTATTCTTAGCATGTTTGAATTGCTTCTTGACTATTGAGGTTTTAATAAACTTTGAATAAGTCTATGGAAAACTTTGAAATATGAAGTTTTAAACAGAGCTATGTAAAATAGTTATTTTGCATTTATAAGATGTCCGTTCTCTTAGCTTGATTCAACTGAACAGTTTAAAAGCAACATTAAAAAGCATAATTTGAATGACAAACGTTGAGTATTGGATTAGTACTGTAATGAGAAATGAGCCCTTTTTTTTCCTTCAGTCCCCAAAGCTCCAGAGATAGATCCAGTTGAGTGTTTGGTGGCTGACAACGCTGTAACGGTAGCTTGGAGAATGCCAGAAGAAGATAATAAGATTGATCATTTTATACTGGAATATAGGAAAACTAATTTTGATGGACTTCCACGTGTAAAGGATGAGCGATGCTGGGAGATAATTGATAATATTAAGGGTACTGAATATACCCTATCAGGTAAAACAACAGCATTTCATGAATCTCATCCTCAGAAAATAAAATGTAATTGTGAAACATATTTTTAATTACATTAAAAGGTGAAGGTAATAAATTTCTTTAGCCAAGCTGACTTTTTGTATATTTATTATAGAAATGAGTTTCTCTTAAAATATCAAGAAAACCTTCAATTTAATTACTTCTCGATATTTGCAGTCTGATAAAAGTGTATGTAAAACAAACATGAAGGGATGTTCTGGAAGCAGTATTTCAGAGTAACATTTAATTATTACCTTGGTTTTCTAACAGTAAAAAAGTTGTCAGTTTCCTAAGCGTATGCACTGCCCCACATTTTAGTGATGCTGTAAATACTTTTGCCTTTACCCTTTTATGATTACCTTCACGGTAATAGTTAAAGTGGGGCTGTGACTTGGTGTTAGAAGTTTGAGTGTTGGCCTTTTGACAGTCTTTAAAAACATATCTCTGTATATAGGGGACATTGGGTATTTGAAGTGGCCAAATGTTGCCTGAGTTGTTGAATGTTAGTTATATGTGGGCAGTAACATTGGTGACATTACCCACTGTTGAGCACTTACCTCTTGTCAGGAGCTGGGCTGAAGTGTATTACACAGTACATCTCATTTAATCAGTACAGCACATCTCTTTTAGTCTTTACAGTTAAGAGGTTGGTTTTTTCCTTTCTATTTTGCAGATACAAAACTGTGGCTCTGTCAAGTTATTGAAGGTCCCATAACTAGTAGTTTTTGGATTGAGATTTTAATCTGGACCTGACTGACTTCAAAGTTTTGCAGTTAATCCCAATGCTTTATTTTCTCTTTAAATTCATTTTTCACATATGAAATGATGTTTTGTAAATGTGAAAATTCTTTAGGGTGTTTGCTTTCCAGAAATTGAATGTTTTTTAAATTGTAGTATTTCTCCATGAATGAAATGTTACTTACAATGAGACTTGAGAGTACCTTTTCCTCACCAGGTTTAAAAAAAAAAGCCATTGATAAACTGTATAATTTATTTATTTTGAAGAAAATAATAGATAAATCATGATTCTTCTTATTTCAGGCATTATCACCCTTTTAACAGAAATTTGTTCTCTTCCTGAATAAAGAAATAGTTCCAAGGAGAGAAAAATGTCTGTTTGAAGGTTCATACTCTTGGAGTAGATTTCTTTACTTTTCATATCTGAAAACCTCTTTCATTTTTTCAGGCTTAAAGTTTGATTCAAAGTATATGAATTTCAGAGTACGAGCTTGCAACAAGGCTGTGGCTGGAGAGTATTCTGATCCAGTTACTCTAGAGACCAAAGGTAAGGTGAATAGCTTTTTATATAGCATGAAGCAAAACTTAACATCTAAAGTTATTCAAGACTTCGTGAAAGGAAACATTGCATGTATGGTTGCATTCCTTCCCCACCTTCTTTCACACACACACACACACACACACACACACACACGGAATTCTCAACAGTAGGAATTTTAAGATGGGGAAATTAGGACTATAGTAATGGTTTTCATTATATTTCCCTTTACCATGGTTTTCAGATGGGTAAAATAGACTGAGGTGATGGTGTTATGTTCTCTGATGGGGGCTTAATTTACAAATTTTAGTCTAGTATAAATACATAAGCATCTCTGAGATTTGCCCAGTTTTCCCAGAGAATGGATTGTTTTCTTAAATCTTACTGCAGAAATTAACATTTACGTAGTTTAATAATGTTTACAAAGCTCTCTCACAAGTCTTCATTTGGTCACTGCAACCATCTTGAGAGATTTGTGTAATAGATATTATTGATACCTATTTTGCAGGTGAAGAAAGTGAACTTCAAATCTGTTAAATAACTTGCCCATGATCCTAGAAGTAGCTTAGAAAGGTGTGAATTAGAATCTGTTTACAAGTTCTGTGCCAGCCTTTATGTGGGCGTGGCATGTAGGTGCTTCTAGTCTATGAGAACAATTTGGATTTGGTTAAACCCCCCTAGAATAATATATTTTAACACAGAAGATTTTCCAAGTATTTACCAATTTGAAGACCATAATGCTAGAGATCTTCCCAGTTGTGAGATGAGAATTGACTTGGTTTACTTACAGAAGCAAATTCTACACATTGTTGTAGGTAACTGGACCTTAGAGTGTTCTTCTGACCTCTAGTTCATATAGCATTTGGTTAGATTTGAATGCCAGAAGTTTGATATCATTTGGAGGATGATATAAAAATATCATATTACAATAAAACAAGATATGTGACCCGTAAGTTATTGACAAGACAAATTTAGAATAGGTTTGCATCAAAAGGTTAAAAAAAAAACTAGATTGAAATAATTTGTTTAGATTGCAAATGTTTTTATTTGAAAACTACAGGTAACTGGTCAGCCAAGAAATACAGTGATTTAAAATTACCTGTTAACAAACTGATCTATTGCTGTGGTTTCTGTACAGATTTTTACTGTTTCAAATTGTAGTCATAGTTACAGGCAGATGATCTTTTCTTCATAACTTGAACTGTTTTTTTGCCCTTGTCAGGTAAAATTGTGATATTGTTAATATCCTCCCTCAAGAATATTGTATCTTTTTTATTTCTTTTGTTCCTTCTCATTACCTTTTATATTTAGTAACCAATTTTGTGCCTAAATGTGGCGAATTGTATATTTCTGTGCAAAGTCCATAGGCTGAGGAAGATGCATGGCTGGCTGGTGGTTTCCCTGGAGCGGGTCTGCCTGCCCTGTTAGCAGAGTCTAGGTCTTACTAGTAGGATACTTGGTCCTGGAGCTTGTAGGGAAAGCCTAAGTTGCTTCTAGTTCTTCGGAGCAGTTCTCACTGTGGGGTAAACCCCCTGGGGTGGGTGTAGACTGAAACTCAACCCTGAGGCCCACTGAACAGTGATTCTGACCTTCAGGGAGACTCAATAAAATTCTCTCTTAAGTGGCTGTGGGTCACAGGTTTTCTGAGGTTATTCTGTAACACTGGAGTGGCTACTAATGGTAGCCAAGAGTTCCAGAGGAAAAGGCAGATTTTAAAAAATGACACATTGAATGATTGTTTACTAATTTTTTTGACATGTTGCGGCCCTTTCTGACCATCCAGTGCTTGGTGTGGAAAATAATGAACATTTTTCATTTTTGTCTCTAATGTATGTAGGCCTATTTCTTCTGTCATTACAAAAGTGATGAATAATATAAGTTCTTATAACCAAACTTTTAAAGTGTATTATCCCTTACTTTCTTGTAAAGGTAAATGATGTGACTTTAACCACCAGTTATATTCTAGCCTCAGATGATCGTGACTATGATGTAATTTTACCGTACCTAGAAAGCAGCCACCAAAACAAACTAAATACAAGAAACATATCTGTGTTCTGATTTTTTTGGTACTTGTTTTCACAAACTTTTAAAGATATGGAAACTAATATCTAGATATTATAGGACTTAGATGAGAGACAGGGTTAACATTTGAGACCTCACTTTTGAGGCCAGTCTTTTTTTTTTTTTTTAAGTACATGATATCCCTGTTACCTTAGAGAGGATCTCTGACTTAGTTGAGGTCTCATAAAGGGATGATGTCCAAAAAAAAGAGATATAAAAGATTGCACCCTTTTAGATGCTATGTGTTCTGTGTATTTGGTAGGTCTGGTCTCAAATGGCTGGAGGTGGTACATATATTCTTGCCACTCTTGACTCTACTCTTCTCTCCGTCATATCAAACATTACGATACAGCCTTAGGATTTTTTTTCCTTAGGATTTTAGCAAACAACTGAGAATTGATGGTACCTTAGAGTTATATCCACTTTTTCTTTATCTCAAAAATGCAGTGGGGGAGGGTATAGCCCAGTGGTAAAGTGCCTGCTTAGCATCCACAAGGTCCTGGGTTTGACACCTGTTACCTCCATTACAAATAAACAAATAAATAAAACTAATTACCTCCCCTAAAAATTAAAAAAAAAGAAACATTAAAAAAAAGAGAAAATATAAAAAAATCAGATGCCCTCACATGTATTAACTAATCTGGAGGTTAACCTAGTTTTCATAAGGCAGTTTATTCTTGATAATACAGGGTCTCAGTTTTACTTAATCCTAACTTTTTAGTAACCCATCTGTTAAGGAATTCTATTTCCATTTTAACTGAGAAGCTATATTACTTCTTCTTTCAGTAAGTTCATTTCTCTTTACATGCAGCTTTGAAAGCTGTTAACTTTTTCGCACATAGTATGATATTTACTAGAAGTGGTTATGGTCAGTAGACTGGTATTTAGAGTGCTTTATAAATACAGTGAACAATGGGTCAGATGGATAGGTGAAATTAAAGCACTGTTTACAAAACAGTGGAGTATGAACAGATTCCTGATTCAGTAGGTAAACATTAGGCTCTATATGGGTATTTTGTTGTTTGCTATTGTATACTTCACAGATACACTGAAACCTTAGCTAAATCAAGTATTACCCTTAAGTGAAACGAGATATTATAAAATAAATATTTCTTCAATGAGTATTTACCAGAAATTTCAACTTTGGAGGGAAGTGTAACTAACAGAAGCAGATTAATTGGTAACTATGCAGTTGATACCTCGCTTAAGATAGAGATTCTAGGAATTGCACATTAAATAGGAGGAACTGTGTACGACTCAGCTGTGGATATTAGTGATTTACCCTCAATTTCCAAAGGGAGACGGTAACACTGATTCCGTAAGTTAGCAGTTCTGACAAGTCATGTGCATAGTACAGGTATTTCACCCAAATACCAAGTAACCTGAAAACATAGTTCTGTTTTGTGTTTTTTCGATTTGTTTTCCTTTAAGTAGCCCCTTTCCCTGCTCTGCTCTTTGCCATGTAGATCATCTTTAGCTCTGTCAGCTGAGTTAGTTCCCTTCTGCTGTCGTGGCCCCGTTTCTCCATGCTTGCCATATTTTGAAACTACTAAGAGTTTATATACGAAATTATTAGATGTTAGAGCAACAGAGAAGATATGTGTGTGCCAGGCTCTATAATTTCTTACACCACGTTACTTTCTTCTCATTCTTAATTCTACCAGCTTCTCTTCCTAGTTAGAAATAACAATCAGCTGGTAATCAACTGATGTTCTACGTATAGGAAATTGAAGCTATTGTGTGCTGATGGAGATTCCAGCAGAAGGAACAGTGAAAGACTAGTAGCCATGCAAGTCCGTTGTATTTGGTTGGCATATAGGATATATAGAGAAGGAGGATGGAAAATAAAGTGGGAATTAGTAGATTATGACACTGCATGCCTGGCATGCATGAGGTCCTGGGTTCAATCCCCAGTACCACCGTTTTAAAAAAAAGACTATATGAATAAATAAATAAACCTGATTACTACCCCCCCCAGAAAAACAAAAACAAAAATAAATAAAAGTAGATTATGGCTTTATCGTTCTGGACTTTAAATACTAGGATTAGGAATTTGAACTATATTCTCTATAAACAGTGTTAAATCAATTGAGTAGGAAAATAATGTGATGATAGTTGTGCTTCAAAAACTAGAGATACGCTATATTTTTAAAACTTGAAATATTGTTTTGGCTAGCACTTAACTTCAGTTTGGATAATTCATCATCCCATTTGAACCTGAGAGTTGAAGATACCTGTGTAGAGTGGGATCCTACTGGAGGAAAAAGTCAAGAAAGTAAAAGTAAAGGGAAAGAGAACAAGGGCAGGTAAGCTAGCTCATTACATCTGTTATCTGGACAGAATTCTTGAGCATTGGTTCTTACTTGAGAAATAACGTAAAATGAAATCCTTATTCTGTATATCACTATGATTTGTGAAATGCTAATGTATCACCAAGGAATATAATATTGTTTGTCAGTACTTGAGTTTGTCATTAACATGTTTCATTACTTTTTCTTAGTTTCTTTCCTAATCCTCTTCTTACTTAACAATTTCGTTTCTTTAAAGTTATATCTACAGCAACTTGAATTGCTTGGAGAGACGTTTCTAGCCTAGTTCCTTGAATTTTAGACTTACAGATCACCTGTCTTACCTGAAGGTCTGCACTTAATGACAGCTTTTGCCATGTACAACGCTACTGTCTGGCCCCTGATCAGCAACCTTATGAACTAAAGAGGCAGGCTTGGGACCTTTTCCTATTGTCAGACTTATTTAGATAGTCTCAAAGTATGGGGGCCTCTTTTAACAGGGAGAAATTCTGCTCAAACTGAAATAAGGTAATATCACTGTGAGTTAAACAGTGAATCAAAAAAAAATTTTCGTCAGCAAGCTTTTCATCTAATTTTATTATAAGCTGTTTAATTTAAGTTGTAAAGCAATCTCTTTAACAGTTGCCTATTTTTATCTGACAGTGTCCATGTTACTTCACTGAAGAAACATACAAGGTGATGATCTATGTCTGTCTAGTTCTAGGACTTAGTTTATCTAGCTTGGCTGAATAACCTTAATTTTTTCTTTTAACCAATAAGCAGAAGCCATTGCAGCAGCCTTCATAAGCTAAAATGTTGCTCTGTGTAGACTGTCTGTATTGGTAGCTTATGTTTTGAATTTACAGCATTATAATGTGCTGCATATCATTTGGATTATGTTGTGTGTGATAACAAAACAATAAGCTCTGCTTTAAAGTCTTTCTTGAATTATTTTCCTGCTTCTGATTTTTTTCTTCATTTACTTATACCTGGCATCTTTCTTGTTGTGCTATTATTCAATATATCTAACATTACAACTTTATTTTTACATACATTTGACATGAGGCAGGTTTGAAGTGTTCTGTGTTTTATGATAATCATGCAGTTTCAAAAGCATCAAGGATAAAAAATAAAGACCATTGCTGAAATTACCAGGACAGTGCCAGAAAGATGAACCACTTCAAATTGCACAGTAGGAATGTGCTGATTTGAAGATACCATATATCTTTCCCAGAAACCAGAATGTGTTCTCTTTTTGAAATTATCTTCTTTTCTTTTTCTAGTTTATTTGCTCTTTATTGGTGAAAGTGATTTTATAGTTAGTATATTACAAATTGTAAATGTTGGTGAATTTAATAGAGCCTGTGAAATTTCATTTGGTCACTTGGAGATTTTTCAGACTGTTTATATTTAGCATTTCAGATCATATTATTCCTCTTTCAGTCTTCTCTCCTTTTAAGGGTATTTTGTATATAGGCTACTTCTGGAATGTTATATTCATTTATTCTTTCCATAAATATTTGTTAACTGTAGGATGTCAGCTGGATATTGTGGGGTTCATAGGGGTAAACACTGTCCCTGCTTTCAAGGAATTTGCTGTAACTTACGTAGATGAGAAATATATCTATATACAAATACCAATAATACAGGATAGAGATTATGTGTAATAGTAAGTGTGAATAAGGAAGTTTAGAGGAAGAAAGATGCCCTGAGCTATCAGTGTTGAAGTGGTCAGTTAGGACAATGAGCCAAATGGAAAGTAATAGCCAAGACTTTGTTTACTTGCTGTGATACTGTAAACAAGAGGCCCCAAGGAAAGGGTGCTGGCTCCCTCAGTGTTCCATTTTTCACAACAGAATGGCACAGGGTGACAGGTGAATCAGAGCCGATGACAGATGGTGAGTATCTGAGGCTCACCTCACTGCTCAGGAAGTCCTAAACAAAGGGCTCCTCCTGTTTTATGGACCTGAGGCCAAGAAGATGGGAGAGAGGGAAAAAGGTTAGGAGTAGAAAAGTATCCAGACAGATTAAAGTGTCTTCAGACTGTGTCCCCCCACCTCTGCCCCGTCTAAGGAGGTCTTTGAAGAGACAGCTGGAAGGGATCTCAGCTGAGGGCATGCTCCCATAAGGGGGCCCCTGAATAGAGATGCCTAGTCTAGGAATGGAGATACGCATATGAACTTGGGGCTATAGCGGTGATTGCAACTCCCTCCAAAAACTGCAGTGAACTAGCTGTGCACCAGGTCTGGTGTGGAGAAAGCAAGCATTTGTAACTACTTCTGGTTGGGCCTGAAAGATCACACATAGGATTTTGGTGTGGAGCTGGACTCTTCAGAAGAGTTACTTAGCCTAATAGGATCTGGAAGACCTTCATTAATGGGATGGTATTTAGGCTGATTCTCAAGTAAATGGAGGAATGCACAGCATTTGCAGTGAGAGAGGGAGCAACAAAAGGAAAAGGCGCTGAAACAAGTTGCCTGGGTTTAAGGAACATTTGAGCTGCTACATTTGGCTGGATAGTGCTCTCCAGAGGTGAGAAGGCTAGAAAAGCCGAGTGGGACCAAATCAAGAAGAACCTGAAATGCCAGGCTAGCTTATTTGTGGGCAATGAGGAAGAACCTGAAGATTGTAAAGTGGGAGAATCAGAGTTAGGTTTACCTGGTAACACTGAACAGATGAACTGGGCAGCAAAGAGATCATCTGGGAAGCTGGTGAAGCAATCCAGAGTAGAGGTAACGAAGAGCCGTAATTCAGTTGAGTGACCAGGGTGTCTTCAGAGGGCGGGGGGAGGGGGAGGGTGGGATCATGTTTGTCATAAGACAATAATAGCTGTTGTACTTCCTGAAAAAATGTACTTAGGGTTGGAAGTCTAGAATGCTGCAGTGGAGGAGTTCTCCTTATTTACCTTCTCTGAAATTTAAGCTGCCATTCTCAATAGTTATATCTGTTTTTCTTTTTGTCACGCTTTCCCTTTATTTCTTTACTACTGGTAAGTTACATTTTTTTTGTTTTATGAATGCAGTGAGTGATTCAGTATAATTGAAATGTCATTTTAAAAATATCTTTGGGATTTGATTTATTTTGAGTTTTTGGGAGTTAGTGAAAGGCCTAATATTATCTGGTTTATCATATCATGGAATTTGATAAAGGAAAGTCAGGTTGGATCTTGTCCATTTTAGTAGAAGTACTTTATAATACTTGATATTATTCTGTGCATGGATTTGGGTAAATGCTATTTTTCATTTTAAGAAGAAGAGATAACAGAACAAAAATACCTACTGCTTATAAAAGAGGTTATTTAGTTTTGATTATAGTAAGTCTATTTTTGCCTTTGCTTTTAATTTAAATTTAACTGCAAGGAATTTAAGCTATAATCCATTATTTTTCTTGAGTTCTTTTTTTTTCCCCCCTTGGGTTCTTCCCCTTCCCCCCCCCCTTTGTCTTGTCTCACTTTTGGCATTGTTTCATATTTCAGCTGTGTGTGTTTTTTGTATAAGCCTTGCTCAGTCTGCATGATACCAGTGTTTTCAGCCTGCTTTATGTTGATGACTTCTTACATTTGAGTTTTGTAATTGACAACTGTTTAATAATAAAGAATTCAGATAAAATTAAGTGTTGCTATTTGTGCAGCATAATTAGAAATCTTTTCAAAGATTCCTTTTGTGATTTGTAATTTCAGTTTATGAAACATGTACAACATAGAATCTTTGTTTTTGTTTCATTCCTGTCTGTATAGAAGTGGTACACCATCCCCTAAGCGGACGTCCACGGGCTCCAGGCCTCCAGCAGGACGGGGCAGCAGAGACCGTTTTACTGGGGAGTCGTACACAGTGCTAGGTAGGAGAAGTGGAGCCGTTCTTCATTATCTCAGGTCAAAAGTGTCACAATCACACTGGTGGGCTTTCCCCTCAGAGGCAGAGTGGCTGCCTGTGTATTGAATGATTTGGGGCCAGAATTTCTCCCTCTTGCAGCCTAATTACTTCGGTTGGTTTTCAAACTGTCTTACTGATATGTTTGAAATTCTACTTCAGTTTACATAGTGCTTCTCATTTATAACTCTTGTGGAGATAGTAAGGGAGAAAAGTTCTGATGACTTGTGTATTCAGAAAAGTTAGTAGTAAATATACAAGTTATAGCAGGTACTTTGCATCTAGTGTCTGTGTGCTGTGTGTTAATATGAGTATTCTCCTGAATGAGGTTTTTTTTGTTTTGGTGCCATTTTGTGGGATGAGACATAGATAAAACTCTGTGACTCATAAAGAGGAGGTAAGAGTCAAATGTACCTTTCTGATCTTTCATAGGAGACACGGCTATTGAAAGTGGACAACATTATTGGGAGGTCAAGGCCCAGAAGGATTGTAAATCCTACAGTGTGGGAGTAGCATACAAGACTTTGGGGAAATTTGACCAGTTAGGGAAGACAAACACTAGTTGGTGTATCCATGTCAATAACTGGCTACAAAACACATTTGCGGCAAAGCATAATAATAAAGTCAAATCTTTGGATGTTGCTGTTCCTGAAAGAATAGGTGTATTTTGTGATTTTGATGGAGGTAAGTTTACTGATTTTCTCATGTCATTTCATCATAGTTACGTGTATCTCAGTACTTTTCATTAGTAATCATCTGTACAGAATTTCCCTTAGTATTGTGGTAAGGTGTGGTAAAGGTGATCACAAACATAATTTCAGCTCTGGAATTCACTGGAAGGGTGTACCATGTCTGCCTATAGGCCCACAAAAGCATTCATCTATAACATACTAAGTCAGTCTGAAAATAAGATTTTTGCATTAAAATATTTTCTTGCCCATTTTAATTCCTCCCTTCCCTTGTTTTATTACCTGTCAAGAGTGATGGAGACAGATTTTTTTTAAAGTTGAAATAGACCTTAGAAATTTGCCTTTTCCACACAGTATAAAATCCTTATTACATTTATTATCTCTGCAAGTAGTTGCCACTCCTGTGCGTGAACTTTTCTATGTGAAGCTAATTGTCTTAGAAGGCGGCCTGTTGCATTGTGGGATAACACTTGATTAGAAGGCTTTTCTTAAATCAGCTCACTTTGGCTGCCAATAACTTCTGAGGCAGTTGCTTTTTAATTTTATCATCTGAAGAAACACAGGCTTTTGTTCCCTAATTCACATTTAACATGATAATCCTTATTTGTTTAAAAACTACTAACAGTGCTTCTCTTACCCTGTTTTTCTAGACTGTACATTCTGCATACCATTAGCTGTTCCTCTTATAATTTAACTTTTCTAAACCCTTATAATCTCCTATGGTTGTGTACTATGTCTATATGTATCTTAAATATGGGTTCTCCAGTTAGAACACACAGCTTCTGACCATCATAGGTTAGTGACTTGGTGGCATAATGTCTAATAACATGACTTAACAGCACTGTAGGTCAGTATTGAGCTTGCCGCCACCCAGTCCCCTGGACCTTTTCCCATGGAGTCCTGTCGCATTATCTTTTCCCCCTTACACTAGGCAGTGTAGGGGTGTTTTTTGTTGTCTGTAACTCAAATGAAGAATATTATATTTGTCCTTAAGTTTCATCTAAATGGGTTTGGCCAATCTTTCCCTCCTGTTAAGATCATCTAAATATTAGCTTGATGCTTGCCTTTGGGAAATTTCTTTAAGCTTTTTGAGTATATTTGATAAGTATCTTCTCTACTGTCATCTAAATATTTATAAAAATTTTGAAGATGACGTACTGTTGAACTAGAGAACAAAAGTAATTCCCTAGATGCTTCTGTCCAAGTTGTCAATTAAAGCTAATAATACCACATTTTACCATTTTAAGTAACGTCGTGTCCAAATAATTCCATGAGGTATCAGCCTAGTTACTCAAACAAAAAAGGAAAAAAAATTGATTTTGGTTTGATTAATTTTTAGTGATAGCATGTCAGTTTTACTATAGTCTTTTCTACTTGCTAACTTTGAATCAGATAAATAATTTTCCTCAGGATAAATAGTACATTTATTGGCATATATTTTATTTTTCTTTTTCAACTACCAAGATAGGGTTTGCTTATCTTCTTCTATGTCTTTTCCCATTCTTTGTGGTTCCTTACAGATAGTAGTAAGAAGTGTGGTTGTTAACCTAGAGCACAGGGCACGGGAAGAAGTTGTAATGTAGGGTGGGATCAGATTCTGAGGGCCTTGAAAAATAATGATAGGCTAATCTTTTTTTTATTGTTGAGGGAAGGGGCTTCTGTACATTTTAGAAAACTGTAGTCATATGATAATCTGGTTTTAGAAATATTAGAGAGTAAATGGTTAAATGTGGAAGAGATTGCAAACATGGGATAAGGGAAGACTTTTCAGGGAGGTGGCTTTTAAGCAGTGTAGGAAGGACCATGTCTGTTTTGTTAAGTATTTTATGTCCTTATTGCCTGACAGGTGCTTTACATAGTGTAAAGAAGTGTTTTATTATAATAAGTGTTTGTTGAATGATTAGTGGTAAGAGGGAGCTGAGCAGTGAGGAATCAAGAAGAGTGGATTTGGTGGTATGAAAGTAGAATTCATGGGACTCAATAATTAAATATGGATTAGAGGGAGAGACAGAAGAACTGAAGATGATTCAAGTTCCATCCAGTGTGATCAAGAGGGTGATAGTGTCCTCAGCAGGATAGGGAACATAGAGAGTCCTGGGGAAAGATGGGGTGCCAGCAGGACGGCCATGTGGCATTATTTAGCTGAAGCTAAATATTAGAAATGGCATCACAGAGGGGCTACTGAATATTGCACAGAACAATTAAACATTACTGCTTTGCTGTTTACTTTGTGACCACATACAGACTGCTTGGTATTTTGAAGTAATTATATATAAATCACCCAATTCTTTAATAGTAGGCATAAATGTTAGTTTCTTTTCTTCTCTGTTTGGCACCAGATTTACTAAGGGAACATTGTAGAGAGAAAGGAGCCTAGATAAGCATCTACATTTAGAATAGGAGAAAAAGAGACAGAAGATATCCTCAGGGTTAGGAAACAAACCAACAGAATAGTCATGCGAAGGGTTTCAAGGAGTGATAACAATTGTAAGGAGGCCATCCGGTTGGAGAGTTAGGTGGTCAGAAATAAAGAGTGATTTTGGTTGCATGATCATTATTGAAAGATGGACTGTGAGATTTGACAAATTAACAAAACTGAAGCAGTGATAACCATACCATGATTTCAGAGATTCAGGTGGGAGTATGGCTTCAAGTAGTTAGAAGACAAGGTTTAATAGAGTAAACCTTAAATGGTGATAGGATTTGGGTGGAGAGGCTGGTTATAGTACAAATGAGGAAGAAATTGCCTTGGTTTTTAACTGGGCTATGGAAGCCATTTGTTAAATAAAGATAAAATAAAGAAATAGTCCATAGTTGAATAAGCAGAATAATAGCCACATAATGGAAGCATTATAGAGATCTTGAAAAACAGGGGAGGAAAACTGGATTTGGGCTTTTTCTTAAGCATGTTTACTACTGATTTTCAAGTGAGAATTACTAAGTCCAGTCCTCATAGTGCCAAAAAAAATTAATGCCAAAATATGTGTTTAGTTATTACTTTCATGCATGATTATATGTTAGACTTAATTAGATATTAAAATTTTTTGAATAATAAATCAGGCTTTTTTTTCTCCTTCCTTTTAGGTCAACTTTCTTTCTATGATGCAAACTCAAAACAGTTGTTGTATTCCTTTAAGACAAAATTTACACAGCCAGTACTACCTGGCTTCATGGTTAGTACCTAATTTATGTTTTATTTGGTTTGGCAGCTTTAAGGAGAACAATGTATGCTGTATATCTGGGGAAGCACAGTATCATTTTCCTTCCTACCCCTCACCCTTTCTCCAATCCACCTCTCCCAAATCGGTGATTGTCTGTATGTTCTTGGTATATTTTACTGAAGTAAGTGTTAAGATACAGAAGTCAGCAAATCGTAAGCGTGTCGTTTGATTAATCTTCAAAGGACTGCGCTCATTTTTGTAACAGACATCTAAATCAAGAAATGGAGCATTGTGCCCATTTCCAGCCCCTGATGGCCCTCCACCAAAGTGGGTACTTACCTTGAGTTTTAATACCATAAATTTATTTGCCTCCTTTTCAACTTTGTATAAATGAAATCATTTATCTTTTTGGCTCAACATTATGTTTGTGAGATTTATCCATGTGTTTCTACGTGGTGGTAGTTCATTCATTCTCATATAGTTTTCCACTACATGTATATGTATAGTTTTCCATTATATGACTATATCATAATTTATTTGCCCATTCTTATTTAGTTCGATACTTGGGTGGTTTCTCATTGAGGACATTTACAAATCGAACTTCCACATTTTGTTAATGTCTTTTGGTAAATATATGTGTATATATATCCATTTGATATATAATTAGGGTTGTGATTGCTAGATCATATGGTATATGTGTAATCAACTGTAGTAGAGTTTTCCAAAGACATCTGTTATACTAATTACCACCAGCAGTATGTGAGAGTTTGAATTCTTCCACATCTTTATCAACACTTGATATTGTCTTTATAAAAATTTTAGTCCTTCTAATGAGTATGAGATATTACATTGTGGTTTTCATTTGCATTTCCTTGGTGGTTAGTGCTACTGAACACCTTTTAGTATGTTGATTGACTGTTTGGATATACTCTTGTGAAATACTTGTTCAAGTCTTTTGCCTGGGTTTCTATTGGGTTCTCTTCCTATTTCTTATTGATTGATACAATGTTCTCTCTGTAGTCTGAAATACATGTATTTGCCAGATGCATGTATTGCAGATGTCTTTTCCACTCTGGCTTTCCTTTCCCCTCTCTTGTTGGTGTCTTTCAATGAACAAAAGTTGTTAATTTTAATGTTGCTCAGTTTATCAGCTTTTTCATTTATGATTAGCTCTTTTTTGTTCTGTTTAAAAAAATCTTTACTCACCCCCAAGGTCATGAAAATATTCTTGTGTTTTCTTCTAAAAGCTTTCTTTTCCTTACACATTTAGACATAGACTGCATTTACAATGCAAGTATAGAATTGGTATGTTTGGTATGATATTGGGGTCAAGATGCATTCTTTAATTCCATATGGACACCTGCTTGTTCCAGGACCATTATTGAGAAGATCATCTTTTTTCCATTGCAGTGCAGTTTTTGTAAGATATTAGATGACTATGTGTGGTAGACTGAGTATGTTTGTCTATACACACATATATAATTGCAGGCCTACTCAATTTCAGGTGGACTTATATAAGAAAAAGTCATGATTCTCCACACAAAATGAAACTTTGTTTTGCACTTATGTTTTTATTAAGGAAACATTACTACTTCTCCTAACTCCTTTATCTTTTTCATTTCTCTGTAAGATTAGGCCACTGTAGGGAGTTCTGCAGTCCAGTTAAGATCATCATTATTCTGGCTAGAACTTTCCTTAATTCGAGGGCTGCTTCTGCAGAACTGGATGGTAGCTTTCCATTGCAGACTTGGTAGAATGTTTTATATGTGTTCTACCATCGTGACTCCCAACTTTAACTCCTCAACTGTGAGGATAAAGTATTCAGGGTATATGTGGTTTTAAAATATAGTACTTTTAAATCTCACAATTGATCATGATTATTTACCCATATAATCTTTTTTTAACATTTTTTATTGATTTATAATCATTTTACAATGTGTCAAATTCCAGTGTAGAGCACAATTTCTCAGTCATACATGAACATACATATATTCATTGTCACGTTTTTTTCTTAAAATAAGTTTAAAACAGTGCTAATAACCAAGACTCCTACTTTCTCATTAAATAGTAAAAGTGATTAGTGAATGAAGTTATTGTTCATAGAAAAAAAACAGCAATATTGGAAAGGTTATTTTCTTTTTTACTTTGCTACATACCTCTATATATGATTTATTTTTGGCTGTGGTCAATCAAGGACATTATTTTTACCATGTGGAATTCAAAACTATTTTTTCCCCTAAGTCTCTCAGATATGCTTTCTAAAAGGGTAGATTTCATGTTTAATTTGAGTCTATCGCAGGAAGATATATAGTGAGTTTATTCATTGTTTTTTCATTCCAAATAATCAAACTATAATTACATTAGTAAATATCATAAGATGCTTTAGGAGATTTTTTTCCCAACTGGTTAAATTTGGGGTTTTTTTCCTTCATTGAAGGCTTGCTTTTATTATTTTTTATTAACTAAATGAATGACTTAAATTTTTTGTGTACAGGATTTTCTTTTTTAAAGTAAGTTTTACTGTAGCATAATTTACAGTAGTGTACCATTCTGTGGGATTTGACAAACGCATGCAACTGTATAACCACCACCATAATCAAGACATAGAACATTTCCATTTCTTCATGCTGCTTTGTAGTGGACCTCTCCTATCACACCCAGCCCTAGCAACCACTAACTAGTTTTTAGTCCCTATAGTTTTTGCCTTTTCCAGAATATCATAGAAAAGGAGTTGTATGGTACACAGACTTTTGATTCCGTAGCATAATACATTTGAAATTCACCCATGTTTTTGTGTTTGTCAGTAGTCCCTTCTTTTTTATTGCCGAGTAATATTCCATATGTGTATTTACCACACATTATTCATCCATTCATCAATTGAAGGACATTTGGGGTTCTTTCCATTTTTTTGCAATTAGGAAAAAAGGAGTTTTGTGTGACTGTTTGTTTTCATTTCTCTTGGGTGAATACCTGAGTGAGGTTGCTACATCACATTGAAAGTGTATGTTTAACTTTATAAGAAGTTACCAAAATGTTTTCCAAAGTGGCCAGCCAGTATACCCCTTTTACATTCCTACTAGTAATATATAAGAGTTCACATCCTTGCCATTATTTGATGTTCTCAGATTTTTTTGTAGTTGTTGTTAAGCCATTTTAGTAGGTATGTAATGGCATTTCATTTTAGTTTTAATCTGCATTTTCCTAAAGACAAATGATGTTGAGCATTTTTTTCATGTGCTTATTTGCCATTTGTATAATTTCTTTGGAGAAGTTATCTGTTAAAATCTTTTTCTCATTTTTTTGTTGGGTTACTTGTTTTCTTACTAGTGAGTTTGAGATATCTTTATGTATTCTGGCTATGAGTCCTTTATCAGATAAATGTTTTGCAAATATTTTCTCCCAGTCTCTGATTTTTTTCATTTTCTGGAATTTCAGAGAGAAGTGTTTCATTTTGATGAAGCTGGTTTATAGATTTTTTTTCTTTCTTTATGGATCATGCTTTGCCTAACTTAAGTTCACAAAGATATTTTCTTTCGTTTTCTTCTTGAAGTTTTATAATTTTAGGTTTTACATTCAGGTCTGGGATCCATTTTGAGTTAATTTTTATATATACGGAGTATGGTTTAAGATCTGTTTTTTTTGCATATAGCTATCCAAGTGTTCAGTGCTGCTTATTGAAAAAGACTTACCTTTCTCCATTGATTTGCCCTTGCACCTTTGTGCTAGATATTTTGAGTACATATTTTTTGTAGATCACTTAAATAAATTGCAATAAAATAATACAGTAGGTTTATAATCAGAGAGTTGCTTTTATATTTTAAGAGTTATTACTGAACCTTCTAATTTAAAATTTTTTAATATTAATTAGTTATAAATTTCACAGACCAGCAAATTCTTTATAACAATACTGTAGTTTTTTAGTATATATTGAATACTTTATGATATAGATAAAAGTGAGAATACATAAACAATTCTAGAATCTCCTTTGCCTTAAGCTTATGTTGGCTACATACATGGCAGTTGATGATAGTTTAAATGATTCATATTTTCAGATTTTAATTCTCTTGATCCTATTCTAAATCAGTTACTGTTTACTGAGTGATAGCTGCTCTGTTCACAAATAAAGCAGTTTTATCATTCATAAACTCATTCACATTTATGATAATAGAATATGACAAGTGTATCTGGATATCGCCATTTGCATTTTTCTCAGAAGACCTTAAAAATGATAAGAGTTCTTCAGTTAACAATTAAGGAAGAAACGAATAGAGGTACTCTGTTAACAGAGAGGTGTTAGATTCCTGTAGTCTCAGGCCACACCTCATTATCAAAATCTAAAGCAGTAGTTGGGGTAAGGAAGTAGGCTCTGTGCAGTTCTCTTGGTTGTGAAGATTAGCGTCAGTAGTGATAGCATCTTTTTGCCTCAATTGATCCAATTAAATCTCTGAAGTTCTACAGCTCTTAGTTCCCTCTCTTCCGTGCAGCTCCATTGGATTCTGCTGTCACAAAGACTTCCTTTGGCCTCTGTCTAAAAGACTCTTGAGTTAGCCTTTTCACTTACCCTCAGTTCAGGTCTGAAGGTTACCAGTTTGGAATTTGATGATGTTCACATATTTGCCTTTCAAGTGGAACTATAAGGATCCTTCAGGTTTTAATTTGATTTGAAATCTGACTGAAGATTTGTTTTGTCTTTTCTTAGGTTTGGTGTGGTGGACTTTCTTTGAATACTGGGATGCAGGTTCCAAGTGCTGTGAGAACACTTCAGAAAAGTGAAAATGGAATGACTGGTTCAGCTAGCAGCCTAAACAATATTACTCAGTAATGCCTACTCGGAATATGTTTACCTTTTTGATTGGGTGGCCTTTTCCGTGCAGTTACTAATCACAGGAATTTATGAGTGGTGGAAATCAGGCTTGCGACATTCTGCTTTAAGGCATGGAATCCGTTAGCATTAAGCATCTAGTACGAAGCATTCACAGGAGTGGACTGTGCAGTATCCATAGAAGCAAGCAGACACCAAGCAAGAAACTCATGTTTTGAAGAGTAAATGGGAGAGAAGTGTTTAAGTAGTTACATAGAAACTCATTTTGTGTTTCTTGGGTTTACTTTGGCTCTTCTAATATGTTTAGTTACATAAGGTAGCCCTAGGGCCTGAGGGAAAAGCATTTACAATCTTGTCTTCTTTTCTCTATACTTTTTAAATGTCATCACTACCTATTATTTAGTTCTTACACTGAAGCTTTAAAAATATACAGTCCTTTATAGTTTTCTAAAAATTGAAATAATCTATTGAGGATGCTAGAAAGGTTTTCTTAAATTAGTTTATTTCCCCCCTTTTATAAATAAGTTGAGGTTTGCTAAATTGTCCTCTTTTGTTTATTGACTAAATTGTAAATCATTTTTTCCAAATATCATGATATTTCTCTTATGGTTAAAACTGAAAATAGAGAGTGGATAGGAAGAGTGTCTAGACATAATAGTTTAAAATCACCCAAATTTCAGTTTTTTACCTGCTGCACTAACAGTGGCAAAGGGATATTCTTTATATGTTGCCCTGTTTAATTAGACTTCTTTTCATTCCATCATTTTGGATGATGGGTAAGATTTTCTAAAGCTTTATATTTTCTGATTTTGTTGTCTTGTTTAATACTACCTTTAATAGTTATCTTTGATAAAATTCCCACTTGAATTTGGTAATAACTGATAATATACTGATTTTTTACGTTTCTAGTAGGATGAAAGTTTATTAAAGTTATATAGAAAGTAGAAAAAGCTACCTACTCAAGTTTTGTCTAAGAGGGATAGGTTACGAAGGGAGGTGCCTAAAACTGTTCTTTACTGAAGTCATTTATATCTCTTTTTAATAAAATGGAATGGTTTAAACAAGTGTTTTTTAAAAAACTGCATATCTCTGACTTATTTGGCACATGAGTTTTTCAGCCCTACCTATTCAGAGGTTATTTTCCTCTCAACCTTTTTGCTACATTCATTTGCTTCTTAAAGGGTTTTAATTCTTTCAAAAATCAACATACAGTAATCTTTACCAAACTTAGGGAAAATGTGTTAAACAGTGAGTAACACCCATGGTTATTGAGCAGAACATACGTATTTTTTAAAAGTTGATTAAAATTTGTAACAAGTCCTTTGAGCCAAACTGAAAGCTGTAATTATAGTATTTAAGAATTCCTTGAGCATTTTAAAGAGGTCTGGATCTGTATATTCCTTAATTTTTGAAGCTGTTACTTTCTCATGTTGACTTTAATTTGCATTTTAAGTGTATTGGTTATGAGAGCCTTCTCCCTCGAAGTGACTCTTGCTGCTTACATTTGAGTTACTTGCTGCAGAAAGGCCTGTGGAATAGGAATAGCTCATTCTCTCTTAAAGTTTACTGTTTACTGATAGGATGTTTTGTTCATTGTAAAACAAATCTAAATGAGGAATTTTATTTGAACTAGGTATTACATTCCCAGAGGACATTCATAGCTGTACCACTGTCTGATGACTTAGTTTAAAGACTATTAGGCAGCTTAAAGAATGACATATGTCAGTAGGTAGTCTTCTGATTCTCCAAACAAATATAATTTTGGTTTTTGTTTCTCCTAGAGATTTTGGAAGAAGCTTTTAGTGTCCTGTTCCCCACAGCAAGGTTATTCTAGGACCTAAGGATAAGGAAATGGGAAGTTATAAGTCTCTCTCAGAGAGTTAAACCTGAAAGCAGTAAGTTAGGGGTGGAGCTGCTTTAAGTGCACAGTTACCTATGTATATTTTAGCAAAAATGACACAGAAAAAGCCAGAAGTTCTTGTATAAAAACTTTTACTATCATGTCTAATATAGTTGTATTTTCTCTTTAATTCAGTGCCTTCTTCCTCTAAGCATGCTCTTGCCCCCTGCGCCATGCAGTGTCAACTGATGTTTAAACCAGAGAACATTATGTCACACTGCTGAGGGGCTTCTATTGCAGGGGCATGGGGAAAAGGAAGTATTAATCAGGGGCTGGAGGAGTGCATAAGATTCTTCCTGTGCTCATGCCACCATCTGAAACCCTTCATATACAATTTTCTAATATTCATTTGAAAAACTCATTTGAAGCAATACTATCATTGCTTCAAAATAAAAATCTGAGGTTTTCCTCTTACTGTGCTTCTTAAAGTTCTCTAAAAAATGAACAGAATGTATGGGGTTTTAGCTTAGCTGTTTTAAGTTTATTTATGTTACATTAAACTGGAGGAAATTTGCCACCCTCATTTTCAAACCAGAAAATAATCAGCTGCAGTGCCTATTACATGGTCTCAAATTAAGGCAACTATTAACTTGAGCATCACAACATTCTCATCGACATTGGAATTAAAAAATACTGAGTTTTTTGGCTCAGTTTAATACGTTGTGGAAAGTTGGTATTCCCCTTCAAATACTCTTTATTTTATTTTTTTTACTCTCCATTTTGACAGGTCAAACATGATTGCTTTCTGTAAAAGAAATGCATGAGAGGTTGACGGTAATGGATGTATTACAGGTGTAAAAAATTATGTTTTATAAAAACATACATTTAGTATTTCATTTCTCTTTTAGCAGTTGAATCCTAAACCAGTTTTAATAAACTGGATAAAGAAATGAAGGAATTGCCTTAAGCACTTTAGAAAAAGAATTTTTTTTACAATTCATTTTGACTCTTTGGACTGATCATGTCACATATGTCTTTAACTTTTGGTGAATACGTATATCCCAAGCATTTACTGAGTGCACATAGAAATTTAATGCACAGTAATTCTTTGAAAGTTCCAGGTATAGGTAAACAAATTGAAAGTATTAAAGGGGTGCCTGTCTGTACATGGGTTTAATTGATGGCATCTGTACTATTTTGACAAACCACAAACTGCTACTTTACAGTTAGACTTGATCGACATTGTCCTGCATTTTCCCCCATTTTATCATCTAAAGAGACATATTGGCTTGGTTTTATTTGCTCATACTGTGATAAAGTATGCACAGTATCATGTTTAATTTGAATTTTTGTGACTGATCCTTGGTAGTGTAAAGAATAAAACAAGTAATTTGTAATGAAGTCTTTTAATTAGGCTAAGATACTCTATTTCATGAGTTATCTGGAATGATTAATTTTTCTATATATGCTTTTCCCATAAATTTATTATTTATATAGTTTCTTTTGGAAACATATGGGGAAAAGTTGGAAAAGGATGTATATAAAAATGATTATTTCAAAGAGTATTCATTTTAGAAGAGGACAGCATAGACTTCTTACTATAAAATATGTGATTCTAGGCTGAAAAAATTAAGGAGTATAAAAATCATCATGATAATTCTTTTTAAAAACATATTAGTGAAATCAGTGTTCATTCATTGGCTAATTCATACAACAAATATTAAAGTGTCCATAATAGGGCAGTCATACTTGGTATTCAGATTTCCAGAATTAGTAAAGTTTGATTTACTGTGTGTAGTTTTGCTGCTTTTGAGTGGTATGAAAAGTTTGCATTTTAAAAACAATGTTTTGCTAATAAGGCAGAAATTTTAAAAAGTAAATTTGTTGGAGTTGGTGAAAAAATTCAAATTAACTGCATATAAAATGGTTCACTTATATGTGGTCACATAAAATGGGTCTGGAAAAGTTTCTTCCTTGATTTTATTTTTACACTGGATATACTAGGGAAGTGTATGGTCAGTATAAATTTACTCAGCATCTAACTAATCATAAAGTTATTTGTTATTCTTAATGTACATTTCATAATGCCAGTACTGGAGCATTTATAAGATCATTAATGTTTCCTTAACCATTGCAGAAAGATTACCTCATATTCAGTACAGTTTTAATTTTGTGTCTTATAGTATTCACATTATGCAAATATTTGTGATCCTGATCTGTCACATATGATAGCTTTGTTACCTGGAATATTTGATTAATGTAAATGCTTTAAACTTTTTTAGTAATTTGGAGGTTAAATGGATTACATTTGGTATATGTTTTTGGTGATAAGATATTGTTGGGTTTGTCATATTAAGGTTAGTATTAGCTTACAAATGAATACCAGAGATTGTCATAGTACTCTTCTCCTTAGATGACCCACTTATTAAATTAAAACAGTATTTGTGATTTCTGGGTCAGTTTAAGGTACTGACTTTTGATCCATAATCATTTGAACTATGTTAGTTTAAACTGCTATGGTTTCTTAATGGTACCCGTTCAGTGTCAGTTGGTCCTTGGGAATGGATGTGTAGAGGATTTCACAGTATGGAAGACAGCAGGTAGGTGAATGTGTTTGCTTTGGCTTGGAGCTTCTTAAGTTTGGGCCAATTTTAAAATAAGTCAAATTGTAAGTGATTGGTAAAAGGCATTTTTATTAGTGTTGGAACTTTTTGGAGAGCCTAAGGGCTATGAGAATGCTTTTTCTTTTTAAAATAACATTTCCAATATCTCTAAGGCACCAAAGCATTGAGTCTAATTTACCTTTTAAGGGAGACTCTTTAAATTAAAATCAAATTTATAATTCATACAGAAGATACATAAGAGCTAAAGTTTTGGAGTAATTTATAGTAAAAAGCACTAGTCTTTAAAATTTCTGGATATAACAAATATTTTGGGTTTATTTTAAAGTATTTAAAATTAATCACCTTGCGTCTACCATATACTAGATCTGTGATCTCTACATATATCATTTATCATCTTTGGGCCTCCATTGCCTTACATAAAATAATTGTAACTTGTTCAGCCTACCCCACAGGGCTGTTGTGAGGAATAAAATGAAATGGAGTATGTGAAATTGCTTCAACGACAGTAAAACTCTGTGTAAGTGTAAGGTGTTAACTTTTAGCTGATAATGGATTTAAGTGTTTGGATACTTCCAGATGCCGTTTCCTTAGATAAAGCATGTGCTTTAAGTGGTATCACCAGGACATCAAACATGATTTTTTTTTAATCTGATTAAAACACCCTTTAACATTTGCAGTTTGTTCATGACCTGTGGCCTTTTTATATTTTCTCATCAAGCCTGTTACTCTACATCAAGACTTGTAGAACTGTACCATTTCTCCCACAGCATTTAGTGTACCAGAGTAGAACAGTAGCATAAATAAATGATTTAAGCTGTTTCCATCCAGGCATTTGCACTTCCAGTTTATGACTGCTTAGTGCCACATGCAAAGACTGAATTTGGTCTAAATAATTCTTTCTAAAACAACAGTTTTGGAGTGGTTCAATAGTTTGTTGTCAGTGGATAACAAGGTGTATGTTCCCACTTAACATTTGACAACGTTTGTTGCACTGTCATCTTTAAAAACTATGATGAGGTGTTTCAAAACCTTGTTAACCTGGGTATCATGTAGTATCTCTCCTAATATACTAGTTTTGCTTCAAACTGGATTAAATGGTTTACAGGTTATCTTGATCCACAGATTATTTGGTATTTCTATCATCTGGACATGGTTCTGCTATGCAGTTCTGATAATAAAAATTCTAATTCCTCAGGTTTAACCTTTAAGTTAAGGATGAAGAACGTTAGTGAGCTTATAATGTACTCAGTGCTGCAAACTAGTGTTTTATAATAAGCATATTGCCTCATTTTCCTTGGAAACAAGACAAAGCTTTTTAAATGGTTTTTTAAACTTTAAAATAGAGTATTCAAAGTGGAGTGACGTGTATGTTGAAATGACTGTATATTCTGTATAGAATGACCGAGTTAAGTTCTTACAAAAGCACCTGGAGTATCTCATCTAAAAATAAAACTTTTTTTCCCTGCTTTTGCTTCAGTGCTTGCATTTTTATCAACTCTTATTAAATATCTACTATGTGCTGTTGAAGATAAGATTTAAAAAGTCGTAGTCTTTTTGCCCTCCAGACCTTTTATTTTAGAATAGTGCTGTTCAACAGAATTTTATGCAGTGATGGAAAAGTTATGTATTTGTGCTGCCCAATACAATAGCCACTAGCCACAGGCAGCTGTTGAGCGCTTTAAATGTATGTGGCCAGTTCAGCTGAGGAACTAAAATTTTTATTGTAATTTAAATGTAAAGAGCCTTGTCTTGCTAATAGTTGCTGTTTTGTACAGTGCAGCTAGAGATGGAAGATGAAACACGCTGTAACTATAATATAAATCAGGAACTTAGTGTCTGTCTTTGAAGCTTGTCACATCTTGGGTTACATTTTGGTAGACGAGCTGAGAGAGTCAGAACTAGAATCTAAGACTTTTTAACATTTATATTCTAACTTGAAACCAATCTAGGAGAAAAGAGAAAACCAATCAATGACCAGGCGAGGCTGGAGCTCCTGTAACTAAGGTCATTTTCGCCAAGAGAAGAATGAAGAGATAGTGGATAGTCTTGAGTTATAGGGAGAAGACTATACTGAGAAACCAGTACCCTCATACAGAAGATGGAGTGTGAATGGATGCAACATTTCTGGAGAACAATTAAGTAATATCAGTATTTTAAATACACACACTTTGGAAAAGTTAGTTCAATTTCTAGGTATATCTCTTAGATACATACTCCCAAATAAGCCAGTACTCACTGCAGCATTTCAATAGCAAAATACAAGCAACCTAATTGTTAACTGAAGAATGGGCTACCAGAATTCTGAAGGCTCCCCTTTTCTAAGTTGCTGCACTAGCAAGCCACCGTTGTTACATACTTGTCCAGATACATTCGGCATGCCTCTCTCCCCAAGTGTTCTAAGTATGTAGACCATTATGGGAATAGGCTTCCTCAATTAAGGAGCCCTTTCCTTGGTAACCCAGTCCTGCTGTGCCTGGCTGGGTCCCTGGGATGAGGGCTCAGGAAATTGTGTGCATTCTACTTTTCTAAGTGTTTCTCTTAATAAACAGTGTTGTATATTTACACCGCATGGTACCAGTAGTATGTTTATGCCCCTTTTGCACAAGGTCACCGGGATGGTAGGTTGTGGTGCTTCCAGTAACCTACATAGCTGATATAGAACATGCTATTAGTGGAAGGATTTTCATGCTATTATGAAATGGAAAAAGCAAGTCCAACAGTTTATATAGTATGATAAAATGGGTGTGTGTGTGTACACTTAGACTTGGGCAAGAGTGGGGACGTGGGGTGTCCCTGTTCCGATCCTCATTCTCTGGCTGTGGCTCTCCATGGAATGAACAGTTAAAGAAGCTAAGGGATTGCACCCACTTGTAGTCTTATTCCACTACCCTCTGTGAACCAGACAGCCAGGACGCCATAATTCCCTGTCCCACCAGCCCAAAGCTTGCTTCCACAACACATGCAGGTCTCTTCCCCAAACCTGTCTGGAAGACAGACTGCACTACATGTGTATATACCCCTATTTTCAAGGGGAGGCAGGTCGTGAAGGGTGTGGTCCATGGAGCTTGGATGTGCAGACTGAGGTGTCCACCTCCATGCATACTAGAGGCTGAAAGGAAACAGACCAGGGACTTGGGGGAAGAACAAGAAGACCTAGTTCTCATGCTGTCACTTCCCAGCACAAGTCTGAGAATTCCAATTTTGAACCTAGATTTCTGTTCCTTGAGAAGAAATATTTGTCAAGATAGAAGTGAACATATGTGTATAGGCTTGACGCTCACCTATTCAGACACTTAAAATATATCAGGGTTGGCTTCCATTCCTACTCTTGCCCCAGGCCCCACAGTGTTAGGATGGGCCAGGATGTGTATGTACTCCCACATCTGAGCGATTCTTAAAAGATAGATGTTTGCTTATAATAGGGGCTGTTTTTACCCATCCTGGTACTCCTCCTCAACTGGATTGGCTAACCAGGTTAAAGCATACTGACTCTGGTTTACAGTAAGTTGAAGGCTCACAGCTGGTCTCCCCTCGGATATGCTGGAGAAGGACTGCTCCCACCAGATGAGTAGTTTGTTTACCTCTAGTTAGCTGTTTGTTCCCAAACCTGTTCATGCCAGTGGCATTGTTATAGTTATTTAATTTAAGCATTACATAAGCCAATGAAATTCAATAATGAAAAGTTACATTTAAGGAAAGGGGGGAACTTTAGAGATGAAAAGCTGACAAGTTAGTTGTGTCCAAGATAATTGTAAGTGATCAGGAGTATTGCAGAAGAGAAAAATACAAATTTAGGACTCCGAGTTCAGATTCCTTCACTTGTATCTTTAAGTTCCTGGTTCACTTGAAAGAAACACACTAGAAATTATAGATGATGCATTATGTCTGTGGTTTATGTAAGAAAAAAAGTGAGAAAGTCTAATCAGTTGATCCACACTTAAAAAGACCTTAGTTCAAATCAGAAGACTGGCCAGTGCCATCCTTTGCTTTAACTGCCTTTTTTGGTTTACATGGAACAAGTTTCATTATGTATTTGCAAAGTATTCATATCTATGAACTTCATAATAATTTTTCCCATGTTCATCTTTATTATGACAATTTCAGAGAGCCTATTTATGATGAACACTTTTATGCTCACCACCTAGGTTTATTAAATTGTTACCATTTTGCCGTGTTTCTATCATTTTAAAGTTTTTAAAAATTTCACCCGTAAGTACTGCAATATGCATCAATGATGACTTATTTTAACACAACATATTCCATTGACATTCTTAGCAAAATTAACAGCAATTCCTTAATATCATCTAATATTAAAAGTTTCAGTTGTATCAAAAATTTCTTTTTATGGCTGCTTTCTTCAAATCAGGATCGAGACAAGGTCCATAAATTGCACTTGGTTATATGTCTCTTAAGTCTCTGATTTTGTATTAGTTCCTTCCCCACCTTTTAATTGCCAATGATAAACTGGGGCCTTAGTCTTGTAGAATGTCCCACATTCTGAATTTAGCTGATTCTCTATAGCCTATGTTAAATCTAGAGTTTTGATTAAATGCAGCTTCAATTTTTAGGTATGAGTCCTTCACAGGTGGTGCTGTGTGCTTTCTGTTGCATCACATCCGGAAGGGCATAATGTCTGTTTGCCTCAACTTAATGGTAAGGTTGACCAGTGGGTACAGGGGGTGATAGCTTAATCTGTCTGTTAAAAAAGTTCCCCATCAACATTTCATCTTAATTTTAGCCTCTTGATGAGTTTTGTCCTTTGTATTATTTCATTAGGAGTAGTAATGATTGTTCTATCACACATTCTTCGTTTATTAGCTGGAATTCTCATTAGCATTTTGGTTACACTAAAATCCTGTTCAAATCAGAAAGGCAGGATAAATGATTTTTTATCAAGTTTCAGGATAGTGAGTTGATGCCCTGGAAACCTTCAATCATGACTAATGAGTTTCATTTTTAAGGAATCATTATGAAGTCAAGAATTTTTAATGTATTTGATGTTTCAATCAATAGCAGTTACTCATTTTGATGCCAATTTACCATCTTCAGTCCCTCAGATTAGCACCTATGTCCAGTGATCCCATTAATCTTTGATACTTCTTCCTCTGGGTGCTGCCAATTTCTAAATTAATCTACTAACTACCAATTCTAAGTAATAAAACTGAGTCTCTTAAAACTGAGTTCCTCTGTGGAGTTTGTGACTAGCCTCTCTATTCAAAACCTTATTCCCTTTCTTGTTCTGCACTTGTTCCTCCTCAGGATTGAGAAGTATCAAAGAGGGGACTGTAACCAAGCAGGACCCTATGGGACCTTTCTGGGACAAACTTCCACCCACCGCATATTCTCCACGTGCCTCTTGTTTGTAGAAAAGCTTTAGTCTCCCAGGCCTTCCCTGAGTCTCAAAAGGCTAGCTCGAGTTAATGATTAGGAAATGTGAAGATGTAGAAGCAAAGAACAGCTGTTGGACTGGGGAAATTGATAACAATCTAGACTATAAACCAGCCACATAGAGCCACTGAACTCTCAGTTCCCTGAAAGATAGAAAGATCTGACTCACATTCCTAAATTAGCTTAACAGGAAGCAGACCCCTACCAGATGAAAACTGACCACATTACGTAGACTGCACACTGGCTGAAACCAGAAGTCTAGTGATGCTGGAAATTTCACCTTGATGCCAACCAGTCTGAGAACTCTGCATGAGCTGATCATGCACCCAGCAGCCCCCTCCCTCAGACCTTTGTCTCCTAACTGGCAACGTGGAGATGGTCTTAGGACATTAGTCCACCATCTTCCCAGGCTGCTGGCTTCCTGAATAAATTAACTTTTCTTTTTCCATCAACACTTGTCTTTTCCAGTGGCAGGTAGCAAAACTTGGGTTCAAAACCAGCCTTGTCCAGTTACATTCAGAATAAGCTTGTATGTACACAGAAAACTTCTGGAAGGGAAAAACAAGAAACTGATAAGGATCCTAAACCCTGGGAAATGAGAAAGAAAAACCTTCACTTTACACTTTTCCAGAAAGTAAAGTTTAGAAAATAACTCAAATATATGAGGGGAGGATTTTCATTTTCACTATGGGCTGGTAATAGTAATTTTTGTAGAAAAAAAATTAAAATTACAGTAATTTGTTTAGTGTTTTATACTGTTCAAAATTATGTCAAAATTGATTCATATCTGATCCTTAATAAACACTTGGATTATACAGGTAAACGTTAAAAGACCCAAGTACAGAATTGAATGTGTGTATATTTCTAGACCTAAACAGGAGTATGACAGTCCACTAGAGCTTGGATGTCCCGCAGGCACCTCAACCTCAAAAGCAACATTGGACGCAGCTACTATTTTCCACCCTATCCCCTGCCTCACCTGCTGGTACCCAAACCAGGATTCAGGGATTTATTCTGCATCCCTCTGCAGAGCACACACACACTAAAAAATTATTCGTTGTTTCTCTGAATTCGTATTTAACTGGCATCCTACATTTATCTAGAAACTCACACGCTCTGGGAAATAGCTCAGAGGCTGCCTCTCCAATTCTTGAACCACTTCCCCAAATTTCAGGCCATCTCAGTGCTCTGCTGTAGTTGTGACCCAGTCAAGAGATAAAAGGGATTTAGCTAAGTGGCTAGATCCCAAAAGTTAGGAAATCGCCAGGGCTCAGTAAACTTCGGGCCGTGAGGAGACAGCAGGGGTCGTAGATCACCCGAAGCCACTAACCCGACCGTGGGAACGTTTCCGACACCAGCCAGACCAGGACGCTCGGCTCTGTGCTTGACGGCCCCTTTTGCAGCGCTTGCCGTGCGTGCCGTAAAGCACAGTTGCCGGCGCTGCTGGGTGAGGTAAGTTGTGGGAAGCTTTGCTTGGCTGCCGGGGACAGGCGGGCATTTCCAGGCAGGTGTCGCCGGTGGCTCGGGTGCCCTCACTGGGCATCCCCCAGCCTTCTGGGCACGTGCCGTGCCCCCGGCGGCCCAGCCGGGCCACAGGTCGAGCGCGCTCCGGGTGGGGGTACTCAGTGGGGCGGCCCACGAGCACCTCGTGCCAGACGTGCACTCAGGCGTCCCTTCCACGCTCCTGGGCCTGTCAGCTAGAAAAGTCCTCATCCCGGGACAGGTCTGGTTTTGGAGGACGGCTGAGACCGTTGTAGGACCCGGTTGGAGTAGTGACGTTTGAGCAGGATTGTGAGAACCATTGCAGGACTTGCGAGAGGATAGAGGGGCCTTTGCAGGTATGGGACCAAAGTGTGCAAAGGTATAGAAGCATTAAAGGGACTACCAGGTTTTGGCAGCACTGCGTATCAGTGTCACGTCTGGAGGGGTGGGTGCGGAGAAGGGGAGGCCAGGACTGTAGCAAGAGCTAACACTCGGTGTCAGCTGGGAAGGGCCTGATGCCCCATGAAGGAGTGTGGAGTTTTTCCATGGGCGGCGGGGCAGCTACGGCAGCTTTTTAGAGAGGAGGTAATTAGTTTACCATCTCTTTCTCTTCTTATGCTTTCCCCCTGGTTTCAACTTTAATTTAATTGGAGGAGTATTTACTAAAGAGTCCCTTCTGTGTGCTTAGTAACGGGGTGGACACTGCTAGCCATTCTAAGTAAAGTTTCGTATGGCTTTGACATCTGCCTTTTGTTTGCATTATCAACTGGGGGATGTCGGGAAAGACTGAAGCTTTGGATAGGAATCTGGGCAACTGAGTTCAGATTTCATCACCATTACCAGTTTCTCAAGTAACGTGAGGCTAGTCACTTCTCTCTGGGCCTCAGTTTTCACAGATGTAAAAAGAGGACCTAGATGATATCAGGTTCTTTCTACTTTTGAAGATAGCAGGCCTCCAAAGAATAAACTGCAGCCCGTGAACAAATATCGAAGTGAGTGATGGAACAGTGCATTAGTAATTAGGAAAAACAGAAAAGGCTGGGGCTGAGCTATACTTTGAGAAGGGATAGATTTTGGTTCAGGAACCATTTCTTTTGAGCACCATAGATAAAGGTAGAGAAGGATAGAATAGGCATTTAAAGTCTATTTATGGAGGTAGATTTTGAGAGGATAGAGGATTTGGGAAGGATGCCACTAGATGCTGAAGGAGTGGAAAGAAAGTGCGTTATGTTCTGAAAAGGAAGAAAAAAGGAATGAGAGAAATGTCCACAGTATATAGGACTTGATTTCTTGAATCTATGTGATGGATGTTTTGAACCTGTGTCTCTAAAAAGTGAGTTTAAGTGCTGTTGACAAAAATGAGAATTCTGTCAGAATCCAGCAAACAATGTGTTGGGAGTAAGATGATTCAGATTGTAGCTCTGGTGTTGCCAAATAACTAGCCTCTGGGGCTGTCATTTAATTCTTCTATATCCTATTCTCCTCTGTTAAACGATTTGTTGGACTCTGTGGTCTCTTTTCACTAAAACCTGTAAAACATGAGTCTGTGAGGATGGAGAACTACTTCTGAAGGGGAGAGGGAGAGAGTTGATAGAAAATAAAATTGTTAAATTTGAGGTGTAGAAAATAGAGTTGAATATATAACCACATGGAGTTTATAGACTGGAACTTAAGTATTAAGTTTTCCCTCAGAGGTTACAGTTAAAATCTTGGAAATGATTTTGTTGTGTGAGAGAGATTGTAAAGAGAGTAACTAAAGGGTGTGCCCATGGATAGGAGACTAGAGAAATGACTGAAGGAGACATGGAGATCTCAGAGCAATAAGCAAGGACTCCTTTTTAAAAAGGGTTACATATAGTCATAGTAGATTCTTGGGGTGACATTTTTATTAAAATAGTTTAACAGTATTTACAATAAACATTAAGCAACCATTTCTGGGAACTCTGACAGAAAATAAATATTTCAAATAGATATAATCTCCACTGTCATTCTGATTGTCTATTCAGAAGTAATGTTGTTTACATATTTATTTATTCAACAGATACTTACATGTTTCAGGCACTGCTGGGTGCTAGGGATATACAGTGAAGAAGGCAGATGTCCCTGTCGTCCCTGCATGTAAAGGCCTTAGTGTCTACATCAGTGCTTTTCACATATTAATATGCACGTGTGAATCGCCTGAGGATCTTGTTAAAATGTGGATTCTTAATCACTAGATCTGCAGTAGGGCCTGAAAATTCTGTATTTTGACAAACTTCAACATGATGCTAACATTGCTGGTCTGAGGACTGTATTTTAAGTAGCAAAGTTATAGATTTGTCTAGCAGGCATTAAGCCACTACTACTTATCATCTGTTTTTATGAGTATTTTTATTGTCCATGAAAATAATGTAAGCTCATTATAAAAGTATTGGGACAATATAGAACGGCATAAAGAACAATATAAAAATGACCCCAATTTCCCCTACCTGGAAATGGCCATTATCGATATTTTGGTGAACATCCATCCAGATTTTATGTTTGTCCATATATTCACACTTTATGTGTTGTACTAAGTACTTAATTAAACACGTTGAGCCCTGTGTTTCATTCTGTTAGCTTTATAGTTTTACTAAGATCAATATCCAAATATCCTCACACAGGCTGTTAAGTACTTGTATTCTTGAGGGGAAGACTTTATTCAGTTAATGATAACTTGGTTTAACACTATTCTGTTACTCCAAAAATTAAAAGATACTAAGATAATTAAAGCTTGTACTGTGTGTGGGCTGTAGTACCTGTTAATTAAGCCATAGAGTGAAATTTTTTTTTAAGTTTTTTTGAAAAGTTAGTCTTTTTTCCCTTATTACAAAATCAATTGGTATTCACATGGGATTAAAATAAAAAAAAGACAAAAGCACCTACAGTCCTCCCAACCCAAGACAACCACTGTTCTTACTCTCGTGCGTACACTCACTAAGGTAGCTCTTAAATGACCCATGAAATAACGTATGTAAAGAATGTTTGGGTCAAAAGAAATCCTTGATTCCTCAAATTTCTGCTGCCTTTGAAATAATCATAATCTGTTGTTTATACTGCAGTGTCTTGTGATAGGGAGCAGCTAGCAGCGTGCCTGGCGTCTGTAGGATGTACTTAGGGCTCAGTAATATTTGGGAACTTAATGGAAAAATGAATGAATGGAGTGACAGACCAAACTGACCTGTGTGACATGAGCTCTGGCTGTCACTCGTCACCTGCAGCTGCTCACATTCACCACTGACCTCGAATACTCTACTAGGGCAACAGAAGTCCATCATAAATCTTAAAAATCAATGTCTATGCTTAAACTCTACTATTTAAGAAGACGGACTATGGAATACTGGGGAATATGGAAGCATATGATGACCTCCTGTCTCAGAGAACTGTAATTAATAAAGACTGAATGCAAAAAGAGTACAGATTTACAGTGCTGTGGGGGATAGGAAAGAGGGGAACTTTTCTTGTCTGAGAGCAGAAGGATTTGCTAGTAGGCCTTTAAGGTGACAGTTATTAATTATTGTTAGTATTTATTGTGTACTTACCATGTTTAGCTACTATTTGGTGCTTTACATGTGTTAATCTGTTAAGTCCTCAGAACAGCCCTGTGAGTCAAGTAAAATTTCTAGATCCATTTTAAAGATGGGGATGTAGAGAGATTAAGTAACCTGTCTAATAGGGACATACGTATAGGCTACAAGTGGCAGAGCAGGATTTGAACATGACAGTCTGTCTTCGGAGCTAAGCTCTTAATACTCAAAAGACAGTGAGAGGGGCCAGGTATGGAGGGAGAGAGCATTATAGATAGAAGAAAGAGCATAGGCAAATGCACTGAGTTGAGAGAGCACTGTATCAGTGGGGTCATTTAGGGGAATGGTGCTAAATAAACACCTTAAAGCAAGGGAAATTCTTAAAGTGGTACTGTAGAAATGACTGGACTGTAGTCCCTAAGATGGGTATTTTGAGGAAAGCCTGGTAGCAGAGTACAGATTTTTCCTCAATTTGATAAACCCCTCATAAGTGGAAAATATCGTAAGTTGAAAATGCATTCAGTACACCTAACCTACCGCACATTATAGCTTAGCTTAGCCTACCTTGAAAATCCTCTGAACGCTTACATTAGCCTACAGTTGGGCAGAGTCATCTAACCCAAAGTCTGTCATAATAAAGCATTGACTATCTCATAATTTATTGAATACTGAAAATGAAAAGCAGAATGACTGTATGTGTTGGTTATTTATTGTGATCATGTGGTTGGCTGGGAGCTGTGGCTTGTTGCTGTGCCCAGCATCTTGAGGGACTACGTAGTACTTACTGCTCACCTGGGAAAAGATCACAATTCAGGTGTGGTTTCTACTGAATCACTCTTGCAGCATTGTAAAGTCAAAAAACCATAAATCGAACCATTGTAAGTCAGGGACTATCTGTATTCAGGTAGGAGGCTTCCTATCTAGGCAGAGGTAATAAGGTCTTTAAATTAGGCTCACTGTACTGGAAATGGGAAAGAAATGACAGCTTTTAGAGGCACTGAGAAGAATGTACAGTTTGTTGACTCATTAGATGTGGAGTTAGAACCACAGAAGCTATTTTGTTTTGAACATAAATAATTAAGAAAATAGGGATACCATTAACAGAACAGAAGAGCAAGTCATGAAAGAAATCTGGTTTGACAGTGGACAATGATTAATTTTAGGTCCCGGTGGAACGTTCAAGAGGACATATCCAGCAGTCTGGTGAAATATTTATAAGTGGTAATTAGTCAATAGATATGAAAGTATATCTAATAAAATGATTAGGAGCAAGAGAATGTAAAGAGAGCATCCATCCAGATTTTATATCAAACACAGAAAATAGTAGACATATTAGGCAATACCACTTCCTTTACCCTTTTACTTTTCCCCTGTGATACCCTCCTCCTGCCTTCACTTCCTTTCTTATCTAGCCTTTCTTATCTAGGTGTATCATTTCAGACACTCTCTTTCCAAAACTTCACTACTCCATAGTCATTTCTAAAGGGGTCATTATGTATTTATGATTTTTCTAGAGCACCAAATGGAGAGACTAATTTGTTAATCTTCAAGCATCAGCATGTTTAGAGAAGTTATATTGCAAAGGGTTAAGAAGTGAATGAGTGGTAAGCAGATAAAGAGACTTCTTAAACTCTTACAGTCTAGCCTTTACTTCCAGGCTCCTGAAACTTTTGCAAAGTTAGCAATGAAAGGAAAGAAAATGAACAGCATGGAGGGCCAGCAGTATTTAGGGACGATGGATAGCATCTGTCACTATTGGGGTTTTTTTGGCTTGGAGCAGCTGAAAATGTTGTTTTTTTCATCTTAACTCTGAATCTCCGAAAACATCTTCAGAAGTATTTTCTCTGTTTTCCAATCTTCTATGTCATCTTTAAACATGCCTTTGCGTATTTGCACCGCCCTCTTTCTTCTCTGTAGTTTATCCTCCTGTTTTATTTTGCAGTGCAGGGCATAGTTGAATCTCAGTTCTGTCTGATTCATACCGCCTGTGCCTCCCTCTCACTCCTTAGTGCCCCTGAATAAATTGAATCTATTAGCACTGAAGGGACCAGGCTAGCACACATCATCTTATGAACCCAAGTTCAGCGTCAGGGCTGGTTATTTCTTGTTTGAGGGCCTTTGATGTCAAGAGAGCTGATGTAGAAGGCAGTAGTGGGGAGAAGTGGGATTGAAAAGTCAGGCAGTTGGAAATATCTTTCAAACAGACCCTCACCCAGAGATTCTCAGTAGAGTGGTAGTGGTAGTGGTAGTGGTAGTGGTGGGATGTCAGGTTAAGCCAGGTGCCAAACTCTTTCATACCGTTACCACCAGGTAACACATGATAATGCGAAAGGGAAATGGGAAGCTGGAAGAAGCTGTAGCAAGAGCCTGAGAACTATCTTGAACTTCCCATCCTGTACGTTTTTCCTTCAAATTTGTGTGTGATTTTCATCTACCACCAGTTTTTTTCCAACCTTTCTCGTACCTTGACACAAAGTGGAATTGATCATAAAGGATGAAAGAAAGGGTAAAAGAATGTGTCTGTCCTTGGCTGGAGGTGACAGTCTTCGGCTGTAGCTCCCCCAGGCTCCAAGACTGAGAGGACTGAGAACTGTGACATCTGTAACCCGTTAAAGTTTCAGTTGGGAAGCATATCTGCCCACTCCTTTCTTCTTCATTGCCAAATCCCAGTTCATGCACTAGTTAGAGCCTGCCTCCAGGTCATCTGAGGTTAATTCTGTGCTGTAATATGCCATACTCATATTAACCTTCTCATAGTTGCATTAGAACTTGGTACTTGGTTATTTAAACCTCATTAACGCCCCTAAGTGTCCCCATTGCATCTTTTTTCCCTGAAAACATTTGCTATATATTTTTTCTTTTTTTCTCCCCTCATTTAAATTCATGATCTCTGCAGTATTCTTTCTTCTTTTCTGTTGGACATGATATACTGTTTTCTTTAGGAAGCTTTCCCTAAGTATAAGTAAGAAAATACTTTACATCCCCAGCATTTTTATTGTGATAGCTAAAAAGTCACACATGAAAAGAAACAGAAACACAAATATTTTTATCTTGGTTCTATGTCATATTTCTCCATGTGTTACTTGAGCTGGAACCAAGTATAGGCTTTAAGCTCTAAAAAATTTGCTTTTTCATGTTTCATATTCTGTTTTATTATAAAAGTTCCTGTAGGACAGAGAACTTTTAAAAAAAACTTTAAAAATAGCTTTTTGTGTTCTCTTGAGCATTGTGCAGTATACTTGAGCATACTTTGTGTACTCATTATTTCTTGGTATTAATTCAACCAGTTTTAGGCTGGTAGGGGAGATGACTCATGCATTCTAATAACTATAATCCAAAATAGAAAGTAGTAAAAGCCTTAGGGTTAGTTGCCTCGCTTGTGCTGCATAGTAACCTGTACTTATTCCTGCATGACCATTACACTGTTGTTATTGCTCCTGTATTTATCTCTGATAGTGTCACATGCCAGAGCAGTGGTTCTTAACAGATGTGAAGGTGGTAAGGATGGCACTTGAGCGTTTTAGAAAATAACTTCGCGTGCTCTTCTTTAGGACATCATACCCTCTATCGCCATCACCGTTCTTCTTTTGAAAACTCATATACTCATCTCTGAACTCTTAGAAAATAGGGAACTGTATTTTATCGTTTTCTTTCCAGTGCTTAGCATTTTATTGGCATCTGTGCCTCTTAAGGTAGACAGTAAATGTTTACTCACTGCAAGAAGGTAAAACTAGGAGTTTGGAGCTAGGAGAGAGCACTTCTGACTTGGAAGAGCATGAGAGACTTCATAAAAGAAAGGTCACTTGAGAGAAGCTATGAAAAAGAGGCCTAGAACTGGTTCTATGGAAATGGATGAGAACATTTCGGACAAGAGGGAATGATCAAAGCAAAGAGGCAGGAAAGTGTGGTATGTACTCCAGGACCACCTGAGCAAAAACCATAAAACGTGTAAAGTGGGAGAAAGCCCAGAATTTTTGCTTGTGTTCAGTCAGATTGTGAACACCCTTGAATGTTCTGTTGACACTTGGGCAACACAGAGGTTAGAGGGGCCAGCCTTCTGAAATAAAGACACACAACGTGAGAGCTGTGAGTTTTGCTTTTATTTGGGACTTACTGAGAACTGTAGCCTGAGAGACAGCCTCTCAGATAGCTCTGAGGATCTGCTCTGAAGAGGTGGGGGGTGGTCAGTAGGTATGTGATTTTGGCAGAGAAGTTCATTCACTTGGGACACCTCTCAGTAGAGGTTGCTGCTGGTCATGAGGAACAGATCTCAGTGAATGATTTTAGTGCTTTTGTCAGGATGGAAAGATGCAAGAGGCCAGGTTCATAAAACATTTCTCCTGGAATATTTCTGACTACCTAAAGACCTGTTTTGCTGGGGCACAGAGTGCCTCGTCCTGGTCTTCACCCTGAATTCCCTTCAGGTTTATTGCAGGTCAGTGACTGCAGTGGCTAATGACTTGATTCTTGTACAAGGCTGGTAGGCACCATTCTTTATTTTACACCTCCCTGCAGTTGAAAATGCACACGTAACTTACAGTCAGCCCTCCGTATCTGCAGCTCTACACCCAGTTCAGTCAAAAACAGATTGTGTAGTACTGTATTATTTATTATTGAAAAAAAAATTCATGTGTAAGTGGATTCCACAGTCTTGCAAGTAATTGACCTGCGTGGAGTTTTGTTATTTAAAGACAAATAATAAGAAGAAAAGAGAAAAGAAGCAGGGAAGAACAAGTAACAAAGAAGCCACGAGAACCACGAGAAAACTGTATTGGCCTAACAAATTTAATGAAACAATCACTTCTTTAAAATAATAGAGAAGGTTAATTAGCTAAGAAGAAATAGTAAGACAACAGTAAATAGTAAATCATAACCTGGCAGGGCACAAGAAAGAAGAAAGAAAAATAAAATCAGAAATAAAAGGGCACATTGGAAGCAAAAGAGAGAATTCACATTGCTGAAAACTCAGGGACATGACAAGCTTTTGAAAGTTGAGCAAAGTGAAAGGGGAATGAAAGGAGATAGAACAAATGTTTAATTGTAGTTCTGGAAATAGAGAATTCAACATTAGATCAGAAAAGTACTCAAGCATATAACTTAAAAGACTTGCCACAAAGAAAAGAAATCTTGATTCTACAGATTGAAAGGGTACATAATGAAGAAAAACTAATATACAGCCATCAACATCATTACATAACCTAGCTTTTTTTTTTTTAATGGATTTGAAAGATAAGGAGTGCGTTCTTGCTCATCCCATTAAAAAGATCAACTTACCTATAGGGGAGTGTCAGGGGAAGGATCACATGTTGTCAAGGAAGTGTTTGTGGCAAATCCTGTAAGTCACCGGGAGAAAAAAGTGTGTCCTCAAAGCCAAACTGTTAGTTGACGACTGTTTTTAAATAATGCAAGAACTGAAGGTAAATTGTGCCCATAAGTTCTAAGAAGATGAGAATCAGCCATCCAGTAGATGAACAGAGATGATACAGCAAAGAGATTGGCAGGGAACACAGTAAGAATAAGACTTTTAGTTACAGAATACAATAGAACTATAACAAGGTAGAAATAGCTAATAAAAGTCAGGATTGAAAGAGGAGAGGCAGAAGGTAATATAAATTTGCTGATTTCCTCTTATTTTTTAGCTAGAAAACTATAGATACACAAAGTTTAGGCATCAAGTAATAGAAGTATTTAGTATATTTAAAGGAATAAGGATAAACATTTGAAGCACTAACTATATTTGACCAAAATCAAACAGTGGAGAGGAGGTAAGAATTAGAACTATATTAAATTTCTTGTTCTAAAGGAATAATCAGATGAGACCAAAGATGAAAGAACAAAAATTTTTATCATGGCTTTCTTTATACTTGCAAAATACTGAACACCTACATGGGATTTTATAAAAACTGACCACATCCTACATCAGAGAAAACAACCGAGAGCATATACAGATGATGTTCCTTGACCAAAAACTTTCTCTGTTTTTTGTCTGTGGAAATATGTTCAGTGGCATCAGCGTCGCCTGGGAACTCGTCAGAAATGCAACTTCCGGGGCCTCACCCTAGATCTACTGAATCAGAAATTCTGGGGGAGAAGCCCCCCAATCTCTGTTGTCAGTTTTTATGGATATCCCATTTATGGTTTTCTGTTATTTGCAGTTATAAATAATGCCATGATAAACATTTTTGTTCTTTGGTCTCATACCTGATTATTTCTTTAGGATAGGAAATTACCAAGTCAAAGAATTTTTTGTTGACCTTTAGATCGCTTTTTCTTGGTTAATATAGATAAAAAATCAAAAATAAGTTTTTGTCTCTTTAGAAATAAATATCTTTCTGTTCACAGAAAACAAGATTATCTTCTTATCCAAAAAGATGAAACCAATGGGGTTACCATCAAAAGGCAACCAAGTGAGCACCACAGACTAATGTGTAGAATCAATAAGAACGTGATTTTGGCGCTTTTAACTTTGACAAGTTCTGCATTTCTGCTGTTTCAGTTGTACTACTACAAGCACTATTTATCAGCAAAGGTAATTTTTTTTTCCTTCCTCATCCTTTGACTTCATTTTAGCTGTGTATTTTCTTAACATACTTCCCTCTTACAGTATATAAAATTAATCACAGTTTTTCAAATCCTTGCAGAAATACTACTTTGAGATTTTCATCTTTGTGGGTGTGGCAAGCGATTCAAAATTGCAGTTAAAAGTCAAAGTTACCAAGTTTCAGTAATGTTGACATTTTCTGATATAGTTATGTGAAAATTGTTCTTCCAACAGATCATTCCTCATTTAAGAGAATTCAATGATAAATGATTTTGATAAAATATTAGAATTAGTTTATTTTTGTACGAAGTATATTTTAATTTAGTACCCAACAGGGAATTGTAGTATTATAACTTTACTATAAACCTGTAGGCATAAAGATGTAGAGGCAATGATTTGGAAACTGGTAACTTCTGCAAATCATACATAATATATGTTTGCAGTCCAGATAAGAAATTCCAGAGTTGAGAAGGTAGTGCTGATTGTGAAAAGTTGCCAAACACTCCGCCTGGTGTTAATTATAATAATAACTACCATTATTGAGAGCTGTGCTAGATACCTCCCATGCTTGATTTAACCCCGAAAACAACCCTGAGGGGAAAATACATTTTTGGTTTTGATTTTTTATCCTCATTTGATAATTAGAACTATTCTTCAGAACTTCTCTCTCCCTCCCAATGGGGAGGATACTTCCCTGCCCCAGTTAAGCCTGACCATGAGATGTACTTTGGCTGGTGGAATGTTAGACACACTAAGTACCAAGCACTATGCTAGGGACTGGTGATATAAAGATGGATAGGAGATGGTGATATAAAGATGGATAGGAGATGGTCCCTGCACTCAAGGTTGCAGTTCAGTGGGGAAGGGAGTATCCTATTTAGGAACTTGGAGCACATTTCATTCTTAGGGTGAGGGTATTTTTTATTGTTCTTCAAAATCCTCCCATCTGTCTTATAAAGAACACATTCAAGGCATAAGAAACGTCTTTGGGTCTTCTTTGAGCTTGAAATATTCTTCCTCTTATCTCTAAACCATCAGACATTCTTTTTCCTCTGGCTTTCAAAGTGTTATAGGGTTTGACAGATGAAAACTGATAATGCTTTTTTCCTTCTGATTCTCTAGACCTGAATTTTTTTTTTAAATACTCTTTAAAAAATAACTCAAATTTAAAAGTATGATGTATGTTAGGAAAAGTGTGGGCACTGAAGCTCTTGGTAAAACAGAAATAGTAATGCCTACTTTGCAGGATAGATGAGAATACATAATTCATATATGTATCAAACAGTACACTTAGGAGCTGCTCAATAATTATTATTATACTTTCTTATCACTTTGCCAAGATGTACAAACACTAACTCAGTGTGCAGAGGCAAGTTAAAGTTAGGGATGTGGAGCTAAATGGATAAACACTAATTCCAAAGAGATAGCAAAAAGTTTACTATTAATTGATGGAAATTAATTGATTCAGAGCTCTTGATCATATATGCCTGTTTAATAACTTTATTAACTTAACAGCAGTCCATCAGTGTTTTCTGTCTTGGTTAGTTGTATTACATAATTATAGAGTTCTTAGCTCATGACTGTATTAAAATAGGTATTTGGATAATGCTTTGTTTTTTAAACTTTTTTTATTGAGTTATAGTCATTTTACAATGTGTCAAATTCCAGTGTAGAGCACAATTTTTCAGTTATACATGAACATACTTGAACATCATTGTCACATTTTTTTTTGCTGTGAGCTACCACAAGATCTTATATATATTTCCCTGTGATGCAGTACAATCTTGTTTGTCTATTCTACGTATGCCTGTCAGTGTCTACAAATTTTGAACTCTGAGTCTGTCCCTTCCCATCCCCCTCCCCCTTGGCAACCACAAGTTTGTATTCTATGTCTATGAGTCTGTTTCTGTTTTGTATTTATGTTCTTTTATTTTTTTAGATTCCACCACATATGAGTGATCTCATATGGTATTTTTCTTTCTCTTTCTGGCTTACTTCACTTAGAATGACATTCTCCAGGGACATCCATGTTGCTGCAAATGGCGTTATGTTGTCATTTTTATGGCTGAATAGTACTCCATTGTATAAATATACCACATCTTCTTTATCCAGTCATCTGTTGATGGACATTTAGGCTGTTTCCATGTCTTGGCTATTGTAAATAGTGCTGCTCTGAACATTGAGGTGCAGGTGTCTTTTTGAAGTAGGGTTCCTTCTGGATATATGCCCAGGAGCAGGATGTCTGGGTCATATGGTAAGTCTATTCCTAGTCTTTTGAGGAAGATACTGTTTTCCACAGTGGCTACACCAAACTGCATTCCCACCAGCAGTGTAGGCGGGTTCCCTTTTCTCCACAGCCTCTTCAGCAGGATAATGCTCTGTAATGATTATGAGCCAATTATATAGGTTGGATCTCATACATAACCTAAATGTAATGTTGAATACTGGGCTTTGAATTTACCAAAAAAAATTTTTTTTATCTTCCTAGAATGGAGCTGGTTTATCAAAATCCAAAGGAAGCCGAATTGGATTTGATGGCACACAATGGGTGTGTATAATAATCAAGAAATTCCTCAATTGCCATGTTCATTTAGTTCATTCATTTGTGTACTTAATAAGTATTTGTTGAATGATGGCAATGATAGTAGCTAGCTCGGTGGGAGGTGAGAGTAGGTGATAGAGGTGAAGGAGCAGACCCTGTGCCAAGAGCTGTACCTGCAGTATGTCATTTAGTCCTTATGGAAACTTTAAAGAGTCACTATACATGTTTATCCTCAATTAACTTAGAAGGATTAAGGTTAGTTGGCTAATAAGTGACTGAGTCCAGATTCTAACTGCTTGCTTCCAAAATCCTTTTTCACTAAGCTATGGTGCTTCCCCAAATGAATCAGAATTGACCCAAGAATAAGGGTAAATATTGATTAGGAATAAAAATCTCTTCAATATATTCCTTTTTAAGATAAGGAAAACTAGCAAGATGTACAATAAATCTCTGTTTTGGAGCCTGTACATTTATAAAACATACTTCTTACTTTTTTTCTAATCAAATTTAGGATGAAAAACAATACTAAAAAATTACATTTATCCTGTTAGCCTATGCTTTGGATATGACTAGATATTTCTTGTAGATGCATTTCAATCTTTGGCTTCTCTTTAACCAGAGTCATGGAAGGCTTTATGTTAGGTGTGGGTTTTCAAATCACCAAGCACCTGTAAAGCAATGATAATTTTAGGTCATTGCTGATACCGGTTGGATTTGAACTACGTTTTAAAAGATAAAGCCTGGGTAAAAAGGTAAAATCCTGTATCAGGCTCCTCAACTATCAAGTCTAGAAGTATCGTTGTGAACCTTTAATTTATTGAAAGTAGGAGGTGTTTTGCTCTGTGTAGTCTGAGGGGAAAGGGTAGCTTACTGTTCTGTACTTTATGTTACAAACATTTTTACTGTAACATATTTTACCTTGTAAATATTTGTTTATCTTCCTCAGTAGACTGTACTTCTTGAGAAGAGGGACAGTGTATTATTCATTTATGTGTGTTTTTTAGCCAAATAATATACATGGTTTCTGTGAAACACTCTGTATATTCTTATAAAATTAATGAATAAAAAAAAGTAAGATAGATTGTTGTATTAGTTTAGAAGAATTAAGGGGATTCTTTTCCTCTCAAACAGCGTGCAGTTAAAAAATTTGTTATGCTAACATCGAGTCAAAATATTCCTGTGTTCCTTATTGATCCTTTGATTCTGGAATTGATTAATAAAAACTTAGAACAAGTCAAGAATGCTTCTCATGGCTCCACTTCAGAATGCAGGTTTTTCTGTGTTCCAAGAGACTTTACTGCATTTGCACTACAGTATCATCTATGGAAGAATGAGGTGAGATGATTTGCTTTCAGGTAATGGAATGTGTTTTTTACGAAATAGTATGGGATTAAACTAGTTTAAACTGTAAAACATTTAAAATTTTTCAAAAAGATTTTTGTAAGTGGTATCAGGAATATTTTCAGCTATAAGTAGCAAAACACAATTAATAATGGTAATTAATAATAATTAATAAATAGAGGATTTATTTTTCTTGTATAACAAAAGGTTAAAAGGTTGGTGGACGTTGGTATTAGCTCAGCTGATGTTAGCATTTGCACCACTGAGATTCTTTCTTCATTTCTCTCCTCGTCACATAGCTGTAGAGCTCTGAGGCCCCATAGCTATGTTCCAGGCAGGGAGATGACAGGAAGGGATGGTGACTCTGTCCATCCTTTGAAGGAAAAAAATGTTCTCCGAAGCTTCTGGGAAACTGCTTATAGCTCACTGTCCAGAAGTATGTTCGTATATCTGCTTGTTGTGAAGGAGGCTAAAAAAACAGGTATTTAGCATTTCCATCAGTGTATGCAGATAGGTGGGAAGGGATCTGGTGGTGAATTTTCACCATCTGCTACATAAGGTATACAAGAGGTAGTATCCTTCGTCTGTAGCACTATTCTTTCCATGTTGTAAGTGCACAGGGCTTGTTTGATACTTGAGTTAGTGCTTCTTAGGAGTATCCAAAAATTCACACTTATACTTCCATCCCTTCCATCCTGCTTTAAGATTACAAGGCAAAAGTCAGACAGTAGTCAAAAAAAAAAAAAGTTCGACCTAACATGCCAAAAATTTGCTTACTTCTTTATTTGGATTACCTCTAACTTTCTAGTTTCACTGTTTTTCATTCTGAGGAGTTAGACAAGAAAGAGTAAGGAAATCAGCACGAGACTAAATGAACTCATCTGTTTAGTCCACTGTCCGTGGTAGATGTGCACTGGCGCTGCAGGGGATCTGTTTCAGTTGTGTTGGCCCCGATAGGAGGGGCTCATGCTCCAGGGTGACAGTATGGTCTGGCAAAGCACTGTAAGCTGCACGCTTCCACGTGATTTTTGTTTGCTTATCTTTCTTTACTCCCAAATTTATATTTTGAAAATATTTAAACTTATGGAAAAGTTAAGACATGGCATGTTTTAATTTTTACTTTTAATCAAAATATTATTAGTGCTAAGTCTAAAAAGTCAAGTAATAATGCAGAGCTCAAAATGAAAAAAATCAGTACCTGACTTTTCTCTCCCTCTTCCCCTTATTCCCACTTAGAACCAGCCACTTTCAGCTCTCTCTAGCTTGTTTATCTTCTCATTTGTAAATGAAATGTTTATGCTTCTGTTTTTAAATATTTCATATTTAGATTATGAATTATGAGAATCTGTCTGTGTATCTATTTTGTCTCAGGCAGACACCCCCCCACACACACACTTTTTCCCATTGTCATCAAAAATGACTGACTCCAGGGGATGGTATAGGCCAGTGGTAGAGCTCATGCTTAGCATGCACCAAGACCTGGGTTCAATCCCCAGTACCTCCGTTAAAAAAAAAAGAAAACAAAAGACTGAATCACATTTTGTAGTTAAAGCACTAGTCACTGTTTATCTTATTAATCACATGATTATTTTCCTTTTCACATATGACTTTTTTTCTCCCTTTTCGTTTGCTTGTTTTCTATATATTTATCAATAATCCATGTATGAACTCTGCAATAGAAATGTAAAGCTCACAGTAGGATCTAACACATCAGGTAATCTCTCAGTTCATTATTTTCCCTTTGGGGATGTCCCTCCTAGAGCTATGGTCTTTCTGCCCTAGTACAGTCTGGTCTACTCCGCAGGTGGTGGTCTTAACTCCTCTTCACAACATTTTGGGAATTCTCTTCTGAGAAGGGGGAATGGGAGGTTGAAACCTTTCATATCTTAAAATGTTTCTTTTTACCTAAACATTTGATTTCTAATTTGGCTTATGTAGCAGTTAGCTTCTGCCATGCAACAGATGCCCCCAAATTTAGTGGCTTAAATAGCAACCATGTATGTAGCTAATGATTCTGTAACTTAGCCATTTGGGTGGGATTCAGCAGGGCTATTCTTCTAGCCTCACCTAAGCTCGCTTATGCAGCTGCCAGTCAGCTGGGCAGCTCTGCTTCTCAGGATGGATGGCTGTCAGGTGGGGCAGTGGAAGTGCCTGAGCCATGTGTCCTCCATTCTCTAGGCTAGTCTAGGCTCAGAGAAAGCAAAAGCATGTGAGGTCTCTTTACATTGTTAAAACATTAAGATTTCTTATCCATGAACATGAAATATATCACCTTTAATTCAGGTGTCCTTTGGTGTTCTGTAATAGAATATCCTAAGTTTTCTTACTTTGTAAGATTTATGTCTTGCTATTTTAGTTTTGTATGTGGACTGAGAAGGGGCCTTGTGGTGGGTGTTAATGTAGATACTTTTCCGCTTCTTTTTCCAATTCATTATTATAGGTGAATTTGAATGCTGTTGTCTTTTGTATTTTTGTTTTGTTTCCCAGCAACTGTACTAAATATTGAACTCTATACATAAAGTCCGATAGGTTTTCTCTCGTCCCTCATTCCCCCACCTTTTTTTCCTCCCTCTCTTTCATTGTCTTTCTTTCTTTAAATGTAGATCATTGTATTCTCTGCACAAAAAGACAGTTTGGTCTCTTTCTTTCCAACTCTTATATTTAATTTCTTTTTCTTGTCTTATTGGTTTAGGTAGGACCCCCAAGATACAATTGAATAGAAGTGTTCTTTCTTTCTGAACTTTTTATTGCTTGAATGTAAGGCTTCTAAAATCGATCTTTTCATTTTCTTATCTTTGCTCTGTGATTTTTCATCTTTTTCCAACTGTTCTACTTTTAAACAAAATCTTTAACAATGTCATTGATTTTTTTTTAATTTTCATACTTTTATTTTCTAAAAGCTCTATGTATGCTGATTGTTTCTTATAATAGCATACTTGTTTTTCATGGGTGCAGTTTTATTTTTGCTCTGCATAATTGAAAGGTTTGGTGTTTTTAAAAAGTCTTTTGCTCTCTGCCGCATTTTGTTTTATTTTATTTGTCTGTTTTTCATGATACAGATTTTCTACTATGTTTGTTGACCTTTGTCTGTTCATATTTAAGAATGAGGCACTGAAAACCAGTTGGAAGCTTTTTGTTATGGTCAGGCCTCATGAACTGGTGGACTTCACTATAGGGTAGTAAGAGCATGCCAGCTTTTTCACTGGAGGGACTCTTAAATGTCAGTATTTGTAGGTCACTTCTGTGGGACTCTTGAGTTCCTCAGAGAAAAAGCCTACAAGGCTTATAAATCTTTTTTACAATGAGTATTTTATAATGTTCCTTTATTTTCCCAAAATAAAATGTATAGCAATTATAACTTACCTACATACATAATCTCTCAAATCAATGTGATGTCTCACCTACAATATAAAGTGGAAATAAAAGGAAACGTATATTTCAGTGTGTTAATGCTCAGGCCTGACTACACTGGAAGACATAATGAAGTAATTCAGATGCTTTCACTTATCAGTAGGATCACTGAATGTGATAGCTTCAAATATAGACTCTATTATGAATGACACTGTCGTTAGTAATCAGCTTTCCAAAATAGTAGACAAGTGTCTAACAACAAAACAGTGAAACTGCCTCTCCTTTAACATGGCTATTGTGTTCCTGGGAAATGGAGGTTCATGTAATTATGAAAAAGTTTTTCATTACATGATTATCTGATAGAACATTTGAAGTTATACAAGACTCAGGGTAGATTTTCATATTTTGGATTATAGGATGTCCAGTGTCCCTGGCCTAACCTCTCGATGCCAATTGTGTCCTCCTCAATCATTATAATAACCAAAAACATCTCCATAAATTTCTAAATTGTCTCTTGGATACAGTACCACTTGCCTTGAGAACCAGTACTGTAGAAGAAAGAGCATATGCCACAATTGGCAAAACCAAAAAAACCAAAGTCAGTGGAAGAAACCAAAGGTCAGCAGTATTCAGATAAGCACAGGGGTTCATGGTTATCATTTTATACGTAGGACATCATACAGACCCTTTGGATAGTCCTCCCTAAACCTTCTCTCAAGGTAGAGCTAATTAATTAGATCACCAATCTAGTTACTATAGACTTAACTTACATGTGACTTTTCTTTGTTAATACCATTACCAAACAGCAAAACATTGCCAAGGCAACTGGGAGTGGATTTGTGCAGTAGTCTTGACCTAGGCCTTTGCTCTGTTTGGTCAGAGCAACTGCTTTGTTCTTGACTTTGCTCTGTCATGATTATAAGAAGGCAAGCCACTTTGTGGTTCTGCCTGTTTTGTCTGTCAGTCTTTCTTCCCACAGCCTAAGGGCTGATTTCTCCTCAAATTCTGCCTGGCCTTTTCAATTTTTTCCAAATTTACCAACTTACAATGCTTTTCTTTCATCCTGTACAGTAGATTCCTTCTCTTACTTGGCCATTCTCACCCTCAATCAGTACATTCCACCTCATAGGTGTACCAGGAAAGGAAAGGAAAAAGAGGAACCCTACAGTTGATAATCCTAATAGAAGGAGCATCAGGGTGAAATTGTATTAGCCAGGGTAAGTTACATTAGTTGCTACTAAAAACAACCCTAAAATCATATTGGCTTAGTGCAAAAAAAGGAATAATTGTCTTTAGTTAGAATCTAGTGTGGATATTGTTGGTCAGGGATATTCCTGGATGACTTTGTTATAAGCGGTAACTTAGGGATGCAGGCTGTTTCATTCGTGTGACCTTCCCATCTGGGAGTTCTTTGCTTCTCTGCGTGCAGATAGAAGAGGGAGAGCAGGGGAGATCTTATGAGACGTTGTAAGGCTAGGCCTGGAATTGGTATCTGATACTTCCATCCACATTCCTCTGACTAAAGCACAATTTAGCTCTATATCCAGAAAACAGAAGACCATTTTTATTGGCACTAGTTAGCATTCTCTACCAGAATGATCACTTTCTCTTGTTTAACAGTGTAAACAACAACAACAACAACAAATATCTATTGAGCACCTGCTGGGTACTAGCCACTCTGTTGACTCCCGTGGTTGAGAAACTTGTAGTCTATTAAAGGAGTTTAACCAAATAAAAAAGCACAATCAGTACTGTGATAAAGGTTTGTGTGTGTTACAAGAGTATAGATGAGCAGACAGCTAATCCAAATGACAGCACTCAGAGGCGGTGAGTGATGTGAATAAACTACTCTTGAAAAATGTTTGTGAATGCTGTGCCTCATAAGACAAGCTTTCAGACACAGTTGCATCCTGTAATAACTTGAACGTCTGGTATTAACCACTTAGAAATCTATTCTCCTTAAATGTAGACTAGGCATAGTAACATCTTCCTTGCTGACCTCACATGGTTTCTATGGACATCAGATGAGATAACGAACATAAATGAGCTTTGAATGCATTACATAAGTGTGGACTAGAGAGGCAGTGTTGTGGAGTGGGGAGGATCTTGTGTTTGGTTAGTAAGGCCTAACTGCTGGCAGTGGCTTTGCCTCTTGCTCATTTTGTTTCATTAGACTTCTGTGAGTCTATAATATCTGTGCTACTTACTCTCTAGGATAGATGTTGTATGTAAACGCAATAATGTCTATAAAAGTTCCTTGGAAACTACATTTCTATTCAAATGTAGTGTTCTTAATAAGCAATACTGTTTAATCATCTGTAGAACTGGTTGTTGAGGTTAGGATTAAAAATCTACCATGTAGATTAATCCTTTTACATGAGGTTTATACAATAACTAATGCTGTTGGAAAATGCACTTTGCTTTGTAGTATATCTCAGTCTGTTTTCTAAGGATTTGCATTATGATGGACTTCTGCTTAGTAGCAGTTCAAGGTGTTGGGATATGACTATAAGATGAAAACACTGCTTTCTGAAGCACCTTTGAAGATTACTAGAAGTTAGATTGAGAATACAGGTTTAGTTTTAAGTACTATCCTTATATTAACGTTTACTTTGTAGATACTAACCAGTGAACACTACAATGAGTGAGCATTCTCATTCCAAGGAAGAAATTTGTATTAATTTTCATAAAGAGAGCGTTTAAACATGTCTCCACGCTGTGTGGTTTCTCTTTTTGGTCCTTTCCTTTACTGTCCCACCACGACCTTCCCCTCTCCACCTTCATTTTTTAATCTTCAGGCAAAGAGCAGATTAGCACAAAAATATGTGTGACTTAATACAGTATAAGAATCACTTTAGTTTTGCTACTGGTATTTAGTTTTAAAGAGTCGAGCTTGATGTTTCTTTGGTTTTAGGAAGGCTGGTTTCGGATAGCTGAAAACATGGGATTTCAATGCCTAAAGATCGAGAGCAAAGACCCCCGGCTCGATGGGATAGATTCACTTTCTGGAACTGAAATCCCCCTGCACTACATCTGCAGGTTGGCCAGCCATGCCATCCACTTGGTGGTCTTTCATGAGAGGAGTGGCAACTACCTCTGGCATGGCCATCTGCGGCTCAAAGGACACATTGACAGGAAATTTGTCCCTTTTCGGAAGTTATCATTTGGTCGTTATGCTGGAGCTTTTGACAGGTAAATTCCAGGGTCTCAAGAGGAGATGTGAAACCTATATTGTTCAGTCATGAATTCTCACTCTTTCTTTTACATTTAGATATTAAATCTAAAGTGTAATTCACATAAATCCATTTTGAAATGTAGATATTCAACAGTAGGAAACTCCTGCATGTGTGCCCCAGGAAATATGTATCAGATTGTTCATAGCAACACTGTTCTTAATGCCCCAGACAAAATGCAGTTTATTCACACGTTGAAGAATCATAGGGCAGGGAAACTCTGAACTCGTGCTCTGTGTAACGACAGAGACAAGTCCTACAATGTTGAGGGACACAAATGAGGCATAAACTAATACTAGTCTTATGATTATATTTATAATATAAACACAGGATAAAATATGTTCATGGATTATACTTAAAAGTGTTTAAAAGTTACAAACGTCCAGTAGGTATAAGATAAAAAGTTCTTGGGAGGTAGTGTACAGCATGATGACTACAATTAATACTGCTGTATTGTGTATTTGATAGTTACTGAGAGAGTAGATCTTAAAAAATAATGTCTAAGGTAGTTGAAGGAAATATGCTTAAAGTTTAGCTATTTGGCTTATGTTGTATGTTTTGAAGAGGCTGCCAGTATTCTGGGTTAAGTCCTGATAATAAATCTTAACTTCTGTTTTCAGGCCAGAGTTACAACAAGTTACTATTGATGGATTAGAAGTTCTCATTCCAAAGGAACCAGTGCACTTTCTAGAAGAAATACCACACTCTCGATTTATTGAGTGTAGGTATAAAGAAGCTCGAGCATTCTTTCAGGTTAGAGATAAGCAAATGTTGTACTTCTTAAATTGAAGTGTGTTTATTTGTAATATTTCTGGGGGGGGCGGAAATGAAGGGACTTATGGAAAACAGGTAAGAAAACATCTTTTCAGATTTGCCTGTTCTGGATTTTTTTACATGGATTAAACATTAACCTTAAGAAACAATTTCTTCCCTAGTTGAATGGTCTGCTATTTATGGAGACGTTGTTTTATTTGAATAGACTTAGGATAGCCCATAAACTTTTTAAAGATGATGCATGCTGTTCTTCAAGCAGTCCAACTAGGATGAAGCCACGTAGAAGATGGATCGTGTGAATTTAGAAAAGATTTCATGCAAAATACAGTTTTTCTCAGAAGATTGGCACTGAATATGAATTTTTGTGTGTTTATGAAGGTTTTTTGAAGATAAATGCTACATAAAAACCAGGTGCTTCTGAACTTTACTTTATTCTGCTGCTCTCGCTTCCATTTCAATAAGCATTTATTCAAAGCCAGCTTCCCAGGAACTCTCCTGACCCTGGGGATATAAAGATGAATTTAAAGGACATGAAAGTTCAGCTCTGAGAAGTAACGAAACAGAGAGACAGTGAAAACAGTCAGACTTACAGTGGGGTTTTGGTGCCCTTAATCCTTCTACTTGCCCTTTATTTTCTGAGATTCCCTTCCAGGAAAGCTGTGAACACAAAACGACAGGAGTGAAATGGGAAGATGAAGTACCAGCTACATCATCACTGGCCGAATGCCAAAGCCATAAATGCAAGGTTTTGTCTAGTAGGCTGTGTTGGCACCCAGGACCTAGACCTGATAGGCCAGGTGGGCCTTCCTACTCCTGTTCCCTTAAATCCATAGTTGCACGACTGGGGAACATACCAGTCAGCCGCATGGATGAAATGCTGGAAAACTGTGTGTATGGCTGGGCCAACTCTAGTTGGCAAGGGCTGCCCATGATATCCCCATCACAGAGTAACAGGAAGCGGAGATGCATTCTGGTGCTGGAACTTGAGCATGCACTGTTCCTGCCTTCAGGGGTTTTGTTCTGGTTGCCACCTCTGTCATAGCAGTTATCGCAGTTAATTGTGAATGTCTCTCTTGTCCCTCTATGAGATTATGTGAACTTACTGGCATTTTATTCACCTCTGTAGCAAGTACCTGGCACAAAGGAAAGATCCTGTAACAATGGGGACGTGCATGGAGAATAAGGTGCTCATCTGAGTCAAGTGATTTTTTTCAGGACACTTACCAGGGCTACTCCATTACCTCACAAGCAATTTCCCAGGCTTATTTTGTTGATCTTTGTGAGGAGGCAGTGTAAAATGTAAAATGTTCCAGAATATTGAGAAATCATGAGGGTAATTTTTAATCGTATTTTCAAATTCCATATTTTCACATTTGCTTTTGAAGATTTAAGGGCAAGCATTCAGTCAGCATCTGAGTAAAGAATATGGATGACAGATGCTTGGGGGGCTTATCAGCTCATCATAGCCTCATTCTTTCCGTGTTTGACGTATCATCACATGGTGAGGCTGTAATGCTATCTGGAGGTTTATATTCATGACAAGGTCACGTGGAACTTTGTATTCGATCTTCATCGCGTTGTCTCTCTCTACTCGCAGCAAGATAGGCTCGTGATCACTAATTTGTTTTTCTCCTCTGATAATGTATTATTATCACTAATGTAAAGTGTCTAATGGGATTGATAACTTTTTTTATCCTCATCCTCGTAAATGTTTCATTCTTCATCCTTTCTTATGTTAGAATCACGACTGAAAAATACCGGGAGGGTCCGTTTTCAAATTAAAGCGAACATACATAACTTTGAACACTTGATGGCGCCAAACAGTCTGAAATACAATTCCTGGTGTAAAACAAGCAATGAATTACTCTAATAGATCTCGTAAAGCAGCCTCCTAACTTCCTTTTTTTAAATAATAATTTTTTGGAAGCATTTTTAAACTTTCAGAATAATTACCAAATACTATACAAATAATTTTTTCCCTGAACCATTTGGAAGTAAGTTGTCGACCATATGCCACAAAACCTCAAATAATTTAGCATTTCTTAAAAACAAGAACATTCTCCTACGTGTCTTGATACAAAAATCAGGAATTTAACACATCGATCATTACCATTTAATATTCATTCAAGTTTTGCTTGATTACTTCAATAATGACCTTTATTATAAAAGGTTTCAGTTCAGAATCACATGATGTATTTAATTTTTCTGTCTCTTTAGTCTCCTTCACTCTGGAACATTTTTACAATCCTTTTTTAACTTTTATGACTTCGATATTTTTGAAGATTACAGATATGATATTTTTAAAATTGTCCCTCGTTTGGGGTTTGTCTGGTTTTTACTCATGTTAGGTTCATCTTTAGTAGAAATAACACAGAAGTGATCGGGGCTCTTCTCATGACATTCTGTCAGGTGCTACATCATTTCGGTTTGTCCCATTACTGTTGGCATTCCCTTTGATTGCTTAGTTAAAAGTGCTATCTGCTGGCTTCACCCTGGTGACATTTCTGGTTTTCCCTTTGTAATGAGTAGGTACTTGGCATGAAGGTATTTAAAACTATCATCATCAAACTCTCTGTTAATTTATTTGTTTACATCAGTATGAACTCATGATTTCCTGTTTCCTTCAGTGACTTATAGGCCACTATTTTCGTTATTTTGACCCTCAAATTGTTCTTCCATATTTGGCCTGTGGGAACCCCTTCATGTAGCTTCTGTGTCCTTTTTGATATGTCTCCATCATTTCTGGGCACTTTCTTGCTTTTGGGCACAAGACATCTTAGGTTAATCTTGTAATTTCTCTCCTACAACCCTGGAATCAGCCATTTCTCTGACTCCTGGTTCCTTTAAGAAGCCGAGCCTGGATGTCAGGTGTGCTCATTGCTATTTGGGTTTTGCTGCCCACAGACCCTCTCAGTGACAGGAGTAGTATATGTATGTATTTATTTCTATATCTGTCTATCAAGATCTAAGAATTCACACTGATATCTTCAGTCTAATTAACTTACATTTCAGTTAAACAGCATAGGGTTCAGTTCCATATTTCTGACTCCCTTCTCAAACAATAAGAAACCCGACTCCTATTATCCTTTATATATTTACTTATTTGTTCAATCTTTCATCATTTCTGCTGCTGCATTTGGATGCTATTCTCATCCTGCTTGGATATTCCTGTCCCCAACCAGGCTGCCCCCATATATAGACACATTGCTCACCCTGTTCAGGCTCTGGCCACATAGGTTTGGGAAAGGTTGCCTGAACGGGAAAGTGCAAATGGGCTTGATATTTAAACTAGGATTTAGTCTTTTTCTGGAGGTATGGTAATCCCAATATATGTGTGTGTGTGTATATAATTTTTAAATGAAAAAAGCATGTATAACTGTAATTTTAAAGTCCATAACAAATGTATAAGGTGTACAGATGTATATATACATATGTATGTATGTATGTATGTATATTTACACACACATGTACTTTAACACATATGAGGGTTAATCCTAAGAAATGGAATTTCTGGGAGTGTTGTGTTAGGAAAGGTATGTCAGAGGCAAGGATATGTCCCTGCAGGGGCAGCCTCAATTGGACATAACTATCAGAGTAATGTTTTCGTGGAGCATAAAGTTTTCATTTATTTATTGTTTACTTTGATCCTTTGAGTCACTCTGAAATAAGGCAAGGATTCACCTTCAACAGATAAGAAAACTGTGGTTTCAAAATGTTAGTTACACAGTCATTACTGATTGATCATGGCCTAGATCTAGGGTCTCCAAACTCCTGGCTTCAGGCTTTTCCCCTACAGCAGGAATAAAACATGCATCTCCCATTCTATTCATACGTTCTAGGAGAAGTTATGGCTCTGAGGGTATTTTCATACTGAAGAGATCCATACACCTTTTATATTCTGGAGAATGTTATTTATCTTCAGGAATTCCTCTTTCTTCCTAGGGATACTTTTTGCTTGAGATATATGGTCCTTTGAGGAGCTATATTTCCTCCTGCTGTTTTATAAAAGAATGCCAGGATGTTTTAGGCTATTGTGGGCATGGGAGGGGCTTCGTCAGTCATTTATTCATTTACCCGTTTATCAATATGTGTTGCTCACTTATCCTATACCAGACACCGTTCTAAATTTGTACATGCGGTAATGGGGAGATTCAGTACCTGCCCTCAAGGAGCCATCTCTACAGCCTAGTACAGGAAGTATTAATAGAATCAACAATTAGGATTAACTATGATAAGAATTATAGTTAAAGTACATATAGGAGTAACTGTTACAAGCTCATTGAACAGATTGTTTCATTTGTCTTTGCCTGTGTCTAGTACCAAACATAATTTTTTTGCTCTGTAAATGTTGAACTGAAGAGGAGCACTGGGAGAATAAACACGTATGTGTTCATGGGAAAATCAGGGAATGTTTTTCAGAGGGTAGAACTGAGATCTGAAAGATTTTGTTAGTCAAGGGCATTTCAGATAAAGGAAACATGTAGAAACTCACAGAGGCTTGAAAAGTTGTGGTATATTTGGGAAGTAATAAGTCATTGATGTAATATGGGATATGAGGAGGGCGAAGGTAAGGCTGGACCAGTCATCTGTACCTGAACACAAGTGTCCTTGTCTGCAGTGCCAGGAAGTTTAGATTTTGTCCCATAGATAGTGAAGCATCAGTGAAGAATTTATAGTGCTTTCTTGGTTCTAGAACACCCTAAAAATGAAGAAAACCAAGGCAAAAAGACTATAAGTAAATGACAGTAATATTTGTATAGAATCTCATAATTTGTGAGGTATTTTTCTGTCATCCATTATCTCATTAAATCTTCACAGCATTCCTACAAGGTGTAATTGTGATTCTTTAATTTTTATCCTTTAATTACTGATGAGAAAGTTATATCTGAGAGAGGTTTGTTCTTTCATGCTCTCATTTATTTAAGCACTGTTTTAGACATTGGAGATACGGTGAAGTCATGTTCCTCATAGAGCTTATATTCTTCTGAGGTGATATGCCCAGGGTCACAGCGAAAATGAAATGGAGTTAAGACTTGAACACAATCTGATGCAAAATTCCAGGTTCTTTCTACTACACTATTCAGTCGCACCAGTGGATGATGAAAACGTCGTTGAATGCGTTGAATGCTTGTAGCTCTCTTAATTAGCCTTTTTTCCCCCTAATTGCCCAATCTGCTAAATTGTGATGTGGAGGAGGGAGTTGGTAAAGGTGTAAATCTCATCCCTTGGGAATCCTGGTTGTATTTCTTCTTTAACTTGTCTCTCCTAGAATCTACTCTTATAGTCTTATTTTAATGTGTGACTAACAAGGAATTCTGAAACTTTATTTTCTTAATAGAAAAATATATAATAAGGGATTGATTTTCAAGTTTAACTTGTATGTCACAAAAATATTTGTAGCCATTTAGAAATAACTATAATAGCTGACTGTTATATCTGTAGCAGTACCTTGATGATAACACTGTGGAAGCTATGACCTTTCGGAAGAGTGCAAAGGAGTTGTTGCAACTAGCAGCCAAAACGTTGAAGAAATTGGGAGTGCGGTTCTGGCTGAGCAGCGGAACTTGTCTAGGTAAAATTCTGGTTGCTTTACGTTTGTCTTTTTGACATTTCATCCGTGTTGGCTTTAGGCGTGACTGCTTGAGATAACAAGATATCAGTGGTATTCGAAGTGTCATATTTATGGACAGAATAAACATAGGACGTGGAGCAAGGATTTATTGATTAAGTAACTTCAGAAACAAAACAGAGAATTGTGTTTCCCCAAATTATAAGTAATATGTATGAAATTTATATCAGAACATGTAGACTGCATGTGATTCTCAGGTTATCCTTAGATTAGCATTTTATTATTTCTATCCCAAAGAAATAATAACGCCTTAAAAAACAAAAACAAAACTGTATTCTGTTTCTTCACTTACACACAATACAAACAACTTGCATTGCACTGGAAGTTTCTAACGAGAGGAAGAATGGAGTGTCATAAGGTCTTCCACGAATCTCATCCAGATCATGAAAGTGTCACTGATTGGACATCAGTGTCTCACCACATTCTATTCATCCTGAAATGGTGAAAGGTAGATTTTTCTAGAGTCTTTAGGCAAGCTGAAAAATCTGAGAAATTTTTGGATCTCTTTCCACTGTGCATTAGGTCACACTTCTTTGGAATTTAGAATTATTTAGAATCTTAATTTTTTTTGTTCCCTCTTGTTTATAACTGTAGTTGATTATAACTGTATTCATACAAAAGCTAATTCTGCTCCTGTTTTTACAGGATTATTAATTTATTGTGCAGTTCAGGAGACTATTTGAGAGTAAAAGGAGTGCCATTAGTAATTATTGGGTACAACAGGTGTAAACTGGGATGCATGGTCATCCTGTCTGTTAGGCTTTGTGGAAATTTACAGGGTTCTTCCTGTCAAGGAGCCTACAGCTAGAGTAAGCAAGAAAAAAAAAGAAAAAGAAAGTACATGTCATTTATATGATATATGCTTTTAAGGTTTAACTTTTTGAAGCAAGTTTTAGAGACCATATCCTCAAAAATAGTTCTTAATCATTTGTCATGGTTTGTTTTGAGTTCTTAGCCCTGTGGTTTTCTTAATTTAAGGGCGTTTATAAAATGATGGAGTTGGATTAGATGCTATTTAAGGAGCCTTCCATTTCTAATAGTTCATGATTCTTTGATAGATGCAGATTGTAGATTTTTCTTAAAATAAAGGTGAGATCCCATGCTAGGCTTCTAAATATCTATGTTAAAATGAAGTTAAAGTTTAGAATTCCAAGCAGTATTTCCCAGAGATAATTGTAGACATTTATTTATTTTTTGAATACTTTGGATGGAAGGATTAGAAGGATAATACGGGAACCCAGAGCCCTTAGTAATATTAAGGTATAAATTTTGTCTTTTTAGAATGGTACCATAGCACCTAATTTAGTAGTAGATACATAGTGAATTCCTAGAAGTAGCTTTTGACAGGGTGGTGAAAACTGAGGCTGATACTGCTCTTCTTTTTTATTTGACCCATCAGACACAAGCTGTTCAGAGCTGTTAGGTTCTACAAATTACTGCTCAGGAAAGGGATATTGGTTAAGCAAAAGAATTAAATTATATTTTTTAGCATGTCTTAAAGGCAGCCTTCATCATGAGAGAGTCATGATTAAACATTTTAAAAATTAACAATGTTTTAAACGGATGGCCCAGTTAATATTATCATCGTTAATTGTTTATTCAGAAATTAAAATACATCATGGAAGTTTTTAAGGCTGCTGAGTGCTCAGACCAGTGAAAATGAAGGATGGAATGAAAGAAAGATCCTTTAACAAGTAGCTCCTGTAATCACAGAGTTTGTTTAAGGATTTACTTTTTAAAAATTTTAGTAAAGCACAGTAAGTCTCATCCCTGTGATATAAAATACACTGTTACAAAGACTATCCATTATAATATAATGACTAATTTTTGCAAACTTAAGGTTTTTTTTTTAAGTTTTCTTATTCTTTTTTTTTTTTTTAGGATGGTATCGGCAGTGCAACATTATTCCTTATAGTAAAGATGTTGACCTAGGAATTTTTATTCAGGATTACAAATCTGATATTATTTCAGCATTTCAAGATGCAGGACTTCCACTCAAACACAAATTTGGGAAGGTCAGTAGCAAAAATCTGCTTTACTTCCATTAGTAACATGTCTCAAAAGTAAAGTTTATATTAAACAACTCAGGGATGTTTAAGAACATTGCATACAGCACTTTCTCGCTCAGTATTGGCCAGGATGAGTTCAGCAGAAACTTATCACCACTTGAGACTTCTGCACTATTTAAGGAAAACTAGAAAACCTAGCTTTGTATTGACCATGAGAAAGTGAAAAGGATCTTGGACTCTTGCAGATGAATTTATTGCCATTATGTTAGGCAACAATACAACAAAATAATTAATTAACATAGCATATAGTATATAATTATATAATCAGTAAGAATCCCACCTACCCTACCTGAAGTTGTGTTGTTTCTCATGAGTCATTTAATTTTATGTTCCCTTAGGCATCATATTATTATGAACACGAAACAATACATTGATTGCTAAGGATTAGAAATATAGAACCATTTCAAATAGAACTTGGATTTCTTGTTTGTTTTACGTGCCCTGGGTCATAGCAGTTTTCTCAGAGGTCATCTAGGAATAGGTCATCATGGCATAGATGAAATTTCCTTTTGACAATTTAATTCCTATGCCCTAAGCCTATGACTCCTAGCAATCACCTTACTCTTAATTTCCCTGTTCCTAGGGAGTGGAAGTATGTTTTGTCCCTGGCGAATTACTTCCCTCATCATAGTCATTCTAGTGTAGTTAAAAATTTGATAAAATACCTTCCTGAGATCAAAATCAAAGCAACAGAACTCTAGTCAATCAGCAAATGTTTCCTTAACCCTCATTCTGCTGGGCACTGTGCTCTGCACCTGGGACACAAAAATGAAGAAAGTACAGTCATTACCCTTGAGGAGTCCACTGTCTAACTGGGAGCAAATAAATGCATGAACGATGAGTAAGTGATTAGTGCTGCAACAGACAGATGCACCAAGTCCAATGGGAACACAGTTATTTGTAGGGTAAGTTTCTTACAGAAATGCCCTCAGAATTCCTCATATTTTTAGGTTTTATTTCTTCTTTTTTTCATGTATATAATATCATGATACATGGATTTCTGTATTACATTTACATAAGTACTTATTTATTCATTGTGATGAGAGATTTACTTCCTGATAGTTTTACTTGGTTATTAAAAGGAATAATTTTTCTTTGATTCTTTTTCTTCTTTAGTTAGAAAGGGGGCTCAGGAACAGAATGTTCTGCAGAGTGATAATTTAACTATACTATAAGTCATTTACTCCGAATCGTCTTCAGTTGTAAGAAGCAACATTATTTTATACGCATTTAAGAAAGAAATCAAACAATGATGTACTACTGATGAATCCCAATTTCAGAGATGCTCCAATTTGAAAAACAGTATCTTAAAACCTATTCTCTCACTGTATAAAAATAAGAACCTTTTTTTAATTAAAATAAGTATTTCCTTTGTTTCAGTCTGTGAAGGTTTTCATCTTCTCTTAGGTGGAAGACAGCTTGGAACTATCATTCCAGGGAAAAGATGACGTAAAACTTGACATTTTTTTCTTCTATGAAGAGACTGACTATATGTGGAATGGAGGCACTCAGGCCAAAACAGGAAAAAAATTTAAGTATGAATCAGATAAGTACTTATACAAAGGGCTATAGATATAACTTCAGAAGGTAGAAATCAAGAAGTAACCGAAAATAGGGGGAAAAACAAGACTGTCAAGGCTCTACTGTTGGCTGATTCTTTTTCTTCTTACCCATAGAGCCCAGGTTTGCTTAAGAAGTGAGGACTACTTATAAAGAGAGTCCATGAGGATTTGTCAGTCCAAATAGGCATTACAGTTAGAAACCCTTGAGTTATCAGAAAGGGAAAGCCAAAATAAGGAACAGAAAAATCAAGCCCTGAGCCTGAGCCAAAACTGATTGGCTGTTAGAGCTGTAGGAGCTTGATAATTTGATGGGAGTGGTAAGGGTCAGTGATAAGGAGATAGTCAAGGTGAAAGGAAGTTTAACTGAAGAAATTGGGATTGAATGGAGCTGAGGTCATGAATGCTGAGCAGGCTCTGGAGTGCCTTTAGCAGAGACCTAGGGCTAATCCTTTAAAGGATACTCACCAGGCTTAACAGCGACCATATTGTCAAACGTAAGGTGATATCGTAAGATATACCATTATTTTATGTTCAGCCAAGAAAGGAAAGACACTGCCAATTATAATCTTAAGGCACTTGATTCAGATGGAAAATTGCAGTGGGTAGAGTATCTCAATTCTGAGTCAATTGATGGAACACAGTATGCTAGACTGGCATTTTGAACATTTTTTTTAATGCTGCCACAGTCAAACTCCTGGATGACAAAAGACAAAAATGACATTAGAGGAACTCTGTACCCTTTGTGATGCAGTTGGTCTATTTTCAGTTCTGAGAGAGAGAGAGAATGAATGGGAAGGAGAACCCAAAGAGCATCGGCTCGAGTCAGACATACCTGGGAAACCTCAGCTTCACCCTAACCTGTGGCTGTGAGCTTTTATGAACATTAATCTCCTCATGCATTAAATTTGAGTAGCACTACTGTGTCAGACACAACGATGAGCATTTAGCATGTACTGACACATCTAATCCTCATAACAACTGTACTCTGTGAGCCCCTGTGAATGTAAGTCATTTGTGCAACATCACAGTGAGCAGGTGAAGGAGTCAGACAGCAGCCTGTCTCTAGAGTTCATATTTTTAATCACTACCCCCACTGCCTCCCTAGTATACCTGACAGTATGAGGCCCTTAGCATCACGCTTACCACTTATTATCAGCAAATGGTGGTTGCCATTGTTATTATTTAATACTGTTAATATTATGATTGCTAATATGATTACTATCATTATTGCCATTCTTTTGGTGGTTATGTGGCCAGTAGTACAAACTTAACCTCAGTAGTACAAACTTACCTCACCAAGTAGCTGAGATTGGAGCTTCTGTCATTGAATAAACTTGAGCCACTGGGCACAGTGGGGAATGTTCTTTAGCACAGAAGAGGAATTCCAAACTCAGACTGGTTTCTCTTGGGTACATAGACACACCCTACTGGGATCGCTGAATCTTTATGTGAAGGCAAGGAGTCTCCGTGCAAGGTTAAATTTGTTCTGCAGGTTTGAGAGTAATCCAGACCCTTTTCTTAATGTCATAAAGGGTCCACAAATTGACAGTGACCCGAGAGAATATTCTTGAAACTTATTTATCATAAGAAATTATTTTGCTTTATGATAACAAACACTGTCATACTAAGTGCTGATTATGAGACAGAAATTAGTAACTTAATGAATATATAATTGGCACTCTCACTGTGGCTTAGGTGAATGGATTTCTGACATTTAGCTATAGTTTGCTTATTCAAAATATGACAAAGATGCCAAATTTAATATATAACTTAGAGGCATTTTTTTTCCAGCTATAAGATAGTATAGCATAGAAATTAAAGGCATGGAGCCAGCTTGCTTTGGAGCCCGGCTCTCCATTTTACCAATAATGTTACCTTGGGCAAGTTATTTAACCTCTGTACCTAAGTTTCCTCCAGTGTAAAATGGGAGTAATAATAGAAATTGCTATATAGAGTGATTTTGAGAACTAAGTGACTTAATACACAAAAAGAATTTGAAGAGAATTAAGCATGTCCTGAGTGCTAAGTAATTATTAGCTGCTATTATTAATATTCTCAACAGTAGTAGTAATAGTGAAGAAAACTATTCCTCTTTTTAGTCTTATGAGAAATTTATAGATCAGAAACCTGTATAATTATCTCTATATTAAACTGCCACATCTTTTCTTAGAGAACTCATATGAAAATGTCACCTTTGTTCTAAGAAAGGTAATTTCTAGAGCTTGTATTATAATCCTGTTATTCTTAAATTTTCTACCTCGACTTAGTTTTCTTTCTTCTCACGGACACGATCTCATGTCAAACCTCAAAAGAACTGCATTTCTAACCACTACATCTCTGGCTAGAAAAAGCTTCTTTCATTCTGCTTTAACTGCTCTTTATGGTAGCAGTGTTTGGGAAGTGTGAAGTGTTCTGATTATTTAATGAGAGAAATGAGCAGTGATAGAACTGTCTGGACAGATGGTGTGAGTCCCAGATTTTCTATCATGTTACCATGACCTTAAAAGGCAGAGAAAAGAACAGGGGGTGGTTGTGTAGAGTAGTTTCTTTGGAAGATTTCCCAGCCATATGCCATTTTCATTCTTTTCAGCACTATTTACTTTAAGGAACTGTTGAATTTTCACCACTACTATTCCTAGAGGGGGAAAAAATCTTTAAAGCTAGTCTAAGGGTCTTTTTGTCTTTATAATATTCTACTTTTCATTCATGTATAGATCATCCTGAGAAAAAGCACAATGATAGTATAGAAATGCTTACTATTTTTAAAAAAGCTGAACTCAGGAAGGAAGGAAAAAAGTTCCCCCTTCAAAACTGTACTCTTTCTGCCTGCAGAATGATGTTTTTGGTCATAAGATTTAATAATAGTTTCAATATTAATGGAAGTGATTAAGCTGTGGCTACCAGGGTGTCTGCTGGAACCAGGCACTGTGATAGGTACTTGATGTTTATAATCTCAGATCATCCTCACAGTATCCCTGTGGGTTAGGTATTCTCACTCCCAGTTAGATATGAGGAAACTAAAGCTCACAGAAGTGAAGTAGCTTGCTCAGTATCCTCTGATCATGAATGGTAGGGCCAAAATTTAACTCTAGACCTGTTGAATTCTAAGCCTGAATGCTTTCTTCTAAGAGTTAATAGGTTAAATGAGTTCATACATGGAATGCGTAACAGTAGCTGGCACGTAGTAAGTACTGTGTAAGTATTAGCTACAGCTGCAACTGTCATTACTGTATTAGCATCGTGTTACTGTTAGTACTACTGTGTTGCACTGGCACAAAGCATAGTACTTCCAGCACAGGGGTAACTTGGATTAGTTACTCTGGGCAAGCATTTTCTTCCCAGGCCTCATATTCCCTCCATTTTCAGTTCATAGTCTAAATCTGTTCTTTCACCTAAAATCTGAATTGCATTTAAAAATATTGTCTAAATTTTTAAATACTTATTTTTCTCCTCCAAGTTCTAATCACCAGTAATAAAAAGTGATGAATATATTAACCATGCCTCCAGAATGTGAAATTTTCATTCCACAACTTCACAGTTCTTACAGATGCTGCCCAGATTTCTTTGGGTTATTTCTTTCCTTCCCATCTGAATCAACTGATGTAAGTAGAGGCCAGAAATTTGAGAGGCAATAATAATGGTGATAATAAAAATTAACTTTTATTGAATATTTACCATGTGCTATGCACTATGCCAAGCTTTTACATGCATCACCTCATTTAACCCTCACCACAAGTTTATAAGGGAGGTTTTATCGTCCCCTGCATTTCATGAATGAGGAAATTAAGGCAGAGTTAAGACTCAGACCTTGGGCCATATCACTTCAGATCCCATATTCTTACCCACACCCAATGTTAGTGTCACCACGATCTCTATCATACTGTTAATTCTCCCTCTGTGAAAATAGCCCTTCTATTTATTGACATTGTCAGAGTAACACAGCTACCTCTGTATCCTCTAACAGGAAAAACACTACCCCCGGGGCTAGTTGTGGGTTCCTTAGACCTTCTGATACATGCAGTTTCATCTATACTTATTGTATAGATCTTCCAAAATTCAGGTTTGTCTTCTTTGGTACGGGAGTCACCGAAGTATGGCTCCAGTATAATTTAACATATCATTTCTGCAAAGTTTGTTTACTAACTGCTATGTGCTAAGGATTCTGATAGTGTAACTTAGTTTCTGCTCTCAAGGATCTCCTAATCTAGACCATAAAACACATCCTGAAGTACTCCATCAGCAATTCAGTAATTGAAGTAGGTGTCATGAATAGTGAAGATACCAAATCTACTCTATCTAGAAACAACAGCAAGGGTGTGTGGCATAAAAAGAGAGAAGTTTGTTAGATAGACTTAGGAGGACTATAGAGAAAGGTCTAATAGTGGGTTTACTGAAGTATTTTTCTATTTAGATTGTTCCCATTTTTTTAGTATTAAAAATTCTATAAGCGTCTTTGTACATGAAGTGAAAGCTTTATTAGGGATTATTTCTTTGACTAGATTCCTAGAAGTGGAATTATTACTATTGTTTGATTGTGTTGTCTGAGAAATAGAGAAGTAAGTGGGCCACGTTCTGATACGAGTAAAAGTACAAGACTTTATTGTCCTGCTTTTCCTTTGACTCCTTAACGCTCTTTGCAGCTGTACAGGCCTCCTCAGGCTTCTTTGTCAGCATGCTTTATTCTACTTGCCTTTTTCTCCTCCCTATTTTTTTAAAATAAACTTTTAATTTTGTGATAATTTTAGAGATAATTTTAGATTTACAGAAAAGTTATGAAGATAATGCAGATGAGTTTCTGAATGCAGTAACCCAGTTTCCCTAATGTTAACATATTATTACAGTGTACACTTGTCACAACCAAGAAACCAGCCTCAGTGCATTACAAATAACTGAACTCTAAACATTATCTGTACCTCACTGTTTGACTACTAATGTCCTTTCTCTGCTCTAGAATCTAATCCAAGATACCACGTTGCGTTTAGACACCAGGCTCTTTGAAACTTGATTTTATTCCAAGATTTTAAGTACGTCACTAGTAGTACCAGGTATTTATACATCACCACATGCCCCAGTTCTTCCCTTCAAGGGCACTGAGTTGCCTCCATTCTGAAGTTGCCCCTTAGTACTTCTAACTGGAAATAATCTCCCTTCCTCTGACTTTCCATAGGTTTTTTACCCTTTACCTCTCTTATGCTGTATTTGGGTACTTTTGCTGATTTGTCTGTCCTTTCTAAGTTATAGGTAAAATCAGTCCTGGTAAATCTGTCAGGCTGAGTGAGACCTGAGCCCTACTTGAAACTAAGATCAGGTCCTCTTAGGTGCAGTCTACACTTAGGTGTTTCCTTAAGATGAAAAGGTGACACTGGATTGATGATTTGATCCAACCTAGCACCTTTAGAGACTCAAAGCCATAAAGTTAAGTCACCCCAGTTTTCTGTCACTGCTTCACAGGAAGTTAAAGACTAGAGTTAGTTATTAAATCACCACTCATGGGTTCTCTCAGCTCTATAGGTTAGATACTATGTGTGCATAGTTAGCTCTCAAAAAATACATTTCTAAAACACTTTTTAGTACTTACATCTGTGAAGCCAAAAAGGCTAATTTGAATAATTTCTTTACATGAGTGCATTTAAAACATTGGCTCTTCTAAAAGTGATGTCATGTTTCCTACTCTGTTTATATCTTTATATTTTACAACATGTAGATTATGTCTTAGGTCTCCTTAATTACACCTCCAGACCATGGAGGGAAAAATGTTGAATGCATGTTATATGGTAATTGTATACTTATACAATGTATAGAAGTGGCAGTTCTTTATATAGTGAGCTGTATTTGTTTTTTTAAGAGAAGATTACCTCAGAATGAATAAATAGCAGGCCTTTCACTTATGTGAAGTAAATTACATTTTTTAAGACTGTAATATATTTTATTGTTTGTTTATAATTCTATAAGGGATTCTATAAGTTAGTATCCTGAGAGAAAAAAATTCAAATTTTCACTAAAAGACTTCTATACAAATGTTCATAACAGTCTTATTCATAGTAGCCAAAAAATGGGAACAACCCAAATGCCCATCTTTTGGTGACCAAATAAACAAATCATGGTCTTTTCAAACAATGGAATACTACTCAAAAATAGACAGGAGTCAGCTACTGATACATGCACTAATGTGGATGAATCTCCAAAACATTATGTTAAGTGGAAGAAGTCAGATGGGAAGAGTACATATTGTGTAACTGCATTTATTTGAAATTGTAAAACACGCAAAACCAGTCGAGAATGTAATAAGGTCATTGCTCACCAGGGGCCAGGGTGGATTGACTGCATGACTGCCAAAGAGCACAGGGAGCTTTGGGAAGCAGGGTGTTGGAAGTGTTCTACAGCATGATTATTGTAGTGGTTGCATAGGTATATGCATCTGTCAAAACTTAAAATGGGTGCATTTCATCATGTGTAAATTACATCTCCAAAAAGTTGATGTAGAAGGTTGAAAAAGAAAAAATTTCTGTGACTTAGGAAATTGATGCAAAGAGAAAAGAGCTCAAGATCATGAGTTGAAACAGGAAGATATCTGGTACCAGAAGGCATGAATTCTATCAAGGCAGACCTAATGTCAGGAATAAACGTGGAGCCTTTTGCATCTGATTGGACAAATGGGGTAATCTGAGATAAAAATAAAAGGAGCCTTTTATATTTAGTATGAAATTTGAAAGTACAACTTAATCTCCTTTTTTCATTGTCTACTATATCCAAAAGAAATCCTGCAAAAATTGTCTGAGACAGAGCAAGTACAGCTGAAGTCTAATTACTTGTTGATGAGCTATAGATGTAGTTTTTGAAAATTATGCAGTAGAAATAAAAATGTCCTGAGGCTTTGTCCTCTGGCCTTAAAGAAGAGTTTCAGGCATGCTTTAAATGAATAGTTTTTGATAAGGCCATTATGTATGTGCATTCAGGTGTTGAATGATAACTATCCATACAAGCTTTAATTTGTCTACTCATTGATGACATAAATTTCTTCTAGTTCACTAGTTCTTACTATGGAGATTGCATAGCAGAGCTTGTCAATGGGATAGATGGAATTACTCAATTTACAGTGGAAGTCAGTGGAAAAACAAGGTTCAGTGGATAGAATTTTATAAGATGTATAAGCTATATATATGTATATATTAGATAGATAGATTAGATAGATAGGTAGATAGGTAGATAGATTATGTTAGGAATTTGGGACAGGAGTGGCATATGGGATCAATAAAGACCTCAGAGAGACTATATTCTAGCCCAGGCTCTGAAAAGTATGTTAGCCATTCCTTTATTTTCCCTTTTGCTTCTGTATAATCTGTGGTGGGATTGTGAGAGGTTTAATGGAAGAGATAGTTAAAAAAAATGCTAGTCACATGTTGTAATTTTGATTTTCAAGAGTTGAGTCTTAGAAATGCTTAGAAAACGATGGACAAAATTGATGCTGATGACTTATAATTAATGTGGCACAATAATTCCTCACTTAGCCACATTCCCTTTGATCCAAACTCATATCAATGATGAGTATGTCTAAAAGATACAGCTAAGCTAAAAGAGAATCGAGTAAATGAAAGAGAAATAGTATTTAAAGAGAATTTCAAAATTAAGGACAAACAGGATACATAATACATCTACATTTAGATACTTCCTGAGGAAACTGTAATATCAAAACCAATAGTTCACAGGCTATCAGAGAAAAAAGATTGCTCCTGAAGGGAAAGCAAATATATCTCAGCAACAGTAGAGGACAGAAGACAGTGGAATAACATCTTCCAAAAGCTGAGGAGAAATAACCATCAACTCAGAATGTTATGTACAGTTAAAACTAATACTGAAGAGGAAGGTCAAGATGAAGACATTTGCAAATGTACAAAGACTAAAAAAGTTTATGTTTCACATATCCACACTTAAATATCTATTAAAGAACCTAGAAAGGGAGGGAGGAGGATATACCTTAAGTGGTAGAGCGCATGCTTAGTATGCATGAGGTCCTGGGTTCAATCCCCAGTCCCTCTTCCAAAAAATAAATAAACCCAAATACCTCTCCCCCACCAAAATAATTTTAAAAGACCATAATAAATAAATAAAATACTTTAAAAAATAAATAAAGAACCCAGGAGGAAGACCTGATATTTATCAAATAATGGTCGACACAGAAATGGATAAAATATGACAGTAAATTTATTAGCCATTGCCTGTTTTTTTTCCAAAAAAAAAAATGACAATGTATTAAAAATAAGTTGAGAAAGAGGTGATTTGTTAAGTGTTCAAAGAATAAAGTATACTAAGTCCCATGTTTAGGAAGAGGATAGAGATTCTGCTTACATTTAGTCTTTATTAGAAAATGGTGTAGTGAAGTATGTATGTTAAAAAATGATAAATGTTATAAACAGTAATTACTACTTGATAGAAATATTATTTTAAACTTTCAAACAAGCAAACAAAAATTTTTATAAACCTTTATCAATCCAAATGAAAGTAGGAAAAATGAGTCAAAGAAAAAGTATGGTAAACTGAAAATGTAAAAATAATCATAAAAGAGCACTGTTGTAGAACTTACTGTGTATGTGTGAGATACTCATTCTGAGCACTTTATGCATTCTATGCTGACATCTCTCTGAGGTGTACTGCTAATACCCTCATTTTATAAATGAAGATGTCAAGGTGCAAAGAGATTGACCTAGGTCATATAACTGATAATGGTGAAGACAGGATTTAAGCCCAGGCAGTCTGGCTCTAGCATTCAAAATATATTCAAATACATAATTTATTACAATAAAAATTCACAGATTAAACTAACCTATAAAAAGACAAAAATTATCAAAATGAGATAGAAAACAAAATTTAGCTATAAAACGCTTGGAAGAGACACACCTAGGGCAGAATCACACAAGAAGGTTGAAAATTACAGAGATGGAAAAAATAGACCCCAGGATTATTAACCAAAGAAAACTGCTATAATTTTAGTATCAGACAAAATAGAATTTTATGGGGTGGTGGGGGAAGAATATTAAAGGATTAAAAGGCCCACTACATAATTTTTCAAAGAAACAGACCATCAAGAAGAAATAACATTGATGACCTTTATGACTAACAATATGGCCTCGAAATATATAAATTGAAAACTGCTGAAATTCTACTGAATATTTGACATGTCCACAATTATGGTGGGAAATTTTGGTATACTTTTATTTTAAAACCTGCTGGTTCAAGCAAAGAATAAATTAGTAAAAATATTGAAGATATGGATACAACTAACAGGCTTGGTTTATTTGATATGTATAAAAGTTTTCATCCAGCAAATGGTGAATATTCTTTCTTATCCACTATAAATGGAGCATTTATAAAAGTTGATCATATACTACAGCATGAAGGCAATCTTAATACATTTGAAGGCATTAATAAAAATCTTTTGGAGGGTGTGTGTGAGTGTAATTCTCCACATTAACAGATGAAAGGGAAAAAAACCTACGTGATTATCTCAGGAAATGGCATTGTATGTACACAATGGAACTGAATTAGAAATCAGCAGTTAAAAGACATCATTAAAATGTGTGGAAACTTTAAAGTGCCCTCTTTATTAACTAATGAATTAAAAAGGAGATCATAGTGGAAATTACAAAAGTTTTAAGACTCAAAAGATAATGAATGTACTACATATCAAAACTTGTAGGATGTGGTTAAAAGGATAAAGGTAAACTTGTTGCCTTAACAGCAGTAAGTATGAAAAAATAGATTTAAAAAAATTAGCCATCCAGCTGAAGAAATTAAAAGAACAATACAGTCAGCCTAAGGAAAGTGAAAGGAAGAAGCCAAGAGGAGAAATTAATGAAATAAAAAAAAAATAACATTAAAGATCAACAAGTCCAAATGCTGGTTCTTAAAAAGATAAATTACAAAACTAGTTAACACATCTAGCAAGATTGATTCCAAAACAAGTAAAATTAAGGGCAGTATTCAATACTCAGACCTAGGATGTCTGACTTTAGGGTTTATGCTCTCAACTGTGTTGCACTGACTCAAAACAAAATGCTAAGACAACAGTCTTAAATGTAGTAATTAGATAAAAAATGAAAAGGATAAAATTTTCTGGAAATAATATAAATATCAAAATCAACTCAGGAAGCTCTAAATAACCTACACTCATTAATGAAATTGACTTACTAATCAGAAATCTTCCTTTCCCCTTCTTTTCCCTACCAAAAGACCTAGAAAGTTTACAGGAAAGTTTTACCATGCCTTCACAGGATGGATTATTCCCTATACTATAAACTTATTTTGGGGAAAAAAGGAAAAGAGAAAACTACTTTTAAGTATTTCTTTTGATTACTGACAGCAAAACTGGACTTGGACAGTACCAAAAAAAATTTTAAGGGAAATTACTGTCTTAGTGAACACAGATGAAAATATCCTAAGTGAAACACAAATGAATAAAATTTTATAGTATGTATTAGTGTAATTCTCAACACTAAAAAATTAAACACTAAAAAGATTAAAGGGAGAAAAAAGTACATGATTTCATAATTAACAACAACAAAAGGCCTTTCAATAAACTTAGAATAAAAGAGATCTGAAATTTCTTTAACCTGATAAAGATAAAAGGAATATACCAAAAACCTAGTGAGCAATTGTATTTAATGATAAAACTTTAGGAGCCTTTCTATTAAAATCAGAAGAAAAAAAAATGTGTGCTGTCCCTCCTTTTATTAAGCAGTATGCTTGAGGGCTTAGGCACTGGAATGACACAAGAAAAAGAAATTCAGAATTAAGAGATGAAATTGTTAATGAGAATAAACTACTTGTGTTGTTCTGCAGGAAATTCTTGTTTAAAAAAAAATGGCTCTGCTGTTCCAACTCCAAAGTCTAATGCACTGTGTTTAAAAAGGTCAGATTTAATTCTAATTGATGGTGTCTCTATCTCACCTCGCCTAGCTAACTCCTAACAATAAAAAGTGTTTTCATTTAGCAATTACGTGTAAAGGTTGTACAATTAAACCAATGAAATTACTTTATCCAACCACCAATAAGTAGTTTTACAGATTTTAAGGATGTTTGTGAGGGAAAAAATGGTCTACTCTAATTAACTCATAATTCTGACTACTGGCTTTTTTTGGTAAAAAATAAAATGAAGTAAAAGTCGTATGAACTAGAAAATGAGTGGAAGGACTTCCTGTATATGTGATAAGATCCCTTGAATTTATATTCTGATTTGGGGTTGCTTAGACAATTTAAATTTCTTCACATTTTGGATCCTGTCTCAGAGCTTTGAAGTACAAGCTGCTTAGCAGGACTTAATCTTGGCTTTAAAAGCTAAGGTAACGTTGCAGACCCATGTTGTATTTTAGTCTCAGTCGTTATTTACTGGTAACCTGGACAGAGTACATGGCATGTGCTGTTCTGATTCACTTCCCCATCCCCTTCCCCCCACTTCCTCTCCACAAATCTCATTTTACAATCAGTTTTCACATTTTATGGTTTGTTTATCTTCCCCTTCTCCTAGGAAGCTGGAATTTTCTTTTTGCTGAAAGGACTGAAAATTTATTTGGTGAAAAGAAAACCACAAAGAGTTTAGGGATGTTTCTATTTAGGAACAAAAATTAACATTTGAATTACCTTTGAGTCATTTTAACATTGTTTGTATATTTTAAATGTTTTGTTTTTGTTCATAAATCTTTCATTGTTCAATGAAAGCTTTTAACATTTCATTTTATAAAGACCTTTATAAAATCTGTAGTATTCTCACCCCTACCCTATCTGTCCTGAACCTGTGATTTTTCTTTCTTTCACCTCTTTGATGAGACTGCAGAGGCTAATATTTAAGAGAGGTTTCTTGGCCTGTGTTACGAGATAGACCATGATTTCTGCCTCATTTCAACTTCAGTGTGTCAACTTGATAGGATGGGACAGGTGGACATTCTGCTGACCAGCATCTGATTGGGGAGGGTGAAGGCTGGTGATGGATGGATATGTCTGATGACAAAATAAGCAATTCCATGAATATGAGTGTGCAGAGTAAAATTGGGACCAGCAGATGGTGGAGCTATGCTGTATCCTATTTCTTCCTCAGCTTTGAGATGTGCTGTGGCCTTCTTTTCACAGAAGCCAGCTGGGATTGTCTATTAACTGCCAGCACCCATTGGTTTGGGTAGAAGGGACTTGTTGCTTTCTTTAGAATTTGTTCAGCCTCTCATTTTCATCTATGGCTTCATGTTCATCTGGTGGTAAAATATGATATTCAAAAGCCAAATATATGAGAGTGACCTTTCCTTGGAGAACATCCCAGTGAGATCCCATTTCTACAGTATGATTACACTTTGGCATCTGGTTTTTCTCTGTTCCTTTTTTCTTTAATCCTCTGATATTTTAAATCTCTGTGATATCTGCTATTGCCACTTCAAATCTCATAACTGCAAGTTCTTACCGTGTTGTGAAGAGAAGAACCATTTCTCAGAAAACAGCAACACAGAATATAGGGCTATAATATAAACTCAAGTCTAAAAAACCTGCTAGCGTTAGCTTTCCCTTGTAATGCATAGAATTTCATCTGCTGATCCAAAGTACCTTTAAGAGACATGTTTTGGTATGATTTCTGAAACTTATTTACCAATCAAAGTAATTGTGCTGTAAATTGAGTTAAACTCGTTTTAACTAATATTCCTTGGGCTAACTTGGAGATATTCTTCAGCATTTGATATGAAAGAAATAAAGGCAAAAAAAAAAAAAAAAGGTGGGTTCACACGAGGGATGGAACCAAGGGGAAGGCTGGGAGTACAGCTTGGAGTCGTGCGTGCTCTGATTCCCTGAGCAGTCCACGCTGTGAAGGAAAAGATTTCACCTTGCATGTGTGCTGTTTATTTTAGTGTTCTTTAGTTAGTTTCTTTTAGTAGCAGTTTGAATTTCATGAGGATTTAATGATGCGTAACCTATTAAAAATAAGCAAGAAAAAAGTAGGTGTGGGGCTGAGAAGAGACATAAAAATGGGGATAAAATAAAAGGCAGGGCTGGAAGAAGGTGGTTTGTATAGCTGTTTCCTTTAAGAGAAGTATTGTTGAAGTGCAGGACACCCAAGCATTAAATCTCTATTCCTGCATTTGTGGGTAGTGGGGAGGGACAGGGCTGGAGGGGTTGTGAACCTTTGCTCAAAATCCAACATAGAGGGTCTTACCCACCAGTAGTGCTCAGCTTCCATCCTACCAGCTTAGAAGCCTCAGAAAAAGAACACTTCTTCCCTCAATGTTCCAAAAGAAATTCCAAGGCTGACTTTCATTTGCCTAATTTGTATAAATTCCCATCCCTGGTCCAATCACTATAAATTACTGGTTATGCCTAAGTGTTTTTTTTTAACCAATTTCTGGAGCCTAGGAGTGAGGTCGGCCCCTCCTGAAACTTATGAGCTGGGAATAGGGAAGGGATACCATGTGCTTTAACATGGGAAGAGGAAAGGGACACTGAATAATCAAAAACAACAAAAGGTCCCCTCTACCTATCCCCAAAGCTATTTAGTGGAAGAGGACTGTCCTTTGGCCAACAGTACACCAGCAGTGGGGTCCTTAGCTAAAACTGCTGCTGCTGAAGCCTAACTCCTCTCTGCATTGCCTTTTTGCTACAGATACCTGTTTCCCAAGTTTACTCTGTGCTGGACTGAGTTTGTAGACATGAAGGTTCATGTGCCCTGTGAAACCATCGAGTACATTGAAGCCAACTATGGTAAGACTTGGAAGATTCCTGTGAAGACATGGGACTGGAAGCGCTCTCCCCCCAATGTGCAGCCCAATGGAATCTGGCCTATTTCTGAGTGGGATGAGGTTATCCAGTTGTACTGAGACAGTAGGTTGCAATGGTAGAACTCCCCTCCTGCAAAAAAGGTAGATGACTGTTTAAAAAGATGGATGTCTATTTGTCAAACATGAGTAGGAGCCAAAGAAAAATTACAAGTTCGAAGACACAGAGGGAGTCCTAACTCCTGAGCCATCTGATTTAATTCCCTCATTTTACATTTATTAAGGAGTCTCCATGTATCAGGTACAATGCTAGGTAACAGTGGAAAGCAGAGATGAATGATCCAGATGCCTGCCTCTTTTTTCTTCCCTTTGGTAAGCACCTCAGTTTTCCTTTGACAGAGACACCCTCACCCTTTGAAGAGCTTATATAGAATATGATGTGTTCTGTAAGTGCTTTCAGAATGTTAGATGTTTGTATTGGAAGATGGGCTTGCCAGGCACAGCTAAGGAAGGATATGCTAGTAAAAAAAAATAATAACTCGTTTAAGCTTGTTGTTGGTGCTACCTTTAAGGTTGTGGAGGCTGAGTTAACGTTCAAGGGAACAGATGTCAGGTGACGTCAAGAAAAGATGCTAGCAGATTCATTTTACAAGCAGCGGGCAACCTGATGTGGGATTGATTCAGAGCACAGGGCATAGTATAAGAGAATGAGAGCTGGTTTCTAGCCTTGTCAAAGATATGTACAATTCCATAGACCTTCTGTTTTCATATCTGAAGTGAAAAGAAAGCTTATGCTTGTGTGATGCTGAAGTTTCCAGCCACTGTGAGAATATTTTCATTGACCTCTGATAGCACTTGTTGACAAATCACTCAAGTGAGACCACTCTACCAGACATGATTTTGAAAGGGCTGTGATTTCATAAAACTTATCTCCCTTATTTCATTCTTGATCAGTAGGTAAAAATATGAGCAACTCATGGACATTTGCTATTTTCTGAGTTTATAATCCTTGTACTCCCAATTTTAATGTTAACACTAAAATATTAATAGAAATACCTCTAATTTTTCTAAACGTGCCCTCCAGCTTACTCATTCATCAATTACAGCTCCATATCTATGACTTACGGTCTGTAAACCAATTTAAATGGTATGTAAGCATACCTGTTCCCTCTCCTTTTCCAACACTATATCAGGACTGCAAAGTGAAGATAAATGGCAAACCTGACAGCTGTCCCCCACCCCAGATCATAGTGTTTGTAAACTTTGTATCCATTCCTAGTTGTTCTGTCTGTTGACTATTGATGAGGCAAGAACTCAGACATCCCTACTTTATCAAGTTACACCCACTCTGAAACCCTCCAGTTTCCACTCATCCCCGAGTGGGCTGAGATGGCTGTCTCCCCCCATCTCTTCAAGGGTCACTGTAATTATGTATTCTAAGTGGCAGGTAAAGGAACATGTAGGCACAGTAAGCACTGCTACCTTTTTCTTTCTCCAGGAAAGGAAGCTAAGTCCTACATTTTATCTAGGCTGCTTAGAACTACTTTGTGGGCCAGATTGGCAGATTTCCCTCTAAAACTAGAGGATAATGCAGATGTCAGAAATGGAAACCAGAAGGTCCAAGAGAATGGGCTGATGGTTTTCCCAAGAACAGAGTTGGGAAAACCTACAACCTACAGCTAACCCACTCCAAATTCTAAAAACAACAAAACTTTTTCAATAAATGATAACCAGTGACCTTCCTCTCTTAGGATGAGCTTTCAGTGAATAGTTATTAGGTCTTTTCATAAATAACATAACGTTTTCAGGGACCTTTATAGATTACCAGTAAACTTGTCTCCAGATGACAGGCCATTGTAATGAGCTTCCTCTTTGCTAGAAAATCAGCCCATAGGAATCAGACCCAAATTCTAAATAGCTGAACCTAATTTTTTTTCATGGTTAAAAAAATATAACAAATAATAATAGTGTTCCTGAGCAAAGTCTACCCTGTTTCGTGAGGACCATTTGCTCATGCTTAGTGTCCAAAAGTGCATAAACTACATGTTTCTGCCCATTTCAAACTGGGACTCCCACTGTTTTCCAGGGGGTCTTACTCATACCCTATTTAGATTATTATTATTTTTTTATATGTCCCTGGAGTCCAAGGTCTTGAAGTGTTCAAAAATCTAAGCTTTCTTGGCCGCATTGACAGAGGTTCCAAATCCTTCCCTCCATAGACCACTCTAAGAACACCTTTTTGACTGTCTTCTGGTTTCACAGGCTTCAGATCTTGGGTCCTACCCTCCCTTGGGAGAATGAAACCTTTTCCCAAACTCTGAAGACCAGGCTTGCTCTGATACAGATTCAGTTATACTTCATCCTGTGCTCCTTAACCATTACACTCTGCTCGGTGTCCACAGACCTTGGCTCCACCATCAACACCTCATCAGATCACCTTTCTTTCCTCACCTGACTATTCCAACAATAATTCTCCTAATATGACCATTTCCAGGTACAGTTTGCCTGGCTTGCCAGAAGAAAACTTCTTATATTAACTTGTAGGAAGCTAGGCACCCATGGATGTTCCCAGAGAGGTCCTGAGAGACAAGATTGACGACTTCTCAGTTGACAGCCAGGTGGCCATTCAGACCTTCTCTAAGCAGGGAGCACTGTCCTTCTCTCCTCTGCTGCAGCTGCTGACCTCCGGACCCTCGAGTAAAACCTCAATTCTCCAAATTGACTATCCCTGAGAAGCTGGGCAGTGGGACAAACCCTGAAATATGACCACTAGATGGCAGAATGTCTGCCACTATTCCCCCCAAAACAAGTTAGCACTCAAGTGAAAATAATCCAGCTCTTGAATCTTAAAAGCCAAAGGGGTCCTCACTGCAACATTTATTTTATGGCTCAATGAAAAAGAACAGAAAGGAGTGATTTGAGCAAGAAGCAGTTGAGGCCCTCACTCAAAGAGAACCATGACTTCTAGCACATGAGTGTTTCATCGATCACACCACAGCATCTTTAACCCTGCTTGACGTGCTTGACAGAGGAGCTTCCAGGATGTTTTTGCCTTTCCCCACTTAATATCTTCTGCTCAGATTGAGAGCCTGAGGCAACAAAGGAGGAGTATTTCTTTCTTGTCCAAAATGCTTACACTGTCGTCATACCTTTATCTGAAAAATACCTTATCTCCAAAACATGAAACTGTTCATGTTTGGAGGCATCAGCCTTTGGCCATCATATTCTTAATATTAGGACCCGTCTGCTAAGTGCCCATTTCTGAAGGGTGCATTCTCTTCCTCTTTATTGATACTCTCTTATGGATACAAGTAATTGAGAATAGATTGTGCTCACTTCTTTTTTTTTTTTTTCTTTCTGACCGTAAACCATTGTTTCTAGCCTTACAGGCTTCAAAGCTTCAAATGGCACACAGGAGAGCAAGATGTGAGATAGGAAAGCAGGGGTTTAGAGGCTGGGGACCAGAGCTGCATCTGGGAAACACAGTGGGAATGAATTCCCACAGTCCAGCCTGAACCCTCACCCAGTGTCCAAACCCTAAGGCTTCAAATGTTCCTAAGTCTCCCCCTAGTTTCACCTTCTGGAAAATGAACAGTTCTTTCACTTTCAGTGTTATAAATCCCCAGGGGAAATTTCCCCTCAAAACCTACTGTCAGAGAAAGTGCCATGTTCCCACCTTCTAACATGTAATCATCATTTGTAAACACTTTAAAACATGGAGGAGGCTCTAGTTCCTGACCACTCAAAAGGATTTCTCTGAAGAAAGTCGCGGTGGCTGTTTCTGTTTCCTCCTCCTCTTTCTCTGTCATTAGGACCCAGGCTAGTCACCTCTGACATCTTACTTAGGGAAAGTGGCATGTTAACATAAAAGGACTGCAAACTTTTGAATTAGGCCTGAGTTGGAATCCCAGCTTCACTGTGTGGAATTTGTGGTAGGGGCCCTCCGGGCCTCAAGTTCCACATGAGTGACTTGGGGGAAATGATTACTTCTAAAGGTTTTTGGTTAGAATTAAATGAAATTTAAAGTGCTTAATATCAGATCTAGGATCAGGTGAGTACTCAAAAAATGTTCAGTTTCTTTCAAGTCCTTTTTAAAATTATTCTTCAAATGGGATTAAAGAAACTATGGTAGGACACAATCTTACTCAGAAGTAAGTTGCTGAATGAATGAATTCATGACTGAATTTGCTTAGGGAAAAAATTGTTTTATTGTAACAAGGCAAAGGACAAATTGTATGGTTTATGAATTCAGAAACACTACCAAGTTGCCTGCTTCTCTGAATAGAACATGTATTTTCATTTTATTGGTCACGTTGTTATCTTCTATTGTCTCCTTATGCCATGCCATATGCTACCTAGTTCTGGGTCCCAAGCAGCTCACTCTCTGTGCTGCCCTAGGTTTGGTGCCTACTCTGCCCTGGACTTCTTTTTCAATTTTCTAGCTTTTCCTGGAGGCAGACCCTCACCTCCTTGTTAGTAAATCTCTGCCTAGCCAGAATCAGATATAAACCATGATTTGGAAGGGGAGAGAACTTGGAATACTTGATTTCATTTAATTATCCATGCTGATGAATGCCTATGTCAGTATTAATAAAGGAGAATTGAAAACACTCACTTCTACCTTCTTTACCCAGATTTGTGTTTCTATCTCAACTAGGCAAGAATCGACAGGGTATGTGATGCTATTATGCTATTTTAAGCTGCTCCAGTGGGAAGGAGATAGCTCAGTGGTAGAGCATATGCTTAGTATGCACGAGGTCCTGGGTTCAACCCCTAGTCCCTCCATTAAATAAACAAACAAACAAATAAGTAAATAAGCTGCTCCAAAGCAGACTGAAATCCTGGTTATAGTTTATAAGTCAACAGACCAATTCAATAGTGATACCTTTTGTACAGGACCTGTGCTAAAGTATACATTTTTCTAAAGAGAAATCTCTGCTTCTATATTCTCAGAACTTCTGTCTCAGAATGCCTTCCTTGCCATCCCCCAACCCAACCCAATGCTGATACTATGTAGGAACCTATGAGCCAGCCAAACGGCTATGTGCTTATGAGCAGCTTTCACAGTGGGGTTGAAAGGCAGTATGAGAATTAGAAGTACTGTATTTTGTTCTATAAAACAATAAACTACTGTCTCATGTACCATTTTAAAAACTAACGAGATTTTTTTAGCCTTCTGATGACTCATTCAGAGCATGGGGAATAGTTCATGTGTTTGATAAATGAAAGTCATATGTAGCTACCTGTGTGTCCCACATCATAACCAGAAAAACATGTTTGTGAATTTTCTAAACAAAGTGATATTTTAAACGTGAGTAAATTTCAGTGTATGCTTACCAGTTTACCCTTGATTTTATCTTCAGGTACAAATAGTTTTGTGGTACTACTGAAAATACCTTTAATATTTTTATTTTGATCAGAATTTGTAATATATAATCCAGTTTAAGATGATGAATAAAATTTTTCTAATCACTTGAGATGTTTTGTGTTTATTTTTGAAGCTGGAAGTGGAAATAACAGCCACTAAATTTCATAAACAACCTAGTAAGATAGTAATCTTGCCACCAGTACAGTACTTCTAAAATTAAGGTAAAATAAATCATGTGGGTGGGCCTAATCCAATATGAATAGTGTCCCTATAGGAAGAGATTAGGATACAGTCAGGCACAGAGAGAAGACCATGGGAAGATTTAGGGAGAAGATGGCCATCCACAAGCCAAGGAAAGAAGCCCTCAGAAGAGACCAATCCTGCCAATACTTGGACTTCTAGCCTCCAGAACTGCGAGAAAATAAATTTCTGTTTTAAGCTACCGGGTCTGTGATATTCAGTTTGTCAGGCAGCCCAAGCAAACTAACGCAGTAATCAAGACAAAATGGTTTGGGTAAAATAATAAACACATAGATCAATGGAGCAGAAAAAAAGAACTCAGAAACTGACATACAAATATGCTCAACTGAGTTTTGACAAAAGTGTAGAAGCAATTCAATGGAGGAAGGATAACCTTTTGAACAATTGGTGCTAGAGCAATTGGACAGCCATAGGCCAAAAAAAGGGGGGGAGAGAGAGAACTTCATGCTTTATACAAAAAGGAACTCAAAGTGAGTGTATCATATACTTAAATATAAAATGTAAAGCCAAGAAACTCTAAAGGAAAATGAAAAGGAGAAAATTTTCATGATCCAAGGCTAGGCAAATAGTTCTTTCTTAGACTCAACACCAAAAGCACAATCAATAAAAGGAGAAATTAGATAAATTGGACTTAATCAGTATTGAAAACTGCTGCTCTGCAAAAGCTTACAAGAAGAGGATGAAAAATCAAGCTACAGACTAGGAGGAAATATTTGCAAACTACATAACTGATAGAAGACTAGTATCTAGGATGTATTAAAGAAACTGAACACTGAACACTTAAAAAAATCCAATTAGAAAATGAACATTTGGTCAACTAATGTTCGACAAAGGAGGCAAGAATATACAATGAAATAAAGACAGCCTCTTCAGCAAATGGTGTTGGGAAAACTGGACAGCAGCATGTAAATCAATGAAGCTAGAACACTCCCTTACACCATATACAAAAATAAACTCAAAATGGATCAAAGACTTAAACATAAGACAAGATACAATAAACCTCCTAGAAGAAAATATAGGCTAAATATTATCTGACATATATCTCAAAAATGTTCTCCTAGGGCAGTCTACCCAAGCAATAGAAATAAAAGCAAGAATAAACAAATGGGACCTAATGAAGCTTACAAGCTTCTGCACAGCAAAGGAAACCATAAGTAAAACAAAATGAACCTACGGAATGGGAGAAAATTTTTGCAAACGATGAAACAGACAAAGGCTTGATTTCCAGAATATATAAGCAGCTCATACGACATAATAAGAAAAAAACAAACAACCCAATCCAAACATGGGCAGAAGACCTAAACAAGGAATTCTCCAAGGAAGAAATACAAATGATCAATAGGCACATGAAAAAATGCTCAGTATCACTAATTATCAGAGAAATGCAAATCAAAACTACAATGAGGTAATCACCTTACACCAGCCAGAATGGCCATCATTCAAAAGTCCACAAATGACAAATGCTGGAGAGGCTGTGGAGAAAAGGGAACCCTCCTATACTGCTGGTGGGAATGCAGTTTGGTGCAGCCACTGTGGAAAACAGTATGGAGGTTCCTCAGACTAGGAATAGACTTACCATATGACTCAGTCATCCCACTCCTGGGCATATATCCAGAAGGAACCCTACTTCAAAAAGACACCTACACCCCAGTGTTCATAGCAGCACTATTTACAATAGCCAAGACATGGAAACAGCCTAAATGTCCATCAATGGATGACTGGATAAAGAAGTACTCCATTATACAATGGAGTACTATTCAGCCATAAAAATGACAATATAACGCCATTTGCAGCAACATGGATGTTCCTGGAGAATGTCATTCTAAGTGAAGTAAGCCCGAAAGAAAGAAAAATACCATATAAGATCGCTCATATGTGGAATCTAAAAAAAAATAAAGAAAGAACATAAATACAAAACAGAAACAGACTCATAGACATAGAATACAAACTTGTGTTGCCAAGGTGGTGGGGGGTAGGGAAGGGACAGACTGGGATTTCAAAATTTGTAGATACTGACTGGCATATGCAGAATAGATAATTAAGATTATACTGTATAGCACAAGGAAATATATACAAGACCTTGTGGTAGCTCACAGTGAAAAAAAATGTGACAATGAATATACGTATGTTCATATATAACTGAAAAATTGTGCTCTACACTGGAATTTGACCCAACATTGTAAAATGACTATAACTCAAAAAATGTTTAAAAATAGTGAACAAAAGACATGAACAGACATTTCAGTGGAAAGGATATACAACTGGCAAATAAATGCTTTAAAAAGATGTTCAGTATTGTTAGACAAATGGCCAAAAGCAATAGCCAAAGCAATCCTGAGAAAGAAGAACAAAGCTGGAAGTATTATATTTCCTGATTTCAAACTATATTATAAGGCTATAGTAATCAAAACACTATGGTATTGGCATAAACAGACATATAGTTCAGTGGAACAGAATACCCAGAAATAAACCCATGCATATACAGTCAACTAATATTTGACAAGAGAGCCAAGGATACTCAATAGAGAAAATACAGTCTCTTCAATAAGTGGGGCTGGGAAAGTTTGAAGAGTCACATGCAAAAGAATGAAACCGGATCCCTATATCACACCAAAATTAACTCAAAATGGATTGAAAAGTTACACGTGAAACCTGAAATTATAAAACTCCTAGAACACGTGGGGAAAAAGCTCCTTGACGTTGGTCTTGTCAGTGATTTTTTTTTGGATATGACACCAAATGCACAGTCAACAGAAGCAAAAATAACCAAGTGGGACTACATCAAACAAAAACATCTGCACAGCAAACAATCAACAAAATGAAAGGCAACCTACAAGTTGGAAATAAATATTTGCAGATCACATGTATAATAAGGGATTAATATCCAAAATATATAAGGAACTCATACAACTCAATAGCAAAAAAAAAAAATCCAATTTTTAAAATGGGCAAAGGAACTGAACAGACATTTTTCCAAGGAAGATATTCAAATGCCCAACAAATATATGCAAAGTTGCTCAACATCACTAATCATCAGGGAAATGCAAATCAAAACCACGATGAGATATCACCTTACACCCGTTAGAATGGCTGTTAGCAAGAAGACGAGAGCTAACAAGTGCAGGTGAGGATGTGGATGGAGAAAGGAAAAACTTGTACACTATTGTGGGAATATAAATTGATACAAGCCACTTCATATGAAAACAGTATGGAGTTTCCTTAAAAAAATTAAAAGTAGAACTACACGATCCAGCAATCTCACTTCTGGCTGTATATTCCAAGGACCTGAAATTACTATCCTGAAGAAATAGCTGCAGCCTCTGCTCATTGCAGCTTTATTTACAATAGCCAAGGTATGGAAATAACCCAAGTGTCCATCAACAGATGAATGGATAAGATGTGGCGTATATATGGAGTGGAATATTACTCAGCCACAAGGAAGAAGGAAATCCTGGCATTTGCGACAGCATAGGTGGACCTTGAGGGCATTATGTTAAGAAAAATAGGACAGAGAAAGACATACTATATGACCGCATGTGTAGAATCTAAAAAAAGAAAAAAATCAAAAAAACAAACTCAAAAAGCAGAACAGATTAGTGGTCGCCAGAAGCAGGCAGTAGGGGCTGGAGTAATTGTGAAGGTGGTCAAAAGGTGCAAAATTTCAGTTGTAAATAAGTTCTGGGGATGTAAATAACAGGATGATGACTGTAGTAAACAGTACTGTATTGTATATTTGGAAGTTGCTAAGAGAAAGATCTTAAAAGTTCTCATCACAAGGAAACAGAAGTTTCTAACTTTGTGAGGTAATGGAATTAACACTAACTTTATTGTGGTAATCATTTCACAATTTATACATGTATCAAAGCATTATGTTGTACATGTTAAACCTATACAATGTTATATGTCTGTTATATCTCAATAAAACTGGGGGGGGGTGGAGTAGTTACATTTTTCTTTGTGTAATTTCTCCCATGAACACATAATGAGCTCGTCCTGAAGTAAGTATTTATAAATCAGATCTTGCTCAGCTGGTAATTAGAAACCACTTTCTGTGTTGTCACTGGTATGAGGGGGACTCTGTAGTCAGACTTTCCAGGTGTTCAGCTGGTGCCTCCGCTCTGCTTCAGCACACTTTGTGGTTTGGGCTCTTATTTTTTCTTTTGGACACAAGAAGTACAAAATCTGCTGAATTTCAGCATATCCCTCTTCCTTAATGTATTATTTTCTGGAGATTTGGGGAAAATTTCCACCTTTAATGAAAATTACTACTGCTTGTATTTCTAACCTAACTTGACACCTTCCTCTTCAGTAAAGAAAGTTTCCCTGAGTAGGCCCCCATGTAGCAAGTACCAAAACTACATACAAACTGCAAAGTAAAGGTAGCTAATGTAAAACATATTCTGGAAGGAGTACAAGTCATTAATAATAGGTAAAAATACAGGACTATAATGTTGATAATCAATATAACTTTTTAAAAAGTGTTCAACATCATTAACTATCAGAGAAATGCAAATTATAACCATAGTGAGATATCACTGCATAGATGTTAAGATGGCTAAAATTTTAAGTAGTGAAAACACCAAATACTGTAGTTGTCTCTTTTATGGTTTTCTTTTTAAATGACTACTATGCACCATTGTTTGAATATGATTTTACCAGAGTATCCTTAAACATTTTACAAACATTCATAATAAAATCAGAAGGAATGATCTTGTCTCAAATTTTGGAAGACAGATTTTTAGGTTTTTGTTTTGTTTTTCTTCTTTGCTCCCCTCCAATTCTTTATTGATTTGCTCTGTAAACTTAATAAATTTAATAAACCTCTTTAAAGTTTTTCTCATTATTCTTTTGTGTCCATTATAGTTGACTTTTTCCCCAATAAGATTTATCAGCAAAATCCCTTTGGCAGCTGGTGTCATTGTTCTTATGTCTCTGTAACTAATTAATTTCATATATATCACCAGTTTTTTTTTTAAACTTTAAAATTCATGAAGCTACAGGACTACTGTCTTACATCGCACACATTTCTAGCCCAGTCAGTTGAGTGGTACACATAACAAGGCAACTGTGTTTGTTCCCAAACCTGTTCATCTCAGTTATTCTTGCTTATAAAAGTACATGTTTCTACAATATTATAAACACTATGTAAATCAATAAACATGTGGGGAAAACTGGAAAAAGCAAATAAAAAACAGAAACTTCTAAATTCAATTTTTTTGTTGTTCTAGTTAGTCTCAATACTTTGAAGAATCTTTTCTAGAGAATGTTGCAGGACAGGTGACCGAGGGACTAATTTTCTGAAAATGTCTTACCACCAAATATCTTTCAGGTATCTTAGAAGAATGATAGTCTCATAGTTGGAGTGTGTAAGAGTTTGTTTTGGAGCCTAAACTGTGCAACCTTTTAACCCAGCCAGATCCTGCTTAGCAGAAAAACTAAAAGGTAAGCCCCCAAAGAGAGAGGCTTCACTTTTAAGAAGCTGTCCTCTCCTCATATTCGGTCATAAGTTGCTAAGAGCCAGGTTTCTCTCGTATCCTAGTAGGAGACCAGAGAACATCTACAGCAGTGTTGCCCAAGTGTTCTGGGAAGTGGGGTTCATGTGCAGTGTGGCAGGCCTCAGAGAGAAAGCATGCTGGGACCAGGGCAGGGTCTTATCCAGGGGAGTCCAGGAATTAGACAGGTATTTGAGAGCCAAGACTCAATTGGATGAATTGGGGCAGGAGAGTTGATAGTGAGGTCCTAGGTTCTTAGAAAGACGTGAAGGCAATTTCTGGAAAGGGGTGGGGGAGTAGGGACACAAGGGGACATAGTGGTCATATGGGGAAGAGGCTGGAGCCATTTCTTTTTTCTTTTTTTTTTTTTTTTAAGTTTTTTGGGGTAGGGGAGTGGAGGGTAATTAGATTTATTTATTTATTTTTAGAGGAGGTACTGGGGACTGAACCCAGGACCTCATGCATGCTAAGCATGTGCTCTACCTTTTGAGCTATACCCTCCCCCTCTTTTTTTTTTAATTGAAATATAGTTGATTTACAATGTTGTTTTAGTTTCTGCTGTACAGCATGGTGTGATTCAGTTATTCATATACATACATATATTCTTTTCCATATTCTTTTTCATTAAAGGTTAGCAACATATTAAAATATTGTTCCCTAGGCTATACAGTAAGATCTTGTTGTTTATCCATTTTACATATTGTAGTTTGTATCTGCTAATCTCAAACTCCTAATTTATCCTTCCCAGCCTTACCCCTTTGGTAACCATAAGTTTGTTTTCTATGTCTGTGAATCTCTTTCTGTTTTGTAAGTAAGTTCATATATACTATTTTTTACATTCCACATATAAGTAGTATCATATATTTGTATTTCTCTGTCTGACTTATTTAGTATGATAATCTCTAGTCCATCCATGTTGCTGCAAATGGCATTATTTTATTCTTTTTTATAGCTAAGTAGTATTCCATTGTATATATATACCACAACTTCTTTATCCAGTCATCTGTTGATGGACATTTAGGTTGCTTCCATGTCTTGACTATTGTAAATAGTGCGGCTAGGAACATTAGGGTGCATGTATCTTTTCAAATGAGAGTTTTCTCTGGATATATGCCCAGGAGTGGGATTGCTGGATCATATGGTAACTCTATGTTTAGTTTTTCAAGGAACCTCCTATGGTGTTTCCCATAGGGGCTGCACAGAATTAAATTCCCATCAAGGAACGTAGGAGGTTTCCCTTTGCACTGAAGTCATTTCTACACCTGCTGCTTCGGTTAAAAGCCAGAACAGGATAGGCTCTCCCTGTGGGGACAACACAGGGCTTAGCTCTGGGAGCTGGGGAAAGCAGAAGCCAGGAAAGGATATGGGCCCAGTTGAGGTGTTCAATTCTGGGTCTTAATTTCCCTACCATCTGTTCACCTCTGGAGACTCTGGTCCCCAAAGGGTAAAGAGGAGCCTTTCTGGTTATACTAGGAGCAAAGCTTCCAAGGGAAGGCTTGAGACCCCATCTGCTGGGATCATGGGGGCGGTGAGTGGAGAGGAGCCAAGTACATGTTGCATCTTGTTAAACAGTCAGCTTTGGCTACACTGTGAGTCTCAGAATCAGGTTTGAAATCCCAGCTGGTAACCCACTTGTTTCAGACAATTTACAAAGAAACCAAATCTCTACCAGCTAGGAAAGATGGATGTGCTCTTGAGTAGTGCAAAAGTATCTGTTACAAAAAGCACAGGTGAGAACTGTGATGAGACGTCAGGGTTTCCTCTGAAGGTTTTTTTATTGGTTAGATTTATAGTAACATCTTTTAATTTTCCTAAGAAGCCCCAGGGGAGCCTCCTGAAAACATCTGCTGGATTTGAGGGGTAAGGGGGGGTTGCCTCCCTCATCCCCTCCGTGTATGTGTTTGGTTTGGGATTTGTCAGTCTGGGAAGCTGAGGGCTCTGGGAGCTCAGGCCTGGCAGATTGCCCCCACCTGCCTAAAATTCAGCCCAGGCTGCAACCCCTCCCCACCCCACCCCAGCCCGATCCTGTACCTCCACTCTCCAGCCCCTGGAGCTGTGGCCTTTATTTCCAGTCCTGGTCCCCAGGGGGCTGAGTGAGGAATGAGGACAGCTGATAAGCCTGACATTATTGACTTTATGGGGAGTATTCAATGAATTTACTTTCTGCAAGAAGGCTGCACTCTTATCTGCTGCCCACAGAGCATCTAAATCCTCATCTAGGGGACCCATTGATAAATCATGTCTCTTATAAAAAGACCAGAGAATATAAAGAGGAAAAGGGTAGTCACACCCTACTCTTTCTTTTCTCCAGTACCTGGTTCTGCCCACCCCCACCACCCTGCCTTTCCCACTGCTCTTGGGGTTATTGGCTAGAGACAGAATGACTCGCAGCTCCAGGACTACAAAGTTGAGGCTAAGCCAGCCTGGTCTTGAGAGTGTCAGCAGCTGGGCACACCCAGGGCTGTGTCCCACTAATTGGTAACTATGGGAAGAAAAGCCCACTCACTTGAGGCAGTTATGTGTCCTGCTTTCTGCTGCAATGGTCAACATTTGCTCTGGACAGAAACACCCATCTGGCCTTAGCACCAGGTGTCTTGGTGGGGAAATGTGTGTGTGTTACCAAGGGGTCCTGGGTCGGGGAGCTGGAGAGTGGAAATTAATTGTAAGAGAGAGCCTAATGCTCAAGAGAAGCTTTCCCTTCCCCTCTCTGACATCTCCCTCACCCAGCCCTGGGCTCTGTTTGCTTCAAGCAGTGAAAGGAAATAAATGCTTCTTAGCAGCACAGGACCCAAAGCAACTGGAAGGAGAGAGGTGAGAGCCAGGGTACTGGGCTGGGCAAATGAAAGAAAAAAATCAAAGTACCCTTTGGAGGAAATTAGAGGCATGTTTTCATCTTCTCCAACTAGTTTTTGGGTAGAGTGTTTCTAGGAATAAAAATAAAGTGATTATTTTTTGAGCAACTATGATTTTATTGGATGCCTATTACCACCGTTTTACAGCACCTACTCCAAATCACTGACTTTATATACATTTGTGCACTGAACCTTTACAGTAGGCCATGAGGTTTATATTATTTCTAGTTTACAGCTGAGAGAATTGAGACTGGGAGGTAAAGTAACTTGCCCAGGATGGCCGCTGGTGTCGGCAGGGATTCAGACACCAGTCAGCTGCCTCCAAAGCCTAATGTAAGGCCTTCTCTTAGCTACTGCACTGAACTGCCTTCCACTTGGTATTTCTCGGTTCCTTATCCCACTTAGTCCACAGCATATCAATGAGTATTTTATTTATTATTCCCATTTTATAGAAAACAGGCCCAGAAGAGTACTTTTTTTTTTTTTTTTGCAATTTGACTAGCTTTTTTTTTCCCTTGGGGGGAGGTAAAATAGGTCTATTTTTACTTATTTATTATTAGTTAGTTTTTTTTTCAATGGAGGTACTGGGGATTGAACCCATGACCTTGTACATGCTAAGTACACTGCCACTGAGCTTTCCCTCCCCACTTTGACCAGCTTTTTATTTCTAAAATAAGTAGCCAGAATTTAACTGAGAAAGTTACAAAGCAGCGGTGATGCTCTAAACCAATTAACAAATTCCTCTTCTTACAATCCAAGCCAGTAACCTCATCATTGTACTTATCCTCCGCAGGGCGCAGGGTTAGACAGCAGACAGGGAAGAGGGGAGACAGGAGGAAAGGGCATCAGCAGGGCAGTTGAACCTTTGCAAATCTGATTCCGGATTGGGGATGGATCACTCTCCCTACCCCCTTCTTAATTCAAACAGGGCTTCTTACATTTGGATCCAGTTGAGGGCCATCCGACCTGAGGTTCCACGTTCGCTGCTGCTTAGTGGAGGATGTCTGGTCCCTGGACTAAGCGGCAGGCCGTGGCAAGCTTCCAGGTAAGGATAGCTTTGTTTACGGGGTAATATCGTTTCTCCTCCTTTGTCATCGAAAGTCACTGTGTGCTGCAGGGGAAAAAACCCAGTGGACAGCAGGTTTGTTTCTTCCTAAACTGGTATAATTTTTTCCTTTGTTGTTCCTAACTATGAATGCGTCCAGGGTCATGAAACCTGTGTGCCTCGGGGACTCTGGTCTAAAGATTCTAGTGTCTTTCCTTCTCTGTCATGACTAGGGAATGACCTCAGGGAAGTCCTCAAATGATGATGAAACAGCTAAATCTCTCTTTTCTTATGAGAGAAGACCAAAGATCTCTCCCCTCTGGCCTCCATCCAAATTCTTGGATGGAGATGTGAGCCATGTCAGTGTACTTCTCTTACATGCCCTGGTTTCCCACATCACTTGCTTTCATCATAATGCAGCTACTTGCTCTGTTCTTTTTTCATTTGGGAGGAGGTTAAAGTAGGGGAGGCAGGAAGGGCCTCAGAGGAGGGTGAGCTCATCACTCGGTTGCCCTGTGGGTCCTGTGAATGGAGTGACATTAACATCCGTGAGAATTTACAGCCTCTGCTGGCTCTGGAAAGATGTTGGTGTAAGAATTACTAGTAAAGCAGAGTCAGCTGCATGTGAAGGCATGTTTCTTTGGACATACATTATAGTATTTCCCTAAATACTAAGTTTATTTGGGAACTAAATTATTTGGGAGCTATATTTTGCTTTGTCTAGGATAATAACTTCTTGTTATGTAACTTTATAATCAAAATATGTAATTGCTCATATTAAATGAGAAGATGGGGTGAAATGCCTAGCATGACCCCTAGTACTTGGGGCCACATAATAGAGGCAGAGAATTCAGTTTCTGACCCCGAGCCTGGTGCTCATGCCACCTCCGAGGTCAAGCCATTGTCCCCTCTCACCTGTATTCCTGTGTCCTAGTCTCCTCACATCATCTCTTGGCCCCCTCCATACAACAACCAGGATGTTCTTAAAAAACAAATATTCACCAAAAACTCCCTCTGTAGCCTTACAAGCCTTCACTTCACAGAAACAATCGTGTGACTTCTGATGGGAAGCAGGGCAGGCTGGAGGCAGCTGTTTTGAGAAATGAGTCCTGTATTCACTCAGCAACAGCAAGTAAACTAGAATGAGACTTATTTTGAAGAATTCGACATGGAAACAGGGGCATCTTAAAAAAAATCCAGAGGATTCAAAGGAATTTAAATTTTCCAAATAAACTTTCAGAGAAAGATAAAACCTATGACCAAGAGACACACCCACACACCCACATATTTAGTTGTAAAAAAATATGCAGTTTTATTTGGAAAATGCGAATTTAAAGACCTGAGTTGTAATAATATAAAACAAAGTAGAATGCATGACAAAAAGCAAGGCAAAGAGGGTCATTTTGTATTGACACAGGGCACAATTCTCTAAGTCAGTAAAACTTTTATGAGTCTTTATGTGTCAAACGCATTGTATCTCAAGGTATAACAATCTAAAGCAAACACTGCTGGAAAAAACCAAAAGGAAGAAACAGACATGAAACAGTAGTGGGAGATTTTCACACAACTCTTTCTAACAGATCAAACAGAGCAAAATTCCCAAGAACACAGAGGATCAATTTAATGGATATGTATTAAAAACATTTTATTTTTCAAACAGGGATATACCTCCTTTTCTGTTACCTACGGATCATTTATAGAAGGTGTTCATATGTTTTACCGAAGAGAAATTCCCAATAAATACCCTAAAGCAAAAACTACACAGGGCTTATCTTTGACTACACTGCAATAAAATTAGAAATTAATAGCAAATGGTTACCAAAAAATACAATAAGGAAATTCTTAAAAAACTTTCAAGAATAAAAATAAACAGCAGATGTTAAAACGAAGGGCAAAGACACTGCAAGTGGAAATGCAGGATGACGCTAAAGATATATCAGAAGAAAATCATAGCCTGAAATGCTTTTCTTACTAAACAAGAAAGAATGAAAATTAATAAAAGTAAACACTCTAAGAATGGGAGGTGGAAAAAGAACAAAATAAACGTAAGCAAATGAGAAAGAACAGATTTAATAAGAATATGGTAGAAAATGGAGTAAGTCAGATAGACAAATACAGTATGATTTCACTCATATGTGAAATACTAAAAAAAAAAAAAAAAAAAAAAACCAAACCAAACTAAAACTGACATGTAGATACAGAGAACAAAGTGGGAGTTACCAGAGGAGAAGGGAATGGGGGAGTGAAATGGCTAAAGGGGGTCAACTGTATGGCAACAAATGGAAACTAAACTTTTGGTGATGAGCACACCGTAGTGAGTGCAGAAGTCGAAATACATTACTGTGCACAAGAAACTTACATAATATTGTAAACCAAAGTTACCTTAATTTAAAAAAAAGATGAAACCTGGAAAGTCTTAAAAAATTAAAAATTAAAAAATTAAAAGATATGGTAGAAATTAATACAGTAGAAAGTTGGGAAAATGATGACCCACAGAGGTAGTTTTTTTAAAAGAAAAATAAAATGGACAAGCTCTGCGAAGCTAATAAGGAAGAGAGAAGTCATAACATGAGGAATGAGGAAGGTGATAACATAAATGTAGAGATACTTTTAAAAGTTTTGAATAACTGTATATAACGCTTTATTAATGAATGTGAAAGTGTCAAAGTTTATATGTCAAAGTACCAAAATTGACTTAAAAGGTCAAACACTTGAAGGAACAAAACCTCCCTAGGATTTACTAGTAAATTCTATTAACTATCAAGAACCAGATAATTTGTGTGATGAGTAAGTGGATGGAAGCTTAAGAACAGATGTGTGGAAGGAGGGATGGTGTATGACTGGATAAATGAAGAAATAGATGGATGCACTGGGGGCTGGATATGCAGAATGGGAGAGGGAAAGCAGCTAAGAATGAGGGGGGAAGAAGGGAGTTTTGAGACTGGATAGAGCTATTGCTTGACCTCTAGCCAGAATGGCCTTGGCCCCCAACCACCTGGGCTCACAGAAATCCCTTCTGAAAACCTAGGTTGGTCTTTCCCGATGCTGACAACCTGCACGCAGGACTTGAGATCCAGTATTCACAGGCTAGTCCAGACAGATCAATTAAGCCAGTAGAACCAGAGAGCCTGACAATGCCGAGCTCTGAGCCCTCGTAGCGACCTTCCTTCCCTCCCCAGCCCCCTCGTCCCTCCCCAGGAACCCGCAGGTGCAGTCTTTCCAGGGGGCGGTGAGAGCCATGAATAGTAAGGGCTTTAGCTCAAGCACACAGAGGCGTTTAGCTGCCCAAACCTAATCCCCCAGTAATCGGATTATGTAAATTCCTACTCCAGCCCCTTCCCTTGCAAGACCTCACCCCTAAAATGCTCCACACTGGGAGACCAGGATGGGAGAGGGCCCGTCACTCTGAAGAATCGCTGCTAGAGGGTTGCTGCACCAAAATGGTTCCCCCACCCCATGCAAACATTATAAAACCAACAATAACGTGGAAGAGACGAATGCTGACCCTGGTCCCACTGTGCCAACACACCTGTGCTCCTTTCTCTGTAGAATTCATCTTTCCCCTCGTCCTGTCTCTCTGTCCTTGTCCAGTTATACACAGATCCTATTTTACACTTATTGTTGTTTCACTTAGCCTCACACATTTCCAATCTTGCTACCCAGTTACTCCAGTTCTTTTTTACAACTGGAGAACGTGCCATTAAGAATACATTACCTCACAGGTTTTTGGCTGAGATAAAGGGCAATATAGGTGCTGGGTTTAAAATCTTAACATGCACTCTATCAGAACTGAGATGCAATAGGTAAGCCGGAAAAGCATGAGCACCACGAGCTACTGGGAGGCAGCAAGTCCCCTCCACAGCGCACAAAGACTGCCCAGCAGAAAGGGCAAATCAGGACAAAGCTAACTGCAAATATTAGATTATGTTCTTCAAGGCATCTTTTGTGCCTATGCATAATTGACTTGCTAATTGTCTCCTACGCATCCTCCAATCTATCCTCTGACTGCCTCCCTGTAACCTGTAAATCTAAACATATCACTCCCATGTTCCAGGTACACAGTTGCCTTCACATGGGCTGCCCTCTCCTCCACTCCTTTATGTGTAATTGCTACCCAGCATTTCCCACTCCTCCACCTAGGCCCCTGTCTTGGGTTCTGTGCTTTGATGGCCCTGCTCTGGCCCTCCTCCAGTGCCCACCAGGTGCCACACTTTGGGTATCTAGGACCCCTGAATCCAGACCATACTCTGTGTATCTAGAACCCCTGCATTTCTGCTCAAATGGCCCCGAGCCTGTTTTCAGAGTCTGCACAAGGCTCTCCCTTAGGTCTATGTGGGCTGGGTGTCCGTATCATATACACAAGGTCCTTCACAGAGCAGGACAGAGCTGGGTTGAGGATGGGGATGGGTCAGGAGTCTCCATTTGTACCCTCGTCCTGGGCCCCACAAATGTCAGAGGCAGCCCTGCCTAAAGACATCCCTCCCACGAGCAATCGCTGATCCTCCAGCTAAAATCTTTGCCTCCCTAACTCCAGTTTCATACTCTCTGGCACTCAAGACTGTTTATCTTGTATTTCGCTATTTTTGTCCTATCCTCTTCCTCCCAAAGACTGTGAACTCCTTGAAGGCACATACAAATTTTCCTCACGTTCCTGCCCTCTGAGAACCTAACAATTTGTGCAACAGCTTTTTTATTTATAATAAGATCTGTATTTATTTTGGGTTGAGGGGGGAAGGGGACAACAGCAAAGATTTATTCCTCACTCATGTTACCTGAGGGCTATGGTTGGCTATGGGTTTGCTCCATGACTTCCAGGCTGAGAGAGCAACCCCAAACATTACCTCCTCATGACTGAGCCCAATCAAGAATCACTCGTAAAGGTTCTGCTCCAGCACCACCATGTCAAGCCTGCTCACATTCCATTGGTTGATGCAAGTCACATGGCCAAGCCTGCAGTGGGGCATGGTGGGGAGCAGGGAAGTGCTCTCCCTTCATCTACAGGGAAAGCACTGCCAGTCAGGGAGAGTGGGCGGGGCTATATAATCCTAGCTATATAATCCTCTCACAAGGAAGGGAGCCAGTAGATGTAACAATAATTCAATTTACCACAGTAAAATGTACAGTAGTCTGTATGCTAGGCACAGTGCTAAATTCTTTACCTGTTTTGTTTTTCTTAGTTAATCCTAATGATCCTATCATTGTCCCCATTTTACAGATAAGAAAATTGAGGCAGGGAGAAATGACAGTATTTGCCTAAGATCACATAAGTGGGTAGATCAGAGATTTCAACCTGGGTAATGCAACTCCAAGTCCTTTGCTTTTATCCACTAAGCTTTAATGCATTTGTGAATTTATTGTGCTAAATCCTATGCTGGATCCTTCAGAGAGCATGATGCCTAAAAATGTATTTCTTATCCATTCATTTTATCAACTAACATTTGAAGAATGCCTATTCACCGGGGTTGGGGAGGAGACAGACAAGGTAAACAAGTAAAATATTACTAAATGGGGGTGTGTGCTAAGGAGAAGAATAAAGCAGGGCAGGAGGATGAAGAGTCTTATGTGTGTGAAGGTGCAATTTTAGATATTGTGGTCAGAGAATCCTCACTGAGGTGATATATGAACAAAGACCTGAAGAAAGTCAGCTCCTTGAGGGCAGAAATTTTTGTCTGTTTTATTTGAAGTTGTAACGCCAGTGCCTACAACAGGCACTGGCCCATAATAGGCACTTAGTAATAATTGCTGAATGAATGAAAGAAGGTGAGGGAGGGAACTGTGTGGATAACTTGGGGCAAGAGTATTTCAGGTAATGGAAACAGACAATGCAAAGGCCCTGAGGCAGGAGGGTGCCTGATGTATTCCTGAAACAGGAGAAGTCAGAATGGCAGGAGATGAGTACCCTACAGGGAAAGAAGGAATAGACAGATCAGGTAAAGGATATCTGGGAGCCATTGTATTTCTGGTGAGCAGGGAGGTAATTAGGTTTATTTATTTGTTTTTAATGGAGGTACTGGGGATTGAACCAGAATCTTGTGCATTTTAGGTGTGCACGCTACCACTGAGCTAGACCCACCTCCTGGGAGCCACTGTAAAGATTTCAGCTTAACTCTAAGTGAAATGGGGAGTCACAAGAGTTTTGAGTGAGAAGTAGCAGGATCCCGACTTGGGTTTTCATAGAGTCATTCTGGGAGATGTTGTACAGAAAGAGGCAAGTGCAGAAGCAGGAAGACCATTGAGGAGGCCCTGAAATACTGAGTCCTATGCTGGGCACTCTGGAAGCTGAAATGGATAAATCCAGGAATCCGTCCAGCGCAGTGACTGTTAAACTCCTCTGCGCATCTTAATCTCCTGGGATACGTTAATAAAAACACAGATTTTCAACCCCATTCCCAGCAAACCTGACCTGGTGGGTCTGGTTGTGGATGTTGAGATTGGCCTCCCCTCGCCCATGATTCTTGAGCAAGTGGTTCTTGAATTACAGTTGGAGATCCACTGGGGCTTAAATGATTGACATCTGATGAATTAACCGCGCGGCACGGACTTTCCGAGGTCTGTAGATGTTGAAGAGGGTTGATTCGGACCTGCTGTAGCCAGGGCAGAGGCAGGGGGGACTCCCTCCCGTCCTCAAACCTTACACAAAGCTGCGTTCTCATTCCGCCTCTGCTGAGTTTCTAGGGCACAGGGAGGCTGGTCCCAGGAAGTGGGGTCGCGGGGGATGGGAGGGACCGGCGAGAGTCCCAAGCAGGAAGGGGCCCCCGTGGGCCCCCGGAGACAAAGAGCGGTGTCCTATAAAGGCAGCGGTGGAGGCGCGGCGCCCAGGCGAGGGCGCACACGGCCAGCGACGGTGACAGCTACGGCGGGGGCTCCGAGTTCCTGGAGAAGAGGTGAGTGGACTCCGGGAGGGATGTGGGCGCCGTCGGGTCTCGTGCGTCGGCGGGTCTTCCGCGCAGCTCCCCGAGTCCTGGTGGCACTCGCCCGGGAGGGCAGAGGTAGAGGCGACTTGGTGGCAGCCACCAAGGCGAATGGGTGTGAAGACCTGGGGACTTTCTGCGGGTCAGGGGCGGTAGCGTGGCTCTGGAGGAGCCTGGCTGGTCCCGTAGAGTTTGTTGTCTGGGCCGCTGCGCCTTGATATGCAATGCCTAGGACATCCCAGGGCATCTCCGAGGTAGGTTTAGGTAGCTTCTGCGTTCGAGTGAGCGACTCCAGGATACCCGGAAGGTGCAAACTTTAGCAGAGATGTTTTCCCAGACGCCTGAATTTGGGCATAAGTCAGGCACTGCCTGCCAAGGAGAGCAAAAATTATAAAAAGGAAGAGGGAAAAGCCAGGAAATGAAGCGGTCAAGGGCAGCAGGTTGGGTGGGGAGGGCAGCAAGGTGCAGGTGTTGAGTGCATTTTGGACCGAGTGGCACTCCCAGTGCGCGAGGTGCCCACCCAAAAGGCTGGCATTCATGGTAAATGCACATATTTAGAACATCATAATGCAGAGTTGTCTCTTGAGAAAAGTAATTGCATAATTGTCCATATTCTGATTTTTAAAGGATACATATATTTTGTAAAAACGAGATGTATGTTATAAATACACACACACCAAACTGGCTACTGCTGGGGAATGAGACTGAATAGGTAGATAGATGATGGGGGCTTTTATTTTTGTTGTTGTTGTTTTATCACGTACTGCTTGTTTTTTTTTTTTCTCTTAAATGAGCATGTGTTACTTTTACAATAATTTCAAAAGGCAAAGATGTGCCTAGTGTTAGAGGTTAGGTACCTTCCTCTAATGCAGCTGTATAAACCACCTTTCTCACCCGCTCTCTTTCTGGACAGTGTTTTCACTTACTTTTAAAAGAAAGCTGAAAGAAGAGATAAATACACAGGATCAGGAAGAGAAATGTAAAGTCTTATGAGAAGAGAGCCTTGTGAGTCCGAATGCCTGGGACAGGCACCGTAGGAATGTGCGCCTGTGCTGCAGCCTTTCTAGCTGACCTGGGCTCTGTGTCCAAGAAACACCCACGGGAAAAAGTAGCACCTCCTAAGCAGGGGCGTTGGTCGCCTTCTCCTGGGGGCATAATTGTTTTTCTTTTCTCCAGTAACCTGTTACCTTCCTGGTGACAGTATAAATAGAAGTTTGTACACACCTATAATCCTGTTCAATTTACTGTGACATTCCTCCTGCCCAGACATTCTTAAGCTGAGGCCCACGACACCCCTCCCCCCAGGGGTGTGTAGACAGAATTCAGGGTTCTATATATTTGGATAGGAAAAGAATTGCATCTTTATGTCCACTAACCTTTAATCTGAATTTAGCATTTCCTTTATTTATGAATGTGAGTAATAAACTACAATGGCATGAGGAGTGCTGATGACTTGGCCATTAATAGAAATCATAGAAAGAAATTATTCTTTCAACTCACGTTACAGATGTTGCAGATCTTCTGAAAAAAAATCATTTACGTATCACTCCTTAGAAATTATAGTAACAGATCTAACTTTTTAATGTGTTCAAAAAGTCAGAAGTAATACACAGGTATTACTGTATTGCACTTTAGAACTATTTTAATCCTTGTTAAGTATAACTGGTTATTTTATATGTCTGTGTATTTTAATTCATGTGTTTAAAAATCTTACTCAGAGAAGGGAACCAAAGGCTTTTTGCTTTATGTATTTGGAATCATTGTTCCGACATGAAATCCATTGCTAGGCTTCCCCAGACTGCCAGAATAGTCTGTGGCACAAAAAGGGTTAGGGCCCTTGACTCAGCAGGCGTCAGCGGTGACATAGCTGCGTGAATACCCAGGCCTGGGACACAGGCTCTGCCACACAGGCCTGTGTGGCGCAGGACAAAAAGCTCACCCCTGTTTCAGCATCTGTTGGATGTTCTCTGATTCTGTGGCATCTGGAGTATTTTTTTAAGCTGTTAAATTACTCTGAATCAAGATTAGCAGCTGTCAGTCCTTGCAACTGGAAAAAAACACGAAATGACGTTTTCCTTAGATTTAATAAGTACTTTAGTAATTTTCCTGTGACCTCTACTTTGAGTTTTTCCCGCTTGTTTAATCACTGGTTTCTGTTTCTCCCTGTGGAGAAGGAGAGTAACACACTTGAGGATAAGTCAACAAGAAATTATTAAGCACCCCCTAGGATGGCAGGCTAGGATTCAGAAGCCTGCCTTCTCTTCTCCCCGCTTCCTCTGTCTGCTGCTGGCACAATAGGATGGAGCCCTCTTAGAAGAGAACACCAGTTAGTTTATCCTGCCTAATCTTTTTCTTCCCAGCTTGAAAAAGACCCCCCATGGGACGAGTGAATGAGCTAAAGCCTCTTTTGACAAGAGAAGCTTAAAGGTAACTTTGCTCCCACAGCCCTGGCTGCAAAGCAGCCAGCCTCAGTGTGAACAAAACGTGACAGTTTTTAAACCTCCTTGATTTAGGTTCAAACGTTCGTATTTTAGGTATAGTCGGGTATAGGTGTGACAACGCTCATATTTTCATTGTGGATCCAAAGGCCACGGGTTATTTAGAAATGACTTAGGTTAGATAAAAGGCAAAGGCAGGGCATCGTGGCATTTCAGCACAGAAAGAGGCCTTGGGGGTTGCCCCTTCGGTTTGGAAGCCCCCGGAATGCTTGCGTTAGTACTGCTTCTCTGCTCCTACCGCCCCTGGGCTTCCCTCTCTGTGTCACAAGGCGGTGGGCTCCTCAGTGTCCAGCAGCCTGTAGCGTCAATAAGTGTTGATAGGAGAGCTTGGAGCGCATGTGACTGTACTGGATCATGGATCCAACTAGGAGTGTCTCCGCAGAGAAAGGAAATAGACCTAAGGGGCTGGCAGAGGGAGCCTGCAGCCAGCCAGTGCACCTGGGCTGCCGGGACTCTGCTCACCGCAGGTTCTTAGCGCAGCACTGGACTCTCCAGCCCGGAGAGAAACAGGAAAGGCCACGAGAATTGCATGGGGAGATGTCCTGGGGGCATGTAAATGATTTTAAAATGCTTTTCTCTGGAGTAATAAGAATTTTTATCTGTATAGGGAAGGGAACCCTTATATTTGTTAAGCACTTTTGTGCCAAGCACATAGTGTCTCATCTGTATATTTATACACTTTTTATAGTGCCTCATTTAATCCTCACAAGAACCCTTATGATGGCTTTGTTTCCATTTTCCAGAGAAGAAAACTGAGGCTTAAAGAAATGATTTTTTTCAGAATCATGTAACTAGGAAATTGGGAGCTGAGATTAAAGTCAGATCTTTCTACATTAAAGCCCATGAACTTTCTTAATTTTTTTCTATTATGAAGCAAATAATATATGAATACTTTCTTATTATAAAAATGTAGAATAATACCAAAGTATATGAAATAAAAATCACAAGTCTCCTTTGTCTGTCTTCCACCAACCCACGGTCCTCCCCTAAGGAAGCACTGTTCACAGTTTGGTCAGTCCTTCCACACACACATCCATAAACTCCTATAGAGTGAGACAAACAAATACATAAATAAATCTCAGACCTTTTCTCCTGCACTGTGGCTTCTTATTAGGAAAAAAATAAATTACAATGAACATTTACTTTTCTCTGTTTTATTTGTAGATACAATAATTGTAGTTGGGGGGTTGGGTATAGCTCCATGGTAGAGCACATGCTTAGCATGCACAGGGTTCTGGGTTCAATCCCCAGTACCTTCATTAAAAAATTATAGTCATTTAACATTTATTGAGCACTTACTATGTGCCAGACATTGTGCTAAGGTGCTTTACGCATGTAATTTTATGTGTCCTCACAGTAATACCCTGAGTTGCCCTTTGCTTATGAGGCATTTGAAGCACCGAGAGGTTAAGAGATTGCTCAAGGTCACACAGCTAGAAGGAGTAGACCCAAAAACCAAACTAGGGTTCTGGCTCCCAAGCCTGTATTCTTAACTACAATGGGGACTCGCCCGCCCCCACCTCCTCCCCACCACCGTGGCCGACTCCTATAGAGTCAGGGATTGGTGGTAACAGAGACTGACTTGTTCCAGTTACCTGGGATCATCATTTAGTTCCTCTGGAAGGTCAGGGATGCCAGTACACTGTATAGTGAAATAACTTCTGGATCATGTCTGCATCTCTGGGCCAACCGCAGCAGTGTCCACAACACCATCACTGCAACCAATGCTGCTCATGTGTGTATACAGCCTGAGTTAATACAAGGAAGTTGTGTGGGGCACAAAGCAAGTGCTCTGTTTGCTCTTATTTTCCTTACTCTGTAGTTCACAGGATGCTTTCACATGCAGTATTTCATTCAATCCTTGCAACAACCCTGTGAGGAGCGAATGGTATCATTAAGCCATTTGACAAGTGAGGCTCAGGAGAAGTGACTTACGCAGCACCTCACAGCTGGTTAGTGTTTCGTGCTGTGACAAGAACACACACCTTCTGAGGGAGAGGGTGCCCCCCCAATTTTGTACTCCTGTTCTTTCCCCCAGGATGGCAGGTATCTTGTATCTGAATGTACTGCTTCCTTCTTTTTTTATTTTTGAATTTAATTTATTTTTTAATTGAAGTATAGTTGATGTACAATGTTATGTAAGTTACAGATTTTATACAGTATAGTGATTCACAGTTTTTAAAGGTGGTACTCCACTTATTGTTATTATAAGAGGTGGGCTATGTTCCCTGTGTTGTACAGTATATCCTTGTAGCTTATTTTGTACATAATAGTTTATATCCCTTAATCCCCTCAATACTGCTTCCTTCTAATACATAGTTCTGCCAGGTCTTGGAGCTCCTGTTTGGAGAGTAGAGCAGTGTTCTCCACGCTGGCCGCACGCTGAGATCACACGGAGTTGTGCTGCTTGGATCTCACTTCGAGAAAAAACTTGCAGTTCAGCTGCAAGGAGTGCTGGTAGCTGACAGCCTTCAGTGTTCAGGGTTCTGCCTCCGTTCTTCCCGCAGCCCCCAGCCCACGACTGAGCCCGGCAGTGCTGCCTGCCGAGCCTGCGATTTCCGCCCAGTGGGGTCTCCTCTTCAGGCAGTCTCTGTCCCAGGACTCCCTGTTGGGCTGACTGCCACTTTCCCGGGTCTGCATCACCGGCTGAGGCTCTTCTGACCAGTCCTGCCGCCTCCCTGCTTTCATTTTGCAGGTGTCAGATGTGCATTGCAGTCTGAAGACATCCTTTGCCCAATTCTGCTCGCTTCTCATTTTATCTTTCACAGGCCTTAACCTCCAATAAACTGCGTGTACATCCAACTCCAGGTTGGCATCTACTTCCTGGAGGACCCAGCTGATCTACCTGGGGAGTTTTAAAAAAAATACCGATGCCCCTAGAGATTTTTATTTAATTGGTCTGAGGTGCAACGTGGGTGACTCCAATGAGCAGCCCAAGTTTGAGGGCCACTGAGATAGAAGAAAAGTTGAGGGGCACAAGTTCCAAGTGTTTTAAATGAGAAAAGGACCTGCTTTCTCACAAGTCACTGGGGCCTCAAATCATTTCTTTGGGGTCTTTTCATATAGGATGGGCCCATCCTTCCCTACCACATGTACCAATTTTTAACCCTCCAACTCCTTCCTGCAATGCGGGCTGTTGTACAAACAGCAGGTGTGGAGGGGAACTGGCATCTCGAGAGGCACCTACTGAGTTCCTGACATTCTACCTGATGTACTGTAAATGTTCCCATGAATGCGTGTTAACCCAAGCCGCCCAAACAAGGGGGCCCAGGCCTCTCAGAGCTAAAAATGACACAGTTAAAATTTGGCGATACATGATAGTAATCTCCTCTCCTTGGATTGGGAAGGTCATCCACATTCAACCTTGGGGAGCCTGGATATCTTCGACAGCATCCATGCCAAATCGCCACCCCACCTGCCCTTTTTCTTGTCTTCTATTGTCGCACTAAACCCCCTTCTGTTCTCCATACACCCAGGTTTCAAGACTCTTCCTCACCCTGTTCATTTTCTACTAAATGTGGTCCAGTGTAGATATTTTAGCTCTTACGTGGTGGGTCCAATCTTCCAGATGAGGTCAACCAGCTAAGGGGAGAGTTGTGCTGTCACTGAATATTATCTTGTAAATGAAACCTAGCATCACAGCTTTTTGTTGTTGTTGTTAAGGAACCCACCTTCAACTCCCTATTGGCTAAATATAGATTTTATTCAGAAATGTACTCAGTCTTACGCTGTGCTTGATTCTGAACAATTAGGAAGAGCTGGTTATAAAAGAAGGAATAGGGGTATTAGGATAAAACAGCCTTGTAACTGGAGGCTTCAAAACAGCCAGGGGGAAAAGGGCTGAAGCGTGATGTTCTTACCCTTCTGCTTCCTCTGCCACGTTTTCTTCCCTTCTCAAAAGGAAGACTCAAAATCCCTGAAAATATGGAAATGTATTTCCTAAAATCTGGGTGGCGAAGATGATCATCTCAAATTCCTGGCAGGCCGTGTGCTACCCACCAGGCCTCTGACGAGGTATTGGCCCCCAGGGCCCTTTCTCTTTCCCACCCCAGGAACTCCAACATGACCAGGAAGATCTTCACAAACACCCGGGAGCGGTGGAGGCAGCAGAACGTCAACAGTGCCTTTGCCAAACTGAGGAAGCTCATCCCCACTCACCCTCCCGACAAGAAGCTGAGCAAAAACGAAACGCTCCGCCTGGCCATGAGGTACATCAATTTCCTGGTGAAGGTCTTAGGGGAGCAGAGCCTGCAGCAGGCGGGGGCGGCCGCTCCAGGAGACATTCTGGGCCTCTTCCCCCACGGACCCCACCTGCCAGACAGGACTCTCTGTGCTGACTACCAGGTTCCTTCCCCTGGCCCGAGCCGCTGCATTCCCTAATGGGGCTCTGCTGTCATCACCCCGGGCAGCACTGGTTCAGAAGTCACTGGCTGTCCACAGCCTCCTGCACGTTCCGGAGTCAACTTGGTGAATAATTTGTGAGGCACAAGTTTCAGCTTCAGAGGAGGTGGCTCCGGGTCAGCTTCAGGGAGCTGAAAGGAGGCCATGAGAAATGTGGCTTGGGAGGCCACTCCCTGGGGCTGCAGGCAGAGCAGCCTATCTCTGCCTGTTTTATAAATCCAGGTTCTGCATAAGGTGTTGTTTGGAAGAAAAAAACAGGTTACAAACTGGTTTGAAAATCACCGTTGAAAATCACAGTATGTTCTCAGTTGTATGAAAGCAGTTTTCTCATAATAGAGCTCAGATGGATGAGCAGAAAATGCTTCCCTCCAAACGTAAAGTTTGTTTTGAAAAATGAGGCATATTTGATCAAGGGTGAACAGCATAACACAAATGAAAAGATAGCCTTACAGAAACCAACCTGGAGACCTGCAGGAGAATCTGTGGAGAAAAGACCCTCCTGACACATGAGGATCACAGGAAAGCAGCAGACTCCTGTGGAAGAGCTCAGCATCCTTTATCTCTATGGAAATGGGAGGATCACTCGCCCCGAGCTGTGTATGTATATATATATATACATATATACACACATATACATACATATATACATATATATATACATATATATATATTGTCTCTAAAGCCAAATGGTGGATTATATCTGTGAGAGGAAAGGACTCAATATATGAGAGTTCCCATTTTTTTTTAATGAAAAACAGTTAGCTAAAATAGTTTCCTAACCCCTTAGTTTCACATTAGTCAGGTATTAAAACTTAATTCAACCCGATTTCCTGCTGATTTAAGACCTGTAAAATCCAAATATAATTATGAAAATCTAAATATTACCACTGAACAGCTCATTTAACAGAGAGCTTAACAAAAGATTTAGAGTAGACAGTAGGAATATAGTACTGGACTCTAATGGATTAATGAATTTGTGATTTGTCTTCTCTGCTGTGGAACGTTAAGTCAGTCTTATGCTAGGAGGGTGGTACCCACAAAGGGATCAAACAGTGTGGACCCGGCAGAACTCACCACCATGTGCTTGAATTCAACGATGAATTCCATAGTCTAGCCCAGAATACAAATAATGTCATTTGGTTGTCTCTGAGACATTTTATTTCCACAAAGTTCTTGACAGTACATTGGTTTTAAAACCTTTTGAGCCACAGATAGGTAATTGATGGATGTGAGATTATGTGTTTCCAGTGTATACACAATAGAGGAATGTAAATTTTCTGCCACTCTAGAAAGAAGATATTTGATTTATGAAAGGCTGAAATAAGCCTCTTTGATTTGGTAATCAGAAGAAATCTGAAGCACCTTATAATTAGACTCACACCTTTTCAACAGTGTTCAATAATCTTCTTTATATGCCTTTTGATTTTTGATTGAATTATTGTGCTTTGTAGAATGTGACTGGAAGTACCAGCCAAAGATTTTATTTATTGATGTGTTTTGTGAGTTTTTTAATCATTGATTATAATTTGCTATTTAACTATTAATTTATTGAAAATAAAGTATTCAAAAAATAAATTGGCTTTTTTTTTCTCTTTAAGAAGAATTTCACAAATTTACTGAGCACATCCACTGATTCTCTCCATCCTCACAGCCACTGTTCTGGCTTTGAACCTCACTCTCCCCCTTGTCTTTAGTCTAGAAAAAAAATCTAGCACTCCCTAATTAGTCCCCTCACTTCACTTCACCTTTCACATCGCTCCCTGATTGTTCTTCTCAAACCACAGCTTTGGTCAGGTCACTCCCTTGCTATCAAGCCTTCAGTGTCTTGTCCACCAGACTGAGACAAATGCCCAGCAAACTAGGCTTTCTGCAGCCTGGCCCAAGGTACCCTTCCCTTTACCTTCCACAATTGCCTAAATATATTATACATGCTCATGGAATCACTTCACTTGGTGGTCCCCAAACATGTCCCACTCTTTAATACCTCTGACTTTACATCTGCCTGCACTAAATTCCACTTGCTAAAACCCTTCATGACTGATCTTAAATACCACTCCTTCAGGAAGCTTGACTCATCTTAAACACCATCTCTTACATGAAGTCCTCCTAGATTTCTACCACTCAATCTCTCCTTTCTTAGAATCCCCATATGTGCTTCAAGACCCTTACTTCTCTCACCTGTGCTATAGACACCTTGTGTATGTTCTATCCCCAGCCCAAGTTAAGATCTTCTTGAGGGCAGTGACATTTTCAAGCATTTAATCCTTATAACAGCCCTGCCAGGGACCTCCCTTTCAAAATGAGAAACTATGTCAAGACTGGCTCCATTAAGAATACTCCTCTAGCTTCCTCTAAAAGAAAACATTGAAATGCAACTTGAACCAGGTGAATTCTCCTGAGAAACCCAAAGTCTAAAGCTCTTCTTAAAAGTTTGTTTCTTAAAATATCCATTCAACAGGGACCTTGCAGCACCTGCCTGACGAGGTTTCACCACACAAGAATGGCTTGAGATGACCCAAATATGTGTAAGTTACACACAACAGGCTTTGTCCTTAAAAGGGCAAAGGATGAAAGAGCTGGGAGAATGGACAGCTTAACTGCTGACCTGCAGGCCAAAGGTTAGCTAAAAGTCACATCCTTAAATGAAAAGGTCAAAGATAAGGAGGGAGTCTAAAAGCTCAAAGGCAATGCAAAGTGGGGGATTTATAGTGGCAGGTGTTAAGTTAGGAAGGACTGTCAGGGGGAGAATGTGGTTCACAGCTTACAGGAAGCCAGGCATGGGCTCCCAAATGCACTCTCCCCTCTGTGACTGTTGGAGTTTAGAGCAGACAGGGAAACTTTCCGTCCTATTTTCTCTTTATTGTTAATGACCTATAATTAGCATTAAAATCACTAGGTTTAAAACATTTTTAATCTAGATTTTATTTATTTAACAATTTAGTATTATTGATGTATAGTCGGTTTACAATGTGTTAATTTCTGGTGTACAGCATAGTAATTCAGTTTTTTAAAATATATATGTATTTATTTTCATATTCTTTTTCATTATAGGCTATTACAAGATATTGAATATAGTTCCCTGTACTGTACAGTAGGACCTTGTTGTTTTTCTATTTTATATACAGTAGTTAGCATCTGCTAATCCTGAACTCCCAATTTATCTCTCTACCACCCCCTTTCTCCCACCACGGTAACCATAAATTTTTCTATGTCTGTGAGTCTGTTTCTGTTTTGTAAATAAGTTCATTTGTGTCATTTTTTTTTAGATTCCACATATAAGTGATATATGGTATTTTTCTTTCTCTTTCTGACTTACTTCACTTAGTATGATGACCTCCAGGTCCGTCCTTGTTGCTGCAAATGGCATTATTTTATTCTTTTTTTTATGGCTGACTTAGATTTTAAAAAGCACTACATTTTTACATAAACCTTAGTTAAGTTTGTAATCTACCAAATAATGTTTAAGATTTAACTTCCAGAGTTCAACAATTCCCTGGTAGTGGAATGAGACAAGCTATAGACTTGCCTTTTCTGGATCAATTTAGAAAACAGGAGTATCCAGTATGTTCATCCTCTTGGACCTAAGGAACTTTCCTGCTAGGAGCCTATCATAAAGAAATAATCAGAACTATGGTCAAAAAATTAATGTACATGGGTATCTATTTCAGAATTATTTATGATATAAATAAAAATAAAATAAATTTATTGTAATAAGAGTAAGAGCCAAGATTTGCTGAGTGTTTGCTAAAGTCAGGCACTGTGGAAGATCTTCCTGTATATCAGCTCACTTAATCTTCCTAACAGTGTTGTATTGTTACTGTTGTATCAATTATCTATACCATTCTTACTTCACAGATGAAGAAACTGAAATTTAAGAGATTATTTAACTTGCCCAAGTTTCCACTGTGGAGCCAGAATTCAACCCTCAGTCATTTTTGCTCAAAATCTCTGCTTTTCACAGACAGAATTTTTTACATCAAATTTCTTTTAAAAATATTTTTAGAAATTGAAGAACAGTCAAGTTACAATATGTAAATTTCTGGTGTACAGCACAATGTCCCAGTCATGTATATACATACATATATTTGTTTTCATATTCTTTTTTATTAAAGGTTATTATAAGATATTGAATATAGTTTCTGGTGCTATACAGAAGAAACTTTTTTTTAATCTATTTTTTTATATAGTAGCTAACATTTGCAAATCTCAAACTCCCAAATTTATCCCTTCCCACCCTCTTTCCCCAGTAACTATAAGATTATTTACTATGTCTGCAAGTCTGTTTCTGTTTTGTAGATGAGTTCATAGTGTCCTTTCTTTTTTTTTAGATTCCACATATGAGTGATATCATATGGTATTTTTTCTTTCTCTTTCTGGCTTACTTCAATTAGAATGATGATCTCTAGGTCCATCCGTGTTGCTGCAAATGGCATTATCTTATTCTTTTTTATGGCTGAATAGTATTCCATTGTATAAATATACCACAACTTCTTTATCTAATCACCTGTCACTGGACATTTAGGTTGCTTCCATGTCTTGGCTATTGTATATAGTGCTGCTATGAACACTGGGGTGTGTGTAGCTTTTTGAATTATAGTTCCCTCCAGATATATACCCAGAAGTGGGATTGCTGGATCATATGGTATGTCTATTTTTAGTTTTTTGAGGAATCTCCATACTGTTTTCCATGATGGCTGCACCAAATTGCATTCCCACCAGCAGTGTAGGAGGGTTCCCTTTTCTCTACAGCCTCTCCAACAATTATCATTCATAGGCTTTTGAATGATGGCCATTCTGACTAGTGTGAGGTGATATCTCATTATAGTTTTGATTTGCATTTCTGTGATAATTAGTGATATTGAGCATTTTTTCATGTGCCTGTTGACCATTTGTATGTCTTCATTGGAGAATTGCTTGTTTAGGTCTTCTGCCCATTTTTGGATTGAGTTGTTTGTTGTTTTGTTATTAAGTTGTATTAACTATTCATATATTCTGGAAATTAAGCCTTTGACAGTCACGTCATTTGCAAATATCTTCTCCCACTCCATAGGTTGTTCTTTTGTTTTGCTTATGGTTTCCTTTGCTGTGCAAAAGCTTATTAGTTTAATTAGGTCCCATTTGTTTATTTTTGCTCTTATTTCTATTGCCTGGGTAGACTGCCCTAGGAGAACATTGCTAAGATTTATGTCAGAGAATGTTTTGCCTCTGTTTTCTTCTAGGAGATTTATTGTGTCTTACCATATATTTAAGTCTTTAAGCCATTTTGAGTTTATTTTTGTGTCTGTTGTGAGGGAGTGTTCTAACTTCATTGATTTATATGCTGTTGTCCAGTTTTCCTAACACTACTTGCTGAAGAGACTGTACATCAGAGTTCTTGATTCTTTTTGATCCTAACCACCTTATTGAAACCTTGCAGGTAGGCATATTACCCAATAACATAATTGGGAAAACAAACACAACTCAAAAAAGAAAAAAAACAAAACAAAAAACACCTCTTTGGAGCAGTCCCTCAGAGCTATCTAAGAGGCTGTCTCCCGGGCTAGAGTCCTTGGTATTGCCCAAGTAAAACTGAACTCACAGATCTTACATTGTGGGGTTTTTTTTTTCAGTCAACACTGTCTTCAGCCATGCTCTGCCTGATCTTCCTTTTCCATGAGTTGGAATGGCATTTGGGCAGGGCCCATTCCTTTCTAGTCTTTCAGGAATAAAAAGACCAGTTCAGGCCAATTCAAAAGCCCATCTCATCTCCTTCCCCTCTCCAGCATACATTGTAAAACATCTGGGTGTAAACATTAGTTTTTAGGAGACAGTCACATATATATTTGAAAAGAACTTTCTGAGCAAAAGTTTAAAAATATACATTTTCCAAAGTGTAAGCATCTTTTTTTTCCTAAGTAATTTTGTTTAAAGAATAGATGTATGAGTGTTACATGATCAGATAAACTATTTAAGTGGATGGGCTAAATGGGTATAAATTTAGAAAGCTATGCATTTAGTTGTTTGTGGTTATAAGTATACCAAATTAAAATGACCTCAACAGTCATGTTTTTATAAATTGATAAAGTGTTTTATAATCTATAGTTTTTGTATTTCAGAAGGAATATTTTTAAAGCTCTGATTTATACAATGGGAGGGACATGATAATATACCCAGAAGATGGTGATCAAAAAGTTATTTTCCAAGGCTATTTTTAAAGAAAAAAAAAAAGGAGAGCGGGAGCAGGGTTAGTAACAATTTTTTTTTCCTTTAAATGTATTTTTGGTCTCTGTAAAGGACAATGTCAAGAGAAAGAGAAAGCAAGCCACAGATTGAGAGAAAATATTTGCAAAATATACATCTGTTACCTAAACACACAAAGAAAAAATTAAAAATAAAAAAATACACGAAGAATTCAAGAAGAATTCTTAAAGTTCAACACAAAGAAAACAAACAATCTGATTAAAAAATGGCCACCACTCACCTATTAGGATGTAAGAAACTGCCAAACTACCTCCCATAGTGGCTGCAGCATTCTGCATTTCCACCAGCAATGGGTGAGAGTTCTTGCTGCTCCTCATACTCAACCAGAAGCTCCGGGAGCATGGACACCGGAGTGGTTGAGGCTGAGATGTGTGCCTCCCAGGGCACAGCGCAGGGCAGAGTTCCCACTGCCCCCTCCCCCAAAGAAGGACCAGGCAATAAATTCTAATGAAAGGTTTCTTTGAAATCTATTGGGATCAATATGGTATATATAATAATAAAATGTTGCCTCGCCTTGTTTGGATAAATCTTTTTCTGGTCGTGGCATAATTGTATATTCATATACTGTAAAGTTGTGTGCCCCATCTATATCTTGATGATATATATCTATATATCTGATCTATATCTATATCATAATGGAAGATAGCTCTGAAAAGGTCAGGCTTTTTCAAAAGGAACCTTTACTAAAAATCTATGTGGGAAGACCCAGCATCTCGTCTGACTATGGACATCCTGCACCATTGCCTTTGACGCCACTCAATCACTCCATGTAAGAGGACATGTGAGATGCAACTGTTTAAACCCACAGCCCAAGGGAGCCAGGGGCTGTCTGAGCTCATGAACCTCCCGGGCCTTCTCCAATCTGCTTCTCATCCCTTTCTCTGGATATCAGGCCTCCAGACCCCCAGCTCACACTTAAGGTATTCTGCATTTTCACTTTGGCTTCTAGCAGATAGAAATATATTTTTTTTCTTACCTGCCTCCCTAGACTGAATTCCTTCCCTAGGCTCCAGGGTTTCTGAAAACAGCCTTGAAGCATCTCCTTTGTTCTCTGAGAGGCTGTATGGCTCTAGGCTCCAGGAGGAAAGAGGCGCTGTCACAGAAATTGAGAAGGATATATAGATGTACGGGTGAAAAGACAGAGGAGATAAGGCAGAGACGGCTCTTGGGACTAGAAAGTGCTGTGTACTGTACTTGGGTATCATGATACCCCTACTTGTACCTATGACAGAAAGAGCTGAATGGGGCAAGTTGTGGGTGGGGAGGGGAACTAGAAACACCTCAAGGAAGGGTTATTAATATTCACTGAAGGCCTGTTATGTGCCAGGCATTTTATAAATATCATCTCTGATACTCCTAACAACCATTTAATGGAAGTATTTGCTCTGGTTTGCAGTCCAGGAGACTGTGGCTTGGAAAAGTCTCTGAGACCAACTTGAGAGTCATGCAATGAGCAAACAGCAAGGCTAGGCTCTGAATCCACGTCTGCCTTTCAACACAGGCCACATTTCTCTTTCTGTGTTCTTCTGCCTTGAAGAATAGAAACCGCCCATGAAAGAAATGTTCACCACAGGTAGGCAATGATTGAAATAATTTTTTTCTTTAAAGCATGCAGTCATTTGATTGTTGATCTGGGTTTTCTCCCCCGAAGAATTCTTTGATAAAGAATAAATTATACAAAGGAAGTGACCAGGGCTCCCTTCCTCCCAGCATTTAAATTACATTGACCAGCACTGCAGAAGATGTATCAACAGATATGAGCCTTCCCTAACTGGCCTTCGATGTTCATCACGTCATAAATCAGGCTTAAATGAGGCTTCTTTTTAGTCCCATAGAGTCAGATTCATTTAGATGTTGTCTGAGCATCACGTAAACTCGTGCAGACGGTCGGTCCCTAGAAAATACGGGGACATCATCTCAGGACCTCTTCACCTTTAGGGGTTAAAACAAAACAACAACAAAAAACTTTCTTCCAAATGAGAAGGGTAAGAGAAATTGCTTGCTTGAAACTCAACATTTACCAAATACATAAATGTGTCCTTAGTTTTGAAAATAATGAAAATTTCAGTTATACCCATAAACTGTCTATAGCAGAGAAAGGTGCACTTGGTCAAAAAATTCCCTGGTTTCACTTATTTTAACAAATTGATAGGTGAGTTTTTCTTCTGTAATTTCTAAGCACACATTACCCTGAGGCCTGAAACAACTAGCACCGCCTAGCTTTTTTCCCCCCCTGGAAATAAATGAAAGATACAGAAGTCCCATTCAGAAAGTGCTGAAATCAAACGTCCAGTGAACTTTGTTCCCCATAAGTAAGCCCCTTATCGGTCTCTTGCAGAGATTCTAAAACGCTTATCTCGATAGACCAGATTACGGGGCTGACCCACTCTCAGTGCTGAGTAGGAATCAAGCGGCCATTCTTTTCTGTCAGCAAGCCCCGCTTTGCTGATCCAGATAAGTCAATTAATGGGATGCAGAGCCTCTGTCTTGCCTTTCTCTTCCCCATGCTTACCTCCCTGACCCCCCCTCCCCCGGACTTCTCAGTGCCCAGTTTAATACCATCTGAGAGTCCTTGTTTACAAGAGGGCTTGTGCAGGTGCAAGCTTTCAGGCCAGCAGCACAGGAGCAATCCTCGCCCCTCCCCTCCCAAGCTCCAGGCTCCGCTCTTTGTGAGAACTTTTCTTTTCTCCGCTTTTCAGACCCCAAACGCCCCTCAGCGGCTAATATAATCGGATTATGCTGATTTGTACTTCAGGAACCTAAACAGCATAACTAGATCTACGGAGGGCTAGGGCCAGGAAGAGAGGGACGACGACTCTGTCCGTAAACCTACCCCCCAAATGTGCCAAAAGAAAGGACGTCCTGTGTCTAGCCACACAAAGCTACTCGTCCGGTTAGCCCACCGAGCTCTTGACAACTTAGAGTGCCGGGACCTGGCTGTGTCCAGAACAGAAAAGGCAGCACAGTCAAGGCACAGTGAGGACCACAATGCCAAGGCTGCTTTCCCCTGTTGTAAAGCAAGGTTCCCCTTCTTCCTGCCCAGTTTACTCCCATTTACCCTCTGGGCTAATCAATATAGAGAAAGCTGGAAGCTGAAGCCGGGTGGTACAATTCAACAAACTTTTTTTTTTTTTTTTGGCACCTACTACCCCTCAAGGATGACAGCTGGGAGTATGGGCAGCATGAAGGTGTCTGAAACTGAGTTCTTGCCTTCAGAATTTGCACCCTGGTAGGGAAAGATATTCTGGGCACAGAAGTTAGAAAACACTTCAATGAGGTGATTGCAATTCCTCCATCTGTTCTTTGCCTTGTGTTGGCTGACCCTGCTTAGGGTCATCTTCCAAAATCTTCCACACATGATTGTAAAAATAATTTATGTTCATAAAGAGCTTTTTGTTTATTCAAAATAATGTACATGCATAACTGAATCTATAGATTGTGAGATCAATAAAACTGGTATTTTCAAGCCTGTTTTCAACTGTTGAAACTGAGACTTAAGAGATGTTGAAAGGGCTCATCCAACAAGAATCCTCCAGTTAATGACTGAGCTTCTGAATCCAGATCCTGCGTGTTCCCTGCCCCTACCCCTGCACGCTGCCTCACATTGGCTGGAGGGGACCTTAAGAGCCAACTCCTCCATTCTGTGAGCAAGGCTATACACAAAAATGTCAGCATTTTACACTAATAGATTCAAACAATCCTTCATGCATTGTGAAATTGGAAAACCCATTTTTTTTAAGTTTTAACAGTCATGTTTATTGAAATAGAATTTAACATTTAGTAAAACTCATCCCAATAATTGACAAATGCAATCACCACCATAATCAAAGTGTAGAACAATTCTTCAAAACTCCACCGAGCCCTTTGCAACAAACTCCTCCCTGACCCTTAGGAATCCGTTGATCTGTTTTCTGTCAAAGGGATCAAATTTCATCATTAAAATGATCTATTATAGGAAAAACTGTAAGCACATAAAACCAAGTTTTTAAAAGGATACCATGGAACATATAATCTTTAAAATAGTCAAAAGAATGGGATTTAAAAATAACTTTTTTAAATTAAAGCAGTTGACAAAGTTGTCTTAAGACAGTTGTAAAATAGCTAGTCTAATTATTGTGTCAAGCTTCAGGCTGGGGCTGGTTGGTAGAAAAATTATTTTAAGTAATAGAATTGAATTCTACAGAAATTCTGTATGGGGCGGACAACTGTTCTTACAGATATGTGGCACCTTCTTGAAAGTTACCTCTACTACCACCACGAAGAAGGACAAAGAAAGCAAAAGCTTCTATTCTGTATATATCAATTGTCACGTGTTCAGATAAACTTTATCTACTTGAAAAGCTTCTTTCAAGCACCAGCCCTGAAGTTTGTCAGCATTTTGAACCAGACTGAGCTGAATTGTGCATCATGACGGAAGGGAAAAGCCAATTTGAATTTTCAAATCGGTAAGTGAAATTGTTCTAGAATAATCCAGACAAGGGTTTTTGATAAAACGTCAGCTCATTTTTAGCCCTTAACTTTCCTATCACTGTTCTTGTATATTTATACCATTCACTTTCCTCCTGTCTTGGCCAAGATGTAGACAAATGTTCCCTGAACTGGTCCCTCCCACCCATTCTGGAGTCTGACCTTGTCGCCTGTCAGGTTCTTGCTGCCTGAGCTGGGTAGCCCTCGGCCCCTGTGCTAGCTGGTTTCTAAAGTGGCTGTTACCCTGGTGACGAAGCCCCAGCACTTGCAGATTCCTCCCTGAGATCGCCACAACCTTTATCACAACTTGTAGAGGAATGGTCTTTGTCTTACTCCAAAGCCCTCATTCCCTCTGGGCCCTCACACTGAGTTCCTGTATCTGACCTGAGACGCTCTTGTAATTCACAGTTCATTTATGGAGCTGAAAAGATCGACTGTCCTGAAATTAATGAATGATTGACACCTTCTCAGTTCCCATGCTCACTTCATCCATCATCCCTAAAATAGCCTAAATATGCAGCAGTAATGTTTCCATCAAGAGAATAAAAGCAAGGCATATTTCATCCAGCTGTCTGTTTGCTCCCCTTTTAGCCCCCGCTACTAGCTGCTTTTTAAAAGCTAAAAAATAATTCTCATAGCCTCAGATCCTGGTTAGGATGGAATGTGGAAGGGCAGAGGGTTTGACGTGGAAGATTTCAGATGTGTTTAAATAAATAATTTCTTACCAAAAAAAGTTATTCTTACGCAACTTAAAATTGATTTAAGATAGTTTTTGTCTGAAAAGTTTCCACCAGTAGTTTTGAATTAATTTCTTTATATAGTTGAATATTATAGGCCAATTTCAGACTTCCTTTTACTAGTAGTTTAATATTTAGCAATTTAAACAATAAATGTCTTAATCTTGGTGTTAATTTAGCTGCAAATGGCCTTCTTTTGCCACTGTAACGATGCTCTGTTGGATTTTTAGTGCTCCATTCATATTCTTTTGTCAAATTCTTATAATGCACTAAGGGTTAGGGTTTAGGATGGATGTGGGCTGAAATATTGGGACTTTGCCAAGCTAACCGTCTTGACCTCATTCAAATCAAGTATCACAGACGTAGCTCTGTGAAAAAGGTGACTTCTTTATGAAAATTGTAGTGATGATTGACTTTTTTAAAATCCTGGAAGATTCAAAATTTGGCTAACATTAAAAAAAAAACTTGAGAATAGGAAATTCTTATATAAAGTTAGATATTTCACAAGATATACTAGTATACATTTTAATTTTTTTATGCTAGAAGATTATTACTGAATTCATGCTGGCAGTTTTCCCCTATGTTTTGTGTAGACCACAGGGTTTCCTAAAGCCAGAACTCAGCAAATCTCTAAGTGTAGAATAGCCTGTGAATGAGCCTCCTCACTCCAGTTACAGGGCAGCGTGCAGTCTCTAAGAGATGCTACAGTTGAGGCCAGCATACTAGAGACAAAACAAAAAATGGGAAGCAAGTTATTTATCAGGTTAGAATGCACAGGATACCGAAACAAAATCCAAATATCTTTGGGTGTTTTGCCTAGGATCAGTTCCTAAGGTCACGATGGAAATGTCCAAATGCAAATACAACATAAGAATCAAAGTCCATCGTCACATCTGGGATTAGAGCCAGAGAAAGTTAACAAACAGAAAAGATCAGAGCAGTAACATCAGCAAGAGGGTAGACAGGAGGCTCCTGCCCTCCTTCCTGCACACAGAGACACCAATTTAACAACCATCCATGAATGAAAATACCTTCGTTAGAGCTCTGGAATCCAGGGAGAGGTCACAGCATCCCAGTGGAACACAGACAACAGAAATGATGCAGTGGAAGGATAAGAAGAACAGTTTCATGTTATGCATGTCGCCCCTCCCCTAGGCCAGCACAGCACAATACTGCAAGTGATCCCCTTGTATTCTCATCCCAACCTCACTGGCTCTCATGATCTAGCAGCCTGGTGGAGAATACTTGCTTAATGAATTTTGAGCCTGCCTTGCCACCCAGCTCTGAATTCAATGTATCTAATAACATCTGCATGTCTGGAGCCCAAATTATATGTTTGTTTAAGCAACAACACAAGAATCTTACCTCTACTTAGACAAATTACTTCCCTTTCAGGAAGGAGAAGAGATCCCTTATAATATGCAGAGGCATATAATTGAGGGTCCCCACAGCAGACTTGGTGTCTGGTGACCACCCTCACCTCCACCCTGACTATTTAAGCAGCTCTGTCCCCAGTGTAAAAAGAAAAAAAAGTAAATGATTCAAGGAATCGATCATTCTTAAGGCCTGAAATTACTGGCACCTAATGATGAACTCCAGGATGATTATTATTAATGTCATCTGCTCTGGAGGGAATTCTTTAGGAAACAGACTCCAGGAGAGTATGGAACTAAGGGAACTGCATACAGCTTAGCTATTGTGTCTCAGGAGTCCAGAAGAAGCTGGAATTCGGATGGAGCTGACGACATAACAATGTCTTTGACTGGACTACAAAGACAACATGAATTAGGGTAAGTTTTTATACCTTGGCTCACCTGCTACTGCCACAGAGACTGGGCTTCTTCTGGAGAGACAGAAAACCTACCACAGGGCCAGACGGCCTACCAAGTCCCAAGGTGCCCCGTAAGTTTGTTAGAAGACGTCATTCCTCCTCTTTAATTACATTTTTTTGAAGTATAAAGTATGTACCAAAAAGTGCACAAATCGTAAAAGTGCAACTCTATGAATTTTCATGGTGAACAAACCAGCATCATAAAATGGAACTGAAATTCCAGAAGCCCCCTCCTCCTGCCTCGAAGAACATCCACCATCTTGACTTCTAACTACATAGGTTAGTTTTCCCTGTTTTTAAACTCCATGTAAATGGAATCATGCAGAATGTACTGTTTGTTTTGTTTTTCTTCCTTAAATCTCCAGCTTCTTTCTTTCAACATTATATTTGAGACTCATTGATGTTGATACAGGTAGCAGTATTTCTTAATTCTCATTGCAAATATATTGTTATGTATATATTGCAAGTGGATAGCACAATTTATTCACCCATATGACTTTTGATGAACATCTGGGTTCAGTGTGGGACTATATTAAATAGTGCCTCTATGAACATTTGTGTACATGTCTTTTGGTAATCATATGTTCTCTTAGGAATGGAGTTGCTGGGTCTGAGGATATCCGTGTTCGCTTTAGCATATACCACCACCAGTTTTCCGAAGTGTCTCTATCAATTTACACTCTCATCAGTGGGATAAGAGAGTTCAAGTTTCTTTATATCCTCACCAGCACTTGGTATTATCTCTTTTTCATTTTAGCCATTTTAATGAGCATATAGTAGTATCTTGCTGATCTTGCTGTAGTTTTAGTTTGCATTTCCATGATGACTACTGAAGTTGAGCATGTCTCCCTATGTTTATTGGTTATTTGGGTATCCTCTTTTGTAAATTACCTGTTCAAGATTTTGCTCAGTTTTGTATTGAACTTAAAAAAAAACTAGTTGTCTTTCACTTATCAATTTATGAGGTCTTTATATTTTCTGGGTAATATTCCTTTGTTGGAGATAAAGCAGCTATTTTCTTCCACTTTGTGCTTGCCTTTTTATTCTCTTAATGGTGTCTTTTGATAATTGGAAGTTCTCAATTTTAGTGTAATCCTATTTATCAATTTTTTTCCTTTTATGGTTAGAGCTTTTTGTAAGAAGATGTCTTTTGGATAGCAAGTCCTTTTGGTGCAACTCTTCACCTGTCTGGGAGGAATTTTTCTTTGGCTCTTGTTAAGTGTTTTAAACTACTAATTTTTACTGTTTAACAATCAGTAGTTTTACTATGGCTAGTCATCCACACCTTGTCACCGAGGTGTTTCTTGCTTCACTGGCTTAACTTTTTTGATGGGGGAGGTAATTAGGTTTATGTATTTATTTTTTTAGTGGAAGTACTGGGGATTGAACCCAGGACCTTGTGCATGCTAGGCATGTACTCTACCACTGAGCTATACCCTCCCCTCCTAGCTTAATTTTTTTTACCCAACATTTTTTAAATCTTTTTTTTTTTTTTTGGTGGCCGGTGGTGAGGTGGGTAGATAATTAGGTTTATTTATTTACTTCTTTATTTTAATGGAGGTGCTGAGGGTTGAACCCAGGACCTGGTGCATGCTAGGCTCTACCACTAGAGCTATACTCTCCCCGTCATACCCAACATTTTTGCTAGTAATGTTTGACTTTGTTGCTACTTAAGCCTGCTAACTAAACCTCATCTGGATTTATTAGTCTCAGCTACACTGTGACTGAACAGATTTGCCAGTTACCCATTCTAACTAGCTAGCCTTAAGATCCCTATATCTAATTTTATCATCAGCCTCTCTCCTGTTAATGGATTTGCAACAACTGTTGGTGTTGTCCTAACCTCTGACTGGTAGTGAATGTTCCCAGCTCTTCTTTAGAATATGCTGCCCTGGCCAACTTTTTTTTTTTTCTTTCTTACTTTTTTACTTTGGCATGTCAAAGTTAGGTGAATTTAGAGGATTGGAGGTTCTGCTACAGACTTTTCCAAACTGTGCAAGTAGATTTCAGTGTTGATGACTTGGATGACTTCTGGCTGAGAGAATGAGAGAACTCCTGGAAAGCCACAAGAACATGACTTTAGTCAAAGCAATAGCATTACTTTCATGTATTCAGGGAAGCATTATTGTTATTTCTATTTGGGCACATGTTATTATTTCTAGGTATTGTGCTAAAGAGAAGGAAATAAGAAAAAACAAAACAAACCAAAAGGGAGGAAAATAAAGGAGAAATGCCTGTACATTTTCTTAGAATGCTAAAGACAGTTTTACTGAACTTTAGTAAGTCTGCATCCTTTTTTTTTATTGCACACTGATCATTCTCTTCATTACTTAGGTCAATACAGTAGGACACAAATTTGAGTGCTCTTATGTGGTAGGTATATTCTGTGAAATGAGGCCCAAATTGAATTCTATTCATGGGAAGAGAGATAAGAGAGAAAGTCATTATAATGTTGGATAAGTACATTCTGAATAATAACTGACATTTATGGAGGGATTTCTATGTGCTAGGCACTGTTTTTACATGTCTTAATATCTTTAATCCTCACAAAATCCCGTGAGGTCGCATGTATTATTTTCACCATTTTAGAAATGAGAAAACTGAGGCCTAGAGAAACTTGCCCAAGGTAATTTAGCGAGCAAGAGCCAGAGCTGGGATTTGACCCAGCATGTCTGGCTTTAGCATCTGCAGCCTTAACCTCAGTGCCTCTAAAATTAGTACACTCTTTATAACTTTAGTAGTTAAGGAAGCAGTAGGAAACGAACTTCTTTGTTCGTTTTAAGAGATCTGTATATTATAAAAGAAGAGTAGAAACTAAGATTTATCAAACAGGGACCATGTGTCAGATGCTGTGCTAAGCAATTCGTATGTATGCTCTTAATTTTTTTTCCCCGCAGATCCTGCTTATGTGTCAGGTCAGTTATTTTTTTGTTTGTTTGTTTCCTTTTTAAAAATGTTTAATGATTTTTAAAGGTTATATTCCATATATAGTTTTTATAAAATATTGGCCATATTCCCCATGTTGTACAATACATCCTTGAGCCTATCTTATATCCAAGAGTTGGTACCTCCCATTCCCCCACCCCTATTCTATCTTGCCCCCCCACCCCCCGACTGGTAACCACTAGTTTATTCTCTCTATCTGTGGTATGCTCTCTTAATGTTGAAAACAACACTGTGAAATAGGTTAAAGATGAATACGTGGGCCTGTAGAGATTTAGCAACCACTTTCTATAAGGTTGCACAGTAAGTAGAATGTCTGACTGAGTGTTCTATGCTACCACTGCTGTACACCATCTCCCAAGATGAGAAACTTTCCCAAATGAACTCCGTGGTTTAAAGTCAAGAATGTAATTTGACATGTTGACACTGGCTGGTGGAGCCCAACAGAGAGAGAAGCTGAGGAGGGGGAGGGAAAGACTTTGCTGTTATGATCTGATGGGTGAGACACGTAGTTACTGAGTGAATGAACGGTTCGGATAACCTGAGAGTGCGGCTGACGACAGTGGAGATAGGAAAAGCTTTATAGAGGGTTGTCCTGGCTGAATCTTCAGCTTCATAAACTGCGTGGAGGGGGAAAAGTACACTTCCGTGGTTGAACATTCTGAGAAATCATCCCCTTCTAAGTACCCATAATGCCTGTTAGAAGTTGTGCTAATATTACAAACATTCTCTTTAGCTTTTTTTTTTAACATTGCAATTTTTACATGAAAACCTGTTAAGAATACTTGACTTCATGGATAATAGATTACATTTTACATTTTACAGATTTTAATCTTCCACAACTGACACAGATTTACAGACATCGAAGGAACATGCAGTGATTGAAGCAGTCCTTGGAATATACATTTTATCTATACACACATATACAATTCCACAAATTAAACATTGGCTTTTTAAAAAAATCGGCACAAGAGATAGGTAATGTAGATACATTGTGTATGAAAGCTAGACAACTTTGGGCTCAAGCAATGGAGCATGTATTTATTGTCAGTTGTCATATATGGATAGCTTTACATTGAAATGATTTCCCTCCGTGATTGTTACAGGCCAGAACCCGCCTGCAACTTCATTTGCCCTCTCTATTTTACTTACGGACCTTGCTGTCGTTTGCACACATTTATGGATCGCTAGGTGGGTAGGATTCCTTTTGTTTGCCCAAAGATTAGGTGCACTTTGTGTTCTCATTGTTAATGTTTTGGTTTAATCAACCCATCTACACAGATCGCTGGCATTTTGTGAGTTCCTAATCTTAGCTACGTGCGTTTTCTTTTAACATTCACTCATCGACCTTTTTTTTTTTTTTTTTAACATTTCTTTCCTTTGGCTGTCTTTTGGTGTAACAAAATGTTATTTGGGATTTATTATCTTGGAATTCCAGCAAAAGCTCCTAAGACAAAAGATGTCACCTCCACATTCTAAAGAGAGGGGCGTGGCTGTCTAAGAGGGACTTAATTAACTGAGAACTTCACTCCCAACAGCCCAAGAGGTCAAAAACTTGAAAGGAAATTCGTAGAATGGAATTTAAAGGGTTAGAGTGCTTTGCTTTCCTCTCTCTATGAGGAAGGAGGTGCTTCCCTTCCCCAAGCCAATTCAGACTCTATTTAAACAGATAAAGGGTTTTTTTTCCCTCTCACACAGATGTATGTCTGAGAGAGAGAGCTGATACCTTCAGTTATCTGCTGTTTTCTTGACCTTTCTCCCATGGCCACAGGGCATGCCTCTGCTCAAGGCAGAAGGGTCTGTCTCAAGGGCATAGGTCATTTCAATATGAGAAGCCACGTAGTTTTCATTGATCGATTTGTCTATTCTTTTACCAATACACACTCTCTTGGTTACTGTAGATGTATAGTAAGTCTTAAGGTCCAGTAGTGTCCCTCCTTCAACTTTGTTCTTCTTCACTTTGTTTTCCCAAGCATGTCAAACAGACTTCCTCTTCATTTTCATTTGCCAGTATTCTAACACACGGCCACCCCTTGCTGAGAGGCTGGAAAAACCATACTTAATGTTTTAACTCAATGTGCAGAGCTAGATATACCTGTTGGATTAGCCATCTGATGGTATCTGCCATAACTGAGGATGTCAGGAAACCTTGCTATGTAGAGGTCCATGGCATCATTGTGGAAACCACATGTACTCTGTGAACGAGTCAGCCCTGGGAGACTGCCGTAAAGAAGAATATCAACAGCCAAGAGAAAACAAGATCTATAACCAACACTTGTGAACTAGAAGGCCTTTTGTTCCTTTTCTATAATTCCCCTACTTACTACCTTGACCCTGGAGGACACAGATGATGGAAAGGCCAGAAGACCACCCCACACCCCTTGCCCCACTGCAGGCTCTGGGCCAGGCAGACCTGAGCTGTTGGAGGGGGAGAAGCTCTGAATTAGATGCAAGATTGACACTTTAACTGGATTGGACTGGACTTTAAAAATTAAAATTTTTTTTTAGTATCTTAAATGATGAAGAAGTAATAGGATCATCTGTTGAGATAATGTTAAAGGATGGGAAAGGGAATTCTAACATAGGATCGGAGTTGGGGGCTTTGTCTGGAGGGAGGTAAATCCACTTCCTGACTGTGCTCCACAGAGTTCAGCCCCTTCAACAAACTGGTTATGCTGGAAACCATAGACTACTTTAATCTTGTCTATTGATCCAGGGCTCTGACTCCTACTAGGCCTTTCTAGCTCTCATCTTGTGGCCTTTTCATTGCTGTGGGGATGCTGGATCTGTCAGTTAAAGGCAACTTTAGGAGAAGTATTCGGACAAGAGAAAGCCCAGTGGGAGAACTTAGGGGAGGTTGACTATAACAGGATAATAACAAATCCTGGTCTGTCACTGCCTGCCTTTGTGGTCTCTCTCTAGCCCTGAGTTTCCTACTCTGAAATAAATGGTCTAAAGAAAATGATTGTAATAGACACCTCTTGTGATGGCTGCCCGGCTCCCTCCATTCTCAGGACACTGCCTCTAACACCTAGGGCTGCCGTGGGTCCTTGTGACCCAGCATCCCTCCAGAACTGATTAACCAGCAGAGGGCGTCTGTCCTAGGCCAGGGCAGGCTGTCTTTCCTGGCAGGATTGAATAGGGGGACACTGAGACTGAACAATGTTGACACTGACTGTCATTAGTAACTGAGAGCAGCTCACACCCATCGGTTGTTGTTGGCCTCAGAAATACCCAACTTCTTGCTCTTCTTGGGGTTTAATAGCTGGTTCCCTGATAGCCTCACAGTAAATCCCTCACTTTGCTTAAGCTGCCCAGAACCATTTTCTATGACTTTCGACCCAACGTACTTTTTTAAAAAAGGGTCCATTTAACTTCCATAATTCTATTATTCTTTGATTTAATGGTACCTGTTACTCTTGAACAGAGATGAATTGTAACTTTGAGTGCTGTTAACCATGGACACCTGACAGGTGTGGCACCAGTGGGTGACTGCAGTTTTGGCAGTCCATACACTGATGAACACTAGAGACATTCCTTTTTAATAACATCAGATCTTTAAGTAGGTAAATTTGCACTTGTTACACATGGAGAATATTTTTAGTTTAAGAGTTTATCTTAGAGGTATAAATGATGTTTACAGAAAAAGACTTTAGTTTCCAGTGCAAGAAATAAGTGAGCCAAGTCATATGATCTAAGTCACCATATTAACGTGTATTATGAGATACACACCAAGTCTAAAGAGTTGAGTGTATACTTAACTTGGCTTATCACTTAAATCCCATTGTGCCAGCATCTCATTGTCCAGGTTGAGTTCAGTGGGTATTATCAGTGCAATTGGTGCTCTTTAGGTTAATTCTCCTTGATAATGCTGATCATTAAAAAAATAGAATTTAAACATGTTTTGTCTTAAATGTCAAGTATTACTACACCATAATTTGAAAAGGCACAGTTATCAAATCCCTATAAAATAATTGTAGAGTGAAAATGCCTAAAAAGAACACTAAAGTTTAGAAGTGTAATTGACCCTTTTAATATGAAACTTCTTCATCATGGACTCTTTGTGCTTCTTTTAAAAGTTATTGCTACTGGTCTCCCAAAGTGAAAGGCATGCCACTCAGTGGATAGAAAGCAGTATTGCAGAGAAGAAATAGCTAGTATTACCTTTGCGGTATTGGGTTGCGGGATGTTGCTAACTTAATCCTGAGGGATGGAGGATCAAGCTGAGACTAAGAAGTGTTATGTGAGTTTTTGCAGAATTAACTTGATGACTAATATTAGTGGCCGGACCATAATGTTTGTACAAATAGAAGAACGTGCTGCCAAAAAATAATTTATTCATTTATAAAGGAGTTCCAAACTAGAGGCATTTTTGCCCCCCTGCCCCAGGGACACTTGGCCATGTCTGGAGACATTGTTGGCTGTCACAGTTGGGGGTGGTGTGTATGTGTGTGCATGTGCTACTGGCATCTAGTGGATAGAGACCAGGGATGCTTTTAAGCATCCTATAAGATAATAAAGAATTGTTCAGCCCAAAATGTCAATAGTATTGCTGTTGAAAAACTAGTTAATAAAAGTGGGTTTCACATGTTTTTAAGCTCAATATACTTCAAGTATATTTAGTCAAAACTCTTTTTCAGATGTTTGTAAATTAGACCAGTTTTGCTTTCTAATGGATTAAGCAATATTTCATAATTTGGATTCATTTTATTTGCAATAATTAGGCAACTTTGTAAACTGCCTCCAAAAGTCAGGGAAAGTTTTAATTTTTACACATAATTTCCCTCAATCTTACCTTTCCCTGTTACCAATTCAAAGTCTTCCTTCTTTTAATTGCCCACTTCCTTCTGCTCTGGCCTGTTTCATTAGACTAAATAACCAAAGCACTGACCAGAAGCAAATGCAGTGAGCACAGTTAAAATTTAGATAGAGGTTGTCTTTTTATGAGATGATTTCATTTCCCTTAGGTTAAAAAAAATTCTTTAGGCTCTAAGCTGAAGGGGATCCAGCTAATTTTTTACAGCGTTCTTTTTTTTTAACCAGACAGATTCACCTTGATCCTCACTAGCCCAGCCTTCATGGGTCTGAGAGGTTCCCAGCCTTCTCCATCACCCACCCTTGTGCCTCAAAAAAGAGGGGCCCATCTGGAATCTGTGAGAGAAAAGCAGACTCCTGACATACATTTTACAGTTTTGAAGTGAAACAAGCTTCAGATTACTTATAGAGCCTGAGATGATGAATTCTTTTCTGTTGGAATTAATCTGTTTAGGATAAGTAAAATATTTTATTTACCTTTAAAAAAATCTCTGATTTTTCACTATTGCCCTATTGCTCTTAATAATGAATTTAATTATACTCCCGAATGATACTGGCATAGACATATGATTTAGAGATGTTATAGTATTTTTTTAAGTTCAAGAACAAAACACATATTTTGTGGAATTTAAGACATTAAAGAGCTAAAGCCCTTTGGGAAAGAACATCCAAGTTCTGCCTCTAAATTTGTAATACTGTAATTCCAAAGATGAAGAAATGTATGGAAAGAACAAACTGAAATATGAAAGTATAAGTAATCACAGGAGTTGCCTTTTTTACCTGTAGTTTTGCTAGAGGTCTAAAAGCCTTTCTCTACTAGAAAGTGCTTGCTTGGAAAACCACATAAGAAAAGTATTTTAGCAACTCTATCCTTTCTTGATAAATAATGAAATACAGAGATTAGCTACAATTTATTTCCAGTATTTTAAACATTTAGTGTTTAGGGCAGGGCCTCTGATAGCCAGCAAAATGCCTGGTACATAGCACGTATGCAAAAAGCACTTGTTAAATGAATTAAAATGAACAGATAAATTCTTAGATTTTAAAAAATCAGTGTAAGTCTACCTTTGCAGTTCCTACTCCCATGTGGCTCTTACATATCTAGCAGCTCAATAGGTATTTCCAGTGTCCTCTTGTCAGTATGATCTGGTGACACATCAAGTTAAAAATGTGCCCAACTAAATTTGGGTTTTTCTTACCCAAGTCTGCTCCTCTCCTTGTTTCCTATTTTTCTGAATGCAATCATAATCCTACTCTCCCACTCCCCATATCCTTCTTTGACAGGCTGAGTTGACATCCAGCCTATTCTGGTTCTACTGCATCTTCCCCCATCTGGTTCCCAGTTCCAATTGTCCTCATCCTCCACTACCTTTTGCTTGGACCAGTAAATACCCTCCATTACCGCCTGGCTCTAAGTCTCTTCTCACCAAGATCTCGCCTTGCAGACTGTGTTTATTCCTAATCTTGTTGCTTGATTGTACCCCATCTCCCCCAAAGAAAAGTCCAGTTTAGCATAATGGTTAACAGACTGTATTCTGGCTCTGATTTGTCTGAACATAAAATGTAGTGATCAGGAGCTTGGACTCCGGGGCTAAACCGTCCAGTTTATGGTCTGTCATTCAAGGAGTTTTTAAAGCGAATTTCTCACTTTGTAGTCTAGCCAAAATACTTCCCTTCATCTTTCACTTAGCTTTTAGAGGCCAGTTCCCCTGACCATTTCTCTGATATAGTTTTCCTCTCCTTGGAACTACCCTACCACGGCACCTGTACTTCTTCCTGCCTGCTTTGTAATCTCCCTTGGGATAACACGTTTCCAGGAGCAGGATGTTATCATATTCTTTTTTTACATTCGAATAAGGCACAGTGTGACTTGCACATTGTAGTTGCTCTAGAAATGTTAGGTGAATGACATCAATTTACAGAAATAAATCTGACTCCGAACGTCTCCCCTTGCAGACTGTGCTTATTCAAAACCAAAGAACTTTATACTAAAAAAGGATGAATAAAATGTATGTAAGTTAAAACTTTAAAAAAGGTTCTTGAAGATCCCAAAGAGTCCTCGAGACTTTATTTGGGTTCCATGTGTCAATACTTAGCATATTAGACATAACTGGGAAAAAATTTAAGTAGTTCTTTATTCGTTTTAAAAATAATAAATGCACTAAAAGTTCACATACATAATGCATTTTAAAATTCATTATTTATGTTGTATTCATCTGCCCATTCTCTCGGGTCTGGCACAGTACCCAGCACGAAGAAGATGCTGTACTCTTATTAGCAAGGACTGCCTCGCGGGAGCACGGGGTAAGCCACTCACCCCGCCCACCCACCAAACGCCCGCGCGCCCACGGCTCCCGGGACACGCGGCCCCGCCCCTCCGCGCGCCGGCGCCAGAGCGCACGCGCAGGGCTCCTCGAGGCCGCGCCAAAGAGCGCGCGGCCGCGGCCGTCCCCTCCCCCACGCCTCTTCGCGTACAGTAGGAACCCGTCGCTGCGGCCGTCCGGCTGCCGCGCTCGGTCGTCGCGATGGACTTTCCTTGGAATGAGCTGACCCTTGCGTTTTCTCATACTTCCATGTTCCCCTTTTTTGACATCGCTCACTACCTGGTGTCGGTGATGGCGCTGAAGCGTCAGCCGGGTGAGTGCGGGGCGCCGCAGACCAGCCCCCTCAGGGCCGTCTCACCGCGAGGACGCCTGAGCGGGGTGAGCGGCCGGGCTGCCTCCCGCCCGGGGCCGGGTAGTGGAGCTGGAGGGGCTCTAGAGCCGGCTTGTCCGGCCCCTCGAGTGCAGACGGGGGAGCTGAGGCCGCGGAGGGAGGCGGTCCCGGTCCTCGTCGGAGGAGGCGCTCCCGGGTCCGCGAGGCGGCGTCAGGGGAGTGCGGGGCCGCCCCACCGCCGCGGGCGGGACCCGGGGACAGGTGGCGGGGGCGGCCGCTGCGGAGCCCGGGACAGCCGGGTGGTGCCAGCGCTTCCTGGGAAAGTGTTTTAAAGTGACCTGGGAACAGAACTCCCAGGAACGGCGCGTCTGACTTAGTCGCATGGGGGAGTGATTAGTTCGGACGGCTCTCCGGGTCTGAAAGTTGCGTAAACCACTTACATAAAAAGCCTCGAGCAGGCACCCGTACCTTCCCCTGGACGCGGAGTTCTCCCACCTCGCTTGGCGTGTTAGACACAGTGGTAGTTGAGAAGACGGTGGAGTCCCATTTTCGGTCATACGAGTGACATGGTTCAAGAAGTGCCATTTAGCATAGTTTCACTGTCTGTTAGAAGGGGGGTGTCTGTATACAGCGTTTTGAGTTCTTTTAAGGAGCAATATCTGTTTTTCTTGTATTTCACATTCCGAATATGTTCGCCCATGTGTTGCTTTACTTTTGCAGTTATTCTACCTGACTTTTTGTTTTATGGTCTCCTGTTTCTTTGAGCTCAGGCATTTTCTTTGCCTTACTTTCTCCATGTTCATGCTGCCTTTATTCTGCCTGTCTAGAGTCAGTGAGTGAGGGCTTGAGGGTGCTGCTTTATTACGAACTTAACTGTTTAAATCCTCGGACCTCAGAAATATTTTTTGAAGTTGAAATTTGTAGCTCAGTCCAAATCATTGTTTAGTAGACGTTTTGACCGGGGAAATATTAGTGTATTAAATCAGGATAGATTATCTGCATGGGAGACTGCTTCCTTGATTTGAAAATAAGTACATTTTATTATTCTGCCATACTCAATATTTAGTATTTTCTTGTATAGGTTAAGTCAGAGATTTTCAAAGTGTGGCCCAGGAACCCCTGGGGTTCCTGACACTTCTAGGTGAAAAATTGTTTCATCCTAATATGTAGATACTGTCTTTTTCACACTTACTTTCTCACAAGTGTTCAGTGGGGTTTTCCAGAGGCCACATGACCTGCCATACTGTAAGCGATTGAATGCAGAAGCAGGTAGGAGAACCAAATTGTTTTCTACTTGAAGCCAGACATGAAAGAGATTTACTAAGAAAATGTGAGTTTTCTCACTAAATGTTTTTTGCTTTGGAAAATAGTTATTTTTCATAAAGAATATATTGTTTGTTAACATTTAGTGCATTTATTATTTAAATAATGAAGACATAAAGAACTATTTACAAATTTTCTTATAATTTCTAATATACTAAATATTGATAACCCACATAAACAAAAGTTCTTTGGAAATCTTAAAGAATTTCTTTTTTTGAGTCAAGTCTCTTTTAAGGTTTCATTTACATACATTATATTCACCCCCTTAAAGTTCTATGATTTTGGACAAACACATACAGTCATGTAACTCTCACCACAATCAAGATACAGAACAGTTTTATCACCTATCCTAGATTGCCTTTTGCCCCTTTGTAGTCAGCCTTTCTCAAGCCTCTGTCTACCATTGATCTCACTAGTTTTGAGGGTTGGAGAGGAGTCCTGAGACCAAAAGCCTTGAGAACCACTGGACTAGCTGAATGCTAATACAATATGACACATGGTGTAAAAACCTTATATTCTAGTACCAGTACTTGTAAGCAGGTAAAAATTATAGAATTCACACAGAAGAATGTACCTACTTAGTTTAAGCTTTTACCAGGATTGTGTTAGTCTTATTTGTTTCCTTTCACAGTACTTGCTGTTATCAGTCCTAAGTATCTTGTCATTCTCATGATCAGAAAACATAATTTTCATTTGCATCAGTTATGGTTACTAATGAGTTTGTGCTTTTTTGGGGGGGAGGGAAGGTAATTAGGTTTATTTTTATTTATTTATTTTTTAATGGAGGTACTGGGGATTGAACCCTGGACATCATGCATGCTAGGCATGTACTCTACCACTGAGCAATATCCTCCCTTGAATTTGTGCTTAAGTTTATTGGCCATTTGCATTTTCACTTCTATAAATCTATTGAGTTGATCATACTGTTTTTCCTATTTAAAATGTAATGTAATACATTAAAAAATGAATTATCCTTACATTTTTGGCATTAAACTCTGCTTGTTTGATGTATCATTTCACTAGGGGGTTTGATTTTGCCAATACTTTATTTAAAATTTTATTTAACTGGGAACTTTTTTCTGTTCCCCAGTGACTGATTTTCTAAAACTCAGACCTGTAGTATAATAAAACTACAATTCATCTATGTACTGCTACCAGGATTCTTCTTATCCCCTCAACCTAGAGTACATTTTGGAATGTACTCTACCACTCCCCACTTTCTACAATTTACATCTTAACGATTTGTAGTCTAGATCTTAAAAGGTGCTGTTGGGGGCAGGCGGGTAAAGGGGATTAACTCTTACGTGGTGTTGATAAGGGTAGCATCGCCTTTTTTGTTTGCTTTAGGTTGTAGGTCTTCAAATCCAGGGAAAGGTGATTTTTCCCTCTCTCACCCCAGCTTTCCTTTTCCATGTGACTTGTGCTTCATAAGTAAAGACATCAGGGTATTATTTAATATGTTGGATTGTTTTTTATTTCTTAGTTTACTTCCATTTGCCTCATACTTAACTGTAGTTCCTCCTGAACTCTGGCATCTGATGTCTATAGTTTTTAGTTTTGTCTAGCAGTGTAGGTTTTTTGTTTGTTTGTTTGTCTGTTTTTTCCTGTTTTCTTGGGCATTTTATTAAGAAGTTGGAAAATGTTGCTTTGAGATCTGTTGGTCAGAAATCATTTTAACAGAAAATTTGCATCATCAATTTTAATCTCTTATCTCACATTTAAAATCTGTCTTCTCTGTTTTTTCCTCATTTAAGTCTTCATTAAAATAAACACATATCTTTAATCCTACATTTATATCTGATTGTTGTTTTCTGTAAGACTTTCTGAAAATTTAGAATTATCTCTACTTGATTTTTACACACAAAATCTATTACTTTACTCTTAATTCTCTGACCACTGTTTTTTGCTAACTTCTTTCAAATTGTAGGTAGTTCGATTAAACAAATATTCATTGAAATGTATCAGACACTGTGTTAGATGTTGAGGATGTTAAGATGAAAGATACTGTTATAGCCCTAGAGAAACTCAACTGTGCTGTTGTCATTGTCGTCTCTGCCCACCACCCCTGTTCCTCTTCCTTCCCCTCCTTCTCTTTCCTCATAGTGTCAGATAGGTAGCACTACCTTTCTTACGCAATATTCATTCATTTCTGTTACATGCAGAACATTTTAGTATCTTAATTCTAATCCTAACACATCTTTTTAGATAGGTATTATTGAACTCATTTTTCAGATGAGGATAGTTTTATGGGAATAAAATACCCTTTACTTAAGTCACATAATTTGGTAAATTATAGAGCTAGTTTTTGGGCTGATTGCAAAGTTCTCAACCATTCTATGCTCTCTCTTTGCAGATTCACTTAATGTTCCTGGTTTCTTAGTACTTAGCACTTTCTCAATAAGTTGTCATTTGACATGGTTATTTTCTCCCGTGATTTCTGTCATTTCCACATTACCAGTCAGTTTCTTCTTTGCTTTCAGAAATTAAATCCAGGAATAAAGCATTAAATCTGTAGATTGCTTTGGGTAGTATGGCCATTTTAACAATATTGATTCTTCTAATCCAAGAGCATGGAATATCTTTCCATTTTCTTAAGTCATCTTTAATTTCCTTAATCAGTGTTTTGTAGCTCTCCATGTATAAGTCTTTCACCTCCTTGGTCAGATTTATTCCTAAGTATTTTATTGTTTTGGGTGCAATTTTAAAAGGGACTGTTACTTTACTTTCTTTTCCTGCTGTTTCATTGTTAGTGTAAAGAAATGCAACTGATTTCTGTATGTTAATTTTGTATCCTGCTACCTTGCTCATAGTCTCTCATTTTAAATTCTTATAAATTACGTGTTATTCTCATTTTATGAAGGTTGAAATTTAAGCCAAGAGAGGTTAGAGGTTCTACAGAGAGTCACAAAACTGATACATAATCACAGCTACTTCAGTGACTTGTGATAAGACTAAGGGAAATTAAGGGTAGTATAATTGTCATATTCACACTTTTGAAATATTTCACATGTATTTTTCTCTCATACAGTAAACATTTATAGAGCACCTTCTTTATATTAATGTCTCTTAGAGTCTCAAGGGATAACGATCTTATAATGGAACTAACGCTTGTGAACAAAATCTAGAATATGATGTGTCTTAAGAGGAAAGGGTAAAATAATGTGAAAATTGAGGGAAAAGGAAAGTTATTTGGACAGACTTAATCAGAAATGCATATTACATGAGTGAGTAATTTGTGTGAAAGCATCAAATTTAGTAAATTTGATTTGGACTGTTTTAATGTTAAAGGAAAACTGGGTTTTGAATATTTGAATTTGACTAAGCCAAATTGTTGTGTCAGATGGATGATCGTAATGCTAAATCTTCCATTAGAGTAACACTAAGGGCTACAGAGGCTAGAGATACGAGCTAGTGTTCCCTAATAGTATATTTATCAGAATTAATCAGTTACTTTGGAATGTGTCTTCATAGTAACTGTGCTATAATGGGTCCATTATAGCTCTTGTTCAGTTAGAGCTCCCATTTCCAGAATCTGTCCACAGAGCTAACCAGGGTATGCCTATGAGAGACAGAGGGAACACACACACACACACACACACACACACACACACACACACACACACACACGGGATGGGGTTGTGGGAGAAGAAGAGGGAAAAGGGGTGTGCTTATTTATGTGTAAATAAGCATAGAAAAAAATCTGAAAGGTGTCATCCATAGGAAATGAGTATGATTGAAGGATAGAAGTAGAGAGGAAAGGGGAATTTTGCTTTTCATTTCTGTTTACTTATGTCATAATAGTGATAGCTGATACTTATTGTTACTATCTGCCAGGCCCACATTCTAAGTGCTTTAAACGTACTCACTCACAGCCAGCCCTTACAAAAATCCTGTGAAGTAGGATTTCCTTTTCCTTTTCCTCCCTCTCTCTTCCCGCCCTGCTTTCTGTCTCTCTCCATACACACACACACATACACACGCATGCACGCACATGCACACATATGTATGTACTTATTTTTTTTTTTTAAGATGTGGGAAAACAGTTAACTTGTGGCGTTCACACAAAGAGTAAGTGCTGGAGCCAGGATTTATAGATGGGCAATTAAACTCCAGAGTCTGTACTGTTGAGGACTCTGTATTGCTTCTCAGTATGAGAATGGCTCAGCATGGCAGTGAATGTCCATTGACCAAAGGAAAAGATCATATTCATCACTGTGCTGACTGACCAGTGTTATAATCAGTCATCACTGTACAGGGTAATACCAAACAGTGCCTGTATACATATTTAGATGGATAACAGTATATATGTATATAGAGAGACATATTGGTCTCACATCTTACATAAGGGTTTGGCTCTATAAAGACAGCATGACCACGTATCATCAAAATAACTCTTGAAAAATATTTAAGTTTAGGAGAAATTGCTACACTGGAGATTGACGTCTTGTTTTATAGTGTTTCAAAACTAATTTTTCTTCCATATTGGTATAGGTCGCCATTTCTTGAGTTATCACCAGATGCATATCATTAAACCTTGGCATCATTTCATTTGACGGGGTATGTACACCACTGAAAATTCACATCTGCCAACTCATGTTCACTCCTGGGCACATATTGTTGTGTGGAATGTGGGTTGCAATATTTAAATTTTTATCTCCCTCTCCTTTTTTCCCCTGAGCACATATAGATGAATTCCCATGTTAGTACAAGTATGATGTTACTCTACTGAACTCACACATACATTTGCATAATTTATTTTATTGTCTGTTTTTGCGTAAATGTGCCTCTCCCTAAAAGGTAACAACAGTTTACAGTTTGGTTGGGTATTCTCGCAGACCTTATTTTATGCATTAGCTGCATGTGTGTGTACCTATAGAAATACATCATTTTTTCTTTTCCCCAGCAAATAATTTCTTACTGTACATATTGTTCATATACATAAGGTTTTATTTTTGTCATATCAGTTCATATAAAGCTGCTACATTTGTTTTGAATAGATGCGTCAGTTTTCTCAGATTGGATATGACATAATTTGCTAAATTTTTGTTTAATTTTATAATTAATAAAATTTTTATTTTCAAGAATTCATATACCATCAAATAATATAATCAATATAATTAAATAAATGTAAAGCCCCTTTGACAATCTTCCCTAATTCTAAGCTTCCTCAGGAGGTAGTAGTTAATATTTTGGTGTATTTCAGACCCTTTTCTGTGCATTCCATGTATGTACCTATAGAAATACATAGTGTTTGCATTTCTGCCATAAATAATTACATGCTATAATATTTTTTTCAACATGATTGTATTTGATTTTTGTTTTTATTCAGCAGCATGTCTTGTGGCTCTTCCCATGTTGATATTGATCTACCACACTCTTGAATTGCTCTTGTATACCATAGTACAGCTGATCATGGTTTGTTTAACTATTCCTCTGATAGTGGTCATTTGTAATTTTCATTTTTATCACAGCATTGTAAACAGCACTGCTTCAATATTCTTGTATGAAACTCCTTGGGCACTTAAGTCAATTTAAAATTTTAATTGATAACTACAAAATTATTTTTCAGAATGGTTTTACTTATTTTTATTCTCACTAGAGTAAATGAATTTCCTCATACTTTTACCAATTTATTGATATTAAGCTGTAATTTTTTTTTGCCAGTTGAAGGTGTATGAAATAACATTTTTAATTTTCTTTTTCTTTGATTAATGATGACTTAAGGATTTTTCCTGTGTTCATTTTTTGGCATGTTTCTTAGTGATTTATATTTTCTGCTTTGTGACTTGCTCATTTTTCTGTTGAGTTTGTTGTCTTTTTCTGTTGATTTATTGGAATTTGCTTTGTTAGTTAAAAAAATTTTTTTATCCCTTTTTTTGTTGTATAGAAGTTTTAAATTCTGATGTCAGACTTGTAAATCTTTTCCTTCATGGCTTTTTTTTCTGTTCTTAGATTGCTAGATTTTTTAAAAACTTAGAATGTTGAATTTTTAGCAAGTGATCTTTTACTGTCTATCTAAAGGAATGATCATAATAATTTGTTCATATAGTGAATGATTTTAATGAATTTCTAAATATGGAATGTCCCTTAAATTCTTCGGATAAAATCTACTTGGTTATGATTTATTATCCTTTTGAAAAACTATTGATTTCAATTTGTTATTGATGTATTTGTGCACTATACTCATAAGTTAGCATTACAATGTGTCTTCTTCCTTCCTCTCTTTTGTTTCTTCCCTTCCTCTCTTTTGTTTCTTCCCTCCCTCCTTTCCCTTCTCTCTTCCTCCCTGACTCCTTCTCTTTCTCCTTCCTCTCTCATTCTCTCTTCTTTGTTTTCTTTATAATTTTATGTTGGAGTTATGTTGTTTTCATAGAATGATTTAAGCTTTTCTAAACTCTAATGGTTTGTTAAACTCTGTAATAGTTATGTAACATAAAAATGAGTAACCCGAAACTATTTGATAAATGTTTCCTATTAATTTGTCTGAGTCTAGCACTTTCTCAGGATAGATCTTAGACTGCCCTGTAACTTTTTTCCATAGTTATTTGTATGCTCAAATTTATATCTGTTCTTAAGGGAATTTTGCTAATATATAGTTTCTTGGAAAATTGTCCATTTCAACTACATCTTCATATTTATTAGGTTAAATACATGTTGTTTTCTTATAATGAGAAAAGCTCTCAAATCATTTCCTTTTTTTTTTTTTTCGCTTCTAATGTTAGGCATTAATTTTCATTCTTCTTCCCTCTCCTGCCTTTTTCAGACTTGTTGAACAATGGTTGTTTTATTGGTCTTTTCCAAAAACAGCTTTGCGTTGGTTTTATTGATTGCCTATCTCTAGCTCCCTATTTTAGCATCTAATAAATTTCTACTTTTGTTTTTATAATTTGCTTCTATGTCTATGGCTGAGTTTAAAAACATTTTTTTGTACTTTTTCCTTTAATAATTTCAAACTTAAAGGAAAGTTCAAGGAACTCCCATATACTTTACCCAGAATCACCAACTATTAGCATTTTATCTCATTTATTTTATTTTTTCCTATCTGTACTGACACATAACTGACAAAATTATACGTATTTAAAGTGTACAATGTGATGATTACATATATACACATACACATTGTGAAGTGATTACCATAATCAAGTTAGTTAGCACATCCATCGTCTCACAGTTACCTTTTTTTTGTATGTGTGTGGTGACAACACTTAAAACCTATCCTCTTAGCAAATTTCAAGTATAAAATACAGTATTATACAGTATTATTGACTACAGCTATTACACTGTACATTAGATCCTAAGAACTTATTTATCTTATAACTAGAAGTTTGTACTTTAGCATCCTCTCTGAATGTTTTTGTTTATGCATAGTATTTTTTCAGAACCACTTGAGTGTAAATTTGGAGGCATTTTTGCCCAGTTACTCTAATTACTTCAGTGTATTAATTTTAAGAACCACTGTACAGTTATTAAAATTAGGAAGTTTAACAGTGATACAGTACTGTTATCAAGGCCACAATCCATATTTAGATTTCATCAATTGTCCAAAAAGATCCTTTATAAATATTCTTTATATGATATGATCTAGGAAATGCATTGCAGTTAGTAGTTTCTTTAATGTCATTTAATCTGGAACATTTCATCAGCCCTGTTTCTGTGTTTCTTGACTGTGACGTTGTTAAAATATAAGCTATGTTGTTATTTGTTTGTTTTTTCAGAATAGCCCTCAATTTGAGTATGTCTGATTCGATTAATTCAGGTTATACATTTTTGGTAGAAATACTGCAGAAGTGATGATGTCTTCTTGGTGCAAAATATAAGGAGTCACCTGATATTGTTTGTTTATAATTATGTCTTCAAGATTTGTCACTCTAAAGTTATTATTTTTCTCCATGATTAATAAGTAGTTTGTTAGGAGACACTTGAGATAATGTAAATACCTGTTCCTCATCAACCTTTCACCTCTGGTTTATTTTGTTATTCTGTTTCCAGCTTGTCGTACTGAAAATTTTGTTTCTTTATTTTAGGTTTTATTTTCCAAAGTACTTAAGATTATAAATTTTTCTTAATATATCGCTTTGACATATCAACCAGCGTACCTAGAATAGGGTTGGGAATAAAAGGAGACAATAGGTGAGGAGATTGTGTATGATAATGTACTACTAGGAAACTGACAGTAAGATCCTGAACAGAGTATTTTAAAAGTGCCCCAAATCACCCATGTCCTAACAAAATGTTTCCAGTTTTGATTCAAAGAACAGAAGGTGCCATTTATAATCATGATTGTCACACTTCTGAGTAATAATAAGTCCTAGAAAGTTATGATATTAAGAAGTGTATTTCTTTAGAGCCACAGGTACGTCAGGACTTGTTTAATATACAGTATCTCAGACCACGTTTTTACTTTATCATTTCAGGAGCAGCAGCGATGGCACGGAAGAATCCTCTGTCAAGCTGGTTTACTGCTATGCTCCACTGCTTTGGTGGAGGAATTTTATCCTGTATACTGCTTGCAGAACCTCCATTGAGGTTTCTTGCAAACAACACTAACATATTACTGGCATCTTCAATCTGGTAAGCTGCCATTGTGGTAAACTATGAGACATTAAAAAATTGTTCTGTAAATTATTAGTTAATGGAATTTTTTTCTTTAAAAAATATTTTATGTTCCTAGAAAGTGAATGCATATACAAGGGAAGGAACCCCAAAAATGCCAAAGGTTTTAAGTGCAAAATATGTCTCTTTCTTACCCTTCTCCCTTATCCTCTCCCAGAGGTAGGTATAGTTACCATTGTTTTATGTATCTTTGGTGGAAGCATTTCAAATACGAAAGGGCATCAAATATTTGACCCCAAACAGTTGATCTTGTGAACCGAACCCATACACACAGTTATGCAACATGATAATCAAGAATGTGATAAACTACACAGAAAGTCCAAGTGATTATAAGTCATATTTATGGTAATTGTTCTTGTTGTACTCTGTTGGATTTTTCAGAGCCTTATGAAATTTAACATTAATTTTGTTTTGAATTTAATTTTGAAGTGAAGGAGAAATATTAGTAGGAATTGCTTTAGATTCTTGCAAATCCAAATTCAGTTATCTTTAAGAGGTTTGATCCATCAAGTTAAAAAAAGTATAATACAAATCAGAGAACTTTGTTATATCTAAATCAAAAGCTATGCTTTTGATTAAAAACCATATCACTGAAATATATAATGTTAGGAACACCTAAATTTAATTTTTATTGTGATAATTTAAAATGAATATGTAACTAGTCATAAAAGGGAATATTATAAATAATAGGAGGACTGAGAAAAAGTAATAGTGGGAACCTATGGCAGTGTAAACTAGGAGTAGAACAATAAATTTGATAGCTAATATTTATTGAGTTGTTACCATATGTCAGCTATTCTTTTTATTCATTGTCATATTTAATCACAGGAGTCCAATGAAGTAGCTATTATTTCCATTTGAGAAATGAGAAAACTGAGGCACAGAGAAACTTTGCTAAAATTTTTGTATTTTGTAAATTATTGAGCTAGAATCAAAACCAGGAAGTTTGACTTTAGAGCCTTTACACTTAAACAGCCACTGTCTCTTATTTTTTTTAACCGTCTCTTAAAGTATAGTCTTCCAGTTGGTATGTGTTTTATGTCATTTTTATTTCCAAGGACTTTTATTTCTATAGCAATGTTTTAAAAGGATATTAGTCATTTTGGATAATTTTTTGAGTGTAGATGCTGAAGTACTTGAAAAGTAAGGTATACATAAAGAAGCTATGGTACATTTATATAGTGGAATACTACTTAGCCATAAAAAAGAATAAAATAATGCCATTTGAAGCAACATGGATGGACTTGGAGCTCATCATTCTAAGTGAAATAAGCCAGAAAGAGAAAGAAAAATACCATTTGATACCATTCATATGTGGAATCTAAAAAAAGAAAAAAGACTCTAATGAGCTCATTTATAAAACAGAAACAGACTCATAGACATAGTGAACAATCTTATAGTTACCAAGGGGGAAAAGGTGTAGGAAGGGAAAAATTGAGACTTTCAGATTTGTAAATATTAAGTATTATATATAAAAATAGATAAAAGAACAAGTTTCTTCTGTATAGCACAAGGAACTATATTCAGTATCTTGTAGTAACCTATAATGAAAAAGAATATGAAAACGAATATATGTATTTCTGTGTATGAGTGAAACATTATGCTGTACATCAGAAATTGACATATTGTTACTGAGTATTCTTCAATTTAAAAATTGGCGAAACCAAAAAAAACAAAAACAAAAACAGATATCCAGAGTCTGGCACTTTTAATCACTTCCACTGCTCCTGTATACTAACTACCAATATTTCTTGCCTGGACAGTTGCAGTAGGTTCCTAAGTGGTCTAGCTACTTCTTTCATTATCCCCCTGAGTCTGTTCTTCACATAGTAGATAAAATGATTAATTATATTACTGCTATGCTCAGTGGTTTCTTATTAGGAAGAAAATTCGAAACTTATCGTGGCCTTTAAGACCCTACAGAATCTTCCTTTCCTGTCTCTTTAATGTAGTGTCTTTCTACTCTACTTCTGGTCCATCTGCTCCAGCCACATTGGCTTTGCCATTTCTTGAACACAAAGGTATTCTACCTCCGTGCCTTTGTGCTTGCTCTTTTTTTTCTGTAATGTTCTTTTCTTAGAAAGCTAATATTTTCTTTTTTGGGGGAGATCTTTTCTGAAAAAAACACTTCCTCTCCCATGACTACATATCATACTTTTTTTTTTCTTAGATGTATTGCTGTCTGACATGTTGTCTGTTTATTTCTTTTTAACGTTGGTTTGTCTCACTCCACTAGAATAATAGCCTATCAGAGCAGGGGCTTTGTTTTGTTAACTGTGTGCCAAGTACTGCTTTAGGTTCAGTGAATACATTGCTAAAGGAGTGGACTGCTATATGGTGTTATATTAAATGGGATTTCTATACTTGAGTAGCAAGAAATTACAGATCTTGATTAGTTGATTCACTAAAGAAATAAAATTGGCTTGTCTATAAATATATACTTTTTTGACTGAAACTAAAAGATATGTTAGAAATAGAAAATAAGAAATGCATTTTTATATGGTGAATTAATAGTATAGTATTTAATTATTTGTTAATTTGAGATCTTTTATCATCCCCATTTTACATAAGATGAAATTGAGGCTTGAAGAGTTGGTAAATAATACGGCCTGGATTTCAATTTGCATGATCTTGACCAAGAAGAGTTTTCATTATGAACAATATGTGTTTTTTAATTTAAAATTTTAATTAATATTGAGTAGGTACAAAAGAATATTTATAAAATATATGCAACGTGTAACAAATTGGTATAACAAAAACTTGTATTCCATCATTTAGATTAAGAAAAAATTGCCACTTACAAAAATACTCTATTATAAAGTAAAAACCACGAAAGCCAAATATATGGCCTAATGAAAAATTTTTTTAGGTATATCCTTGAAACAATGACCCAAGTCAGGAAATAAAGCTTTGCCATCCATCCCAGAATTTCCTCTTCTGTGTCACATTCCAGTCACAACCCCTTTCACACCATAAATAACCATTATGATAACACACCATTATTCTGACTTTTATGGCAATCAGTTCTTTGCATATTTTTATAATTTTATCATCCAGATGTCATCCCTAGACACTGTAATTTAGTTGTACCTATTAACAATTTTAATATCTCTTAAGTCTCTTTCATTTTATAGAGTCCTCCTCCATTCACTTTTTCCCTTATAGTTTATCTTTCGAAGAACCAGAGCTATTTGACATGTAGACTTTCCCATAGTTGTGAGTTTGCTGATTGCTTACTCATAGTGCAGATCATTATATTCGTCTATTCTCTATGTTTTCTGACAATTAGCAGATTGATCCAGATTCCAAATCAGATTCAGGTTAGATCCCTTTAGCAAGACCAGAAGAGTCTCCAGATATCTGATTAGCTTTCTTTTTGTTAACATTTAGCACTCTTTTTATACTTAATGACTACTGTCTAGTAAGTAGTTGAGAATTACAAAATGGCAATAGGCAAATTCTATCTTCTTATGTATTAGTTGGGATAATATAAATAAATACTTCCCACTAATTATTATTTGGTTACCCAGTTGTATAGTTTATAAAGGAAAGGCAGGATAAATATTTGATTCTTTCTCTTTATTTACCAGTTTTCAAGATAATGAATTGGTCCTCTGCTATTCTTCAAAGATGACCAGTTTTTTTGTTTCGTTTTGTTTTTTGTTTTTAGTGAAGTATGAACTCATGGATTTAAGCGTATTTTATGGGTTTCAATAAATTGCAGTTTTCTCACTATTGAAGGTCACATCGTTCCATCATTGGCCACTGGGAATTTCTTCACTTTGGCTCTTGAGACTTTGATTAGCTTCCTTGCTACTTAATGTAAGATTCATCTTGTACTTTCTTCTTGAATTACTCATTTCTCTAAAAAGTGCTGGTTCCTTTTAGTGAGAAATGGTATTTCGAGACCACAGTCTGAGCATTAGACATGTTCATGATTACTGGATTACTTATTGTTTCTAGGCCTTCTCAGTGGACAGAGCTATGAAAAATAAGGATAAAATAATTCATGAGCTCATTTGATGTTTCTAATTCAAATTCAAGATCATAGAACTTTTATTTAACCTTTCTGTTACATGTGTATCTTTTTCTTCTGCACTAAGAAGCTTGGTTCTTAGGGGCACTAGACATGATAGAATTAGGATATTCCAACATTGCTCATTTATTCTGTATTATTCATGCAATACACAGTTGCTTTGGAGTAACAGTATGAATGCCATCACTGACATGATTACTAAACATATTAATTTTTTTACATATACACTTCTCATTCTCCTCCTGTTTTTTACATGGAAGTACTATACTCCATTGTCATAGTAATAGCTGCTGTGTGCTATACTCTTCCCTTATTAATCCTCATTCAGTCTTCTATAGCCAACTCTGTATTTAATGCTTGTCACCAGTTCTTATGTCTGTGTCTCTAGTAATTTCGGTTGTCTGAAGCTTTTTCTCTAGTAGATTCATCTAGAATAGTAGTCCCTGAATTCTCATGTGTTAATAAGTTTGTCTGTGTCTTTTATACTTGAAAGTCAGTTTTATTTGATATAAAATCATAGGATACAACTTTCTGTCTTTGAGTATTTTAAATATATTACTCAGTTTTCTTGTCTCATAAAGCATTGCTGTGGAAAACTCTGATGATCATTTAATTTTCTTCCGCATAGTCTTTTTTAGATGCCCCCAAGTTTTTTTTTTCCATTAAAGCCTAATAATTTAAATATAATATGTCTAGGTGTTGGTCATTCAGAGTCAGTATTCTTGGTACGTGGTCTATTCTTTTTATTAGCTACACATTGTTTGTTTTTGTTATTGTTTTTAATTGAGAAAGGTATTTTGGTAATTGTACTCTTTTCTTGCTTTGGTTTTCTTCGGGAACTCCTATTGGCTCTTTTTTTGCCTTTCTTCAGTGAACCATTTTATCTGTCTTTTTAAAAAATTTAAAATGTTTTCCTTTTTACCTTGTGTTTCTTTAAAGGCACTGTTAGTTCATTTCTCTTTGTTTTCCTTCTAGTTTAATCTTCATTACTGAAGTAATTTGTTTCTTTTTCTTTTTTCTTATTCTTCCTGAAAGAATTGTATATTCAATTCTTAGTTTTTCTAATTCTGATGTATATTGTTCTTTTATGTGTTGTATCACTTTCATAATGTCTTTAGCTTGTTTTGAAATAGGAAGTTGCAATTCTGATCTGTTTTGTGGACACATTTTTCTGAGTGCTTTCATTGTAGGTTTTTTTTTCCTCTTACAGTAAATGTGTATGGGGTTTGACCTTGATACTTTTCTGTTGGTCATTCTAATGTGGAATCAGGTTTCTTGAACTTTTAAAATAAGGTGGACTTCAGAAAAGATTTTCTGACTTCATAGAGCTCCTCGTCCATTGTTTTACACAGTATTCTAGTGACCTGCTTTCTGAGATTTCCTGGATCTTCTCTCCCTCCCTAGTTTGCTCTGGACTTTCTCCTTTTGTTGCTCTGTCTTGCTCAGTTTTGATTATGTACCAGTGCTTTCTTCTCATTGTGGGGCTTGTTCTAGAAGGAAGCCTGTGTAAATCCCAGTTTTCAAAGTTCATGGGGACATCATTGGTTCAACCCCGTCAGACCTTCTTAGCATAGACCGTTTGCTCTCCAGGTATTGGAAGTGTCAGAATCCCTTCCAGTTTCAGCTGTTGTTTTTGTTGTTTTTCCCAAATGGGCCTGCTGTGCTTTCTAGTGAATACCCTTTAGCTATTTGTCATCTGTTTTGTTCTTAGGTCCGTTAGTTGCCACCTTGCTGCTTTCTTCTTCCTGCCAAGCAGTGTAGATCTTGTGGGTGCTGGTGATTTGTCTCTACACATTTGCATTTTGGGATTTGAAGGGGTACCTTGTCACATAATTTTGTTGTAAGTGCTGTAGATGGGATTTTGGCTTTGCTGTCTAGTTGCCCTGTCTGTTTTTATGTGGGAATTTGCAAAGATCAAAATCTATTCAACTGCAGGTGCCACTGTCTTCCTAGAACCCTTGTCAGTAATGTTGATGTCCCCTGTATGCTACCCTCCACCTGCAGCCCGATCCTGTCTCCTTTCTTCCTTATTCAGAGAGAACCATCCTTAATTTTTATACCTATTGTTCCTTTACTTTTCTATGTAATTCTGGCATATGTTTATATTCCTAAACAACATAATTTCTGAAAGTTTTATAAGTACAATCATATGTATGTATTTTTTGGTGACTTGCTTTTTTTGTTCAACCTCTGTTCCTGAGATTTAGTCTTACTGTGTATGGTTGTAATTTATTAATTTTTACTGCTGTATAGTGTATCAGAATGAATTGTCATATTCATATTCTCTGGTGACAGTGTTTCTAGTTTTTTTCTATTACAGTGTTGGTAAGGACTTGATGTACATGGGCAAGATTTTCTCTTGGTAAATGCTTGAGAGTAGATAGATTTACTGAGTTATAGGACAGTGATTCTTAAGCTCTACTAGATAATGATACATCGTTTCCCAAAGGGATTATGCTAATTTACATTTCCACTGTAATGTGGAAAATTGCACATCACCTAAAAACCTAAGAAATGGACTTTACTAGTAACTTATATGTATACTTATATTTCTCTCCCCCTAGCCCATCTCTCTGCACTTTTTCCACAGATAACGTCTACCCTGTTTGTGTTTCTCTTACCGTTTAAAAAAAGGTGTGCATCTTATATATGAGTATCTAAACAATAGTTTTTTTAAGTTTTATTTGTTTTAAAATGGGGTATCATACCCTATATAATTCTCTAGGACTTTTTTTTTCACTCAGTATTATGTTACTAAGATTCATCTCTGTTTTGTTTGTAGCTGTAGTACATTCCTTCTCACTGCTGTATAATCCATTATATTAATATCTATATTTTATTTATTCTTCTGATGAGTATTTCTATTGTTTCTATTTGTTTTGTTTGGCATTACAAAACAACAACAGTAGCAGCCACTGATGTAGTACTTACTGTGTCCCAGACACTTTTCTGAGTGCTTTACCTTTATTACCTCATTTAACCTCACTGGTGAGGTAGGTACTCTTTTATTTTCCTTTAATAGAGGAGAGATCTGAGGCAAGAAGGGTTAAAGAACTTGCCCGAGGTATCACGGATATCTACTAGCTGGAGCCAGGATTCAAACCTCAGCTGCCTAGTCCTTCAGTCTGTACTTATGCAGTGTATTGTTTTGGACTTGGAGAATACTGACATTGTCTCTGTTCTCACCTGCCCTTAAATATAGAAAAATAATATCTGCTTAAAGACATAGTGTATTTTACTATTTTCATTTTTAAGGTTTTAATGTTGAAAGCAAATGTGTGATCTTTGCTTCATTTGATTTTAATTTGGAAATAAAATGGTGTTTGTAATGTACTTTAAACTCTAGCAGGCTGAGCTAAGGGAGTATGTGAATTCATTTATTGGATAAGTCATCTTTCCTTAGTATAATAGCTCATAGTGCTCACATCTGGAGATTAGCACCATCTACTGGCAAAGGGAAACAATAACTTAGTGTGTCATAGTATGTTTGTTTACTGTTGTTTGGAAGACTGTGCCCTTTCATAGGATTTTTCTTTTTGAAAACTATTTGTGGGGGAAATAAATATTTTGTAATTTTTCTGTGTATTTATTTTTATGACACAGTTTGTTTTCCTTTAACTTCCAAGTATAAGTTATATACTGCACATTTGCATAACTGAGACTCCATTTTTGTAAGGAAAAATACAAGAAAAGGTATAGTTTTATAGATTTGTCATTCTGTAATAGTCCTTTTCAAAGCATATGTACAAAAGTATTAATTTATAAGAGTAATAAGAGCAAGAGCAAAGCTGTCAGACTCATATGAACTGTATTTAGTTTTTTCTATTTTGGCTTAGTTATACTGTCTTTGGTAGTCAGAGAAGGGGAATTAATAGTAGGGCATTCTCAGTGACTAACTGTGGGAAGCTCAACTCCTGGTATTAACCTAAATTCTGATTTCATCTTTCCTACTTGAACTGGTTTAGCTTTCATTTGTCAGTAGCCTAGCATCCTGTTTTGTATCCTGTTTTAGGCTAACTTCTGTTATTTAGCACTATTCTTTGTTCTTTTTTTCTCTCCTCAGTGACTTAAAAATGTATGAGAAATTGCCTTCTTGTTCCATTTCATACCGATATGTTCTAGTTCTTCTTTTCTGATATGTTTCCTTTAAGCACATGTTAAAAGTTCCTTAGTGTTGCAATTTTAATTAAAGGTGAAGTTATAATCTTTACAGAGGAAGGACATGATGATTCCTTAAGGAATGTTGGCTAAGTGATTCATTAAAGGAATTTTAAAAAGCTAACTTGTGTTATAGAGCAGGAATAGTTGTTTAGGGAGCCACTGGTCTGTTTTGCTTACTTGTAAGTCTACTGAGCACAATTAACAATTGTTCTTTTGCCCTGTGGCTGTTTAACACTTGAAACAAGAACTGTTCTCGGTTGAAAATATTAGCATATTATAGGCATACTATAGAAATATCTTATTAAATGCAATAAAGACATTAAAAATAGCAATAATTACAAACTGTAGACCATATACCATAATGTTGAATAGAAAAAGTCCAAGATTGCTGTTGTAGTAGCACTCTTGTAGAATCCAAGTATAGGCTTTTAACTCACGTTGAAGGTAGTCTCAGTATAGAAAATGAGAATAGGGCCATTTGTATTTTTGTTTTGTTGTTTTTTGTTTGAGTATTTTGAGCATACATTACTGCTAAAGTGAAACTAAATCTCCCTTTCTTAATCTAAACTATAGTGAATACCAAAATATTTTTATTTTATTTAAAAATACATTTAAAAATTGCTTGTTTAAGTGTAATTCTTTTTCTCCCCAGTACCTAAACTACTTCCTGGAAATTTGTTCCATATTTAAATAGAGAATTGTATAGAGGCTTCAAAAATATTATATAAACATGTGAAATTTTCATATCATGCAGTAATTTTTTGAAAGCTTTTTACCACTCTTAGATTATTTAATCCTTTATCTCAAACTCTTTAATTATCAGTTGATTCTTCGGTATGATATGTTTTATATTTTGCCTTCAGATTAACTGCTAATAAATGACTTAAATCAGGTCTACTTTTTATTATGCTGAGTTTTAGGTGAGAGGAGGGTATTAAGATGAATGATTCCTGCCATCTAAGACTATTATAGTTTATTACGAGCATTGCAGCCTTTATATATTATAAAGAAAAATGTATAAAGAGCTGTGTTGAAGTGTAGGAACCAGTTGTTTTAGGTGTACAGAGCCACTGGAATTTCGTTCGAACTGATAATAAAACAAAACTCCCAAAGGCAATGTATATGGTAGTATTTGAGTGGGATCTTGAAGAATAGTAGGAAGGAATTGACAAGTAGAGATGAAGAAGAGAGGGTGCTTCAGGTTGAACAAACCATTACATCTTGTATTGGGTCTTTGAATCAGTGTTTTGGCAGATAGGTATCATATTCCATGAATACTTCTGGGAATTCTGACTTTATGAACGATGAATTACAATAAAATGAACAACTTCTTTAAGAAGAGATAACATACTTTTTTCATGCAGTGTATTTTGTATTGCTCCAAGGTGTATGCTTTAAGCACAGAATTGTCTGCAGGAGAGTATTTTAGGAATGGGGGGAAAAGTGGTGTGTTTCCCAGTTAACACTACTGTTAAATTGTTGAATAGATGCTTAAAACAAATGAAATTTCAAAAATAATTCGTCTGAGGAGGAGTGGATTATTCTTAAACTAATATCACAATTTGACTGGTTAAAACTAAAGCTTCCTTAGCTAAATTGGAGAATGAGCTTCATATTCTTTCAGCCATATGAAAATACATTTTTTAAACATAAATATATCTCCTTGAGAACTATGACCTTTCTCTGTATAGGCTGCACTTTATGTACAGAGGGCTGGTCACAAGTGAAGATGTAAGTGAAGTTGAAATGCAGCCCCTAGCTCAGCTACCAAGGGCCCTTTTCTAATCCTTTTCCAAAGACAGAGACAATCTAGCTAGAAAAATCCCAAATCAAAAGTGATTGTATATTTGCCTTATTTTGTTAATGGATTCAGCCACTCAGCTTCTAGTGCTAGAATAGTGTAGGCACAAATTAGGAACTCACTGAATACTTTTTGCATATACAGAGTATTCAGAAGTATAAAATTTATGTTCCTTTTGATTATGACTTTTTGATAGATTATTATATGTGCTTCATGTGATTTAAAAAAATGACTTTACCCAATCAGTGGTCTTCTTGCTGTCACATTCCATGTTTATATGGATAATTCCATTTGTTGTGTTTTTATCAAATTGTTATTGCTGACATGCTGAATTTTTATTTATGGTTCCACTCATATTAAAATATTTAAAATTTAATTTCAGGTATATTACATTTTTTTGCCCATGTGACTTAGTTTCCCAGGGCTATTCATTTCTACCTGTTCAACTCTTGGCTGCGGGAATGAAGGAAGTGACCAGAACTTGGAAAATAGTAGGTGGAGTCACACATGCTAATAGCTATTACAAAAATGGCTGGATAGTCATGATAGCTATTGGATGGGCTCGAGGTAATCTTAACAATATGTGTTCATGAATATTCTGTTATTGATCTGCTATGACTACTGAGCAATTCTCTAGTTACATTAATGGGGACCAGTACTTTAATAAGAGTCTTTGTTGGAGATAGAAACCTTGTTTCTGTTGGATAGTAAAATTAATTCAAAACTGACACTTTTCACTAGTACTCATCAGCCACTATTTTATTTTCGCTAGTGCTCATCAGCCTGACTATCTTAAAATACAGAATTTTTATTATTGGTTTGATTAGCAGCATAACGAGAGGGATTCATAGTTAATTAAGGTGTATAATTTATACACCATAAATAAAACAAGTTTACGTAAATTATGTGGTGCATGTAATTTTTAAAAATTGCCATTTTTCAGCCTGAACAGCCTGAATGGTAAATGTGATTGATTATGAGTTCATGTTCACTCTGCATCACTTACCTTTATTGTCCTTTTGTATGTAGGAATTGAATAAATTTCTCAATCTATTGTTATAGCATACTGCCTCCAAACTAAAATCAGGGAAGGAAATGATAAAGCAGAGGATTTTATTTTTTCAGGTCTGAAACAAACCTCTAGCCTCATCTCTGTGCCTGAGGCCTCAATTTTAACCTTAATTGTAATACAGTAGACAGTTGCCATGCTGGTGAGAGGAGAGAATTGGAGTTGTCTCAGTACCATAAATGTACAAGACAACTTTTTTTCTTTCTCCCAAGAATAATATTTTGGGGATCCTCTTGGAATTTTAAGTCAGGAGATAGGATTGTGGCTTCATTTCATATATTTTCTCAAAATTTGGTTACGTATTTTTGTTTTATCTTGTTCTTTTTAGGTGCAGGTGGTAGCATTATCACGAATTTTGAGCAGTTGGTGAAAGGAGGTTGGAAACCAGAAGCTGATGAATGGCTGAAGATGTCCTAGTAAGTTGGTATGAACTATACTGAGACCGAGCCTTTTATCCTTAGATCTTAACCAAATTTACTTTTAAAAACATTTTGACGACTCTAAATGTGGATGAAATAAACAAATAAATAAAATGGGAAGGAAACTAGAAAACAAAAATTTTTCAAAAAGTCTGCTCTCTTAAATGTAGCTTTTAAAATAAATATTGATTCTTTTCTCTGTGGGTTCCCCCTCTCAGAAAATAAAACCAAATGAAAACTCTTGGATTGTTGTAGAATGGTGGGAAGAGTGTGTATTTATGGAGAGAGAACTACATAGGAACAGACTTCTCTGGAATCAGTTGCAGGCTTTTGGCATTTTCACTAATGGCTCCAGCATCACCCAGATTTCAAATTATTCATAGTTTTGGTAGTGAAATGTCAAGCTTTGGGAATAATAAATACATTATCGTAAAACCCTGTTAATTGCTTTAAAAATGAGAGTTGAGTTTAATTATGTAATTGAGTTTAATTATAATAAGAAAAAGATGAGAGGAAGTAACCCACTCTATTCTTGTACAATGCAGACTACCTTTGGCATCCATTTAAGAGCATCTGATCGTTAGATGTTCTCTAAGACACTGACACAGTCTTAAATAAGTCACAAATATATCCCCGATGCACCTGAAAGTGAAACAGAAATACAGTTAATGTTCCCACAATTCAATTAGGAAAAGACTTAGGAAATAGTGGCCACAATACACAAGGTGAGGGAGACGTCATGTGAAAATAAACTCATTACAATGGATTAAAAATGAAGGATGAGAAGCAGTATGAATGATGAAGTATATGTTTGAGTGAATCAGTAACTTTCAGGATGTCTAACTTGGAATGTGGCCCTTAAAGCTTGAATGAGGTTATTTAGAAATAGAACAAAGGAGGCTTTGATTGGTAATAAGTTATAAGTAAGACACTAGTGATATTCAAGGGAAATTTTTCTCTTTTCAAGTTTATGCCTTGAAATGTCTTCCATAAAACATTTCTTGGGGCTATAAAACTGAAATCAGATTATGAGTCTCATGTGTTCAAAACCTTTGCAGTGACTTCCCTAAATGGCCATGAGACCTCCAACATATGCGTCTCCCTCACACCCAATTTGCTTTGACTTCAGCATTTACTGTTCTCTCCCTTGCTCACTGCACTCTATCCTTGAACAAGCCAGGTGTTGTCTGGTTTAAAACTAACTTTTCTTTGCCTAGAATCATTTTTCTCAGTTGGCCAACTCCCTCAGGAGTACAGTTGGCCCTTTGTATCCATAGGTTCTGCATTTGTGGATTAACCAACTGTGCATTGAAAAATACCAGAAAAAAGTTCCAGAAAGTTCCAAAAAGCAAACCTTGAATTTGCCATGTGCTGACAACTATTGACATAGCACTTATATTGTATTTACAACTATTTACATAGCACTTACATTTTTGGGTATTAAGAAAAAAATCTCAAGATGATTTAAAGTATTTGGGAAGATGTGCATAGGTTATATGCAAATACTACATTGTCTTATATAAGGGACTTGGATTTTGGTATTTGTGGGAGGTCCTGGAACAAATTCCCTATGGTTACCCAAGAGTGACTATTTTCACCATGGAAATGAGAAAATGCTACAAATTAGGGCTTTCTTTTCCATCCCCCATCCCACCCAAGGAGTTTGTTTAGTGCTATAAGGTTTTTCAGGACTTACCTACTTTTCCCAAATTATGCTGTGAAACATGGGACTTTCAGATGCTTTGTGGAAAAGTATTATGTGATCAAATATGTTTCAGGAATATTGCATATAGAAATGTACTCTCTTTATTAGAGAGTCACAATATGTATGAATATTCTGAAATCTCTGCTGTTTCATGCTACGAAGAGAGATATTTAACTTTATATAGCTCAGCATTTCCAAAACTTTGTATTTATGTAACTAATTTTTGTGTTACATATTATTAATAATTGATTAAATTAATATTTTGAGAGTACTTTTTAAAGAACATAGAGATAAATCATGTTTATTACTTACCAACTTAAAATGTGTTTTATTTTCAGCCCTGGCAAGGTAACCCTGCTGGGGTCAGTTATCTTCACATTTCAGCAAACCAAGCTTCTGGCAATATCAAGGCATAATCTTATGTTCCTCTATACTATGTTTCTTGTGGCCACAAAGGTAAGATTTCAGAGTATCAATAAATCAGTAATACAAATTCTATGTAACCAGAATTCTGCATAAGAGGCAAATAACAGAAACATTTATTTTTTTTTTACGATAGTCTAAAAATACCAATTTAGGGGAGTTTATTCAGCACATCCATGACTTACTGAAACATAGCTCTTCTATGATTCCTCATTTGATTTGTATTAAGGCTATTAGGAAAGATTTGCAGATGGCCTTGTAGTACATTGAAGGCCAGAAAGTAGTGAAAATAGCCAAGGCTGATCAGAGACTGCAAAGATAGTGTTGTGTCATTTGTACAATGAGGTGCTTGGAGGGGATGTTCTCTAAAGTTCCGTTAAACTTTAAATTTTTGAAATTTTATATTAGAACATATTTGTGGTCAGTCTTTTCAATTACCATTTCCTGGTTGGATGCTTTATTCCTTCTTGAAGATAGGAAATAGTATGATACAAGATCATAGGTTTTAGAGACAGGCAGTCTTAAATTTAAATCCTAGTTTTGCTGTCTGATCCCTGAATATGCAAGTCACTTAATGTCTGTGAATCTGAATTTCCTCATCTTCATTGTACCAATTGTTGACGAGATTGGAGATGATGTATGCCATGCTGTGACTGTGTTTGACACATGTTATGAATTTTATTTGCAGCTGTATCATGAAGCTAATTCTGAATATTCTTCTTAACAGTTATTAGATGTTTTTCACTATTCATAAATAGACAATTGATTTTAAAATAAGATTATTATTTAAGCCTAGAAAAATTTTATAAATAACTATCTCAGCCTAGATATTTTTGACTGAAAACTTAACTATGGGATCCTTAAAAGGAAAACAGGATGTATTATGTAAATTTATTTATAACTTAGAAAGAACCAAATCACTATAGGGATCATTTATTTTTATTCCAGTAGTCTCTGCAATGAAGGTGATCTGTGATTGTTATAATTCAAATATTATACTTAAAATACCTAAGGCAAAATCTCTTCATATGTTCCCTCTTTTTCCAGTCATCAAAACTTTGAGCTGTATTTTTTTGCAACAGCTTTACTGGGATATATTTTAACATACCATACAGTTTATCCATTTAAAGTGTACAATTCAATGGTTTTTAGTATGTTTACAGAGTTGTGCAGCTATTATCACAATCAATATGAAAACATTTTCATCACCCTAAAATAAACCTCATACTCATTAGCAGTCACTTGACTTTTTTCCTCAATCCCCTCAGCTGTAGACAACCACTAATCTACTTTCTGCTTACAAATTTGCCTATTCTAACATCTCATATAAGTGGAATCATACAATTTGTGACCTGTGACTGTTCTTTCTACTTAGCATGATGTTTTTGAGGTTCATCCATGTCGTAGTATGTATCAGGATGTTATTCCTTTTTATTGCCAAATAATATTCAGTTGTATGGATATACCACATTTTATTTATCAGTTGATGGATATTTGGATTGTTTTACTTTTTGACTAATAAGAATAATGAGCTACAAACATTCATGTACAAGTTTTTGTGTGGTTATGTATTACATTTTTCTTGGGTATATCATATAGAAATGAAATTATTAGATCATATAGTAACTCTGTCTTTAACCTTTTCAGGAACTAACACTGTTTTCCAGAGGGGCTTCATCATTTTACATTCCCATCAGCAATGTGTGTGAAAGTTCTGATTTCACCACTTTCTTACCAACACTTAACTTTTTTATAGAGCCATCCTAGTTGGTGTTAAGAGGCAACTCGTTGTGATTTTGATTCATATTTCCCTGATGACTAGTGATGTTGAGTATCTTTTTGTGTGTTTGTTGGCTATTTGTATATATTCTTTGGACAAATGTCTATTCAGATCATTTGCCCATTTTTAATCATATCATTTCTGTACTATTATTGATGAGATTTTGTAATTATTATATGTATATGTGAAAAGTAAATAGATTGTTTATTTGGAGGTATAGGGGTCTACGTATGTCTACATATATATTTGTTTGTTATGTTCCCTTTCTTTTCTGTCTCACTTATTTCATAATGGTTGAGTATATATATATATATCCATTGTATATATATACCAGTAGTCCATTGTGTATATATACCACATCTTTTTTATCTAGTTATCTGTTGATGGGCACTTAGGTTGTTTTCTGTCATGGCTATTGTAAATGCTGCAGTGAATATAGGGGTGCATATATCTTTTTGAGTTACTTTTTATGTATTCTTTATATGAATACCCAGAAATGGGATAGCTGAATCATATGGTAGTTCTGTTCTTAATTTTTTGAGGAATCTTTATACTGTTTTCAGTAGTGGCTGTGCCAATTTATGTTCCTACCAACAGTGTATGAGATTCCCTTTTCTCCACATCTTCTCCAACACTTGTTATTGCTTGCCTTTTGATAATAGTCATTCTAACAGGTGTGAGGTGATAACTCATTGTGGTTTTGATATGAGTTTCCCTAATAATTAGTGATGTTGCATGTCTTTTCACGTACCTGTTGGCCCGTTGTATATCTTCTTTTTGAAAATTGTATATTCAGGTCTTCTGTCCATTTTGAAGTCAGATTGTTGGGTTTTTTTTAATATATTGAATTCTATGCACTATTTATGTATTTTAGATATTAATCCTTTATCAGTCTTATCATTTGCAAATACTTTCTCCCAGTCAGTAGATTGTCTTTTTGTTTTGTTGATGGTTTCCTTTGCTCTGGAAAAGTTTTATGATTAATTAGGTCACATTTGCTTATTTCTGCTTTTATTTCTTTTGCCTTGGGAGACAGATCCAGAAATATATTGCTACATTTTATGTCAGAAATTATTCTGCTTATGTTCTCTTCTAGAGTTTTATGGTTTCAGGCCTTACATTTAAGTCTTTAATCCATTTTGAGTTTATTTTTGTATGTGGTGTGAGGAAATATTCTTATTTATTGTAGCTGTCCAGTTTTTCCAGCACCACTTACCGAAGAGACTGTCTTTTCTCCAGTGTACATCTATTCTGGCCTCCTTTGTTATAGATTAATTGACCATAAACGCATGGGTTTATTTCTGGACTCTCTATTCTGTTCCACTGATCTGTGTGTCTGTTTCTCTGCCAGTACCATGTTGTTTTGATTGTTGTAGCTTTGTAGTATAGTCTGAAGTCAGGGAGCATGATACTTCCAGCTTTGTTCTTTTTTGTCATGAGGTTTGTATAAAACATCTTGTAGCTCAAATAGTCCTTTTTCCATGGATAGTATCTTGTCTTCATTTACCTATATAGATTCTGTCCTTTTTGTTTCCTGTTATGTTTTTGTTGTCTCAAATTACCCCTTTTTATGTTGTGAATTTGTTATAAAATTGAAGTAGCTACAGTTATTTTTCTGTTCTGCCTGCCCTTTAGCTTTTATGCTGTAATAAAGTTTTAAAAACTTATTTTGATACAGAGTTTCGATTTCCTGATTCTGTCTGTCTATTTATCACCTTACTCAAAGTTTTATGTACTTTTACTTTTTGTTTCTTACATTTCATGTGGGCAGGTCTAGTGTTGATGAACTCCCTCAGTTTTTGTTTGTCTGGGAAGGTCTTTTTTTCTTTTCTGTATCCGAATGATAACTTTGCTGGATAGAGTATTCTTGGCTCACAGTTTTTACCTTTCAGTATTTTGAGAATGTCATTCTTCTTCCTCTTGGCCTGTAGAGTTTCTGCTGAGCAATCTGCTGATAGCCTAATGGGGGTTCCTTTGTAGACTACTATTCTTTAAAAAATTCTTTGTATTAGTTTTTAACAATCTTAATATGTCTTGGAGAAGATCTTTTTGCTTTGAGGTAGTTAGGTGTTTTCTTCATGGACTTGTATATCCAGTTCATTTCCCAAGTTTGGGAAGTTCTCAGCTTTTATTTCTTTAAATAAACTCTCTACTCCTTTCTTTCTCTCTTCTTTACCTAATGCTGCTCTTCCTAAAAGTGTCAGATAGCTCTTGTACAGTTTCCCCTTGTTTTAAACATCTTGAGTCTCTTTCCTCTTTTACTAGTATCATTTCTAGATTTCTATCTTTGTGCTCACTAATTCTCTCTTCCATGTGATCTGTTCCATTTCCATTGCTTTCTAATGCATTCTTCATCTCGTTTATTGTGTTCTTTAGCTCCGAAACTTTTGTTTGGTTCTTTTTACAGTTTTAATCTCTTTGGTGAAGTATTCCTTCTTTTCATTCAGTTTATTCCTGAGCTTATCACACTGCCTTTCTGAGTTTTCTTGTAGCTTGTTGAGTTTCTTTGAAGCTATTTTGAATTCTCTACCAGTTAGATTGCAGTATTCCATGAGTTTAGGTTTGGTTTCTGGAGAATTGCCGTTTTCCTTTTGTGGTACAGTTACTTTGGTTTTTCATGGCGCTTGATGAGTTGTTCATCTGCCCGTGCATTTGAAGCCCAGAACACCTTTCTACTTAATTCCTCATGAGTCAATAGATTAGAAATTAGAGGCCTTTCTTTTATTTTCCAGTAGGTGGCGCTATAACACAAGGTTTTGTTTTCTTTTACCGGCGCTTCCTCTGGTTATAATTCCACCTTCCACTGCCTCTTTCAGAGATGTTGTCCTGTGCCCTTGTTATAAGTGCTTGTACCTCAGGGGTTACTGGTGCCTTGCTCCTGCCAGTGTTGCTAGTATCACTACGTAGGGCACTGGGATGGTGGATTCTTCCGCAGTGTCCAGGGTCTCCTGGGTGGCAGACTCCATCACTGTGAGGGGAGAGGGATGGTGGTCGGGAGCTGGGGTTGTGTGGGTTCCTCTACCACGTCTGGTGTTGTAAGGTTCCTGGGCTTGGTAACTGTGGGTGGGGGAACAAGTGGGCTAGAGTTGTGAGCATCTTCACAGCTGAAGAGACGGGTCCTGGGCCCTGCAGCCCAGTTACCTGTGCCTGTGGTGCTGCTGTGGCTGGGAGGCTGGAGTCCTGTGTGCTACTTCTTGCAGCTACTGGGGTCTCTGGAGCTACGGGCTCAGCTTCTGCAGCCGGAAGTCCAGGACTGCAGCACGGCCTCCACTCTTCTTCAGCTTCCGCCTCTTCTGTGTGTTCCAGTCCACCCATCTGTAGATGTACATGTATATGGCGTTCTCCAGCATCCTGGTACGTTTGGCAGAGGCATCTTTTTTGAGTTGTGGATATTTTACTGGTTGTAGATTGAAGGGGAGACAGAAGGAGCAGCTCACTTTGCCATGATGCTGATGTCACTCCTATGTTTAATTTCTTAAGGAACTGACATGATGTTTTCCAAAATGGCTGTATCCACTGGCATTCCCACTAGCAATACATGAGAATTCCAGTGGTTCCACGTTTTTGCTAATAGTTGGTATTGTCAGTCTTTTTAACTTTAGCCGTTTTGTATGTATATAGAGTTATCTCATTGTAGCTTTATTTTGCATTTCTCTGATGACTAGAAATTTGAACATCTTTTCATGTGTTTACTGACCATTTATATATTGTCTTCTGGGCAGGGAGTATTCAAATATTTTATCCATTAAAAAATGGATTATCTTATTATTAAGTCATAACAAGCTACCAAGCCTTTGTGAAATGTGTATTGGAAATATTTTTATCCCAGTTTGTGGCTTTTCTTTTTATTTTCCTAATGTTGTTAGAAGAGCTGAAGTTTTTAATTTTTATGAAGTTCACTTTATCAAAATTTCCTTTTAAGACCCTGCTTTTTGTGTCCTATCTAAGAAATTCTTTCATACCCCAAGTTTGTGAAGATTTTCACCTGTGTTTTCTTCTTATAGTTTTATTTTTACATTTAGGTCTGTGATTTATTTCAAATTAAGTTTTATGATTGGCATGAGGTAAGGGTCATGTTTATTTTGCTCATATGAATATAAAGTTGTTCTAGCACTATTTTTTTCTTTCTTTTTTAAATTTATTTTTTTATATAGTGGCTAACATTTGTAAATCTCAAAACTCCCAAATTTATCCCTTCCTGCACCCTTTCCCTGGTAACCGTAACTATTTGTTGCAATGACTGTTCTTTCTGTCATTGCCTTATCTTGGTACCATTGTTGAAAATCAGTTGCCTTTACATATGTAGAACTATTTCTGAACTATATTCTATTCCACTGATTTATATGTATATCCTTAGCAATGCCAAACTAGCTTAAATTTATATAACTTTATAGTATGATTTGAAATCAAGTTATATAAATTCTTCAGCTGTGTTCTTTTTCAATATTTCTTTGGCTATTCTAGGTTTTTTACATTTCCGTATAAATTTGATTAGAAAGTCACTTTCGACCAAAGGAAAAAAGGCTTTGAGATTGTAGTTGATCTATAGATCCATTTGGGAGAAATAATATCTTAAAAATATTGAGCCTTATAATCCATTAATATGATAAATCTTTCCATTAATTAAGTCTAAAAATTTCTCTTAGTAATGTTTTGTGGTTTTCATTGTTTTGCATCTATTTTGTTAAATGTAAATTTACCCTGAAGTAGTTCCTTTTTTTAGTTGCTTTTATAAATAGTAATTTTTAAATTTAAAAATGTTAATTTCACATTGCTTATATGTAGATTTACAGTTGATTCTTGTATGTTGTTCTTGTATCCTGTGACCTTGCTAAATTTACCTGTTGGTTCTGTTATCTTTCTTGTAGATTTCTTAGGGTTGTCTACATACACAATCTTCTTGTCTGTAATGAAGATAGTTTTCCTTCTTCTTTCTCAATCTGGATGCTATTTATTTGTTTTTCTTGGTTTATTTTCCTGGCTAGAACCTCTAGTGTAATGGTGAATAGAAATCGTGAGAATGGACATCTTTGTCTTGTTCCTGAGAAGTGAGAAAGCATTTAGCCTTTTATCATTAAGTATGATGTTAACTATAAGTGTCTTACAGATACTCTTTATCAGGATGAGAAAATTCCCTTCTATTCCTAGTCTGCTGAGAATTTTTATTGTGAACGGGTAAGGAATTTCCTTAAATTCTGCTTCTGCATGGGTTAAGATGACTGTTTTTTTTCCCCCTGTATTCTGTTAGTATAATGGATTATACTGATTGATTTTTTAAAAAATTTTATATCAACCTTTTGTTTCTGTGATAAACCCCATTTAGTCATGGTGTATCCTTTTTGTGTATGGCTGGATTCAATTTCTGATATTTTTCAAGTTTTTTTTTCCAAAGTGTTCATGGAAGATTTTTTTATTTTTGTAATTTCTGTGTCTGGTTTTTGAATCATCATTAAGACTGGGCTCATTAAATAAGTTGAGAAGTGTTCGCTTGTCTACTCTCTGAAAGAGTTTATGTAGATTTGGTATTGTTTTAAATGTTCGGTATGGGACAGTTCAGATTTTCTATTTTATTTGTGTTCATTTTGGTAAATTGGACTTTTTAAGGAATTTGTCATTTCACTTAAATTTTTGATTTTGTTGACATGAACTTGTTTCTTTGTTACCCCTTTAATGTCTGTAGGATTTGTAGTCATGTCTCCACTTTCATTCCTGGTATTGGCATTTGTATCTTCTCTTTCTCTCTTTTCAGATCGGTTCAACTAGATAGAAGTTTATCAATTTCATCAGTTTGTTTGAAAGACTCAGCCTTTGTTCATTGTTTTCTATTTTATATTACACTGATTTTAGGTCTGTATCATGTCCTTCCTTGTACTTACTTTGTTCTTTTTCTGTAAAGAAAAGATTGATGTTTGACTCTATAACTTTTTTTTTAAGTTGCATGGCAAAAACCACCAAGACAATGTCAAAATGCAACTGTAGAACTGTGATAACATACTTGCAACGTATATCATAGAGGGCTTCCTAATAAATAACAACCTCTTAAAAATTAAGGGATAGAAAAGGACTAAAAACCTAATAGAAAAAAGAAATTTATCAGCAGACATTCACAGAGACAAGGTATGAAGATGTCCCTTAAACATATGAAAAAATGTGAAACTCACTCATTTGGGGATATATTAATTAAAATAACACTCAGATACCATTTTTCACTTACCTGACTGGCAAAAATTAGAGTCTGGCTACATATCCTGCTACAAAGAGAGTTGGGCACTTTTCCTCTTGAGTGTTTTTTGGATATTCTGGCATGTTTGTTTTTCTTTTCAGATCTTTCCCACCTTTTTTTGCATATTGATATGAACTTAAACGGTAATTTGTCTAACTCTGTAATAAAATTTGTTGGTATTTCTCAGTGAGATTTGTATTCAGTTTATAAATTAACTTAGGGAGGCAGTTATATTACACAGGGACAGAAGCATAGAGTGAAACAGGAATGAGGAGAGAGTCATGAGTTTTTCTAATATTTAAAAAAGGAGGATCCAGAATGGGAAACTGGAAAGAAGCTGCCAAATATATATTATAGGGCAAGGTGATGTTTACTGGAGGGCATTGAGGAGGACTTAATGGAGTAGACACTTTGCAGTTGTGCTACAAAGGATTGTTTGGATTTGGGCAGGTGGAGGCAGGAAGAAGTATGTTCTGGGTGGAGAGAGATGACTTGTGTAAATTTTGTTTATATAGGTATATTGTAATAATCTTTGAATTATTTGTGTGAGGTAGAAGTTATGATTATTCATTGTACTCTCAATGCTAGGCAGTATGAAGTATATAAAAGTATGTAAGTACTGTTCGTGCCTTTGAAGAACTTACATTTTATGTCACATTTTTCTGGGCATATTTTGAAATGATATAACATGAGATACTGTATAAAGAATGTGGCAGAGTACTACTCAGCCATAAAAAAGAATAAAATAATGCCCTTTGCATCAACATGGATGGACTTGGAGATGATCATTCTAAGTGAATTAAGCCAGAAAGAGAAAGAAAAATACCGTATGATATCACTTATATATGGAATATAAAAAAAGAAAAAAGAAGATACTAATGAACTCATCTGCAAAGCAGAAACACACTCACAGACATAGTAAACAATCTTGTGGTTACCAGGGGGTAAGGGGGGTGGGAAGGGATAAATTGGGAGTTTGAGATTTGCATATATTAACTACTATATATAAAACAGATAAAAAATAAATTTCTTCTGTATAGCCCAGGGAACTATATTCAATATCTTGTAGTAACCTATAATGAAAAAGAATATGAAAATATATGTATGTATATGTATGACTGAAACATTATGCTGTACACTACACCAGAAACTGACACACTGTAAACTGACCATACTTCAATTAAAAAAAAAAAAGAATGTGGCAGAGCTTTAAACAGTTCCTTTACCTTAATTAATTTATATTTTAGGATATGTTTAAATATCAGGGCTTATAAAAGGATTATCTTTAGGGCTTTCGCTTTCTTTGTTTTCCTTCCCTTTTTAAGCAAGGGACTATGAAGTCAAATGCTATTTAATTTAGATAATATGCCTTTTCTTTGAATAGTTTGCTAAGTAAGGAGATAGTTTTATACTTTATTTTTAAAGAATAAGAGTTCTTTCCATTTGTCATCATTGTGTTTGTGTCACCTTTCTGAATCAAGCCGTGATAAGAGGCAAAATTCACAGAAATCCATCCATGAACCTCATAAGTCTATCTCAGCAGTAATTTCTTATGCCAGCAATACTTCTCAGCTGAGTGATGAGTCTACTGAGAGTGGAGATTCTATTAAAACACTTGACTTTGAAAAATTCTTACTATGGTTCACGTTCTCAGGAAATACTTGAGATCCTGACACTTTTCTCTTTTGGATTTTGTGAAAAGTCATTGCTGTTTCCTGACAGTGGACTATTGTTTGATCTGAATTCTTTTATCTTTTATTGGCAGTCCACAAAGTCAAGCTATGACCAAGGTAATTATGCTAGTACATGTCATTGTAACTAATTATTCCAAAGAATAATTTAATATAAAGAAGTTCTTCCTAGATCTTAACTAGTAATGGCATAAACTCAGAGGTTAACATATTTGGATTCTTTTCATGCTATATTCTCTCCAGGTGATCACATTTGTATTCATCCCTTTACCTTTTACTTCTATAGGTAATGGCTTCCAAATCTATATCCTTTACTTAAACATTTCTGGGCAAACCTCCATTACTGCACTTACTCTTTACTGTTTTGTAACTATTGATTTACTTGCCTTTCTCTGACTAGTCCGTAAGATCCCTGAGGGCAGGGACTACATTCAGCATTCTCCTGGCAGCCAGGTGTAAGGCACAAACAGATTATTTTAATCCTGTTGGTTTTAGGCTTTTTTTTTTAAGTGCTATTCTGTGTCATATTTGCCCTTCTAGAATGTGACCCTTTTGGGGTCTCAGTTTAAGCCTGAGGTGTACCCCTGGGCAGCTCCACTTTGTCCGGCTTAAACTCCAACCTTGGTGTTGGTCTTCCCAGCACCAAGCAGCAGGCTGCTGACGTGTCTTCTCGGCTTTTTGGCCTCTCAGCTGTTGCTCTCTGCTAGGTTTTTCTTAAATCTCTCTGTGTTTGCACAGCTTAGCGTTGGTAAACTACTCCAGGAGAGATTACACATGGAGTTTTGGGCTTACTTGCATGTGGTTCCCTCCTCTGTTATTGCCCTCAAGTCCTAGACGCTTTGGCCTTCTCAGACTCCAGCCTCTGTCTCTTTGGCCCATTTGGGATTTCTGCTTTTCATTCCCCTATGCTGTGAACTCACACATATTCTTAAAAGGAAAATCCAGGATAGATGAAAAATTCACCTTGTTCAGCTTGCTTTCTTTTAGGGATCATAGCCCCATCAGGTTGTGCCTGTACTGGTTATTCTCCAGTGCCTTTTAACAGTTGTTTTATATATTTGTGTCTTTTATGTTGATTTTGTTGCAATACTGAGTCTGATAGAAGCTTTTTAGTCATGATTGGCCTGTAGTTTATGTGCATGGATTTTAAAAGTGGTTGTTATTTTGTTTATTTTTATTGAGGTCAAATTCATACAACAAAAGCAGCTATTTAAAAGTATACATTTCAGTGGCTTTTAGTACATTCACAGTGTTATGTGTGCATGCATTTTTAATTTATATAAATGATACAACATTATAACTCTTATTCTTTGTCTCATTTTCACCTGACAGTATATTTTAAGAATTTTTTTCACATAACTTTTCTATCTATTACTTTTAACAGTTACACAGTATACATTTCACTTCTCCATTCCTCTTATGATGGACACCTACTTTGTCTCCAGCTCCCCACTTTGTCTCCAGCTCCCTACCTAGACTGCATTGCAGATAATAAGAATTTATTCTTGATTCCATTGTCCTCAGGAAAGCTGATTATATAGGGACCTCTTCTGGAAATTTGATTCCAATACTATCTAGTTTGATTTCATTATCTGAGATCTGCTGGAGGAAATGACTCTTGGAAATTCATGGGCTTTTTGGAACCATTCTAGTGCATAAAGTTCTCCCAGATTCATTTTGGCACCAGTATAATTTCTTGAGAAAATCTAAACATCTCTGAACAGTATACATTTTATCAGATAAAAGATTGATAGCACTCTCCATTCTACCTCTCAGTGTCTCAGTAACTTCTGTATAAAAATGTATGTGGACAACATTGGATGCTAGAGGCTCACTACAGTTCCTCCTAGTGGCAGTATTCTGTAATTTACTGCAAGTCTGTGACTTTAGATAATGATAGAATGCAGTGTATTTAGTGATTGAGCTCAAAACCTGAGTATTCCAAGCTGCTTCACCACTTACTACCTCTGTGACTCTGAACAAGTTACTCAACCTGTCAGAACTTCAGTTACATATCTCTATGATAAAAATAATAATAGAGTAGTTGTTGGATTACATTGAAACAGAATAGGTAATATAGAGCACTTATCAAGTTCTGGCACATGTTAAGTGCATAGTAATAAAAGCTGTTCTTGGTTATTTGGTATGGACTGTCAATGATATTTTATCTTGTTATTTCCTTTCAGTACTAAATATTTTTGTGCTTATGCTGCTCATTTGGCACTCAAAAATGTGGTACCTTATATTATTGTTAATAAGTTATGTTATTTTCCAATAATTAAGTATAAACATATAGAGAACAGATTTTTTTCCAGAACCTAACTTGGTTTGCTTCTGCTGAAGATTAAATTAAGAATGCATTTTGAATACAGTGAGAAGTTCAACAAAGAAATTAGGAAATACAAGACAGTAATAGATAGAAATCACAGAGCCCAAGAATACAATAACTGAACTAAGAAGTTTTCTGGAGGGGTTTAACAGCAGGCAAAAAAGATCAGTGATCTTGAAGTCCAAGCAGTGGAACTCACCCAGTCAGAACTGCAAAAAAGAAAAAGAATGAAATAAAATGAAGATAGCTTAAGGAACTTACGGGACAACATCAGGAGGACTAACATTCCCATAACAGGGCTCCCAGAAGGAGAGGAAAGAGGGAAAGGGGCAGAAAAATTATCTGAAGAAATAATGGCTGGAAACTTCCCTAATGTGGGGAAGAAAACAGACATACAGATCCAGGAAGCCCATAGAGGTCCACGTAAGGGGAACCCAGAGAGACCCACACCAAGACATTATAATTAAAATGTCAAAAGTTTAAGACAAAGAATCTTAAAAACAGCAAGAGAAAAACGGCTTGTTATGTACAAAGGAATCCCCATAAGACTATGAGCAGATTTTCCAGCAGAAACTTCGCAGGCCAAAAGGGAGTGGCATGATATAGTCAAAGTATTGAAAGAAAAAAACTTCCAACCTAGATTATTCTACCTGGCAGAATTATCCTTCATAATTAGAGGAGAGAGAAGGAATTCCAGATAAGCAAAAGCTAAAGGAGTTCCTCACCACTAAATTGGAGAAATGTTAAAGGGACTTCTTTAAGCTGAAAGGAAAGGGTGCTGATTAGTAACAAGAAAACACGTGAAAGTACAAGTCTCACTGGTAAAGGTAAATACATAGTAAAGTAGTAGATCAGTCACTTACAAAGCTGGTATGAATGTTAAAAGCTAATAGTAGTAAAAATAACTATAACTACAATAATTAAGAGGTACACACAAGATAAAAAGATGTAAAATGTAACACCAAAAACGAAAAAATGGGTGGGGGGGTGGAGAGTAAAAATACAGAGCTTTAAAATGCATTTAAACTTAAATTGTTACCAACTTAAAATAGACTGTTATAAACATAAGTTGTTATATGTAAGTCCCATGATAACTGCAAAGCAAAAACTTACAGTATATACACAAAACATAATGAGAAAGGAACCTAAGCATACCACTAATGAAAGTCATCAAGCCACAGTGGAAGAGAACAAGGGAAGAAAGAACCAGAGAGTAACTATAAAACACTCAGGAACAATTAACAAAATGACAGTGAGTACATATTTAACATTGGTTACTTTAATTGTAAATTGACTAAATTCTCCAATCAAAAGACACAGTGGCTGAATGGATTTAAAAAGACCCATCTATATGATGGCTATAAGAGACTCACTTCACACGTAAGGACAGAAACAGATGAAGTGAAGGGATGGAATAATATATTCCATGCAAATGGAACCCCAAAGAAAGTTGGAGGAGCTATACTTGTATCAGACAAAATAGACTTTAAAACAAAGACTAATTCAAGGTATTACATAATGATAAGTTATCAGTCTAATAACAGGATATATTTGCAAATATCTATGTACCCACCCAGGACCACCTAAATAAATGAAGCAAATATTAACAGAACTAGAGAAAGAAGTAGACAACAATACAATAATAGTAGGGGACTTTAATACCTCACTTACAACAACAGATAGATCATTAGATAGAAAATCAAGAAGAAACATGGCCTGAAAGGATATGTTAGACTAGAAAGACTTAACTAAAGATACGTGTAGCTCATTCCATCCAAAAGAAACAATATACATTCTTATAAAGCACACATAGAATATTCTCCAGGATAGATCATATGTTAGATCATAAAACAAGTCAATACATTTAAGACAGTGGAAATCATATTAAGCATCTTTTCCAGCCACAATAGTGTGAAACTAGAAATCAATTACAAGAAGAAAACTGGAAAAATCACAACTATGTGGAGATTAAACAGCATACTACTGAACAGTCAGTGGGTCAATGAAGATTTTAAGGAGAAATTAAAAAAATTTGTCTCAAGGAGACAAATGAAAATGCAAATATAATATATCAAATCTTACAAGATGCAGCAAAATTAGTCCTAGGAGGGAAATTCATAGCAACAAATGTCTACCTCAGGAAATGGGAAAAATCTCGAACAACCTAACTTTACACCTCAAGGAACTAGGAAAATAAAAACAAATGAAGTCCAGAGCTAGTGGAAGGAAATAACAGAGTGGAAATAAATGAAGTATAGACTAAGAAGACAATAGAAGATATTAGTCAAACTAAGAGCTAGGTCTTTGAAAAGATAAACAAAATTAACAAACTTTTAACTATACTCACCAAGAAAGAAAGAGAGAAAACTCAAATAAAATCAGAAATGAAAGAGAAGACATTACAGCTGATACCACAGAAATACAAAGATTGTAAGATTACTGTGAACGCTTTGGTGCCAACAAAGTGGACGACCTAGAAAGAAGTGGAGAAATTTCTAGAAACATACAACCTACCGAGACTGAATCACAAAGAAATAGAAAATCTGAATAGACTAATTACTAGTAAGGAGATTGTATCAGTAACCAGAAACCTCCCAACAAATAAGTCTAGGACCAGTTTTGCTGGTGAATTCTACCAAACATTAAAAGCAATCCTTCTCAGACTCTTCCAGAAATAGAAGATAAGGTGATGCTTCCAAACTCATTTTACAAGGCCAAGATTACCCTGATACCAAAACCAGACAAGGATGCCACAAGAAAAGAATTACAGGGCAATATCCCTGATGAACATAGATGCAAAAGCCCTTAACAAAATACTAGCAAACCAAATTGAACAATACATTAAAAGGATTGTATACCCTGTGATCAAGTGGGATTAATTCCATGATGCAAGGATGGTTCATCATTTGCAAATCAATCAGTGTGATACATCACATTAACAAAATGAAGAATAAAAAATCATATAATTATCTCAATAGATGCAGAAAAAGCATTTGACAAAATTCAACACCCACTTACAATGAAAACAAAGTGGATATAGAGGGAATGTACCTCAACATAATAGAGACCATATGTGACAAGCCCACAGCCAATATAACAGTGAAAACTGAAAGCTTTTCCTCTAAGATCAGAATAAGGCAAGGATGGCCACTCTCATCACTTCTATTCAGCATAGTATTGCAGTCCTAGCAAGAGCAATTAGACAAGGAAAGGGAGGGAGGGAGGAAGGAAGGGAGGAAGAAAGGAAGGAAAGAAGGGAGGAAAGAGGGAAGGAAAGAAGGGAGGAGAGAGGGAAAGAAAGAAATCAGTCCAAGTTGGAAAGGATGAAGTAAAACTGCCTCTATTTGCAGATGACACGATATTATAAATGGAAAACCAAGAAACTTTTAGAGCTAATAAATGAATTCATTAAAGTTGCAAGGTACCAAATCAATAAACAAAAATCTTACGTGTTTCTATGCATGAATAACAAACTATCAGAAAAAGAAGTTGAGAAAATAGTCTGTTTACATTTGCATCAAAAAGAATAAACTACTCAGGAATAAATTTCAGGTGAAAGACCTGTATGCTAAAAACTGTTAAGACATTAATGAAAGAAATTTGAAGAAGACACAAATAAATGGAAAGTTATTTCATGCTCATGGATTGGAAGAATATTGTGAAAATGTCCATACTACCTAAGCAATCTACAAATTCAATGCAATCTCTGTAAAAATTCCAATAGCATTTCTCACAGAAATAGAATGAATAATTCTAAAATTTGTATAGAACCACAAAAGACCCCAAATAGCCAAAGCAATCTTGAGAAAGAACAACAAAGCTGGAGGTACCATGCTCTCTGATTTCAAACTATATTACAAAGCTATAGTAATCAAAAGAATATGGTATTGGCATAAAACAGACACATAGATCAAAGGAACAGAACTGGCCCTGAAATAAACCCCCACACGTATAGTCAATTAATTTACAATAAGCCAAGAGTATACAATGAGGGGAAGGAGAGTCTCTTCAATAAATGGTGCTGAGAAAACAGAAAATGGTGGAAGAATGAAACAATCCCTATCTTACACCATTCACAAAAATTAACTCAAAATGGATTTAAAGACTTAAATGTATGAGCCAAAATCATAGAACTAGAAGAAAACATAGGTGGTAAGCTCCTTGACATCAGTCTTGATGATGATTTTTTTTTGAAACTGACATCAAAAGCAAAGGAAACAAAAGCAAAAGTAAACCAATGGGACTACATCAAACTAGAAAGCTTTTGCACAGCAAAGGAAACCATCAACAAAATGAAAAGACAACCTACTGAATGGGAGAAAATAGTTGCAAATCATGTGATTTGATGAGGGGTTCATATCCAAAATATATAAAGAACTCATAAAACTCAATAGCAAAAAAATACAATAATCCAGTTAGTAAATGGGCAGAATAGACATTTTTCCAAAGAAGACAGCCATCAAAACCACAGTGAAATACCACCTCACATCTGTTGGAATGGCTGTTATTAAAAAGACAAGAAATAACAAATGTTGGCAGTGATACGGATGTGAAGGAAAGGGAACCCTCATACACTGTTTATGGGAATGGAAATTGGTGCAGTCACTATAGAAAACACTGTGGACATTCCTCAGAAAATTAAAAATAGAACTACCTTAAGATCCATTGATTCCACTTCTGGGTATTTATTCGAAGGAAACAAAAACTAATTTGAAAAGATATATGCACCCCCATGTTCATTGCAGTGTTAACTTTGAACACTTACAAGATATGGAAGCAACCTAAGTGTCCATTGATAGATGAATGGATAAAGAAAATGTGATATGAATACATACAGTGGAATATTATTCAGCCGTAAAAATGAAGTCTTGTCATTTGCTACAATATGCATGGACCTTGACATTATGCTAGGTGAAAAAATGAGACACAGACAAATACAGTATGATCTCATTTATATGTGGAATATAAAATTTAAAAAACCCAAGCTCATAGATACAGAGAACAAATTGGTGGTTGCCAGAAGTTGGAGGAGAGGTGAGGATCAGTGAAATGGGTAAAGGGGATCAAAAGGTACAAAATTCCAGTTACAAACAAGTAAGTCATTGGCACATAATGTATAGCATGGTGATTATTGTAATACTGTATTGCATATTTGAAAGTTGCTAAGAGAGTAGATCTTAAAAGTTTTCATCACATAAAAAATGTTTTTTGTATGTGTGCAACTGTATGGTGACAGATGTTAACTAGACTTATTTTGATGGTCATTTTGCAATGTATACAAATATCAAATCATTATGTTGTATGCTTGAAATGTCAATTATACCTCAATAAAAAAACGTGTTTTGAATCTTTTCTTTTTTACTTTCCCCTCTCAGTTTTAGGAAACAGAAAACGTTTGTACTTAAATTCAAAACTGAACTTTTTTTTTCAGATAACCATGATGATTACAGAGACTGCTATTATGCCTTTTGCTCCTTTTGAGGATACATTGAGTCGAATGCTGTTTGGCTGGCAGCAGCAGTTTTCATCATGTGAGAAGAAAACTGAAACAAAATCATCCTTCAATGGTACTGGTTCATCGACCTCAAAACCTATAGCTGTTGCTTCAGATAAAGTTAAAAAGAAACATACTAAGAAGACTGAGTAAATTTTCTTGATGAGCTTTAGAAGGCAAAAAAATTCTTATCTACCTGTCAGATTGTGATAAACATTTTTATGTCAATGATGTAAAATAAAGATTATATGTAAGGAATGGAGGTGACAAAAAGAAAGAACTTCTTTCTGCTTTAAGGGGACTGTCCCTTTCTGCATTGTAATTTCTTGAGTGTTATGAGTATATCATGCGAAATTGTTTTTCTAAGTTATATATAAAAGATTCTATTGTGATTTTTAAATAGTTTTATATTGATAAAAGAAGGCTAGATTTTTTTAATGTTAGGAAAAGTAAACCTACTGCCATTGCAAAGTAACAAAAATTAAAATGTTATTGTTCAATCTAGGTATTTTCATATATATTTTTTATTTGATTCTATTCAAGCTTTAGTTCAGCAAAATTAAACTTTTATTTCACATTGCCATTGTAATTCCTAGATGTGGAAAACAATTCCTGTTTGATTTTGAGTACTGGAAAGAACAGACTTTACCTAAATCACTTTATATTATGAATGAAAATAAATTATTAGCCTATTTCAGATGTAAACATTGTATACTTTGTCCACACTAAATGGAAATACCTGAAATTAAAAAAAAATTTTGCAGTATGTTTCAGTGAGAACAGAGTATTAGTTTGAGTCTTGAGTGTGTTTCATGACCTTGTTTATACAGTTTCTCTTTTCTCGAAAGAAAATCGGGTGTAATTTTAAATAAGCTAGTAAGCCCATGTTTTGCTTTGTACATTTTGAGGAACTTGTTTTTTTTCTCTCTCCTTGAAACACAATTGTTTTTAACTATAGGAGAAACTATTTTTCTCAGCATTTCATGTATTCTTAAGTATTATTTCAATTTAAAAATTTCACCTTTATGTCTCCTCTCTAATGGATGCTTTTCAGTTTTCGGTTGAATGTCTCTTACTAGTTTGCATATGTTTGTTATATTTTAACCTACATGTACATATATTATTAATTTTATTTTAAATTAAGACTAGTTACCCTTATGTGGAAATGCTCAGCTCTAATGAGAATTGTCCTTGGACATTTGATAGTAACCAGCTAATTAAGAAGAAACAAACTAAAATCTCATGGTAGTAGACTATTTGAAGAATGATACTAAATCTGGTTCCTTATTTGTAAAAATGATAACAATAATAATAGTAAGAAGAAAAGGTACTAAATAATGTTAGATTTTATGGCTTTATTTCATAGTGTGAGTCCAGTTTTAATTTTAAAACTCTGACTGACATGATTTCTTCTACCAAGACCATGAGCCTCTGAAGACTTAGTATGTATCAGGCATTTTTGTATGGCATGGAAGTACTCAAATCATATTCAAGGTAGAAGTCTTGGTTTTTAAAAATTTTAACAAGTATAAACACCAGCAGGGACTATACTTCTGCTTGTTTTTAAAAAAAGATTTTTTGAGGGGAGGACCTTTGGTAGCCTTGGGATACTAAGAAGTTTATTTTTAATATTATTACAGAAGGCATTAAACATTTAAGAGTTCAGTATTATCTTTGATACTCTTGTAGTTAAAAACTTTTCAGAGTTAACATGTTGCTAACTATTGACATAGTTTTCAAATTTAGGTTTAACTGTAGTTGAAATGGTAGAAATCTTGTTTTATACTTGTATTAAAGGACATATTTATTAAAATAAGTTATTTAGCACCAATGGAGTATTACATTCTTTTTATGTTTTTTTTCTATTTTTCTTGAGTCAGGAGTTGTACATTTTGACTGATATGGTATATATTCAGTGATTACTATCTGAATGAGATAGACAAACTTTATCAATCTATTACAACCTGTAATTCAAGGTTCTTAGGAAAAAGCTGTACTGGAGAACGTGGTTTAGGCCTGAAACCTCCCACCCTCAATCTGTTCATGCTGCCTGCAGAGACTTGACTGGATTTGCAAAGCAGATTGTTAGACTCCTTAACCCAACATGTAGCACGAATAAAGCCTGTGGCCCTGCTTCACACAGCCAGTCATAGGTGGCACTGAGAAAGTCAAGACCTGGTAGGTCTTAAATAAAAGGAGACAAGATGCTGGCTAGAGCATAGGCTGGTTTAATTTGGTGATCTCACCCTTTAGATCTCATAAGAGTGGTCTCACTCTTATGTAAAAAATGGCCAAAATAATCTCAAACTTTGTCAGACTAGTCATTCTAACTTGCTGAAGGTGTAAGGACTGTAGAGGGACCATATATGTGGAGTGAGTGGATTTCAGTGGAAATTCCAATTTTCCTATAGTCAGAGACCAAGAAATGGAGAGAAGAGGAGAGACATTCCCTCTTTGGTGTATTTTTTTGTCTGTTTCTTTAGGGCCTGACATCATTCCATTAAAATCTACCTCAGATCACAAGTTGGTTGCAATTGAGTAATATGTTAGAAATGGAATAACGTATTCAGGAATGCCCTCTCTCCCCCCACTGCTCTCCTGGTGTTTACATTTTACTAGTGGTGAGACATACAGTAAGCAAACAGATGTGTTCTTGTGGTGATACTAAAGGTCATGAATATAAAGCATGACACAAGGATAGAAAGTGAGAGAGTTGGGGGTGCTTGTTTAGAGGATTGTTAGAGAAGGCCTTTCTGTTAAAACTATGTTTCACCAGAGACCTGAAGGAAGTACTGGAGGAAGCCAGGCAGACGTCTGTGTTAAGTGCAAGGGTCATTCTGTTTCTTCATCTACTTGAGTTAGATTATGTATTTTTTTCCCCAGAACTATTTAATTTATTTTTCTTATTTAGTACAGTTTCACACTTACAGTTTTTAAACATATTTCTTTGATAGAATTTTTGTTTTTACGTTTTTTTTCTCTTAAGGTAAAATTCACATGCAATGAAATGCATAAGCTGTAAGTGTACATTGAAAGAGTTGGCAAATGCATACAACTATATAACCTGAACTATCAAGATACAGAACACTAGCAGTGCCTCAGGAAGTTCCTTTCTAGTTAATCTGCCCCCTAACTGAATAGAAATAGAATCATGCAATATATTCTCTTTGGCGAAGACTTCTTTCAGACTCATCATAATGCTTTTGAAATTCATTCACCTTGTGCTTATCAGTAGTTCATTCCTTTTTAATTGCTTAGTAGCATTCTACTATATGAATATGTCACAGTTTGTTTATCCTGTTGCTGCACATCAGAGCTGTTTCTAGTTTGAATATTCTGAATAAGCTACTATGAACATTTTTGAACAAGTCTTTTGAGGAACATGTTTTTACTCCTTCCGAGCAAATATCTAGGAATGAATTATGTTTAGTTTTATAAAAAAAATCACTAGACCTTTATTCCAGAGTGATTGTACTGCTTCATTATTCACAACAATTTATGAGAGTTCCAGTTGCTGTACATTCTTACCAAGGATTAGTGTTGTCAAACATTTTAATTTTGTCCATTTCCAGTGGGTAGCTTGTGGATTTTTGGTTTTACTTTTCATTTCCCTAATGGTCAATGATGTGGAGCACTTTTTTTGTGTCCTTATTGGCCATTCATACATCTCCCTCTCTGAAGTGTGTCTTTAGGCCATTTGCCCGTATTTTATTAGATTTGTCTTTTTATTATTAAGTTGTAGGAGTTCTTCATTTATCTTGGATGTCCATCCTTTGTTAAATAGGTGTTTTGCACATACTTTCTTTCTGGTGTGTGGATTACCTCTTCTCAAAAATCATCACTCATCTTACATGTGTGGTCACTTTTTCTGTGCTCGTGCTAAAGGTTATACGTTACAGGAATTTAAGACTTTTGTATGTGTGTCTATTTAGGGAGTTTCTGTATGTAGGCTTGTCCTTGGTTTATCACAGCTGATATTTAGAAGGTGAATAAAAATGTGACAATAGAAAATACATTTTTTAAAATTGAGGTATAGTCAGTTTCTGGTGTACAGCACAATGCTTCAGCCATACATGGATATACATATATTCATTTTCATGTTTTTTTCACCACAAGCTACTACAAGATACTGAATATATTTCCCTGTGTTATACACTATAAACTTGTTTATTTTATATATACTAGTCAGTATCTGCAAATCTTGGACTCCCAGTTTATCCCTTTTCACCCGCCTCCCCGCTGGCAACCACAAGTCTGTATTCTACGTCTGTGAGTCTGTTTCTGTCTCATATAAATTCATTTGTCTTTTTTTTTTTTAGATTCCACATATGAGTGATATCATATGGTATTTTTCTTTCTCTTTCTGGCTTACTTCACTTTTGTTTTTTCCTTTTTCAGTTTTATTAGGTAGAATTATTACAGTTCGACTGCACATACACATATTGCATGTAAATACATATAACTATACTGCACATTTTTTAGTTTGCATATATGTACAAATAATTGTTTCTAAGAACAGATTAGATCTTTAACTTTTTAAACTTACAAAGTTATCAAAGGAATAACTGGCTTATTTCACTTAGAATCACATTCTTCAGGGCCATCCATGTTGCTGCAAATGGTATTATTTTACCATTTTTTATGGCTGAGTAGTATCCCATTGTATAAATATACCACAGCTTCTTTATCCAGTCATCTGTCAATGGACTTGTAGGTCGTTCCCCTATCTCGGCTGTTGTAAATGTCCCACGTGCATTTGAGAAGAAGGTGCATGTTGTGTTTGTTGGGAAGGATATTCTTTATTTATCTGTTGGATCTGGTTGGTTTATTGTGCTGTTTGTCTTTTATTTTCTCACTTTCTTTTTGATGTTCTTTCTATTATTAAGGATTGGGTACTGAAGTCTCCAACTATTATTGTAGAACTGTTTCTCCCTTAAATTTTGACAGTTTTTGCTTCATATATTTTGATGGTTATTATGTGTGCAAGTATTTATTTTTGTTTTATCTCCATGCTTTATTGAATCTTTTATTAATGTATAATTATAATGGATAATATCCTTCCTTTTCTCTTACAACCTTTTGATTTAAAGTTATTTTGTCCTGTTTTCTTTTGATTATTATTTGCATGACATATCTCTTCTCATTCTGTTTGGGTCTTTGAGTCTAAAGTGAGTCCTTTGTGAAGAGCATATGGTTGGATCATTTCAGAAATCTATTCTACCAATCTCTGTCTTTTGATTGGGGAATTTAATCCATTTACATTTAAAGTACAGACATACCTCAGAGATATTGTGGGTTCAGTTCCAGAGTACTATAATAAAGTGAATATTGCAAGTAAGTGAGTTACATGAAGTTTTTGGTTTCCCAGTGCATATGAAAGTTATGTTAAATTATACTGTAGTCTGTTAATGTATGATAGCATGATGTCTAAAAAAACAATGTATATACTTTAATTAAAAATACTTTATTGTTAAAAAATGCTAACCATCATCTGAACCATCAGCAAATTGTAATCTTTTTGCAATAGTAACAGCATAGATGTTTCTGATCTGTGATCACAGATCACCATAACAAATATAATTATGAAAAAGTTTGAAATATTGTGGGCATTAACAAAAGGTGACACAGAGACAGGAAGTGAGCAAAATGCTCTTGGAAAAATGCAGTGACAGACTTGCCCCACACAGTTACCATGAAACTTCAATTTGTTAAAAAAAGAAAAAGCATTATCTGTAAGGAACAATAAAATGAGGTATGCCTGTTATTAGTGATATGAAGGGACTTCCTCTTGTCATTTTCTTTTGTTTCCTCTATGCCACATAGCTTTCTTGTCCCTCATTTCCTGCATTACTATCTTCTTTCACATTTTGGTTTTTTTTTTGTAGTGAAACATTTAAATTGCGTTCACATTTCCTTTTGTGTATTCTACAACTGTTTTGTTTCTGGATACCATGGGAACTACATTTAACACCCTGAAGTTTTAACAATCTATTTTGAATTTATACCATCTAAACTTCAATAACATATAAAAACTTTGCTTTTTTAATAGCTGCTTTCCCATCCCTTTTGGTTGTTGATGTCACAGAATTACATTTTTATAGATTGTATGCCCCCAGATATAAGCTAATAATTATTTTAAATGCATTAGCTTCTTAAATTATGTAGAAAACAAAATGTGGAGTTACAAACCATAGATACAGTAATTCTTTTAGACTAATAATTGCTTTAAAAATGTATTAGTCTCTTAAATCCTGTTAAAACAATGTAGGGTTAATCAACCATTGTTACAATAATAGCTTTTATAACTGTACATGTATTTACCTTTCTTAAATTTTTTTTAATGTGGCTTCAAGTTACTGTCTAATGTCCTTACATTTCACAAGGAAACTCCCTTGAGCATTTCTTTTAGGGAAGTTTAGTGGTAATGAACTCTCTCAACTTCTGTTTATTTGAGAATGTCTTAATTTCTCCCTCACTTTTGAAGGACAGTTTTGCTAGGTGTAAGATTCTTGGTTGATAGCTTTTCCTTTTAGTACTTGGAATATGTTGACCTACTTCCTTCTGGCCTCCAGAGTTTCTGGTGAGAAATCTGCTGATAGTATTATTGAGTATGTGCTGAATCACTTCTCAGTTGCTGCTTGCAAGAGTCTCCATGTCTTTGTCTTTTGAGTTTGATTATAAGCCTTGGTGTCAGTCTTTTTGAGTTAATCTTTCTTGACGTTCATTGAACTTCTTGGATGTTTATATCTTTCATCAAATTTGGAAAGTTTTCCACTATTTTTCTTCAGATAGTCTCTCTTCCCCTTTCCTGCTCTCTCTTCCTTCTGAGACTCCCACAGTGTGGATGGTGTTCTGCTAGATGGTAATCCACAAATCCCTTAGGCTCTGTTCACTTTTCTTTAAATTTTTTTCTGTTCCTCTGACTTAATAATTTGATTGTCTTATCTGTAATTTGGCTGACTGTTTCTTCTACCTGCTTAAATATGTTTTTGAATCCCTCTAGTGAATTTTTAATTTCAATTATTGTACTTTTCTGCTCCAGAATCTTTTTGTTTTTTAGGGTTTTCATCTCTTTATTGATGTTTCCATTTTTTTCACACATTGTTGTCTTGACTTTCTCCATATCTTCTCTTAGTTCTTTGAGCATTTTAAGACTGTTGTTTTAAAGTCTTTATTTAGTAGCTCTGCCACTGTGTATTTTTTAGGGACAGTTTTTTCCCCCTTGAATGGATCATACTTTTCTGTTTCTTCTGTGATTTTTGTTGAGGACTAGACATTTGAATCTAATAATATTTTATCTGCAAATCAGATTGTCCTCTGTCTCTAGGGTTTGCTGGTTTGTAAAAAAATCTTTATATTATTTTGTTTGATCTTTTGTTTGTTGCAAGTTGTTTCTGTGTCAAAGATTAGCCTGAGGTATAAACTTAAGTCTTCTCACATCCATTCTCAGCCTGTGTCCTTCCCTGGGCATGCCCAATCACTTTGTCATTTCCTCCACAGGTGCAATTGTTTTTCAATGTCCTAGTCTTTAATGCCTGGCTCCCAAAAGGGGAAAAAGAAAGATGAAGAGGGGAAAGAAATTAAAGGAGACCCAAATACATAGAAAGATACCCCATGCTCATGCATTAGAAGACTTAATATTGTTAAGAGTATGTCAGTCTACAGATTCAATATAATCCCTATAAAAATTGCAATAATCTTTTTTTGCAAAAATGGAAAGGGTGATCCTAAACTCATATGGAGGGTGTGTATGAGCTCAACAGTATGGACTTCTCACCAAGGCCAACTTGGCTACAACTGCTGCTGAGTGCCCAGCCTGCCAGCAGGAGAGAGCAACCCTGAGCCCCCAAAGTGGCACGGGTTTGATGACATCAAACAGTTTCCATCATGCAAGGGGCATCGCTTTGTTCTTATTGGAACACACATTTTGGACATGGATTTGATTTCCCTGAATGCAATGCTTCTGCCCAAACTAATCATCTTTGGGCTTACAGAATGCCTTATATACCATCATGGTATTCCACCGAGCATTTCTTCTGATCAAGGAACTCCCTTCACAGCAAATAAAGTGCAATAGTTGGCCCATGCTCATAATACTTCACTGGTCTTACTTGTGTCTCATCTCTTCCTTCTACTGGTTCCAGGCATCAAGTTCTAAGCCTCTTAAGCATTGCGAGAAGAGTGTGTGTCAGATAGGGACCCAGAACAGTCCTAACAACGTTTATAAGCTGGGTTAAACAAAGTTCCATCTGGTTCCAGAAGTTCCTAATTACCCAAAGAAGGCAATTTCCACATCTCCTATCACAAAAACTAATTTAAAAAAATCTACTCTAGAAAAACAAGGGAAGTCAGTAATATATTGATTGGAATTCTTTTGGATCCTGTCCCTCTCCACAGAGTGCCACTGAAATTACAGGCTAACATTCCCTCACTGAGGGATGCTAGTCAAGCCACCCCTGGATGAGCAGACTGAGAGAAACAGGCTCAGGGCTGGGCACATGCACACTCCTTCATCTCATTGCCATAAAACTGGCTTTTTCCATCCATGAACCCATACAGTGCTGTATGTATGGGATTGGTGGATAAGATGCTGGGATCTCAGCCATGCCTACCTGGTAGGAGAAAGCAGCAAGCTGAGACTGAGTACAGGATCAGGGAAGTTAACTCATCAATGAGGAGGGTCCTTGTGGATGATTCTCTAAAGGGTATTAGTGGATTGGGACTTGAGATCTGCTTGTATTAGTTGGGTAGGCCAACTGCAGTAACCAAAGTCTCCAAAATGTTTAGTGACTCAAATACATCCAAGTTTATTTTCATTCTAGTGAACAGTTCAAGACATTTCAGGTTGGTGAACTATGCTCTGTACAGGCATTCAGGGAGCCAGGCTGATAGGCTTTGCCATTTTAAAAAAATTGAAGTATAGTTGATTTATGATACTGTGTTAGATTCAGGTGTACAGCAAAGTGATTTTTATTTTTTTTCAGATTATATCCCATTAGAAGTTATTAAAATTGGAACATTTAACGAATTTGTGTGTCATCCTTGCACAAGGGGCATGCTAATCTTCTCTGTATTGTTCCAATTTTTAGTATATGTGCTGCTGAAGTGAGCATGACTTTGCCATTTTTAATAAATGGCTTTCAAGCTTGCCTTGGAAAGGGAAAGAGGCATAAATGAGGGTTTTGTGGGCCAAACCTGGGATACCACTTCTCACTTCCCTTTGGTAAAACTGAATCATATGTCCACATCGAACTGCAAGGGAGACTGGGCTGTGAGCCTAAGAAGAGGAAATGAATTTGGTGAGGACTAGCAATGTTGGACACAGCACCTGTTTCCAAGGGACAGTGATGTGGTGTCTGGAATGGGGCACCAGGAGCTAAAGCCAAGATTTTGCTGGAATTCAGACAGGAGGCAGCATTCTGCCTGCACCTTTCCACCCAGTTTGGAGTAAGACAGCCAGCTGCAGGTGTGGAGATGCTTTTGGTGGTGGGAGTGTTATGGATGCTTGTGTCCAGGCCCTGGGAAAAGGGAATCAAAGAGGGTGAGATTCCAGGATCTGAGCCACAAGAGCTGAGATTCAAGCCCAGGCTCCAGTGGTGATACTGAAGTCCAGTGCTAAGGATGGAGATGTGGGAGAAGGCTTACATGCGAGGGCTTGCCTTGGGGATGTTTTGCCTATGACAGCAAGACTGAGTTGCAAGTCGCCCCTGCTGGTGGGTCTTAGACTATTAGGGTCAGGCTTGGTTCTGGGATAGTTGGGGGACGGTCCTCCTCCTGAAATTTTCTTTAGCACTGTCTTTTCCAGAACGGCATTTACATATGCCTTTCAAAGAGATTAATATCCTCAGAAGAGAGCTGTCTTTGTACTTTGCAGTTTCCTCAAGCAGCCAAACTCCTACACACACCCCAGCTTTTAGGAGTTTACATTAAATAACCACGGGACACAGGTCACTAATTTCTGATGTCCCATGGTCTCAGCACACATAACATCTCACAGTTTAGGCATATAACCTAGGGGCTAAATAACTACTAGATTCTAAATAACCAGTAGATTCTGTATGGAGAGTTGGAACATGAATTGCTTGCTTTGTGTGCTTTCCTCTTTGAAGGTGGCCAAAAAACCTTAATTGTTTAGGGCTTTCTGAACATTGTCTTTTAAGGATGATACTGCATGTACTGTCTAGAGATGTTGTTGGAACAGATGTTGTGAGAAGCTCTTATGCTCTGATATGCTGAGAATGCCCATGTATCCCCCAGGCCCCATTGCAGAAAATCCTTAAACACATTCACAGCACTACAGGGCGTTGCCTTCCACTTGACCCTTCCGTTCTCTTGATTGTTCAATGCACGAGGGTTATTAAGAAGCTGAAAGATGATTATTACACTCCATTGTGGTTGCCAGCTATGTGCTGGCAGATTATTGAAAACAGATTCAGGAAACCACTGTAGGTTAATGACATGATGTGGAAAATGCTGGTCTTGGAGTAAACTAGCCTATTTCACAGAACAAAATGTGGGATGGTAAAAGATGCCGTATACCACAGTATTGGAGCGTAGAATCTAGTAAATCTGCTGTTTAATGGCGACTTGACCTTGGGCTAATTTTGACTACTTCAGTGCCTCAGTTTCCTCACCTGAGAAATGGGAATTATGATGGGACTCACTTCCATAGGGTTATTGATAGAACTAACTAAATGAGACCATGTATGGAAAGGGCTTAGCATGATGCCTGGCATATAGCTGGCCTTCAAAAAATATGTTACTTACTATCATAGGCTAAGATTTAAAAAAAAAAACCTGTCATTGGAGTAAGAAAAAAAATGGAAGATTAATCGGTCACAGTGCCAAACACTAGTTCTTAATGGTTAGAACTGGATCCTTGAAATTCTGCTGATAGGAGGGAACATTTTTGATCATCCCCACCTGTATCAGTGCTTTTAGTCACTATCCAGAGAGACTCTCAGATCAAGTGGGGAAAACAGACCAAACAAAAGTCTAGAGCCGAGGTTTTCACGGTGTGAACTCCAGGTCGGTCGCGTCAACATAACAGCAAACTTGCTAGAAATACAAATTCTTGGGCTGAGGACCGCAGACCTACTAAATCTGAAACTCTGGGGTGGGACGCAGAAATCTGTGTTTTAGACCAAACAAAAGTCTAGAGCCGAGGTTTTCACGGTGTGAACTCCAGGTCGGTCGCGTCAACATAACAGCAAACTTGCTAGAAATACAAATTCTTGGGCTGAGGACCGCAGACCTACTAAATCTGAAACTCTGGGGTGGGACGCAGAAATCTGTGTTTTAACAAGCCCTACTGGGGATTCTTAAGCTCAGTTTGCGGACCTGGACCTAGAGCCTCTAGAGATAAATTTGTTGATAAAATGCAGGCGACAGTCCTTGCAGAGAACTTACGGCAGTTAATGAGCCCAGACCTACGTTTGCAGCTGCCTTCTGTAATCCCCGCCTGAGCTCTTCGTGCCCAGTCCCCTGCCTCCTCCTGTGGCATCTTGGTGAACAGTCCCACCATCCATCCAGTTCCCCACTCTTCTAGTTTCTTTTACTCTCTCACTTTTCACCGAACCAGGCACTAGGAACCTGGGTTTGCCCTTCTGAATGCTTACATCTGTGCGCTCCTCTCTCCCACTGCCTCTGCTTTCGTCCGAGCTCCACCACGTCTCACGGGGTTCAGGACGACAGTGCCACAGTCTTTGTTGTTTCTCTCCTCTGTTCTCTAGTTTCCCCACTCTTCTCTCCACACTGCCACGGAGTGACTTCACTAAAACACGGGCAGGTCAGTTGTTCCACTGATTCAAAATCTTCAAACGCTGCAGACAAATTCCTTACCGTGGTATTCCAGGCTCCTGACTACCTAACCAAAGATACGTTTCCAGCTTCCCCTCTCCCTACCCCATTCTCTCACACCATTTACTCTGCCTTCTATTCTGTCGATTCCAAGCGCGTTTATACCCCCTTGCTCTGCATAGACATTTGTCCCCTGTCTTGTGTGTTCTCATTATCTGCTCATTGAGGTTCTGTTTACCAGCTCAGTTTCAACATCGCCAACCCTGGAAACTGTCCTTGACTCTTCTAAGGAGCTTTGGCATTTTTCTTTTCGGTTCTCCAGCTATGCTCCATTTTAAAAGGCATTTACCACTCATACTGATGGTTTTCCTACTGGACTGTGAACTTTTTAAGGCCAAAGGATCTGTTGTCTTATTTATCTCTGCACTCCAGCATTCAGCACTGCGCTCAGCACTTACTAAGTAGTTGCTTAATAAATGTTTGCCGAAGGAATGAGGGAATGAGAGTAAGTGGGTCTTTATAGGAGGATTTTCCTTTTAGGAACAAAACCTCAGCTTCCCAGGCACAGACTACCGCCTTCGAGGGAGTATTTATGATCTGGATCACGGCAGCCGTGGAAGAGGCATGCGCCTCTCAGGGGAAGCCATGGGAGAGTTTGGGCAGGTGAAATGTAATTATCCACGCTGGCCCTGGGCCAAGGATTCTCAGCGCTGCAGCGAGGCCAGGGCTAAACACAAATGGGTACGACCTTCATCTCACATCCCTTCTGAAGGGCTGCTCCTCCGGCAGCCCGGAGACCCCTAACAGCTTGCCGGGGCCTGGGGTCAGCCTCACTCACAGGGAAGGGGCAGCAGAGCCCCATGACCCCGCTGAGCTGGCTGCTTGGCTCTCGGCTGCCTTTGGTCAAAACACAGCCTGGTGTGGAAACAGAAGCTGGCCTGTGACCCCTCCTTCATTCTTTTGGGCCACACTGCTGCAAACCCCAGCACATAACAATAACTTGACCTCAAGTTACTGGTGGCCTGTTTCCTCACCGTGTGTGTGTGTGTGTGTGTGTGTGTGTGTGTGTGTGTTTGTTTGTTTATTTCTACAAACAATAAATCTCCTACCCAAATCACCAGGCAACACACGCAGAAGTGCACAAAATTGAAACTCCCTTTTGCAGATAACCATAAATCCTTTTTGGAAGAAGGTGGAGGTTAAACAAAAAGTGGCTGAGCTAGGATTTAAACTCAGGAAGTCTGACTCCCTGGTCTGACCTCTGAGACCTCCTGACTTTGTAGCACGTTGGTCCCTCAGATCTACCTGGTACACCTGAAACTAATATAATATTATAAATCAACAATACCTCACTTAAGAGAAAGATCTACCTGGGAGGGATCTACCAGGCCAACAAGCATCGCCAGGACTCCTGGGCCCCTGTTTTTTTTTTTTTTTTTTTGGTAATATAACTAAAACCATAAAGCCTTGTTGCTTCCACAAGTAAATGACCTTGGGAAGTGGTCCCAAGGAGACAGAAGAATGCAGAGGAAAGAACAAGGCACGTCCTTTATACACAGCAATCTCATGCTCAGTCAGTATCGTGCCTCTCAACCATTCTCCAGACAAGATTTTATGCCCAGAGCAGTCTTTCCCCTAAACAGCAATATTCCTGTATGTTCTTCTTTTCATTTCCTTGATTCTCCCTCCAAAGGTCTCCAAGCAATTTACAAACTGTAGGTTGTGTTTGCAATTCGGACCCTTAAAGTTTATCTATCTTTCTCTCCCCTCTCACTTTTCCTTTGTCTTTTATGATTGTGATTGAAAAAGAGGAAGAGTTGGGAGACCAAAGCTCATGAATGTATATGAAGCCATTACATCTGCCGGGTGCGATGCACGCACAGGCACTCTTTTTTTAAATGGTTGTCTCCACATTGCCAGAACTGCTTGAGAGCTTTTTCCTCCAATTGCACAAATTCATTATTTACTCTTTTACTGCATCTATTTACAAGTCCACATGGACCCTCGGGGAGGCCCACTTCGGGCCTCAGAGCTCCGGTAATGAAGCCTGGCTCACTCTACTTTGATATATCTCGCTGCTACTGCTGCTTGGGGGATAAAGAGTGTGCCCACCTGTTTTTTGGAAGGTCAGCCTGACTGAGGACAAAGGATTTTAAATTGTGCTCTGTGGAATCCTGGAATCCTGAGTAGGCTGCCTGGAGTTCTAGGAAATAATAATAAAACCAGCCACGGACATTCTTTTATTTTCCAAGGCACTCTGATTTGGTTTGGTTGTTAAAACTTTTTCTGGGGTTAAAATATACATCTAGTGCAAGCAGACTATACCCCCTGGACTTTGTGTTAAGAGTTAACCACAGGTGTGGACCGAGTGTGCCAGATGAGAGCGGTTACTGGGGACGTTCTGTGGTTGTGGCTTGTCCCAAATGGGGTTTGTCATTTGACTAGGATGTCATCCCCAAGGGTACCTGGCAATAGTAGGCACTCAATGAATATTTGTTGGTGGGTGAATGAATGAGTGAATTTTCTGACCTCTCTGTGTCTTCTGATGGCCCCACTTGCAGGCTTCATTCTGCTCCAGATCCTGTGCCCATTTTGACCAGGGGCGGCATTCTATCAGCAGCTTTGCTGTAGGGCCTCACAGGATTTGAGTCAGAGCCTTCAGGCTTGCTTGAGACCGGGTGACCCCGTCATGAGCCCCTGGCTGATCCCACTGACTCCCCCCCAGTCACCCTTCCTGCACAATACTGCTCCCAAGGGAATTGCTGGGTGCTTGGCTCAGGTCCTAGCTCTGCCCTCTCCTTCCGGTGATGGCTCACGCGGTAATTCTGGTCCCTGTTCTCTAGTTACCCGATTCAAGGATTCAAGGACTCGAGGACAGGAGCTCTGGGGTCCTGTCACCCCTGTGTTTTTCTCCAGATAAGTGCCTCTTCTCCTCACTCCAGCGTTTTGGCCGCCAGCTGAGATAACCAAGTCCCTGAAACTCAGAGGTATACTGCCTGGCTGTTCCCTGGAATATGCCTGTCTAGCTGGCCAGGCTTCCCTGGCAGAGAGCTGGGCACTTGAGCGTGGATGAGGCTTCAGGGCTTGACCCCGTTCTCTTCTAGAGCGACCCATAGCGCTCCAGTCCCCCGACCTCCCATAGTCCCCCGACCTCCGCACTCCCAGGACACTCAGGATTCTCAAACTAGAGTTTAGCGGGAAGGGAAGTCTCTACTCTCTACCTAGACGGTCACGGGTAAGAGCAACATTACCATTTCCTCAACGAACGTATAGTGAGTCCTTGGGTAAATATTTTGGCCCCTGGCCTGTTTGTCCTCTGAGGCTGCATTTGTAACAAATGGGCAAAATTCTTACCAAAAAACGTCTTTGTTACAATTATCTCAGGAAAGACACTCAGACTGAGAGAAGCTTGCTTCTCAGAAGACTCGGCCCCCTTCCCTCCACAGGGAGCCATCCTAGTCGGGGAAGCAGAAGTCCTGGCAGTGAGTTCTGGGGAAGATGTGGGTGCAGCGGCCCATGATGAAGGGAAATAAAGAATCTCCGTGGACCGAGCGCCTGCGGAAGTTTCAGGGAGGGTTGTAGAAGTGGAAGTTTTATAGGAAGCAGCTGCTGGAGTCTAAGGCTTAAGGGTGGAAGGGAAATTCTAAGACGCTTTGCTTGGGGTTTGGTTGCAGTCGTCTTTAGTGCGTTCTAAGAGTACAATAGACGGTTCAGATTATTTTTGGCTGCTGGATTCGTTTACTTGAGTGAGGCACCATGCTGGAATCGAACTACTTGAGAACCAGGGATTTCATTCAATAAGTATCGAGTGCCAACGACTGGGGATACAGCAGTGAACGAAACAGACCAAAAGCCCCTCCTCCTGGAACTTACTGGAGGAGATAGATAGTAAATAAAATATGGAAATTATGGCATCTGTTGTAAAGCTGGAGAGGGAGAGGGAATTGGAAATTTTAAATATAGTGATCAGGGAAACTTTCCACAAGAAAGTGTCATGAAAGAGCGGAAGGCTGTGAGGGGGTGCGCCAGGCAGGTGTCTGGGGCAAAGTCCCAGAAGAGTTAGAGCTCGGGCATGTTTGTGGAACACCAAGGAGGCTGGCGCGGCCGGAGTGACGGAGGCAAAGTGTGGTGGATGAGTGAGGTCAGAGCCTGGATCATCCAGGGGTTGTAAGCCACTACAAAGCCTTGGCTTTCTCTCTGGAGAACTCCAAGCAGAGGAGGGATAAACACTATGTCTTAAGCTTCCAAGGGAGGAAAGATGGAAGGGGAGGCAGCTATAAGGAGAAGAGTTAGGAATTACTACCAAACTCCAGATGATAAAGATGGTGGCAGTGAATATAGTGAGAAGCGTGTGCATTCGTTAGCCTTGCACGTCCCTCTGTTTATTAATTGATAACTCATTTCATCAATGGCTTAGTAAATATTTATGCAGTCCTCACAGAGATTATAGTCTGAGATGGGAGCCCAATACTTATCAGAAGCTCACCCAGCTCTAGAATGCTAGGAGACTCAGAGAAGACAGCATTGGAGAGGGAGGACCGGGCTCCTTCCTGTCATAGAAAATGCTGAGAAGCATGAAAAAGTGTTTGGTGGGTGCTGTTCCTGTTTTGGGTGGACAGAGGACAGAGCAAGGGCAGTGGCCTGGAGTAAAGGGAATGCTGAGAAGCCAGTGTTGGAGCCTAGTGTATGAGAGAGTGCGGCTGGAGGTTCCACCCCAAAGGCAGGTGGACAGTAGTGAAGGGCATGGGGATGGGACAGCTGCAGGCTAGGCTGAGGTCGGGGTGCGGCTCCCCTTGGCAGCAGCCACAGCCTCAGCCACACAAAGAGGACTTGCTTCTCTCAGTCCCAACGTGTCCTGGGGGAAGGAGACAGCTAGCGTGCTTGCAGCCAGCTGGGATGCTGAGGCACCGAGGTCGAGGGTCGGAGCCAGAAGAGCCTTCCGAGATCACTCAGGCACATCCTCTCATTACCCAGAAGATGTGTGAAAGCTCAGAGAGGGGAGAGATTTCCCAAGGTCATCACTTAGAAAATGGCAGAGCTGGGCTCTTCAGCCTGGACAGAGTTCTCGCTTATGTCGGAAGGTTTTTTCTCTTTCTTTCTTTTTAATCTCTCCTTTCTCTCCCTTATTCAGCAGATATGGCCCTTTCTCCCTGGTATCTATGGATCAGGACCCATCCATGCCGAGGAACTGGTTTCTTCCTTGATAGGCAAATCATGGATGGCACAGACTTTGCCTTGGAGTCACACTGGCCTTGGGCTCTTTCTTAAGAGTTTTAACCTGTGGCCCTTTCTGCCCCTCTGGTCATTTCCCTGGATCTGTGACTTGCTGTCTCTTGCTTGTGTGACTGCTCCTCCCTACATGCTGACCCATCTGAGGCTGTGCCCGCTTCCCTTCTCTCTGTACCGATCTCCCATTCAACACAACCATACCAAAGCCTCGTTTCCCTCCCACTCCAAACTCTAAAACATTCTCTTCTAAACCCAGCCTATAAGGGCTCTCTTCAGTTCTTCCTCTGCTCTTCTCTCTTGTCCTTACTTCTTACTCTTTCTGTTTTAAATCCTGGCATCTTCTTCCTCTTCTTGCATGATCTCTCTTGTTGCTTACCCCACTATTCCTAAAAATGTCTAGGGACTGATTGGATAATTCGGCAAGAAATAATCCTTTTGGGAGTGACAGGTGAGGAAGGAAGGAGATTTTGAATAATCATACTTTATTATCTTTTGTTCTGTCACATCTGTGTTTCTCATAACAAATAGGGCCTGAATTTTAGGTTTGTCTGGATTGTGTAGAGAAGAGCTGTTATTGTCTTCTCTCCCACCTCTGCTTTTTCCTCCACCTCCTCCTTCTTGCTATGTATTTTCACACAATAGACAAAAGATTTCCATCCTTCAGATTGTGATTTCAGCCTGCCACCAGTGTGCGCTTTCTCACCTTTCTTTTACCTGCCATCACTAAGCTGTGCCATCTTGGTTTATTTATTGGAATCCCATTGTGTCACTGCCTTTTTGATCAACCTATAACTTCAAATACTACCTCTATTTGGATGGCTACCAGTTTTCCAGCACAAATCTCTCTAGACTTAAGACCTTTTATACTGTCACGAAGCTATCATTCTCTTATAACAGTATGGAGTTGAGTTTGGAGGTTGAGTCCCAGTCCCATAATTTTCTGGCTATCATGTAAAGTAAATTCCTTAGCTTTTGAGTTGCTTTTTCCTCTGCTGAAAATGGAAGAGAATATGCATACCCACCTGCCAAAGCTGGTGGGAGGATAAAATGAGATAATGGATGTAGAATTGTCTTGTAACTTGTAATCAGATGTTAAAATAGCCCTCTACACATCTTCATTGCTTTGTAAGTTGTATTTGCAACTTCAGGAGATACCGGCTAAATTTAGAAATTGCCCCTGCAATAGACGTATGTTGCCACCAGGTGGCAGGAGAAACCTGTGATGCAATCAAGGGGGAAACACATTCCAAGCAATAGAATAAAATAAATTGTGATTGTTAAAAGCAGCCAACTCTTTAGTGATTATTAAATAAATAACAAAGCTTATTTATAAATCACAGCCTCCCTGAATAAACCAAATATAAATCTTCTAATACAATGTGTTTCAAACGGTGATCATTGTATAAGATGAATTATGCAAAACCCACATACATTAAACAGATGTAAGTGGCGAGTGCTCTCTCTGAAGTAGGGCAGGGACACTGGGAGTCTGCCCCCTCATCCTCCTCTTTCATCCTTGCACCACTTCTGCCAAATCTCAGGGTTTCATGGGACAGAGTTTAATTTTTTATTATTATTTTGAAGATTTATTTTTTATTGAAATTTAATTGACAGACAACATTAGTTTCAAGTGTACAACATAATGATTCAGTATTTGTATATAATGCGAAATGAGTACTGCAATAAGTCTAGTTAACATCTGTCACCATACATGCTTAGAGTATGTATGGTGGGGGATAGAGTTTTTTATTTTTATTTATTTATTTATTTTTACAGTCTGAGGAAAAAGCTTCTCTTTATTTTTTTTTAACATTTTTTATTGATTTGTAATCATTTTACAACATTGTGTCAAATTCCAGTGTAGAGCACAATTTTTCAGTTATACATGAACATATATATATTCATTGTCACATTTTTTTCTCTGTGAGCTACCATAAGATCTTGTGTATATTTCCCTGTGCTATACAGTATAATCTTGTTTATCTGTTCTACAATTTTGAAATCCCATCTATCCCTTCCTACCCTCCGCCCCCTTGGCAACCACAAGTTTGTATTCTATGTCTATGAGTCTGTTTCTGTTTTGTATTTATGCTTTGTTTGTTTGTTTGTTTGTTTGTTTGTTTTTAGATTCCCCATATGAGCGATCTCATATGGTATTTTTCTTTCTCTTTCTGGCTTACTTCACTTAGAATGACATTCTCCAGGAGCATCCATGTTGCTGCAAATGGCATTATGTTGTCATTTTTATGGCTGAGTAGTATTCCACTGTATAAATATACCACCTATTCTTTATTCAGTCATCCGTTGATGGACATTTAGGCTGTTTCCATGTCTTGGCTATTGTAAATAGTGCTACTATGAACATTGGGGTGCAGATGTCATCCTGAAGTAGGTTTCCTTCTGGATATATGCCCAGGAGTGGGATTCCTGGGTCATACGGTAAATCTATTCCTAGTCTTTTGAGTAATCTCCATACTGTTTTCTACAGTGGCTGCACCAAACTGCATTCCCACCAGCAGTGTAGGAGGGTTCTCCTTTCTCCACAGCCTCTCCAGCTTTTGTCATTTGTTGACTTTTGAATGATGACTATTCTGACTGGTGTGAGGTGATACCTCATTGTAGTTTTGATTTGCATTTCTCTGATAACTAGTGATATGGAGCATTTTTTCATGTGCCTATTGATCGTTTGTATGTCTTCCTTGAGAATTGCTTGTTTAGGTCTTTTGCCCATTTTTGGATTGGGTTGTTTGGTTTTTTCTCATTAAGTCATATGATCTGCTTATATATTCTGGAGATCAAGCCTTTGTTGGTTTCATCAGCAAAAATTTTCTCCCATTCCGTAGGTTGTCTTTTTGTTTTATTTATGGTTTCCTTTGCCGTGCAGAAGCTTGTAAGTTTCATTAGGTCCCATTTGTTTATTCTTGCTTTTATTTCTATTGCTTGAGTAGACTGTTCTAGGAGAACATTTTTGAGATGTATATCAGATAATTTTTGCCTATATTTTCATCTAGGAGGTTTATTGTATCTTGTCTTATGTTTAAGTCTTTGATCCATTTTGAGTTGATTTTTGTGTATGGTGTAAGGGAGTGTTCTAGCTTCATTGATTTACATGCTGCTGTCCAGTTTCCCCAACACCATTTTCTGAAGAGACTGTCTTTATTCCATTGTATATTCTTGCCTCCTTTGTTGAAGATTAGTTGGCCAAAAGTTTGTGGGTTCATTTCTGGATTCTCTATTCTGTTCCATTGGTCTACATGTCTGTTTTTGTACCAATACCATGCTGTCTTGATGACTGTAGCTCTATAGTATTGTCCAAAGTCTGGGAGAGTTATTTCTCCAGCCTCTTTCTTTCTCTTCAGTAATGCTTTGGCAATTCTAGGTCTTTGATGGTTCCATATAAATTTTATTATGATTTGTTCTAATTCTGTGAAATATGTCCTGGGTAATTTGATAGGGATTGCAGTAAATCTGTAGATTGCCTTGGGCAGTGTGACCATTTTAACAATATTGATTCTTCCAATCGAAGAGCATGGTATATCTTTCCATTTTTTAAAGTCTTCTTTAATTTCCTTCCTCAATGGCTTATAGTTTTCTATGTATAATTCTTTCACCTCCTTGGTTAGATTTATTCCTAGGTATTTTATTACTTTGGGTGCTATTTTAAAGGGGATTGTTTCTTTACTTTCTTTTTCTGTTGATTCATCATTTGTGTAAAGAAATGCAACTGATTTTTGAACTGTAACCTTGTAACCTGCTACCTTGCTGAATTCTTCAATCAGCTCTAGTAGTTTTTGTGTGGCCTTTTTAGGATTTTCTATATATAGTAACATGTCATCGGCATATAGTGACACTTTTACCTCTTCTTTTCCAATTTGGATCCCTTTTATTTCTTTCTCTTGCCTGATTGCTGTGGCTAGGACTTCCAGGACTATGTTGAATAGGAGTGGTGATAGTGGGCAGCCTTGTCCCAGATTTGAGTGGGAAGCTTTTGAGTTTTTCACCGTTGAGTACTATGCTGGCTATAGGTTTGTCATATATAGCTTTTACTATGTTGAGATATGTTCACTCTACACCCACTTTGGTGAGAGTTTTTATCGTAAATGGGTGTTGAATTTTATCAAATGCTTTTTCTGCATCTATTGAGATGATCGTGTGGTTTTTGTCCTTTCTCTTGTTGATGTGATGTATTACATTGATTGATTTGCATATGTTGAACCACTCTTGGGTCCCTGGGATGAACCCCACTTGGTCATGATGTATAATCTTTTTTATGTGTTGTTGGATTCTATTTGCTAATATTTTGGTGAGGATTTTTGCATCTATGTTCATCAGTGATATTGGCCTATAATTCTCTTTTTTTGGTAGTGTCTTTGCCTGGTTTTGGTATCAGGGTGACGGTGGCTTCATAGAATGAGTTTGAGAGTATTCCCTCCTTTTCAATCTTCTGGAGGAGTTTGAGAAGGACTGGTATGAGTTCTTCTTTGTATGTTTGGTAGTATTCCCCAGTAAAGCCATCCGGTCCTGGACTTCTGTTTGTAGGGAGGTTTTTTATTGCTATTTCAATTTCATTTCTAGTGATCGGTTTGTTCAAGTGGTCAGTTTCTTCTTGATTCAGTCTTGGTGGACTGTATGTTTCCAGGAACTTGTCCATCTCCTCTAGGTTATCCCGTTTGGTTCCATATAGTTTTTCATAATATTCTCGTATGATATTCTGTATTTCTATTTTGTTTGTTGTAATTTCTCCATTTTCCTTTCTTATTTTGCTAATTTGTGCTCTCTCTTTTTTCTTCTTTGTGAGTTTGGCCAGAGGTTTGTCGATTTTATTTACTTTTTCAAAAAACCAGCTTTTGATTTGATTGACTTTTCCTGTTTTTTTTAAATCTCTATATTATTTATTTCCTCCCTGATCTTTATAATTTCCTTCCTTCTGCTGCCTTTTGGGTTTTTTTGTTCTTCTTTTTCTAGTTCTTTTTGTTGGAGGGTTGAATTGTTTATTTGAGATTGTTCTTTTTTGAGGAAGGTCTGTATTGCTATAAACTTCCCTCTTAGCACTGCCTTTGCTGTGTCCCATAAATTTTGTGTGGTTGTGCTTTCATTTTCATTTGTCTCAAGGTATTTTTTAATTTCAGCTTTGATTTCCTCATTGACCCATTGGTTTTTTAATAGCATATTGTTTAATCTCCATGCTTTCCTTTTTTTCTCCCTTGTTTCTCTGTTGCTGATTTCTAGTTTCATGGCATTGTGGTCAGTAAAGATGCTTGAGGTAATTTCTATCTTCTTAAAATTATTGAGGTTTCTTTTGTGCCCAAGTACATGATCAATCCTAGAAAATGTTCCATGTGCACTTGAAAAGAATGTATATGCTATTTTGGGGGGGTGTAATGCTCTGAAAATATGTACCAAATCTAATTTTTCTATTGTATTATTTAATTTCTCTGTTGCCTTATTTATTTTTGGTCTGGAAGATCTGTCTAGTGATGTTAATATGGTGTTAAAATCTCCTACTATGATTGTATTCCCATCAATATCCCCCCTTATCTCTGCTAGTAATTGTTTTATGTATTTAGGTGCTCCTATATTGGGTACATATATATTAACATGTGTAATATCCTCATCTTGTATCACTCCTTTAATCATTATAAAATGTCCTTCTTTATCTTTCCTTATGGCCTTTGTTTTAAAGTCTATTTTGTCTGAAATCAGTATTGCAACACCTGTTTTTCTGGCTTTTCCATTTGCATGGAATATCCTTTTCTATCCTTTCACTCTCAATCTATATGTGTCCTTCTCCCTAAAGTGGGTCTCTTGTATGCAGCATAATGAAGGTTCTTGCTTTACTATCCAGTCTGCCACTCTATGTCTTTTGACTGGAGCATTTAGTCCATCAACATTTACAGTAATTAATGATAGATGTGTGTTTATTGCCATTTTCAACTTATCTTTGCAGTTGGTTTGGTATTTCCTCTTTGTTCCTTTCTTCTTCCTTTTGTGGTTTGGTAACTTTCCTTTGTATTACCATGGATTTTATTTAGTTTTTGTGACTCCCTTGTAAGTTTTTGGCTTGTGGTTACCCTTTTCTGTAAGTCTATTAGCCCCTTACTATATCTCAAACCCATCCTACCAAAAACAAAAAATTTAAAAAAAAAAGAAAAAAATACTCTATATTTTCTTGCTTCCTTCTCCCACTCTTAATGATTTAGATGTCTTATTTTACAATTTCGTGTTTATTTTATTTGTAATTCATGAGTTATCACCTTTCCAGTTATGAGTTTCTCATTTCTGTAGCATCCTGCTTCTTTTCTATGTAGAGTAGACCTTTCAATATTTCTTTTAGCATGGGTTTAGTGTTGCTAAACTCTTTGAGTTTTTGCTTGTCTGTGAAATTCTTTATCTCTCCTTCTATCCTAAAGGATGGCCTTGCTGAATAAAGTGTCCTAGGCTGCATCTTTTTTTCATTCAGGACTTTGAATATATCTTGCCACTCCCTTCTGGCCTGTAGTGTTTGTGTAGAGAAATCAGCTGAGAGCCTTTTGGGGGTTCCCTTGTAACTCACTCTTTGCTTTTCTCTTGCTGCCTTTAGGATCATTTCTTTATCCTTGAGTCTGGCCATCTTGATTATGATATGTCTTGGTGTGGGTCTGTTTGGGTTCTTCCTGTTTGGGACCCTTTGAACTTCCTGTACTTGAATATCTGATTCCTTCTTTAAGTTTGGGAAGTTTTCAGTCATGATTTCTTCAAAAATTTTTTCAATCCCCTTTGATCTTTCTTCCTCTTCTGGGACCCCTATTATGCAAAGATTGGCATGCTATATATTATCCCATAGGTCCCTTATGTTGCTTTCATTTGTTTTTATTTGTTTATCTTACAGTTGTTCTGATTGGGTGCTTTCTGTTGTCCTGTCTTCTAGGTCACTAATTCATTCTTCTGCATTATCTAGTCTGCTTTGCACAGCTTTTAGATCTGTTCTCATCTCAGCCAATGATTTTACCAGTTCTACCTGGCTCTTCTTTATAGCTTTGATTTCATTTTTGACATATTTTATATCTCTAAACACTATCTCTTTTAGTTCCTTCAATACTTTGATCACTCCTTTTTTGAAATCTTGATCTAGTAGGCTATCAATGTCTACTTCATTGATCGTTCTTTCAGGGGACTTCTCTTGTTCTTTTAATTGGGAATGGTTTCTTTGCTTCTTCATCTTGCTCATATCTCTCTGGCACTGTTGCTTATGGAGTATCATTTATCTATTGTGGTCCTTAAAGGAGTTTATTTATTTATCTATCTAATGCCTATGTAGGACTTAAACTTAAAAAAAAAAGGAGAGACAAAGAGAATTTTAAAAGAAGGGAGAAAAAAAGATTTGAAAACAGTGTATAATCAATTATAGAAGAGCAATTTGAATCAGACTAGCATTCGAGTTGAGACGTCTTTTTTAAAAACCTTTAAAAAAAAGATCAAAAAATGATATTTGAAACCTATTTATAATCAATAACAGGAGATCAAAACCAAAAGAAATGAAAATGAAATCAGGTGGATTTAAAAAAAAATAATAATAACATAACTAAGAGAAAAATTTTTAAAGGAATTAAAACTAGAAGCATATACAATTGTTTGGAAAGTAGAAATTAAAAAGGTAATAGAAAATAGAACATATAAAAAAGATAAAATAAAGATAGAATTTTAAGAGCAGGGAGGAAAAAAATGTTTGAAAACAACGTATAATCAATTATAGAAGAGCAATTTGAATCAGACTAGCGTTCGAGTTGAGACATCTTTTTAAAAACCCTTAAAAAAAGGAAAAAAGATCAAAAAATGATATTTGAAACCTATTTATAATCAATAACAGGAGATCAAACCCAAAAGAAATGAAAATGAAATCAGGTGGATTTAAAAAAAATAATATAACTGCTTTAAGAGAAAAATTTAAAAGGAATTAAAACTAGAAACATATACAATTGTTTAGAAAGTAGAAATTAAAAAGGTAATAAAAATAGAACAGATAAAAATATGATAAAGAGAGAATTTTGAAAAGGGGGAGAAAAAAAGGTTTGAAAACAGTGTATAATGAATAATTGAAGAGCAAGTTGAAGCAGAATAGCAATCGGGTTGAGACATCTCTTAAAAACCTTGAAAAAAGGAGAAAAAAGGAAAAAAATATTTGAAACCTGTGTATAATCAGTAACAGGAGGTGAAAACCAAGAGAGACAAAAATGACATGGCGTGGCTTTTTAAAAATAATAATAATATTATTTGAAAAGAAAAATTTTAAAGGGATTAAAACTGGGAGGATATATAATTGTTTAAAAAGTAAAAATTAAAAAGGTAATAGAAAATACAACAGGTAAAAACAGATTTAAAAAAAAAAGAAGGGGAGGGGGTGTTCTCCTGGAGACTGTGTGCTCTTAATGACAAGTCTTTCTGTCTTCGGCCTGTTTCGCGAACTCAGCTTGCTGTTTCTAGAGGCCCTCCGTTGGCGCCCTCGTCTGTGCTGCTCCCGGTGCCTGTCGGCAAGCAGATCGTGCCCCCTCCCAGCACAGCGCTCCTGCCAGAAAGGCGGGGGGCCACCCGCCCTCTCCCGGCGCTGGTCGCTCGGGGCTACGGGCTGCTGTGTGCTCCGCGCCGCTGCGCGCTCTGCCCCAGGTCGGCGCTCCGCAGGCGGGCCCTGCGAAGACCGTGGAACAGCCCTGCCCCTGCTCCGTGTCCAAACTCAGCTCCTTGTTTGTCCTGGTGGTGCGAACTTTGCGAGGCACCAGGGCAGAAGGATCCTATCTGACTCGGGCTGCAAACAAGTCACTGTCTGGCCTTTGAGGCTGCCGAGCCCCTAGGCACGGGTTCAGGTTTCGTCGACGCCCTCACCTGGGTGCCAAGCGCTGGAGGATATGGGGGCAGCGCCTGAGCCCTGCCTCTCCTCTCGGAAAACCTCCCGCTGGTTTTGAGATAGGGGTATGCACCCTTCCTCCTGGGGCACATCAGCGTGCTGCTTTATGGAGGGCCCAGGTTGTTCTGCGCTATGCGCGCACTCATCCACGTTCCGCAGCTCCCTGCAGTCCCCCGGGGCTGCCTCAGTGCAGCCGTCCCTCGTCCTCCACCCGGCTCGGGCGGCCTGTCCCGGCCCCCAGCTCCCTGCTCGGGTCTCGGGCGGGGTGTCGCAGGGACCCTCTGTGCCCGTTTAACTTAGTTCTTTAGGTCAAGGGCTGCTCCGTACAGATCCGAGCCTCGGAGGCTCCCCCTCCATCCCGCTGGCCTCTCCGTTGGAGAGGGGAGACCCAGCGAACAAGTGCCAGTCCTCCTTTGCCGCTCCCTCCCCGCGGGACCCGTCCCACACTGTTTTGCCTTTTTGTCTTTCTTTTTTTGCTTTCTCCTATCAGATTTTTGGCGTCTTTGTCTTTCGAAGAGGACAATGTTTTGTCGGAGTTCCACAGGTGCTCTGGTTGGCTGAGTGGGTCCATGGATGTGAGTCTTGGTGTATCTGTGGGAGAGGGTGAGACACTAGACTCTGACTAGTCTCGAAGCAATTCTTTCTTGGTAATGCTTCAGTCCTGGACAAGTATGTATCTCCTTCATAAAGATGAGAACAGAGAAAAATCAATATAACGTTTATGGCAAAATTCTGAGTACAAGAGAAGCATGGTAATGTGCTGTGACTAAGCAAGTTCACTTTCCTCTGAAAAGATTTCTTATAAGAAACTGAAAATACATTAAAAATATATATCAATTCCTAACAAGATACACAAGTTACTTGCTTCTATTTGACTGAACAGGCTGTTACCAGGAGGGAGAAGGGTAAGAAAAGAAAGGATGCATAGAGATGAACCAGTATCATAGCTAAAATGAAATCCATGTAGGAATCAAGAATGTGGCGACAGTATACTATACAAAAATGCAATTAACGGGTAGAAGACAACGTTAGATGTTCTTAGAATGCAGAGGCAAAGGGCAATGATATTAAAGCAATATCAAAGAAGATGGCAAGTGTAAGCAGTAGAAAGTAGAAATTAGCTTTGTGATTTATAGGCATTCTAGAAAAGGAATCCAGAACAAGTGGAATAGAGGAAATAAACAAAGGAAAATATGAAAAAATAGATTTCTGGATTTAAAAAAACTTGAAAAATTAAAAAAAATGTATTTCAAAGAAAAAGAAATAACTCTACAAACATCCTGATAAAAAAAGAAAAAAAACCCCAGTTCTGACAAATGAGCAAAAAAGCAGATTGATGTTAGAATTCTTGGCAGCACTAAATGCCAGAAAACAATGTACTAATGTATGTGGAACTTACTGGAGAAGGTTGTGGCTCCTGTATGAAGGGAAAAGGAAGACACTGTCAGATATGTTTGGTATCTGGAGAAATACACCACTCACATAACATTGCTTAGCAAATTAGTAAGAAGGTGTTCCAGATCATTGAGACGTGAGATATGCTGCAGTGAGCATTGAATATATTAATTTAAGTAATAGTGATAAATGTAGTCACACGGAAGGCAGAGGACTGACTATATATACACAAATTATACATATTATATATATTTAAAAGAGAAAATAATATTATCTGAATTCAAAATAAAAGAAAACAGAAAGGAAAGAATAGAGGGCAAGGGAAAATGCAACTGTTAATTTTCATGTTTTTAGTAGATTACAGTAAAATTTATAGCTTTGTATTAGATAAATACAGATCTATATTTTACATGCAATTTATGATTAGAATTTCAAATATTTTTAGAGGAGTAAAATAAAGTATAACTCATAGAAAACTAAAACAGAAAGGAAATATCAAAGAAACAAAAACCAGAAAGCATAAAATGGTATCAGAAAGACCAAACATAGTAAGCATGAGAATAAATGTATATTTCCTGTTTAAAAAAAGTTAAAATTTCTCCAGTGTTATCACAAAATAAAACTCAGTGGTTTTGCTATGTTCAACAATAAAATAAAAGGCAAAAATATGTTACAAAAACAGAAACAAAAAAGAAAGCAGGGTGGTTATGGTAATCATTAAATGAGTCATTTAGAATCATTTTATACTGCTGGAAAAGCTGATGCAGATCAGTGGTTCTCTAATTGTAAGGTGCATCAGAATTACCTGAAGGGTCTGTTAATAAACAGATCCTTGCGCCCCACCCACAGAGTTTCTGATTCATTAAGTCTGGGTTGGGGAATGAGAATTTGTATATCTAACAAATTCCCAGGTGAGGCTGCTGCTGCCAGTCACTGGGAAACACTGACTGAGAGTGGAGATTCAATAGCAATGAAAATGTATGTGCTAAGGAAGCATCAAAATATGTGTAGCAAAAAAAATCGGCTCTATAAGAAGATAAAATAACAAATTTCAACACATTATTAATCTTAAACAGAAGTAATTTGAAAAGGGATGAAATTAAGTATTTTAATTAACATTATATTACTACTATACAAAATAAAAAAACATGTCTTTTCAAGTATCCACGGAATATTTAGATTTAACCACAAATTAATGTAATTTTTATAGACCTTTATAAATAGTTTATAAAGATTGAGGTAGAAAAAAATATATAATTAAAGTTTTTGGAAAAAATATTGATTTTTTTTTTTTACACCAAGGAGCTATAAAAAGAATAAAAAGACTAACTTTAAAAAAAAGCACAAATAAGGCAATTATAAAGAAGTACACTTAAAAATAGAAAACAGTGGAATTTATAGATAATTATCAAAACTGGTTCTTTAAAAAAAGACAAACTTCTGAAAATTTTAATCACAATAGAAGTGGAGAAAATATGTAAATATAAGTATAACCCAGAGCAGTAATATAATAGACATGCACAATATTGGGGAATTAAAAGTTAATAATATGGACAATTGCAACAGAGTTAACTTGGAAATGGATGGTTTCCTGGGGAAGGGAGAAATGGTCAAAATTGATTCTAAGAAACAGAAAGGCTGAATGGCATGATAATCAAGGAAAAAAATAGAAATAAACTTATTAAATCTCAAAAAAAAAAAGAGAAAGAAAACTAACTCTAGGCTAGAGGTAATTATGGATAATTCTTCCCCAGTTGACAGGAATTGGAAAACTTCCATATCATTTGTACTGTTCTAGACTATGGAAACTGATGAGTTTAAAGCCAATCAAAAAGTAGCATAATCTAGGTATTCTCAGCAGAGATGGATTAAAAGGAAATCTGTAGGCCATTCTTGAGAATCTGAACTGCTAAAAAAAAAAAAAAGTGAGGGGAAAATGACACAACAGAACAAAACAGTGTTTATTCCACAAAGGAGAGGATTATTTTTCAGACTTTATTAAAAATAAGACATCATAGCCAGAGTCACAGTGAGATATGTAAAGAAAAAAGATAAAATATTACACTAATTTTACTAGAAAATTTAATGATATTAAGAGTATCTCTCTAAGCCAAAATCATCCCTAGTGTGATCAATTATTAGTGATCAAGAGTTCCCATTAATCTCAGGATATTAGTGGGAGCAGTTACACTTCCCAAATTAGAGGATTTGATGGAGTCAGTTTGCCCTCACTCATATGGAATATACCTCTTAAGTGGTGTCTGTAATCAAACCATCTTAAAATTCCTGGCCTTCTTTATACCTTGCATCTGCTCCTTGGTGCCATCAGACATGGCTTGAGTGGCAAGGTTGTATATGTGACACATATGGCTCCGGCCAGTGTGTGCTTGTGGGAAAGACCTGCTTGGGATCCTTTTTCTCAGGAGGAAAGTGAACTGAAAGGCATTCCTTGGACTTCTTTTGCAATGTATGCAGTTCATGGGCATCTCTTTTCTGAATTATGTAACATTTGTGGTAGAAAAAACCCAGAAGCAGAGTTCAGAAAGAGAGATAGATGATGAAGCATGACACAGTCTCCATGCAGAAAGATAGTGGTGATGGCACTGAACTTCCTGCAGCTGTGTGGGCTAAGGTTTTGAGTTATTTCTCTTGGCTATTAGAGAACACAGTGACTCAAAAGGCTAGAAGTGGTTATGGGACAACAGGATATCCAAATGTGAAATAATGAAGCAGAACCCCATTTGCACTCATTATAGGGAAATTAACTCCAAATGCATTAAGGACCTAAATGTAAGAGGTATTACTATAGGATTCTTTAAGGAAACAGGCATAAATCTTCATGGTCTTAACTCTATCAATAGTTTTTTAAATATGGCAACAGTTGAACAAGTATCAAAAGAAAAACTTCACTTAGAATGATGATCTCCAGGTCCATCCATGTTGCTGCAAAGGGAGTTTTCTAAATTATTTTTTATGGCTGAGTAGTATTCTGTTGTAGAAATAAACCACAACTTCTTTATCCAGTCGTCTGTTGATGGACATTTAGGTTGTTTCCGTCTTGGCTATTGTAAATAGTGCAGCTATGAACATTGGGGTGCATGTACTTTTTAGAATTAGAGTTACCTCCAGATATATGCCCAGGAGTATATATCTGGATCATAGAGTATCTCGGTTTTTTAAGGAATCTGCAAGTTGTTTTCCATAATGGCTGCACTGAACTACATTCCCACCAACAATGTAGGAGGGTTCCCTTCATAAAAGGATTAAAAAAAAAGATTTCCCCTCCTTCCTCTGACCTACATTATTATTTCAGAGACGTGGTGATTTTATTCTGTTTCTCCACATGGGGCATCTCATCTCCAAGACTCAGCACTCTGCCTGTCTTCCAGCAATTAACACTAATTAGTTGTTTGCTCAATGCTGTACACATCCCGAGGTATGCCAGTCTTAGTGGTCTTCACTGAGGTCAGTCTACAAATTGCTAATAGAGTGCTAACTAGAGTTCTTTTGTCATTTGCATAGAAATCTGAGTGTGGGGACATCAATTATCTGCTACAAGTCACCATCGTGGCCAGTCCCCTTTCTTGTCAAATTTATCTGCTAAAAAGTTTAATGTTGAATTATCTCCATAGAATTTAAGGCGGTTGGCACTCATAGATGGATTGATAAGAATTCAAATAATTGGAAAATCATTTGGAAAACTTCAACTTTGAGAGAAGAATGCCTTATCTTGTGATAGTAATTGCAGGAAGAGACAGTAAGAAGGCTTTTGTCAGAAACAGTGTTAGCTAGTCTAGTGGATCTAAAATTTGATTACTACCATACTCAAAATGAATTCCAGATGGATTCAAGAGTTTTAAGAATGTACTGTAAGAAAATAGACTAAAGTAAAATAAAGTTATCATTGTTTTTTTCTTACGCAGCATTGAAGTCACAGAAATATAATTATAAAGGAGAGTTCTAAGTTTGGATCCGTAAAATGGAAACGTTCTGTCCAACAACAAAAATAACCCAAATTTTAAAGGCAAACATACTTTGAATGTATTTGTAATGATAATGACAAAGTCATGGTCATAGCATTTCACACCTGCATAGAATGTTAGGAATTAGGCTGGGCATCTTCCCCTGCAGGCGCAGTGTGGGACTGCACTGGACTTGTGGCTCACTTGCTGTAGGAAGGCCATCAAGGGAGTGTACTGCTTAAGAGCACGGCCTCTGGGGTCTCTAGGCCTGAGTTTGAATTTCAGCTTTACTACCTGCTAGCTGTGTTACCACGGGGAACTCATTTCCCTCTGAGCCTCTGTCCCTTCATATGTAACATGGGGGAAAATGGTAATCTACACCTCACAAGGTTATAGTGAGAAGAAGATGAGATAAAGGATTTAAGATACCTAACAATGCCTGGCACAGAGAAGGGGCACGTTTGGCGACGCTGCTTTTATTTATCATCACTGTTAACATCACCCTCATCATCCTCATCATGAATCTCTGCCTTCATCCCCATCTGCATCTGTCCTCTTCATCATCATCACGACCTGTGTTTGAGTCCTGAATCAGCTTCTCCGAGGGTCAGAAGCTTAGGGGGAGGAGGTGAAAATGAGGTCACGTTGGGCAGAACATCACACGTCCCTGCTGCTGTCCTGCCCGGCTCCTCTCTTTCCTGGCTTGGTGCTACTCCCCCTGACTCAGACCCTCCATCTCCCGGCCAGCCCTGATGTGTCAGGGCCCTGTGTGGCCTTGCGAAGGTTATCAGACTTGTCTTTCTTCTCATGTCCTCACTTGGAAGTTGGGAATAGCAATCCCTATGTCCTCATGGTTGTAATGAGGATTTTAAAAATTGCCTGATTGGGAAATTTCGCAGAGTGACAGACATATTGTAGGTCCTTCAAAACTCTTCATTAATTTTGAGAGAAGGTGACTTGCTCAATGTCACATAGCTTATTGAACCAAAGAATGTCCTTGGGCACAGTGTCGAACTATCGTTAGATTTATGGCCCGGTCTCATGTTAAATATGGAAGGACAGGCCGTGGCTTGGATGTGCTGTGCTCGACCCAGTTCTTTGAGCTCTGTATTCATCCACTTCTGAAATTCCTAGAGTGGCGTTTCCTCCCTCAGTCGTAATAGCCTTTTGAGCTTTCTGTGATAGCTTTCTTTTCCCTTTTTCTTTTCAAATTACTTATGACCACTTGTTTTTTTATACATAATTTAAAGAACCAAAGCTGACACCCCTCCCCCATGTAACAGTTGGCAAAAACACTAAAAATATGCCAAACCTTAATTTTATGTGCGTACTTTTTTTACCCCCTAAGAAATAATAAAAAAAATTATACTTGCAAAATATGTAGTGTGGATCTTGAATCAAGTAATCAAGTTACTTCTGCCAGATGCCTCTGACAGCACCCAAGAAGGTCTAGATTTCTGGGAATTACATTCCCATGTGTGCCTGTCCACACATGTCTGTGCTTTGTGTGTGTGCAAGGTATAGGCTGGATGCAGCCTGCACCCCCAGGACACAATTCCTGGTATGAAAAGGCAATCCTGAGGACATTTTTTGAGGCTTCAAACAGCATATTTTTGTCTCAACAGTCTGATGCTGAAGCAGACCTCCTCTGGAAAAGCAAGTCTGTTTCTTGTACAGTTTATCCCCAGCCCCCTCCCAGCCTAGCCATATGCTTTTTCTATCTAGCTCTCATCTCTTGGATGCCATAAGGTTTGGCAGAATCTTGGCATGGGGCTCAGAGATCTGAAATTATGTTGGGTGTGATGTCTGACCATTCTCTCCTTGTCTGTCCAGCTTTACTTTCCGTGGTAATGTGGATATGCATGGCAATAGGGGTTTTGATGTGTTCCTCTGTAGTTGGAACCAACTGCGTCTCATTGATATTGATATGCTAACTCTGATTTAAACACTTCCTTTTAATTTACAGAATTTTATTGGGAAGGTGTTCTTAGCATATGTTCCCAATGACATTATTCTTCTGTAGCTGTAATTCAGTGGGAACTAGATTCAGTAGGAGCTGGATCATTGCCCCTTGGATGTGATTCCTCTGCCTACAAGATGTAGCGCCATGGTACCGAATGGCTTTCCTTGCGTTATTTGCTACAGAAGATGTCCTCGCGTTGTTAGGGCCCCTGTGCTGTAAACACTTCAGGGTCAGTTGTGAAACACTCTAGAAAGACCACAGTATTAGATGCCATCTTATACCCCTGACCTCTGCCTTCCTCAGCCATTTCCTACAGGGTTCCCTGACATCTTCTACCTACAGGACTGTCCTTCCTCAAGTCCTGAGCTCATCATGATTGAGAAAGCTCCTGGACTCCTTTCCCTTAACACCATGGTCCTGAAAAGGAATTCAGCCTCTACCCCAGATCCAGGTTGCAGTAGCTGGCCACCACTCTTGGTTTCTTCTCTGACCCACCCGCTAACCCACCTACTACAGTCTGTTTGGTGCTAACCAAATTTTGAACTTATGCACCAGCAGGAGCTAGTTCAAGGTAGCTCTTCATTCATCCATCTGTTCACTCACTCATTCATTCACTCATGAAACACTTCCTGAATCCCTACTCTCAGATAGACTCTCCCCCAGGCCCTGTGAAAGAGACAGAAAAGTAATTACACAGTGGGGTGATAAAGGCTAAATTAGAGAGAAGCACAAAATGCAATGAAAACAAAGAAGAGATTTTTAATGCAGTCAGGGACTGAGCAGAGAGCAGGCTGGGTGCTGTAGGGGAACATTCCTGGGAAGCAAGCTCATGAAATTAAGTCTGCCATAACCAGCCCTTCTGCCTCCATTCATGCCTTCATTCTCTACCTTGCACTTTGCTAGTTGCCCTTTCTGTCTTCAGTCCTACTTGTGGGTGGAGGTCCCTCCCTGAACCTCAGTGAGTTTGGTTCAAACCCAGGTACCAAGCTTAACTCCCATCAGCACTGCCCTCCCCTCCAGATGCTGGAATATGTCTGGCCCCCTGCCCTGTGCCTGGGACCTTCCAGAGCCAGGTCTGCCACCTCTTGCCTCCTGAGTCTTGGCCTCCCATTACTGCATCATCTTCCCAAGTAGTCGGACCGCCCTACACAGGTATGGGAAGAACCTGACTTTGGGAGCTGGGCTGGGGCCCACATGCTGGTCCCAAGCCAGGCTAGCTTCCGCAGACCCCTTCCTCTTTGGCCCCATCTTCTAGATTCTCCTCCCAGCTCAGAATCCACACTTAACACCTGTCTCCCACAAGGTTGGAGCATGCCTTACATCTGCGCACAGCTGAACGGCAAGTGTAACTCACCTGCATGTTGAATAGACTGAACGTGGGAGACTGCAGTCCCCGCATCATTTCCCCGACCAACACTACTTCAGCCAGCTCTGCTAGGAGCCCCCTTTCCTATTTGTAGATAATATCCCAGCAAAGATACTCACTTTTCTGGCAATGTCCGGTATCAGAATGGACTCATGTTTAGCGTATTAAAAAGTTCAATTTGACTTAAAATTTCACTCTCTAACCCAATTCTAAGTTTGTCTTCCAATCCCCAGCTCAGGGCAGACTCAGGCTCAGCTGCCTGCCTTGGAAAAGGGAGGTGGGGTCAGTTCCTTTACTCTGCTCCCCGCCCCCACCCCTTGCTCTCTCCTCCTCATTCACCTACGGCTTCTGGGGAGGAGGAGTGAGAGGGAAATGTTAATTCCTATTTGACAGTTACTGGTATAATTGGGCCTTGATGTGTTCCATGTGGCAGATGCCCCAAAGCTCAAGGAAAGGTTCAGTGAGTCTCCAAAGCCCCAGCCGCGGCCCTGCCAGGGGTTTGTGGCATGGACGATGCACCTCCTGGCTGGCTCAGTACCTCCCCGCAGCTCTGGCTCAGAGGGAACATTCCAGACTCCTCCTGCTGGCCTCTCTTCAGCCTGCAGGCAGTCCTCCTGGGTGGGGATCCTTCCGAGATGGCTCCAGCTTAAGCACTCTTGGTGAGGCCCATCGGCCCATCGGCCCCCCGGGAAACCTGCATTCACCCTGCCCCACCTTTTGAGGAGGCGCAGCTCACCCCTGCAGGGCCGTCCCTCCACTCCGCAGTCACAGGCAGCTCCCTGTGGGTTGAGGTGGGGTGAGCACACCCCTGACTTTCTTCCTTCATGGAGAGGCATGGGGATGTCACATGCTTCCTGCCAGATAGGCAACTCTCATAGTAAAAAAAAAAACAAAACAAAACCTTACTCTGAATCTCCTAAGTTCATCTAGCCTGAAGCTGTGTGATGAACGAAGTGGTCCAGGACCAGTTTGTGGTCCCTGTCAGCTTCGGGCTTCAAAGAAAATTCTGAGACATCAGCGAAATTCCCCTTTAACAGAGACAGCTGTGGGCTGTTTTATTGAGAAAATGTGCCAGACAGGAATAGGCCAGCCTCGGAGGGACGTGAACTTGAACTCTTTGGATTCCTTCACTCCTCAGAGATGCTCCCATAGCTGCAGCTGGTGCTCCAGTGGGCTGGTTCCTGCAGCTGCTGTGAGCCTCCACCGGCACATTTGGAGCCATAGGATCTGGAGGGAAACCAGCAGAGAGCGGGAATCACATGGAAAGGTTGTTAGGGAGATTAAAGTGATGCCTGCTGCCCACTGTGGACCATAAACAGGCAATAAAGAGGAGACAGGCTCTTGACAAAAGCTGGTCATGGTGACTGGCAACGTGTGTGCCACCAGGAAACAGGGCTTCAGTGGGACTGGCCTCACCTCCTGCCTGAGCCTCTACCTGCGATGCTAGTGAGTGTGGAGGGAGGGAGGGAGAGGCTGAGGGAGGGAGCGTGTGGAGAGTTCGTGTGCTTGAGAGAAACCCCACTGGAAGAGATTGAGTCAGGAGGGGAGAGGGGAGGGGAGAAGGGAGGGGAGAGAGGAAGAGGAAAGAGCAAGGGAGAAAAAGAGAAAGCAAGTGAGAGCGAGGGAGGGAGAAAGAGAATGCGAGAAAGCCAGAAAGTGGGTAAAGACAGTGTGCTCTGGCTGCCTTGCAGGACTGAGCAGTCCTCGCCGTGGGTGTCAAAAGCACGTGGTGCCACTTCAGGGGTCACTCGGTTCTGAGTTACAAGTTGTCTCTGGCTTCCCACCTGCCCTCACGGGACTCGTCCTCCAAGTGGCAGACAACATCAATGTGAGGGGTTCAGTGCAGTGACTCCAAGGGAGGTGCAGACGAGGGCTTCCTGGATGAGCAGGTATTTGGCGGTGGTGGCGGGGGCAGGGTGTGTGTGTGTGAAGAATGAGGAAATGCGGCAACTAGAGGTGGAGCCTTCCAGGAGGAGGGAGCGGGAGCAGGAAGGATCTGTTGTGCGAAACAAGCCCTCACACCCCGCTGTAGAGAAGACTGGACAGGGGCCCAGAGTTTGGTCAAGGGTAAACTTGGTTCTTTGCTTTCTTTGGCTTTTAATAATTTCAAAACCACCCTGTGTAGTTGGAGTCCGGGTCCTGGCCCCGCCTGAGAATCCCCCAGCGCCGTGGACTCCTATCTGCCCAGCCCCTGAGCCAACTGCTGCAGCTTCATCTTTCCCTTCCCCTCTCCTCCCCCAACCCCTCTGCCCCAGGTGAATGGATGTCGGGGAAGATTGTTCATGGCTTCTGTAGTCGGGGTGGCCTGCCTTCCCACCCTTGCCGTGGTCTTAGCAGCACATCCTTGACAGGTAGTGGGCCTTTGATGAAGATTCACTGAACAAAAGAACGCAGGATAATGACGGGGCAAGAGTGTAGCTGACTTTGGAGTCAGAAAGCCTCGGTTTGATCTCTGCTTTATCATTTTTTCCTGGATGAGTTTTAAGTAAGTCACGTACTTTCTCTGGTTCCAGTTTCCCCTTAGTTCCCTCCCCTACACCAGCAGTCCCCTGGTGATTGTAAGGGTTGAATGCAATCACTGCCAAGTAATGCACATATATCCGCTGTTAACAAAACTCTAAGGCAACGGTTGGACACAACATTATTGGATTTTTCTTATGCCCAGAGAGGAACTTGTTATAAGGCTGCAAAGGTTTCTCAGGAGCATGGACGCTAGAGTGCACTTAGTCCTCCGGGGCCTCGCTCTGCTCTTCAGGATGGCTCCTCTCTGGGCCACTGCTTCTGTCTTTTCATCCTCCAGGCCAGCTTACCCTGACTCCTGGTCCACAGCTTTCACTGCTGGAGGTCCTCTATCTAAGAGAACAGCCAGAACAGACCAATGTCTAAAGTCCTGGGGAGGAGGGTTCAGCCTACGTTATTAGAGCATGAGCTCTGCGAAGACTCCAGCTCGGTTATTTGCCACTTATCTCCTAGGTGTGCAAAATCCATGCTATGAATTGGAAGAATTAACATTGTTAAAATGTCCTTACTACCCGAAGTGCTCTACAGATTCATTGCAATCCCTATCAAAAAGTCCAATGGCATTTTCCATAGAAATTTTAATCCTAAAATTTATATGGAACCAGAAAAGACCCAGAATAGCCAAAACAATCTTGAAAAAGAAGCAGAAAGTTGGAGTTATCACACTTCCTGAATTCAAACTATATTACAAAGCGATAGAAATCCAGAGAAGTGTGGTATTGGCATAAAAGCAGAGACATAGACAAGTGGAGCAGAATTGAGAGCCCAGAAATAAGCCCACCCGCATACAGTCAATTAATTTTCAACACGGATGCCAAGAATACACAATGGGGAAAGAATAATCTTTTCAATAAACGGTATTGGGGAAATGATAACCATATGCAAAAGAATGAAATTGAACACTTATCTTACACAAAACACAAAGATCAACTCAAAGTGGCTTAAAGATAAATGTAAGACCTGAAACTCCAAAACTCTTAGAAGAAATCAGGGGAAAATCTTCTTGACTTTGGTCTGGCAAATTTTTTTTGGCTATGACACCAAAAGCACAGGCAACAAAAGCAAAAATAAATGAGTGGGACTACATCAAATGAAAAAGCTTCTCCCTGGCGAAGGAAAACTATCAACAAAGTGAGAATACACTGGGAGAAAATACTTGCAAACCACATATCTGATGAGGAGTTAATATTCAAAATATATAAGAAACTCATGAAACTAAATAGCCAAAAAAAAAAAAAAACCCCAAAACCCCAAAACCAAATAATCCAATTGAAAAATGGAGGAAGGACACAAAGAGACATTTTCCCAAGAAAACATACAAATGGCAAACAGGTATTAAAAGATCCTCAATATCACTAATCATCAGAGAAATGCAACTCAGTGTGTTTGAAATCAAAGTCTCACAACGTGATATCACCTCGCACTTGTTAGGATGGCTATTACCAAAGAAAGACAAAAGATAACAAGTGTTGGCGAGGACGTGGAGAAGGGGGAACTCTTTACACTGTTGATGGGGATGTAAATTGGTATAGCCATTATGGAAAACAGTATGAAGATTCCTCAGAAAATTGAAAACAAAACTACCACATAATCCAGCAATTGCACTTCTAGGTATATATCCAAAGGAAATAAAATCAATATTTTAAAGAGAGATCCACAATCCTATTTTCTCTGTAGCATTATTCACAATAGCCAAGATGTGGAAACAACCTGATTGTCTGTTGTGGATGAATGGATAAAGAAATTGTGACACACACACACACACTGGACTATTATTGACCCTTAAAAAAGAAGGAATTCAACAACATGGATGAATCTGGAAGACATAATTCTAAATGAAATAAGCACTGAAAGAAAAATACCACATGATCTCACTTATATGTGGAATCCAAAAAAGTCAAATTTGTAGAAGCAAGGAGTAGAATGTGGTTACCAGAGCAGGGGAAGGGTGAGGGAAAAGAGGCGATGTTGGTCCAAGGGGACAAAATTTCAGTTTTGCAGGATGAATAAGTTATAGAGATCTGAGGTACAGTGTGGTGACTGTGGTTAATAATACTATATTATATACTTGAAATTTAAGAGAGTAGATCTTACGTGTTCTTCCCACAAATAAAAGGTAACTTCGCAGTGACAGATGTTAATTAGCTTGACTGTAATCATCATGTCACAACATATGTGTATAGTATATCAAGACATTATGTTGTACACTTTAAATATATACAATTTTTATAGAAAAATAAAAATAAAAAAGAGAGATTCCCCAGCACGCTGACAGCAGCTTCTGTCTCCTAGTAGACCCTTAAAAACTGCTGAGTGAATGAACAGCTAACTGATGGAGACCCAGAGTCATTTTGTGATGGCCACGAGTCCATGCTATGCTGGGACAATTCCTGGAAAAGGATGTGCTGGGCAAACAATTCAGTTCTATCTCCCTGGGATTGCTGTTTTCCGTGGCAGTAAGGAGAGCCACCACTTACCGACCACACACCACTTGCCAGGCACTGTGCAAAGTGCTTCACTAAAGGCTGCGAGGCACCCTCTTCTTACACAGGAAGCTCAGAGAGGAAAAGTCAATTCTTCAGGAGCCATGGCCAGTGGGAGGGGGCCTGGGATTTGAACCCAGGCAGTGCTGGAGTTACCAACTGGCACGCTTAACCATATCTAAGGCATCATGTGAGTTACTGACGGGATTCTACCAGAGCAATCAGGTTGGGATCCTCAGGTTGCAATTTGAGATGGAACTTTGCAGACAGCGCGAGAGGCTGGAAGCAGGGAGACCAGTCAAGACACTGGGGGAGGGTGGAGGAGGTCTGGATCAGGACTGTGGCCCGGGGGCTAGAGCCGAGACCCTGGAGGGGACATCTGACCTCACAGCCACCTTCCGGCCCCACCGCCCTGCACATCTGTCTCCGATTTATCGTCTTCAGGCCCCGGGTACCACATTCAGTGTGATGACCCTTTGGTGACCCTGCAGGTCTGCCGCCCTCCTTGCGTTCTTGGGGCTGGCACCTGGTGAGCAGTAATGGGAACGTCCCCCTCTTGCTAAGGACCTTTCAGTGTTGGGTCTGCTCCGACGAGCTTTAACCCTAGCACAGCTTTCAAGATTTATGAGCTTGATTTGCAGTCACGTCCCCTTTCTGAATTATCTAATGCCCTCTCTTGATTTCTGCTGAAGAGTCTCGGCATCCTTTTCTTCTACTTACATTTTATTCTGCTTGATTCATAACACTTGCCCTCTTCACTGCACTCCTTCCCAGAAATCCCTTCCCTCTGGTCCAATATTGTCTGTCAAAGCAGCTCCAAGTATTGAAAGAGCCAGGAACCTAGAATCTGAAAAACCCGCGTGTCGGGGGACAGCTTGATAATTAGCTTGAGCCTTGATTTCCTGGACTGTAGAGTGAGCAGAATTTACCCCACAGAGTTGTTCTAAAGGTTAAGTGAGAAGATGTTTGTATAAAAGGCTCTGGCAATCCTATGACATTATGTAAATGTTCATTAATTTCATTTAGTTCAGGTGTTCATAATTTCTTCACCTTCAGTAATTTCCTTCTGTCTTGCTCTTGTGGTACCTTCTTTCTGGCTCCATGACAGGAATTATTAACGTGCAAAACACCTACCTGGATGGCAGGCAGGACCTGACTGAAATCACTTGGTCAAAGAGACACACTGGACCACTTTCTCTTCTCTACTCGAAGTGGGCTTGTCCCCTCCGACCAGTGCCATCAGACTTTTTCACTGCTCAGAGAAACAGTTTTCATTTTGTACTTTCTTTTCTGAAATTAATTATAGCAGTGCTTTATTAAAAGTTAATTGTTAGTCACATTAGGGAATTGTTTAATGATTTGGTAGTTGCGTTGCCAAAAATACTTGAGGCCAAAATTAGTAGGCACATGGGGAGGTGAAACATCTTGAAATTTGCAAGTTGGGTTTGAATAGTATTTTCCTATTTTGCCTGGTTTTAAGAATAACCTGGAGTTCTCGTGAAAGCACAGATTTCTTGCCCCCACCCTGGAGGGAATGAATCAGCTCCCCAGGTAATTCTTAGCTTCCAACAACTTTGGAAAGCACTAATTTTGTCCATCTGGGAGATATTTTTGATACATGTATTAAGATTCCTGCCTTAATCCCAAATAATAGTCCATTTTAAAAGCTAACAAGCTCAACATAGATATTATTTTAACAAGTCCAGTGTGTGCATTTTTTCCTTTGCATATCCCCCTCACATACACACAGCAAAAATGAAATACATTCCCTGGTAGGTAAAAATCAGAGATTTATAATATTGGGTTATGAAGTTATTTCAGTTTCTACTGTCTTTCTGTTTATTCTAAATGTAGAAAAGGAAAGATGACTTCCCTTGTTTTCTTAATTCCCCAAAAGAATTTGTCCAAGGAAGTATTTCCTTACAGCTATGAAAGTCACTATGGCTATTAGAAGTTAGGTTATCACTTCAATGGTTTCTGACAAGATGAGATTTTAAAACTACTTCAGCAGGACTGATTTGGAGACTCAGATTAAAAAACAGGCACTATGCTGGGTGCTTTCCCATACATAATCTCATTTAATCTATACAGCAAATTTTGTAAGTTATTCTATTTTGTAAAGTACTCTGATCACCATTTTGCAGGTGAGCAAATGAAGGCTCTGAGAATTTAGGGAATTCACCCCAAGTTACGTTGGTAGTGAGAGCTGTGACTCTCTTGAAAACCTCATTAAACAAGAATCTCACTTAGCCCTGAAATGAATCACTACTGAGCCTGGAGAGTTGACTTTGGATATGCTTTCCTGAGAGATTAGTGATTAACCTTAGTATTGAGAATAACAGCAAGAGTATTGGTGACACGCAGGAACATTTCTGCTGTAATGGAAAGAGAACAGGTTTTTACAGTCAGACAGAAAAATACCATTTAGGAGTTAATGGTATTTGAGCGAGTTACTGAACTTTTCTGAAATTTGGTCTCTGAAAAATGAAGACAATAGTGCCTAATTCACTCTTCAGGGAGGATTGTAAGAAGCGAGTCTGGGTAGAAATGGAAAAGGTCTGTCTCATGGTTAGCACTTAGTAAAGTTGAATTCTTTCTTCCTTTCTCCTTCTGGTCACAATTTGAGTATCTTCAGTTTAATCCTGTCATGATATATTTTCTTCTCAAGCTTTCTACCAACATTTTCCTATCTGTAATAGGATTCTTAAGAATAATATTTAAATGTATACTTAATAACTGATATTTACTGAGTGTTTTACATGCATTGTCTTTGAATGCTCACCACAGCTTTTTGAGGAAGATAGTATTATTATTATCATTTTCAATTTACAGAGGAGGAAGCAGGCTGAGAGAGGGAAGTGAGGCCCAAGGACACACACGCAGTAAATGGTAGAGGCGAGATGGGACCCGACCTGCTCTATATTCTCAGCCACCATGTTCTGTTGCTTCCACAAATATAAACGCTTGCCAGCGTTTCCCAGTCTGGAGACATAGGTCCCTGGGGGTGGTCAACATGGGTTCTCTGGCTTTCCCGAGCCCAGGGCTGTCAACTCTGGTTCTGAAGGATGAGTTGACTTGCTTATGTCTTTCTTTAGGAACTGGCATTGTGGTGAATAATCTTGTGTGTCAGCTGGACTAGACCATGGGATGCCCAGATTAGACATGCATTCCCGGTGTGCCTGTGAGGGTGTTTCTAGATGTGATGAGCATGTAATCAGTGGACTCATACAGCAGATTGCCCTCCCCAGTTTGGGTGGGCATCATCCAATCCACCGAGAGCCTGAGCAGGACACAGAGGTGGAGGAAGGGGGAAGTTCTCTCTGCTTGACTGTTTGAGCTGGGACATCAGTGTTTTGCCCATAGGTGGGGACTTTTACCATCAGGGCTTTTGGTTCTCAGACCTTTGGAACTGGATTGGAACTTACATCATTGTCTTTCCTAGGTTGGTCTTTAGCTTGCAGATGGTAGATCGGGGGGCTTCTCAGCCTCTGTAATCACATGAACCAATTCCTCATTATCTGTCTATCTCGCTCTCTCTCCCTCATTGGTTTTGTGTCTCTGGAGGACCTGGGTTGGGGCATTCCATCAAAGGCTGTTTGGAGCCTGGAGAGGGTCGGGGGCCCTTAGGGGAGTGCACACCGTTCAGTGTGCTTGGAGTCTGACTTCTGGGGCAGCGCATGGCCCGAGGTAGGACTGGAGAGTCAGGGGCTGATCAGGAGGGGTCCTAAAGGTCAGTGTTTTCCAACATTTAATGTGATGACAAAAAAATCTTGAGACTGCTTCTAACAAGCCCTTAACTGCAGCTGCTGCTGCTGAATCACTTTGAGTAGCAAGGCGGGTACGGCAGTATAAAGGGTTTGATTATGTTCTGTAAAAATGAAGGGTTTTAGGCAGGAGAGTGAAGCTGTCGGAAAGAAAATTAGGAAAATAAGTGAAGGAAATGTAAAGAAGAGCCGTTCCTCCCAGCCAGCAAGCCTTGCCTTTTCGCGAATGAGCTGGACTCTTCCACACCCCAGACCACTGCAGGTGCTGCTCCTGCCCCCTGAGATGTGCTTCTCCTACAGACCATGCCTTCTTGTCCACTAAGTTGAGACTTATTCTCGTTTTCATGTGTCTGTGTTGTACTGGCTTATCGGGGGCTTCTCGGAGAAGGCTGTGGAGACCTCCTGCATCCGAACCATCTGGGGATGCTCATTAAAACTGCAGGCTCTCCTTGCTTATGGGGCATAAAGTGCTGACTGGTAAATCTGGAGGGCATGCTAGACATGGAGCAGTGATGTTCTGCAATGTTCAGGCAAGACACATCAAGAGATGCTAAATGTAGGGGAATTTTGATTAGGAGCGGGACATTTGCTTGACCTTAAATTGTCTTTCCACTTTAAATAAATGGCTTGTTAGAAGCAAAGGAAGATATAATTTCTATACAGTGGAGGAGAATGGTACCTTGGCTGGATGTTCGTGATTAACATGACCAGTGTGAGGCAGAAGACTTCAGATATGACACTTTGAGAAGGCTACAACATGGCTTGTGTGGTATCACAGCGGGGAGTGCATAACCTGGATCTGTTCATGAGAAAACATCAGTGCAGAATAAAGAATTTGGCCTTTCTTGCCAGAAGAGGTCTGGCCTGTGCCCTCAGCTTCTGGAACGTAATCTATGTCATACCTGATAGGAGTGTCTTAGTTTAAGATAGAGGCTGGCCACACCAGAAAGACCAACCATGTGAGTAGGACGGGGGCTTTGGGTCACATGGTGTGGGTTGACCTAGAGACTGTGTTCAGCCATATGGGCGATCAGTCAATCAATCATGCCTGTGTGATGGAGCTCCAATACAAACTCTTACTGAGGCTTGAGTGAGTTTCCCTTGACCAACACTTGTGTGTACCCTCATATACCAATTTTAGGAGGGTAATGTGTGCTAACTCCCTGGGGAGAGGACAACAGAAACCTCATGTTTGGAACCCTCTCAGACTCTGCCCTATGCATCTTTCCATTCCTTTGGCTGATTTTAATCTGCATCCTTTCACTGTAATAAACTGTAACTGTGAGTATAACAGCCTTCAGTGAGTTGTGTAAGTCATTCTAGCAAATTATGGAATTTAAGGATATTTAGGGAGCACCCTGAACTTGCAGTTGGTATCAGATGTGAGGGTAGACCTTGGGACTGTGCCCTCAAACTTCAGTTTGGCTAACTCTGGGCAATCAGACAAATCCCAAATGAAGAACTTTATATTTAAAAAATTTGGTGATGTTCTTGAAAAAAATGTCAACATCATAACACACAAAGCAAAGGTGAGGAACTGTTCTAGATTAAAGGAGACTAGAGGGGCATGACAAGTTAAGTGCTATACTTAATCTTAGACTGGACTCTGCACTGGAGGGAAAAATCCATAAAGGATATTGTTGGGTCCATTGATAAAACTGGAAAATGGAAAGTAGGTTAGAAAAAAGAATTATATGTATGTTAAATTCACAGAAAACAGTTACTCTTTGTGGTTACATAAGAGACATCCTTATTGTGTCTAGAGGTAGAGAGGCATCATGTCCCAGATGGTTTAGAAAAATTATATACAGAGATAAAGAGAGCAAATGACATTGCAAATGGCACAAAAGGCTAACAAGATGAATCTGGATAAAGAGTGAATGGGTCTTCTGTCCATTTTTTGATTGGATTGCTTGTTTTTTTGTTCTTAAGTTGTATGAGCTGGATGTGTATTCTGGAAATTAAGCCCTTGTCAGTCTCATCATTTGCAAATATTTTTTCCCATCCCATAGGTTGTCTTTTGTTTTGCTTAGGGCTTCCTTTGCTGTGCAAAAGCTTATAAGTTAGGTAACATTTGTTTATTTTTACTTTTATCTCTATTGCCTAAACAAGCAATTCTCCAATGAAAACATACAAATGGCCAATAGGCACATGAAAAAATGCTCAGTATTGCTAATTATCAGAGAAATGCAAATCAAAACTATAATGAGGTATTGCCTCACACTGGTCAGAATGGCCATCATTAAAAAATTCACAAACGATAAATGCTGGAGAGGATGTGGGGAAAAGGGAACCCTCCTACACTGTTGGTGGGAATGTAGTTTGGTGTGTAGCCATTATGGAAAACAGTATGGAGATTCCTCAAAAAACTAAAAATAGACTTACCTTATGATCCAGCAATCCTACTTCTGGGCATATATCTGGAAGGAACTCTAATTCAAAAAGAAACATGCACCCCAGTGTTCATAGTAGCACTATTTACAATAGCCAAGACATAGAAACAACCTAAATGTCCATCAATAGATGACTGGATAAAGAAGTTGTGGTAGATTTATACAATGGAATACTACTCAGCCATAAAAATGATAAAATAATGCCATTTGCAGCAACATGGATGGACCTGGGGATTGTCATTCTAAGTGAAATAAGCCAGAAAGAGAAAGAAAAATACCATATGATATCACTTACACGTGGAATCTAAAAAAAAGACACAAATTAATTCATTTATGAAACAGAAACATACTCACAGACATAGAAAACAAACTTACCAGGGAGTCTGAGATTTGCAGATATTAACTACTATATATAAAATAGAGAAACAACAAGTTTCTACTGTATAGCACAGATATTCAATATCTTATAGTAATCTATAATGAAAAAGAATATGAAAACAAATATATATCAATCAATAAATGGAGAGAAGAGACAAATCTCCTGTGCAGAAGTATTTCAAATAGTTTATATTTTGCCTTAAAGGAGGGGGAACACAACCCCCTATTTCTTAAGCGTGGGCTGTGCATTGTGACTTCCTTCCAAAGAGTAAGGTAGGGAAATGACTGAAAAAACAGAGTAGCTTTTCAGCGGAGGAAACTGACAAACCCTACCTCCGCTGGGCGATTGACATCAGTCTCAGCAGTGATAAGGCACGTTGATGGTAGGCACCCTTGATATGATGTGATGAAAAAGGCACCTCGTCTCTTGGCTTCCCTCCCACAAATCCGCAGCCCCAGGCTAATCATAAGAAAAACATCCAATACATTCTGGCAGAGGGGCTTCCTACCAAACACCTGACCAGCACGTCTCACTACTGTCAAGGTCACCAAAACGAGGAAGCTCTGGGACATAGTCACAGCCAAGAAGGGCCTAAGGAGACATGGCAGCATATGTGCTGTCCTGATGGGAGTCTGGGCAAAAATTGAGGAAATCCAAATAAACTATGGCCTTTAGTAAATAAAAATGGATCCATATTGGTTCATAAATTTTAATAAATGTACCATAGGAAAGTAAGATGTTAATGATAGAGGAAACTGGGGGAGAGGGTGTATGGGAACTCTCTGTACTGTCATCCCAATTTTTCTGTAAATTTAAAGATTTCTAAACAATTTCCAAAAAATAAAGTCTATTTTTTAAAAATGTAGGTCCTGGATTAAGTCACAGTGAGTGGAGCCCACGAAGAAGCAAATTTACAGATCCAGGTAATTACTATCAATGTTTAAAAATCACTGGCTGATCACACACTTGGTTGCTTGGCTGCTCCCCGGTTGGATGTGATGTAATTGAAGTTATGGAGCCTGTCTCCTAGTCTCTGAGACCCTGGGCTAATATAGAGTCTGGCTCGGGGAGGTGCCCCACGGAAGTGGACTGAATAATTAATATTAACAACCAGTTCTGTGTACGTGATAGTGCCTGTGGAGAGGAACAGTTAAAACAAGAACGCCCTAGGTTCAATTTCAGCTGATTTTAATGATGGAGCACTTGTTTGTGGTCATTGCTCTCAACTCCATCAGGAAGCGACAGACATTTACCTTGGGCCACCCTGCAACTGTTCATGATTCCTGAGCCCCAGTGACTGGTTTTTCTCAGGGCAGAAGCTGCTGCTTCCAGGACTTGGGGTGTACCCTCTGCTCCCTTGGGTGCTGGGGGAATGGGGAGGGGGACAGGGAGGAGATGAGAGCCAGCCGTCTGCAGATGCACAATGAGGAAGGTGCTAACTGAGCAGAGCTGGGTACCAGCCAGGCCACAGCTTGCTCATTCACAAACCTTTATGGGGCACTGGCTCCCTGCTGCCAGGCTGGGTGCTTGGGCCAGAGAAGCTCAGCTGCCTGGGGAACCTCTGCTGTAAACTCCGGAAGCGCTGATATCTCCTCCTCCACTCCTGGCTGCCAGGTGGCGTGGTCTCATTTCCCATCATTTTCTTCCTAGGTTGGCTGTCATTTCCTGGCTTTGATTTTTGGCTCTGGCTTTTGATCCCAATTTCTTTTTTACTCTGGGGCAGCAGCATCTCTGCCGATTGAACCTCTGCTAATAACATTCTTTAGCACTGCTCTGGGACGGCCCATCCTGTTCTGCCTTTCGAGGTACCAGTCCTGGGGACTATGTGGACTACTGAGGCAAATTCAAGAGCAGCTTTTGAAAAGGGGTCCTAGAAGTGAGACAAGAACAGCAGCTGGCTCACTCCGGGCCAGGCAGGGTGCTGAGTACTTTGTTTGCGTCATCCCAGACACCTGTAAAAACCAGCCACATGCAGAAGTATTATAAGGAGATCCATTTTCCAGAAGGAGAAACTGAGGGCCAGAAAAGTTCAGTCCCTTGCATCTAGTAAGTGTCAGAAATGGGCTTTGATTGCAGGTAGTCTCATGCTATTGTATAAAGCAGGTTGTTGATGAACAGAGATGTATGTATCAACAGGGACTAAATAATGGTGACTTAAGAAAATAGGTTTATTTTTCTCTTTCATGAAAGTACAGCTATGACAAAGGGATGGAGAGGTGGGTGAGTGTAGCAGACATATCTGTACTGTGGGGTGGCCAAGTCCCCGCAATTCTTACCATTTCTGTCCACTCAGATCATCTACCTTCCAGCACCTGTACCTGCCTGAAAGCTCTCTCTGCCCCTAGAGTGCACTCTGCCTGGACTGAGGCAGGCTCAAGGTGCCAGGGAATGAATGCCCCCTTCCCCCAGTATTCCTCAATCAATTTCCACAGGTGGTGGTATATAAATACCCCAGCTCCCTCACTCCTTGGGCAGGATAACCCTGAGTCATATTCTTCACTCTCCTTGTATTCCTCATTGTGACAGCTCTACCTGCCCATATGGTAATGAGTTGTAATGTACACTTCATTGGTTTCTTTCCCTTCTCTGTTTCACTTCCCTGCTCCCTACCGGCATTTCCCATAATCTCCTCTGACATAAACACAGTGCAACCCTTATCTCCAGGGAAGCCCAAACCATGCACAATGGTGGTGTACTTTGCAGACCCTCAGGGACCCAAGTTCCTTCTATTTTGTTGCTGCATCAGCCTTCAGGGTGTTGTTCTCATCTGCATGGTCAAAGCTGGCTTATTTCCAACATACACATTTTTCTCACCCCTGAGAACAAATAGAAAGTAAAGATTTCTCTTTAATGACAAAACCCAGCTTTAGCTTTAGCTTCCTTTTAATGATAAAACCCAGAAGTAGCACACATCACTTTCCTTTACATCCCATTGGTCATAGTCTAGTCACATGGTCATACCTAGCTGCGAGGGAGTCCTTGTGCTCAGCTAAACCTTGAGAGTTCCACTGCTGAAAGAAAGATGTGGGGGATGGATTAGCGTTAGCTATAGACACAATACTATATTGCTTCATTCAGTAACTGAGTGGGAGGGGACGGTGGTGTTGGGTGGAGCTGATGATTAATATCAGAGAGGCAGCCTGGGTCAGAATATAAAGGAGGCTGTTTTGCAGATTAAGGAATTCTGGCTTTCTTTGGAGATGATGGTGGGGGCAGCCATTGTTTTAATCAGATATATGACTTGATGGAGTTAATTTATATATATATATATTTATTATATATATATTTATTAATTTATATATATTTTTATATATTTATATATTATATATATATATTTATTATATATTTATATATATATTTATATAATTTATATATATATTTATTATTTATTGAAGTATAGTCAGTTTACAATGTTGTGTCAGTTTCTGGTGTACAGCACAATGTTTCAGTCATACATGAACATACATATAATGGAGTTAATTTTTTAAGAAGAGTCTTCTGTTGACAGTGAGGAACTGGGTTGCTCAGGGAGGACTGGAGTTCGGTTCAGCTGGTGGCTGACTTTTGCAGGGGTCCAGCTAACAGCCAGCGGAGACAAAGACTAATTCAAGATATGTTGAATCAGTATTGAGATGAGAGTTCAGGAAGGCAATGAGGATGACATTCAGTTTCAAACTGGACTCCTGGGTTCTGTATCCAGAGGTCTAGGACACTGTGGAACTCTTCTAGCTCAGCCTAGAGGCAGTTTTTACACCAAAAAAGTTGTTTTTCTATGCTAGGAACCTTCACATGCCAACTGAGTGGCCTTAGACCATTAAATCACTGCTAGCCTCAGTTTCTTTGCTTGTGAAACAGGCTATTCTGATCTTTTGTGAAGCATTGTTACAGTGAATGAAGAGGGTAAGATCCTCTGAGGGTGGATTAAATGGAAACAGTTTTATAACAAGGAAGACTCAAGAAAGGCTTAGGAAATGAGATGTCTGAGATCTAAAAAAGGGGCACACCACACAGGGATATTTTATAGTGGAAGGTTTCAGAGAGACTTTTCTCATATTTGGTATGTACTTGTTGGAAAAACTCAGACTTTGGTGTCTAGCACCGAAGAAGTCCAGACCTGGCTCTCCCACACACTTAGCCGTGTGACCTCAGGCAAGTTACTCAACCTCTCTGAACCTCAGGTGTCACACTGAGTAAAGCAGAAACAAGCATCTCTTCCTTACTGGGTCATGAGTATTACATGAGAGTGTTAGTATCGTGCCCAGCATGGAGCCTGCACACAATGGGTGCTTAGCAAATGTGAATTTCCTCTTCCTTCTGCCTAAGAGGAACCAAAAGATCCAGTTGACTCTGTTGGTTCAGTAAAAAAAAAAAAAAAAAGGGTTAATTCAGACAGGAAAACTCACCCTATCTGACATTTGGAATCTGGTCGAGGGAACCTGGTTGTTTGACTCAAATCTTTTTCTACCAGTTGTGCTGACATGGGTTCCACACAGCCTTTGTCGGAGTCACTTGCTAGACTAAAGGTAGAGGCTCTGGGGAAATACAAGGCAGGATGGATATAGTGATTTGAGGAACACAAGACAGGGTGACATGAAATCGATTAAATAGCATTTCCCCCCTCCCCCCACCTCAGGGTAGTGACTCCAGGATTGAGGGGAATGGCTCCAACAGAAGGAGAGGGACCACAGTCTGCAGTCCATATGCCCGCTTCACTCTGCAGTTCCTCCTAGCTGCCCATCTGCTCATGGCTGCCTGGTCTAGCCATGGGGCTTATAAAACGGTACCCACATATATGGATGCCTTTGCTCAACAGTTGTGAGCATGAGGGACATTCTCATCTAACGCCAGGCGCCTTCACCACCCCCTCATGCTGCTCTCCCCTCTGTTTTCTCCTGTTTGCCTTTCAATTTCATTTAAATAGTCTCAATTTTTGTTGTTATTTGTAACAAAATGGGAAAAGGAAAGGATCCTAAAATTTCTGGAGTTCCTATTCTGTGATAGGTACTTGCTGGACACTGTGTCTAAGATATCATATAATCATCACCATTGGATCTGCATGATGAAGAAACTTAGGCTCTGAGAAGTTAAGTCACTTGCCCAAGTCCTAGGAAATGGTGGCACTGGGGTTGAACTCTAGTCTAACTGCAGAGACTTGAACTAATGATGAATAATGATTAGAATATCCTTACACACACACACACGCACCCCACCATTGCCACCACCACCACCAAGCCAGCCTACCCTCCCCAGCTTACTGACTCCCCAGATGACCTCTATTTTGAGTTTGAGCCGACATGACTTCTTCGATACTAAAGGATGAGCTCCCTCTAGTGGCGAGTGTGGTTTGGTGCAACTCCACTTTGGGGACACAGGTAAATACAGAAAGCCAGGCACTTTCTTTCATGTAGTACAATTTGTCAAAAGACATATTATTGAGACTCTCTTCGTACGATGCAAAAGTGGAACCCAAATCTGGGTGGGCCCCCATTGCAAAGTTAATGCCAAAGGAAATGATAACCTCTTTATCCCAACGTAGCAACAGGACAATGGAATTAGCATTTTCATGTAGCTCTGAGATGTCCCAAGAGATTTGCCTGTCTTAGGATCTTCACAACATCCCTGGGAGGCAGGTGTTCCTGCCCTGTAGTTGAGAGAGCTAGGAGTCAGTGATGTTAAGTGGCTTTTTCAAGGTGACACAGCTGGTAAGGAAAGGAGCCATAATTCTAAGCCAGGGCTTCTATTTCCAGACCTTGTGCTCTTTAAACTATACCAGGGCATCTTTCCAGCCCAGAATCTGATCTGCATCTCAGTGGGTTATCTGTCAGGCGAGGGGCAGGTAATCATAGTGGTGGTATCAGGATTAAATGAGACAGATTAAATTATTATAACAGATAGTTATAATTTCCTATCATTTGTCCCTTTCCCCTCTGGTACATCCTCTCATTGCACCAGAAAGAGTAAAATAAAACCCCACAAATTCCACTGGGTCCTCGCTTGACAACCCCCATGTTTCCCCATGACCCTGAGGATAAAATTCAAACTCTCAGGTTTGGCACACACCTTTCACGGTCAGAACTGTCCTTACCTCTCCAGGCTGACTTCTCTTTGCACCTTAATCTGCTGTTACATTAGGAAACTCACCTTTTTCATCTCTCCCTACAAAGATCAGGTCCTGTCACATCCTTTGCCACCCTATCCATCTGGCGCAATTCTAACTTTCCTTTTCCAGGTGAGATATCACCTCTCTCTGAAGAATCACAGCTGAAGCTCCGGGCTTCCTTCTTGGCTCTTCTCACAGTTGATAACAGAGTTTCACTTTAAGAACATCTCTCTCTCTCTGTCTTTCTCCCCGCCCCCCACCGTGTGTCTCTCAGTTGTTGCTCCTGACAGTTCGTCTCTGCATCTCCAGTGCCCAACACAGTTCCTGGTACACAATCAGTTTACCAAATGCTGGCTGAATGGCTCCAGGAAAGGTATAAGGTATTATCTTTGGGAATTATGGGCAGAATCAAAGCCCACCTGATGTGCTAAGTCAGGTGTACGGCTACTTGGTGATTTGTAATCAATTTACAATTTACAAATCAAATCTGTAAAAATTTGTTGCAAGCCTGCATGCATTGGCCATTGTGTTAAATTCAGCATAAAAAGTACTTTTAGGGGACAAATGACTGAAATAAGGGCCACCTGGTTAATTGTGGACTTTTTCACTACACTTCTAGAAACGCTTTCCAGCATGAGGAAGAGATGGGAGTTTGGCTTCTTGAATGACTCAGCCTTGAAAGGTCTAAGCTCTTCTACCGCCCAAGTGCTGGGAGGGGCTCACGGCCAGAGGCTGCGGGGGGAGGGAACGCTCCACCCACTTCCCGGTGGGCTGTCCGGGACCCTCTCTCTTGTCTCTCCAGGAACTCACCAAGATCCGACCCAGCTGTTCCTGGCCCAACCTTCCCTGAGTTAACTTTTGAATGATTTTAATCACAACCTATAAAATCTCTTGATTAAACAAATCAAGCCAGAGTCTTTGACCCCCAAACGCTTCCACGGCATTCTTGACCAATGATCTCTTAGCAGCCACTTGAAGCTAATGGGCTCCCTACTCTGGAAACAGCTCATCAGTTGTTCTTACAAACACTTTCTTTAAATATTGATCTGACCTCCGCCTCCTTTAATATCCCACTTACTAGCTGTTAGGCGTGGGAGGCAAAAAAAAAAAAAAAAAAGAAAGAAAGAAAGAAAGAAATCCTCACTTTTCTTCCCTCCTAAAAATATTTTCCTGATCGCCAACTTTTGAACCCCTTTTGCTCAGAGGCAGAGCTGGTGGCTGCCCGTGCGCCGTCTCCTCGCTGGCCTGGAGGTCCGCCGGAGTGTGGGCTGCGCACAGCTGTCACTGTGACTGTGAAATGGGATGTAACGTCTGCCGGCCGATCGCCAACAGGAACGCATCCGCAGTTCCTCCGGAGGGCAGACGGTCAAGGCTGGAAAAAAGTATTTATTACAAACTATGATAACAGGAATTAAAAACCATCCACGCTCCCTCAATCACAAAAATCAATGGTTTCGTTTGCTGTGTCTGCTGCCAGGGTCCGTCCATATGCAGAGCTTTTTTTTTCTTTACAGTTAACACCGATAAGGCGGATATTTCATATGTGTTTCTCTGCCAAATGAAGCCTCTTTTTCCTGTCATTTAAAAGTTGCTGGAATTATTTTAATGGTTATAGGACAGGTCTTTGAGTGGAAGCATGATGATTGACTCATCTATTTCCAACTGTTGGACCGGCAGCTGTTCCCAGGGTTTTGGAGGCTGAGGACCGAGTAGGACTCAGGGCCAACCCCTTCCACGCCCACTAGCCAGCAGCAGCTGCCAGGGACCTCTCCGGGACTGAGTCTCCCGGGTCTGCGGACGGTGATCTACGGGGCTTTGAACACTCCAGGGGGTCTGCCACAACTCCTGCCTTCAGACTGGTACCCACAGAGCTTCAGGGAGGCTCTGCACCTCCAGGCCGACAGAACCCCTACAGAGTGGCTCTGTCTTACTCCTGGGCTTTTGTTCTGGTTTCCAATCCCCTCACCGGGAGCCTGGCCTCAGCCCCTGTGGTCAGCTTGGACAACCTCACTGATGCTGCTGTGGCCACTGGGATCCCTCTCAGAAATGCAGGAAGTGGTCCCCCAGGGGCCAGGAGTGGTACCTGCAGACAGTTGTACAGGATTGTCTCCACTGAAGACAGCTGCCTTGCCAAGGCCACAGCCCCTTCCCCGGCCACCTCCATGACTGGTGCTGGAGTATGAAGGACTTGCCATCTCCCTGTAACCTGGGGCAGCTCTGAAGGGCCATCTCAGCTGCAGAGCTGAGGCCTCCTTCAGGCCTCCATCCCAGCCCAACTTCTCCCTCCGCCCAGTCCTGCTTCCTTCCCTCCCCTTCCTTCCGTAGGCGGTGATCCCAAGAACACACCCTAATAAACCTGCAAGCTAACCTCTGTCTCAGAGGCAGCTTCCTAAAGAATCCCATCTGTGACACCTCTTAGTCCCTACTGCCTTGGCTCCACCCTTCCCACAGCAGCTAGCCACTGCCTGGGACACTGCTGCAGGTGGGTGCCCTCCCTCCCCTGAGCCACAGTACTGCCCTCAGCTACATTCAGGGCACCACTGACCCCTGGCAAGGTCAGTCATTTTCCTGCTCTTCCTCTGAGACTGTTTTCAACTCTTCTCTCCCCACTTCAAGCTCCACAAAGAACGACTGAATTTTGGTGGCTGAGTGATTAGAATATGCAGAAGGTCTCCTGACCTTCCTTCTCTGCCATCTCTCTCTTCCTCTTCTCCCATCACTACTCTGTGGGAGCCTCCATTGTCTGTTCCCTGCTTTGGCTGTGGCCATGGCCCCAACTAGCCTCTCTGTCTGTCCTTGTCCCTCTGCTATCCATTTCCACATTGCAGCCTGAGTGATCATTCCAAAACTCTTTTATGTGTGTCTCATTCCCTTGCCTGAATCCTTCAGTGCCTTCTTATAACCTTGAAGGACAAAGTCTAGACTCTTAGCAGATCCCTGAAGGCTCTGTGTCATGGACTCCCTTGCCCCTGAGCACCTATAGCCCTGGCTTCCCTCCCAGACGCTTCCAAGCTTTTGCTGAGGCTGTTCCCTCTGCCTGGAATGCTGTTCACAACCTTCTTCACTCGCTCATCCTTCTGGATTCAGCTCAGTTGTGAACCTGTTCAGGAATCTTTATTTTGAACCTCCAGATAGGGCCAAGAGGCCCTCCATAGAAGGTCTCATGACCCTCGGTGCTTACAACTTGCCTTTAATATTGGAATGAGTGTTTACTTCTCTGTCTTGTCCAATGAACAGTGAGTCCCTAGAAGGCAGTGAGCAGGTCTTATTCATACCCATGTTTCTAACACTTGGCATAATGCCTGGCACAAAGTAGGCCTTCAGTAAAGGATCCAGCCTGATGCTCTTGACTAATTGTGCTGCATTGGTTTGCAAAGTATTACGTCGGTTTAAATTGTTACAAGCAATGTGCAAATGAACCAGTTTCAGTATAACTTCACCAACACTGGGTATTGTTGGTTTTAAATTTGATGGCTGTAAAACACCTTACATTATTTTGATTGTATTATTTTTTTTATTTTTAATTTTTTTTATCCAAGTACAGTTGACTTACAATGTTGTGTTAGTTTCAGGTGTATAGCAAAGTGATTCAATTATACATATACATATATATTGTTTTTCAGATTCTTTTCCATTATAGGTTATTATAAGATATTGACTATAGTTCCCTGTGCTATACAGTAGGTCCTTGTTTATCTATTTTATATCTAGTAGTGTGTATATGTTAATCCCAAATTCCTAATTTATTTCCTCCCCTCACCCCTTTCCTCTTTGATAACCATAGTTTGTTTCCTATGTCTGTGAGTCTATTTCGGGTTTGTAAATGAGTTCATTTGCAGCATTTTTTTAGATTTCACATATAAGCAATATCATATGATACTTGTCTTTATCCGACTTACTTCACTTAGTATGATAATCTCTAGGTCCAACCATGTCACTGCAAATAGCATTATTTTATTCTTTTTCTGAGTAGTATTGCATTGTATAAATATACCACAACTTCTTTATCCAGTCATCTGTCAATGGACATTTAGGTTGTTTCCGTGTCTTGGCTATTGTAAATAGTGCTATGAACACTGGGGTGCGTGTGTCTTTTCAAATTAGAGTTTTATCTGGTTATATGCCCAGGAGTGGGATTGCTGGGTCATAGGGAAGTCTATTTTTAGTTTTTTGAGGAATCTCCATACTGTTTTCCATAATGGCTGCACCAAACTACATTCCCACCAACAGTATAGGAGGGTTCCGTTTTCTCCACACCCCCTCCAGCATTTGTCATTTGTGGACTTTTGAATGAACTCTCTAATTCAAAAAGATACACGCACCCCAGTGAATCAGGGAGTGTGATTCCTCCAGCAACGTTCTTCTTTCTCCAGATTGTTTTGGCTATTTTGGGGTCTTTTGTGTTTCCATACAAATTTAAACACTTTTTTGTTCGGGTTCTGTGAAAAGTGCCATTGGTAATTTGATAGGGAGTACACTGAATCTGTAGATTGCCTTGGGTAGTATGGCCGTTTTAGCAATATTAATTCTTCCAATCCAAGAACACGGTATATCTTTCCATCTGTTTGTGTCATCTTCAGTTTCTTTCATCAGTGTCTTATAGTTTTCCAAGTGCAGGTCTTTTGCCTCCTTAAGTAGGCTTATTCTGAGGCATTTTATTCTTTTTGATGCAATGGTGAATGGGATTGTTTCCTTAATTTCTCTTTCTGATATTTCCGTGTTATAGAATGTATATAGTGTATAGAAATGCAACATTTTGATTGCATTTAAAACTAGATATTAGGATTAAAATTGTTGATTAATAGCATCTCTTCATGTACAGATTGTGCTTTCCTGTCATTTACCCTTTGCCTTATAACTTACAGCCTCATGTCAGTTTCTTGACTTAGAATCATCACTGCTGTAGTGGGCTCGTCCAAATGTGAACTGGCTTGAATATGGCTGTGATTTTGAGATAGTTATGTCCCTCTTTGAGCTTTCATTTCCTTTCTTTAAATGATAGGTTTCTTTATCTTGCTTCTGTCTGGAATCGCTTGGTAGCTTTTGAAAAATATGGACTCCTTGGCTTGCATCCCCTCATTTGGGCTCTCCTAATGGAATTAGAATTTTTTAAAGACTTTGTGCAGCTGATTTTGGGAATCACTGGCCTCCCTGCTCTGTAGTCTGCAAGCGTCCACTGGGCCTGTGTATCTGTCGGGCTCAGGAGAAAAGAAGAAAGGGGGGAATCTATTGCTGTGTTCAGATACCTGAAGGCACCTCGTAGAGTGAGGAGCATCCTTACTCCCTACAGCTCCAGAGGGAGAATCAGAGTGGAGGGGGAGCAACTCCACAGAGGCAGACTGGGGTCAGCAAAGGTGGAAACTTGCTAAAGCCCCACATTATCCATAAAGAGCAGGCTGCCTCACGGGCTGTGGGAGGAGGGTCTGTGCAATGATGCCCTGCTCTGGGTGCAGGTGCTCCCACAGAGCAAGCCCTCCATAATTGGAAGCTACCCTCATAGAGGCCTGGGAGACAGTCTCAGCCCTGCTCCCTGTTAGCAAGGTGACTTCAGGCACGTTGTTGTACCTTTCTCAGCCTTGGGTACTTCATCTGGAAAATGGGGATAATAGCAGTTCCAGTCTCACAGAGTTTAAAAAAAACTGCCTTGAGATACAATTCATGTACCACAAAATTCACCTGTTTAAAGCATATAAGTCAGTAGTTTCTAACATGTTCACAGAATTGTGCCATCACCACCTGACTGACCGGTTTTGCAGATGAGCCGAGACCATGCAGGGAAAACACTGAGCACGGCGCCAGGCACATAGTTTGTGATCAGTAAATACCACGTACTACTTTACTTGATGGATTCCTTATCCATGGTGACAAATCTGAGGTGACAACCTCAGGGGCTTATTGCAGGGGACATGCAGGCACCAGGGAGGGAGGAGAGGGCCCGACCGAGTCCCTCTACCTTGTTAATTGCCGTGTCTGTCACGATAATTGCTAATGTACGGACACATGCACATCGTATAAAATACTCTAATCCCCGTATTACCTCTGTGAGCTAGGCTTTAAATCCTTATTTATTCCCATTCTTCAGAGGTGAAAAGTGAGGCTTAGAGAGGCCATGGCTTTTCCAAAATTAAGATTTCATGATCTCTCTATACAGGGCAGGTAAATGAGTCTATTTGACCCCCACTTTTTTGTTTTTTTTGTTTTTTTTTTGGGGCACCATGTAAATTTGGAAACCACTGCTGTTTTCCTGAAAAGAAAAGACCGGGGAGGAGAAAATCCGAGAAGGACAGAATTTGACTTTAAGAGTATGTGATGCACGGTGAGCATCCGGTCCCCCTCTCCCTGCTCCCTCTCCTTTCTCCCCTTCTCCTGTGTTTCCTCACGCAGGCTGTAGGTCAGGGAGATGCCCCGGACAGTGAACAAAGACCAGTGGGGGCTCCTTAATGAGAGAATAATGGGTCCAGGAAGTTGCAGGGGGATGCATTCCAAACTCTCTGAGTGTTTGGACCCTTTGGTGTGCATTTGGTTTGTGGGCTTTAAATCCCAATGCTGCAGGGAGTCCCTGACCACCCCGTTTTTCCCTGGTGGATGTGAATCCCTTCCAGCCTCCCTGGATGCACTGATGTCCCTTTCCAGGTGCTCTCTCATCCCTGTCCCATACCCATCCTGGCTGAAACAGGGAGAGGGCATCTCCTTCTGGCAGTAGGTGGGCTCAAGGTTGCCTCAGCCTCCTTGTTAGAGCAGGAAAGGGGCACCCAGCACGGGCTACTGCAACCACTTATGGTTGCCTGAGATGTGCCCCTGCCCCAGGCCTCCCCGCCCCTGTACCAGGAAGCCCACTGCAGAGAGTAATTTTACTAGTCCTGAGTTTCCATAAACCTGGATGGGTCCCCTGTAATTGGCCCCTGTTCTGTGTTTCCTATTAAGTCCCTGTGCGGGAGCCTCCCTGCTTGTTAAGGCTGCCTTCCTGTTTCCCAGCTCCAGTCCCCTGGCCTGACCGCCAGGGCCAAGTGTGGACCCACTTTCTGGTTGTGCTTCATCCATTTTTGTTTGTGATCACATCCCTAGGATCCAGCCCGATGCCCGGCACATAGTAGGAGCTGAATGCATATTTAGCAAAGAAATGAACTGTAAACATTCAAGGGAAAGGGTGTTGCCGGGATGGATGGTGGTCTGTTACTTGTTTTCAGAGCCAGGATGATTTTAAAAGTCTGTGTTGTTAATTTTCACCCAAACCTAACCTGTTAGAGGAACATAAGACTGATTTCCTTAGATTTTTAAAAGGTACCAGAGGACTTAATTTAACATGCTGAAACTCTTCAAATTTCAGCGCAGTTACCCTGGATACTTTTGCTGTGTAATCTCAAATCCTGTTTGCCATTCTGCCATTTGGGTTTGATGTGCAGTCCATCCACATGGGGATAAACTGCTTCTTAATAATTCTTTGATAAAATGACTCCGGCCATCTTTGCTGTTCAAAAGCCAAATCCACCCAGATATTTATTTATAAACACATCCTCTCCTACGAAGGGATTCAGATACTCTTTGGAGGTACTTCCAGTTGAAGGATTCACTTTTCAAAAATGAAATTTTGTGGTGGTTCCCTATGGGGAGACCAACCACTTGACTAATAAAACAAAGGGGAATACAGTGTCCAGAGATAAACCACATATGAGGCCGGCTTGATAAGGTGGCCGAGGGTTGGGGACATTTTCCTCTTGGGCCTCCCTTTGCTGTCATCTGTTCCTGGGCCATCATGGAGGAGAGCCCTGGGGCCCCATCTTGGGAAACTGGCTTGTACCCCAGAACGCTCCCACTTGCCATGGTGGAGCCACACTTATGTGCTTTCGATTTTCATGGATGCTTCACGTGGGGTCTGTTGTACTGAATTGTGTTCCCCCCAAATTCAAAGATTGAAGCCCCAAACCCCAATGGGACTGTATTTGGAGATAGAGGTAAGTGAGGTTCAATGAGGTCAGAAAGGCAGGCTCTCATCTGTTGGCACTGCTGTCCTTATAAGAAGAGGAAGGGAGGCAGAAGTTCTCTCTCTGACCAAGCCCACAGGAAAGGTCACATGAGGACACAGTGACAAGGCGGGTGTCTGCAGTCTGGGAAGAGTTCTCACCAGCAAGAGAATTTGCCGGCCCCTTGATCATGGACTTCAAGCCTCTGGAACCGTGAGAAATAAGTGTCTCCTGTTTAAGCCACTCTGTCTGCAGTATTTTGTTGTGGCAGCTCAAGCAAACTGAGGCAGCCTCCTCACGGGTCCACCCCACCCCACCCCGCCCTCCCGGGACAATGTATCAGTTTCCTACAGCTACCCTAACAGATTACTGTAAATACAGTGGAACCATAAACAGCAATGAAAATTTGTCCTCGTACAGTTTCAGAAACTAGAAGTCCGAAATCACGATGTTGGCCAGTCACACTCCCTCTGAAGTTTCTGGTGGGGAAGCCTCCTTGCCGCTTCCCACTTCTGGTGGCTCCAGGGATTCCTTGTCTGTGGTTACCTCACTGACGTCTCTCCCTCTGTGGCCTTTTCCTCCTCTCTGAGTCTTCTCCTGCCACTTGGCATTGGATTTAGGGCCCACCAGATAATCCAGAATAATCTAATCTTGAGAACTATCACCTGATTTCATCTGCAGAGACCCTTTCTCCAATAAAGAACCCATTCACAGGTTCTGGAGGTTTGGATGGGGATGTATGTTTTTTCAGGGTCACCATTCAATCCACTGTTGATAGGCTATTTTATATAACACAAATGATGACCAACATATTAATGATGAGGGAAACCCCATAAAAAGACTGGCAGGACGCCCAGGCAGGGCCACTAATCTCCTGCCAGCACCATCTGGTTCCCTGGCCCAGAGGCTCTATCTCACTTTTTGCCTCTGAAAGGGCTAACTTACACCTAAAATTCTATTGGTTCCCTGAGCTAACTTCTGATTGGTTATTACTCTCATTTCTGATTGGTCCACTTCCTTAACTTCTGATTGGTCCAGTTGTAGTACTTCATTTGCATGGAGCTCACTCCTGATTGGTTATTTCTCTCATTCCTGATTGGTCCATTCCCCTCACTCCTGATTGGTTATTTCTCTCACTCCTGATTGGCCTATTTCTACAAAGCTTGTTCCTGGTTGGTCACCTTCTGTTATACTCTATTTGCATATGATGTTGCAAAGTGTAAAACTGGCAGCCTATAAAACTACTGTGTAAACCCACAGACGGAGTCCACAGCTTGGAGCGTTAACTGTTTTGGGCCTGCAGCGGTAGTAAACCTGAGTTCTCCAACTCTCTGAATGCTGCTTGGTCTCTTCCCCGGATCCAGGTTGCTGTTACAACTGAGCTGTAACACTGAGTTGTAACACATTTTTTCGCAACAACATTTGTGTTTCCTGGTAGTTAACCCTTTTGACACATTTGAGTTTCTGAATTCTTCACAGACACTGGCAGATGGAGCTCTTACTACCATCGCCACTTACAGAGGAGGCAGGGGCGTTTGAAGTGACTTGCCCAGGGCTACGCAGTGAACAAGTTATCTGGCTACATTTTAATCCAGCGTTTCCTGTCTCCTAATTCCATGTTCTTCTCACTCTGTAAGCTCTGTCTCTCAGTCTCTATGGACGAAATGAAGACGATAGTGTTGAAAAGAGAAACTGTCAGCCTGTACATAGTGCTTCCTCTGGGCCCGGCCCTGCGCAGGGACTTCGTTTGCATCAGCTCATTTAAATTTCACCGCGACTCTAAAAGGTAGGTGCTAATATTATGTCTGTTTTACAGCTGAAGAAACTGAGGCACAGAGAGCTGAAGTTAGTTGACCGAGCTTCCCAGCTTGGCAAACTGCAGAGCAAAGATTTGAATCCAGGTCTGTCTCAAGCCAAAGCTTAAAGTCTTCTTTTTTTTTAAATTGAAGTATAATCAGTTTACAATGTTGTGTTCATTTCTGGTGTACAGCAGAGTGATTCCATTATATATATATATATATTCCTTTTCATAATCTTTTTCATTGTAGGCTATTGCAAAATATTAGATATTGAATATATTTCCCTGTGCTATACAGTAGGACCTTGTTGTTTACCTATTTTATATATAGTGATTAGTATTTGCAAACCCAAAGCCCAAAGTCTTAATCCATGTTAAGCTGCTTCCTGGAAAGAATGGTGAGGTGACTTGACATTTGCAAGTGCCTGTGGACTTAAACCCCAGATAGCAGACAAGTGAACAGTCCACAGGCTCCCAAGTTAAGCCTGCACCCTAATCTGTCTGCTTTTTGAGTCTGGAGAAGCAACGCAACACAACAGTTAAGGAAATGGATTCTGTAGCTGGTCTGTCTGGGTTTGAATCCTTGTTTTGCCAGTTGCTATTGACGGGACATTGAGCAAGTAACTTCAGCCTCTGGTCTCAGTTTCCCCATCAGTAAAATGGGAGTGATGCTCATAGTGCCTACTTTATAGGGTGGTTGTGTGGATTTGATGAGTTATTTATTATTTGTAGAGATTTTAGAACAGTGCCTGGTTCGTGATGAGTGTCAAATTGCAACAAAAACAAAACTCAACCTTCCTAGTGTTTCAGGACAGGCAGAGCTGTCTCAGGTAATGTTAAGGGAGGCAACTTTGCATCAGTCACAGTTCCTGTTAAAGGAGTGTGGTTTTCTGGGGTGGGACTGCAGAGGACTCAAGGGGGTACATTGGTCTCTCCAAAGATCCTCACCTCCTTAGCACTGAGGCTAGCTCATCAGGCAGATTTTCTCTAACTCCGTCCTCCAAAATGCATCCAGGCGTTTGCAGAGTGTGAGTAAAGTAATTTACAGGGTGCTATGCACGAGACCATCCCAGGGTCATATGCACCTTGGCATCTCATTGTGTGTCCCTGAAATTCTGGGGTCTGGAACAGAGCCTGTCCACCTGGCCTGCCTCAGAGGAGTAAAGATGCACCGAGTTATCATATCTCAGCTGTGTGCTGACCGCTCTTCCACCACTGGGCTCTGAGCTTCGTGAGGGCCCAGCTGGGCTCAGGTGAGGTGTTTAGCGAATGAATGTGTCCAGAACCGAATTGTGTGTGGGTAGTCGTTCTGGTCTACACAGCTCTCCAGCATGAAGGAGCAGGGCCAGCTTTGTGAGTGTGTGACCTGTGTGGTTGCGCAGGTAGAGAGCCCCTGAGGTTGGCTGCATTCTCTGCTGTCTCTGTCTTGAAATTCTCAGTCATTTTTGAATAAGGGCCCCCATGGGTGGTGTGAAGCCTTGTGAAGGAGCCTTGTCTACTTCAGGGGTTTCCAACTGCAAGGCCTCAGGAGCGCCAAAGGCCTGGTTTGTCCTTTGGATGGTGAATATCTAAAAAGACGTACCGAAGTTGAACATTTTCACTTGGTCAGTATTTTCTCTGTTACGTATGCTCTTGGTTCCATAATCAGAAAGCTTCCCCCTGCCTTCCCAGGACAACGTATCTGCTGGTCTTTTCCTTTAGTTACTGGGCTTATTTTCATTTATCCACCAACCAGAGACTACAGGTAAGCACTGCCTTTTGCCAGTCAGACAGCTATTATTTTGTTCAAGAAAGATAATAGTATAGGCCTGCCAGGTAGAAACAAATGCCCGGTCTGGCCTGCTGAGTGCCTGGGCTGGTGGAGGGATGGCTGGGTTGGATCAGTCAAAGCAGGGACTAACCTAGAAGGTGGGGTCTCGGGATCCAGAAAGGATTAGTCCCCCTTCCTGGCATTGCCCTCCAGCTTTGTTCCCTCCGGGACACAGAGAGACTTGTTGAGTTTAGGGAATGTTCTTTGGAGGCAGAGCGACCTGGTTTGAATCTCATCATCTCCAGCACGTACAGTTTCTGGGAACTTGGGTACCAGAGAATGAGCAAGAGACAAGGTCTCTGTCCTCGCAGAGCTGGGAGCCTAGGGGACAGAGCGGATGGAGGGAAATCCCACGCAACTGCACAGATGGGTAATCACAAGCACCGCTGTGTGTCATGATAGAACACTGCAGGGAGTTCTGAGTGTTTAACAGGGAGAGAGGGTCGGCAGAGCAAGGAAGGCATCCAGGAGGAATTGACGTTTGAAAGGGATGGTTGGGGGAGGAGAGGGAAGAGCGTGTGCAAAGCCTCCAAGATGGGAGGAAGCATGGGGCATTGGAGAACTTGACGACCACCACGTGGAACGGAGGAAAGCAGGGGCAAGAGGTGATCGGTGAGACTGGACAGGTAGGTGAGGGTGCAAAGCAGAGATTAAGACTGTGGTCTTAGTCCTGAGAACAAGAAGTCTCTAAAGCCATCAAGAGAATTTAAACTTTGTGTTGTTAAAACCAGTCAGTCCAAATTACACAAGCAGGTTGGATGGGGCAAGAGAGGGGCAGGGGGCCAGTTAGGAAGCTGTGCTGCTGGCCCAGGCAAGAGCTAAGGGAAGCCTGGACTTGTTGGTGCAGCAGTGGAAAAATCTGAGCGGTATTTAAGAAGGGAAAAATAGGACTTTGGTATTGTGAATCCAGTAACATGCCTCACCTCCCAGGGAAGTAAGGATGGAACCAGACAATGTAGGAATGATGTCTTTTCATCCCAGGCACTCACTTTCTGCTCCTTGAATCTGGGTTTCTGAGGCTCTGTCAGCCCTCAAACCCATCCCCACACTCCCCTAGCCTCGGGGATCTCTGCTTACAGCCTCAGCTTCTCAGAGTTCAAGAGCATCAGCCCCACCTTTCCAGGTCCCAGCCCTGGGCTGCTGTTGCTTACCTCGTGATGGGAGTTTGTGGGCAGCCGCCCTCCGCATGGAGATTACTGTCAACCAGGGCCTTTGAGTCTTTGTCTTCATGCTACCAAGGCACACCTTTGCCACCACGTCCCTGCAGTCCAGACACATCCCACCAAGTCCAAGCCACAGGAGAGGCCATGTGCAGGCAGGGTAATTCTGTGCTGAGGTGGGGCTGAGGACCCATGGAGGCCCCGGGATACCTAAACCAAGGAGTGAAGACTGACCGCTCCCCAAGAGCAGGAGAGCAGAGGGCAGGAGCCACAGGGACCTGTCTTTTCCCAGGTGATGACTGGCAGGAGGGAATTGCAAAAGGGACCAAGGTGGAGGGGAGGCCACACTCACATGTGTGTGTACCTGTGTGTGCACAGTGGTGTGCAGATGTACGCTTCTGGGCACATGGGGAATCGTTACATGTATATGCTCGTACTGGGGCTCAGTTCTGCATGTGCAAGGATATGCACACATGGCTCTCTGTGTATGCACATACTTGCTTGGGCATGTGGCATGTAGGTTTCTGTGTGGGTACATGTGTGCACACCTGAGAAGCAGCGCCTCTGTGTGTGTGTCCCTGCAGGAGCCCTGGGTCTGAGCGGCCCCGCCCACAGAGTCACACATGCCCCCAGCTGCCAGCAGGGGGCCCCTGAGCACCACGTGCTGGGCTCTGGGGAAGGGGGGCTGCAGGTTCTTCCAGCCTCTCCTTCTGGAGAGCATCACAGTGGTGAGGACTGCAAGAACCCTCCTCACCGCTCTGGTCGCTCCCGGCTTTATCCCTAGCTCCTACCCTCAGTCCATACGGAAGCAGAGGCACATCCATAGGCAAGGGAAATACTGGGCTTAAGGAAGAGGATTCTGACCTATGGCAGGATCCTGAGAGTGGCAGGGACTTACCTTTTTGTAGGGTTTCTGGACCCCTGCTGTGTTGTGCTCCTGCTGAGAGATGCTGGCCCTGGACCGAGGCAGGCAGCAGGCTCGTAGGCACACCCTCTGCCCCGGGCTGAGAAGTGTGGTCTGAGGACAAGAGCTGCTCCCTCTGGGCCACAGAAGGGGCAGGAGACCATGCCCAGGGATCCAGGCTAACCCCTGCTTGAAGCGGCATTAAGGCCAAGAAAGACTGACAGATGATGTTCCTTTTCTTGGAAGCGGGGCAGTCCCATCATCCAGCTCTCACAAAGGCAGCAACCAAGCGCATGAAGGAGGCCAGTCCTGACTGCGTGGCCTCAGGACACCAGGAAGGCTTGAGAAAGAAGCAGGGACCCAGTGGGCTTGACATGTGCCTGTGAGAGTCACCAGCACGCCAGGCGACTCCGCTGGCATTGACTCTGGCCTGGTGTGTCTTCCACGTGCTGCTCCTTAGGGCAGGGATGCTTGTTTCTGGACCCACTGTGCCTGGGGCAGGGCTGAGCTGGCGGGGCTGGCACTTGCTGGTGACTGCATGAACAGGAGCTGTGGAGGGCAAGTGGGCACTGCTGGGTAAGGGCTGTTGAGAGGCTGGAGGCGAGGTGGGAAGAGACAGATGGAGCTTAAAGCTGAGTGTGGACCGGACCTGCTCTGGTTCTATTGGCGAACCCGCAGGAGGGAAGGTTCCTGGGAATGTTCCCAGGAAGGAGGGTTCAGGTCAGGCCCTTGTAGACTGTCGGAGCTGGGAAAGAACTGAGCCATCAAGTGATCAGTGGGTTTTACACTGTTTCCTTCAGGGCCCTAGGGGTCCCCGGGACATACCTGAGGGCAGTCAGTGGTGGTGGGAAAGGCGTAGGGAGGGAGCCAGCGACGAGACTCCTGGCTTCAATTCCGTGGAAGCAGCTCTGCTTTTTATCTTGAGGACAAACTGGAGTTCATTTTTAATCAAAGGGGTGTTCTGAGTGCCTACTGTATGCAGTTCACTGTTCTAGACTCTAGAGCTGTTTGGAGAACAGGACATACTCCCTCCCTGCTCTCTTGACCATTCTATTCTAGTAGCAAAGACAAATAAACACATAAGTAGACAAGTCAACTCTGGGTTGTAAGTGACAGGGACACAATAAAACAGGGCATGTGACAGTGACTTGGGGGAGGATGGCTGGAGCTACTTTAGACCCTGTGGTTGAGGCTGGCCTCTGTGAGGAGGTGATATTTGAGCTGAGGCCTGAATGATGACCGTGGGAAGAACATTCTGGATAAGATTTTGTTTGAAGAAAAAGCTCTGGAAAAATTTGAAAATCCCTCAGTCAGTCTTCTTTTATTTATATTCATTTATTTAAATTTCGACAGTAATACATATTCATGGTAACGATTTCAGACCTTATTAATGTATATAAAGTCAAATGCAGAAGCAGCGTCTTCCCTCTTCCTCTCCCCTCCCCTGCCCCCCAATTCCACTTCCTGGAGAGAATCCCTTTATCAGTTAGGTGGATAACCTCCCAGATTTTTCTCTGTGCAATTGCAAATATATATGTTAATTTCCAACTTTATCTCTGCTTGCCTGTCTCATGGGACATGGAAGCTGAACACGGTCCCCTGATTGTCTTTCTCCCCAGGCTTTCTCCTCTTTGTGAATAACACCGCCATCCCACCCAAGCTGTTCAGGCCCTGAGGCTGGGAGATATCCTTGAGTCCTTCATCGTGTAGGACCCCAAGTCCAATCCACTCGCAAGTCCTGTAGGTGCTACCTCCAAAACACACCCCTGTCTGGACACTCTCCACTGCCAACAACCTGGTCTAAGGTGCCAGCACATCTCGCCAGGACCTCTCAAGGGCTGTTCGTCCTCCTGTGGTTATATCCTACAACTCATTCTTCTCCCAGCCACCAGAGTGAGCTTTTAAAACTGGGAAACCTGGTCATGTCCCTCCTGGCTTAGTACCCGAGTGGCTTCCCAGAGTTCATCTGAAGGCTGAGGTTCAAGGACTAAGCGATTCTGGGCTGTGGTCCTCTCCAACCTCATCTTGACACTTTCACCTCCTTATTCATCATCCTTCATTTCTTTCCCATCATGTTTCCGGGCCTTGCATTTGTTGGGCTAGTTCTCTGTCATCATTCTGAACTTAACTTAGTGTCACCCTCCAGGGAGTCATCCCGTAGGGCTCCGTGCACAACAGTCTCCCTTCTGCTCTGCCCCCTTCTCACCCCTAGGCTCCAGCTACCCCATCTCCTTGTTCTGCTTCCTTTGTAGTACTTACGTTATGCTACTTGCTTGTTTGTTTCCGTGTTTATCATCTGTCTCCTCTGCCCCCCACTGAATGCAGGCTCCATCACGGTAGAGATCTTGACTCATGTTCTTGTTCACAGCTGCATTGATGGAGAAATAAAATTGTTTCCAGACTGCCCCTAATGAGCAAAGCTCTAGTGAAGATTCTTCTGTTCATACATCTTTGGGTAATTGTCGAAGGGATTCTGTGGGACAGTTTTTCAGAAGTGGAATTTCTAGGTCCAACGTGATATTACTTGAAAATTTGATAGATACAGCAAATTACTGTTCAGATTACTGTACCAGTTTGTACTCCCACTGACTTTGAGGATGCCTTCCTCCAAGTACTTGTCCACATTGGAGAACAGAAATCTTTTTCTTTACAGCCAATGAACAAATACCAAATACTTTATCTTGTTTCAATTTGTATTTCCCTGATAGTGAAACTGAGTATCTTTTCACATGCTTTTTGGTAATTTGTCATTTTTCCTTTGAGTCATAAACACATTGCTGGCCCCACCCCCTAACATAGTTCTGCCTGTAAGAAAGAAGAATAGATAACTGGTAGGTAGTTACCATTGCCGGCCACATGTCATTTGGCAATTTATTTATTTTTCTGGCTTTTACCTTATTACTCTATCTTATTAACTGGTAAGGGCTCTTTATGTTTTATGGAGTTAACTTTGTTATGTGTGTTACAAACATTCTCTTTTTGTCTTTCTTTTGTCTTTCAATATTGTTTAAGCCATTGCTGTCTTTTTTAAAAAAACTAAGGTGAATCCTTAACTTTTCTATTTCTGTTTTTGTGAAAATAGCATGTATACCTGTACACACTTAAAAACAATCTAGAAAAGTATGTTAAATGAAAGGTGATCCTCCCATTACACTGAGGTAACCTTGAGTATCTTTTCAAACAAATTTTTTATGTGTACATGCACATTCATTCATCATTCATTCATTCATCTGTGATTCAGTCTTCTAGCAAATATTTAAAAGTCACTTATACTTCCAATATTTATTGGGTATTTACTATGATCCTGACATTGTACTAGGAATCTTAAAAAGAGGATAGATACATATTATCTTTTATTAAAATGTTTTTTAGAAGATGTGCTTTTCTTTATTCATTTTTCTTTACATTTCAGATGCTTCTATACCAGCACCTGCATCTGCCTCACTGTTTGTAATATGTGTTCACGATTCTATTTTATGCCTATACCAGAATGTATTTAATCTGGTCTTTATTGATGGATATTTACATTGGTCCCTGTGTGTTTGCAATGACAAAAAATGTTGCAGCGAATATCTCTGTAGCTATATCTTTGCAGCCACGTGCAAATATATCTGTTGGGCAGACTCCTAAAATAGAATTGCATTTTAAGTTTGATGGACATTGCCAAATTGTCCTCCCAAGCTGTGTTCCAATTCACACTTCCGTCAGATGTGTGAGAGTGCTCATTTCTCCACTTTATTTGCAACTCTGGATATTGTGTCTACCATTTTTGAAAACATATAGAGGGGAGAGTGGTGTGTCGTTGTTTTGTTTTGCATGTCCCTAATTAGGAGTGAAGCTGAGAATCTTTCATATATTTATTGGTCACCTATATTTCTTCTATGAATTGTCTGTCCATATTCTTTCCTTTGTTTTTTTATCAAGTTGTTTGCCTTTAAAAATTTTTTTAAATTGATTTGTAAATTCTGTATTATATGGATATTCAAGCTTTGTTTTAGGTGTGGCGAATATTTTCTCCCAGGGTGTCTTTAGTCTTTGAATATTGATTTTGGTACAACTCCACCTTTTTGGTGGTGGAGAACACTAGGATTCCTGTGTTGACCACATTTCTCTGATGCCTTCTGGTAGCTATCTCAATGTATATTTGAGTAGTTTATTTTTTCTTCTTTTTTCTCCTTCTTCTTGTCAGCCAAGATTCTCAGGTGTCCCCAGTCTGGGGGACCACAGCTGAACCCTGACCTAGTGGGGAGGAGGACCCTCTCCCTTGCCTTACTGTTGTTGGCTCTCCCATGCTGAGGTTTGAACTTTCAAGACTTCACATCTTTGCTCCTGCCCCTTTTCAATCTGAAGTGCTTCTGCCTGAGTTTCCCTCTGAAGAAAGCAGTGGTTTCTGTGCTTAAGCAGTCTTGGAAACTGGTACTGTACTGGGAGGTTTTTATTTCCTAAAAGCCATCAAACTTCATGGGCTTCAAAGAGTGTGTCCTTTGCTCTGCTCCCTTTTAATATGAGGCCATCTGGAAGCTCCGGAGGGACACACGTTAGCTGCAGGCTCATGAGGGTGTAATTGGCCATCATGGAAAAATTCTTTCTTGGTGAAGGTACTCCATAGTAAGATTCATTAGTATCTCTCAGTTTTAGAGTAACATCCATCCATGTCTGCTCAAACAGATGGATGTTCCCATTTCAACCGAGAAGTTCATTGGGGGCAAGGGTCTAGCAAGAGAGGAAGTGAGTGGAGGGTCATCTCTCAACACATCAATTTTATAAGGGGTGATAATTACCTGTAGCTGTTATGATGCTGTAGACTATATAGTGCCAGGAACTCCAACCACTGAAATAGTTATCTTTTCTAAAACAAAAGTCCAAGGTTGGGCTGCTTCAGGGCTGGTTAAGTCGGCAGCTCAACAAGGATCAAGAGTTTTGCCTCTTGCACAAGATGGCTGCTGGTGCTCAGGGGTCACGTGCAGATCCAACTTTGTGCAGCGTTTTCACTGCTGGTGGACTTGCCACCAGATCTCTTTTCAAGAGTCAGGAATCCTTCTCTCGAAGGTCCCGGCCTGGTTCCCTCATGTCAGTTTGTCAGAACTGAAGCCCAAGCCCGCTCCCGGACCAGTCACTGCCCAAGAGGAAAAGATTAGTTCAGCCCATTACTATCTGTGCAGGACTTCACCCTGAGTGGGGGGAGAGGGTCACCTTCTCTTGAGTGCGGGTGACCTGGTCAAAATCAGGGAGGGCATCGTTCATAAGGAGGGAGGAATGAAGAGGCAGTCACAAGTGGGTGCTATGCTGCCGCTTGTATTTTAACCGTCAGTCAATTAATTAATTTTATTTTTCCAGAACATCAGCATGATTATTGTTGGAGCATGATGATCCACTATTGTGAGGGTTTCCAATCCTCCTCAAATGATTATATGTGAGAAAGAGGGTACATATGCGCATACCTTAAATCTGGCTTCACTTATGAAGGGGCACTTGGTAGGGAGGCGAATAGAACCTTCTTACTGTGGTAGAGTGCATGGTTCGCAGGCGTGAGGTCCTGGGTTCAAACTCCAGCACCTCCATTAAAAAGTAAATAAATTAAAGAACTTCCTTGCTGTCAACACAATGGAGCATTCAAGAGACTGAATCGTTGGTATCAAGAAACGAAGTGGGTTGTAGTAAGCTATAATGGAAAAGAATCTGAAAATACATGTATACACATGTGTATGTATACATATAACTGTATCACTTTGTGTACACCTGAAACTAACATTGTAAATCAACTATACTTCTATAAAAAAATCTTAAAAAAGGAACAAAGTTGGACATTTATTGGAGGCAGAATTAGGTGTTCAGGTCCTTTATAATGTCCTTACTCTCTTTTCTTTGAATATGTATTGAACACACACTATCCAATTTCAGAATTTTATCTGTTTGAGTTTGCATCAGTCTAGTTTGGCAACAAAGCTGCCATTGATTCAGAAGAATTTCAATTAATTGGTTAATTATTATTATTTTTTGGATTGGTTGAAAGGAGTTTGGACATGAGGATGGGGACTAAATAGCACTCAGCTGGTTCTGGGTATTTTCTCTCCATGAAACAAAGCCCCAGCTTTTGTTTTTTTTCAGTGAAAATCTGCAGGTTCCACTGCAGGTTGGTTAAAGAGAACAATGGGGTTGTGCAACTTGGATTGTGCTCAAGGGGGATTATGGATGTCCATGAAAGTTGGCTCTGTGGCAGGTTAAGGTTGCAATGTGTAGATTCCCCTTGACAGAAATGAGATGGTATCTGTTCTGACGTGAGCGGCTGCTGGGCTTCGAAGACCCTGGAAATCTAGTTAAGTCACACACAGTGCGTCTCGTTCAGCGCGCGCAGGGGTAACGAGAAGCACTGTGCGCCGGGTCAGGATGTGCACGGCGCCCAGGGAGCGCCACAGGCACCAGAGAACATGAATTATGCCCTATGTAGCTCCGAGCTATTTGAGCTAAAATTGACCCTCCAGGGTCTGGAACCCAGTCCAAATTTCCTCGTGCTGTTTTGCTGTGGAATGCAGGAAAGGGAAGACAAGGCTCCCCACCTTGTGATGCTTTTATGTGTTTTCAGACATCCGAACTGATTCTCCAAAGTAATTTTTCTTCATACATCCAGACATCTGAACACTGCAACCCAGAGTCGAATCTTGCACTTCCATAGCAAGTTATTCTGAAATTAAATACCATTCTCAGCCTTGGCAAGTCTATTTTTCATGACCTCAGAGAGATGTAGCAGGGTCCTGTTCTCTTGGGGGGTTGGGGGCTGGAGATACATCCTGATGATGTGATCTCAGCACGGGGATGAGTATCAGATAAAGGAGATGATGACGAGGATGGTGATGATGATAATGATGATGGTGTGTGTGTGAGACAGAGAGAGAGAGAGAGACTGTCCCTGTTTCTGAGAGAAGCTCTGGTAACAGGTTTCTGGGTAAGTGAAAGTTGTATTGTCTTCCATCAGAGATGACTTGAAAATAAAGTGCTTTAATGCTAATACTGCAGATGTCTGCAGGAAACTGAGCACCACACCGAACACTGTAGTTAGATAGCTGTGCAAAAAAGTACATGAAGGAAAGGGCTAATGTGCAATACTTCTATTTAAGATAGAAGGAGGAAATAGAAATTGTGATAGCATGCTATTTCAAGTAATAATAGAAAGTACTTGATGTTTACATGGTGAATGGATCAATACTAATTCTGTAGTCAGCGCACATACAGTAGTTTGGATTATACAAGTGATAGATGCACTCAGTATAGCTGAAATTTCCACCCTGCAACATTTATTTCTTGCTGCGTGTTAGATGGAATTTTCCACCCCACTATCTGGAAGGATTTGCATAAGAATGGTGATAGAGCAGTATTCTTTAATGGTGTGCTTTTCTTTGTTAAACTTCAAAAATGTCTATGGTGCATGATGAGGTTTGGGTGAATTGCCAAGCTAATGCTTTTATATTTTCTTTAAAGAGCTTATCTTCAGTGTGTTGTGGGAGTTACTTTATATTGTGGTTATAAAGGCAGTGGCAGTAAAGCTGAATTTGTAGCAATCCCCAATAAATGCCCCTCCTCCTCGAGGGCTTGGGCTCGCCCAGAAGGGAGTTTGAGGAAGGTTGCCACTGGTTCAGCTGCAGTGAGTCCCTTGGATTTGTTTTCCGTTCTCATACCTGGTTCTGCTCACCGAGAAGTGAGGACGCCGTCCTCCTCCGCAAACAATGGCCTCTTGTGAGCGAAGATCCGCACCGTTCTTGTCAAGGGGGCTTGGGATCAGCCCAACTGGAGCTCTCACGGAGGATGAGTTGAATTATTCAGATCAGAGCCTGGGAACAAATGCGGTTTGGAAAGTGACCTTTTTGTCCTCCCCACAAGAACCTAATGTTTACAATGTGAGGAGGAAAAGGGATTGGAATCTTGGGAATTCCAGGAATGCAGCCACCAAGCAAAAGAAACTTCCTGGGTTGTACACTTCGAGACTCACTCTCCAGATTTTGCTCCATGGCAAGGATTTGCAAGGACAAAGGTGGAAAAACAAAACCCGAAGGGTAGTCCAATAGAGGACTTCAAATTAACCTCAGTTTCAATGAAACAAAGAAGTTGAAAGCCAAGAATGGAAGGAAACTTAAGGTCATCTAATCTCACCCTTTGTCCAGTGCATGAATCTCTTTCCCAGCACAGCTTTGCAGCTCACTGATCATCAGTTGCTGCTTGAATACCTCTAAGGACAAAGAACTCACTTCCTCCAAACAGCAAGGACAACAGATGACAGACTTCCTATGTGTCAGGCCTGTGATAAGCTCTTAAGATTCATGATCTTATTTAATGCTTACAACAACCTTATGAGTACTAATTGCACCACCACTTTGCAGATGGGGAAACTGAGGCTTCGTATATTGCAGAGAAAGGATTTAAAAGTGTGTTCTTAACCCCTGCACCACCCCTGCCCAGGCTGTCCCAGCATCGGTGGCCCTGATTTGTATTCTCAGTTCCGAGGAGACACTTGGAATACACCTTGCCAGTCTTTTACACGATAGCCCTTCAAACATTTGAAGCAGCCTTCCAGTCTCTCAACCTGCCTCCTAGTTTTCCCTTTTTCCTGTTTCACGCCAAACACTGCCCTTTGTCTCAATTGCCAAATTGAGACCATGTTCCTCTAGACCAAGTTTGTCTAGCCCCATTCCTGCTTACCCGTACTCTTCCCAAAACACGAGTCATTTATCTATCGAATTTTTTGAAGGAACCTGTGGGCTTTGTCCGCAATAGCGAACCATGAAGGCATCTATCTATTCTGGGTGCGCAGGGAGGCTTTCCAAAGAGCACATGGTGAACTTTTTCCACGGCCCTTTTCAGGGAGAAGGCACTTCAAAAATCCAGAGCATTAAAATAAGCCAGGGTTGAGCTTCGACATCATTGCTGGTGGGAAAGGTAATGTCAGAGTAAAGGACGAAGCATCCTTGCATGTGTCCACAGTGGTCCTCCAAGGCCCAGGGGAGGCAGCCGCTCTTGGGTCTAACTCAGCCTCTGACCTGGATTTTCCGCAGCTGACTGACGTGTCCCTGTGACCCTCGGCATGAGCCTCCCAGCTTATGAAAGGTGCTGATGATGACACTCCAGCTTGTATTTCTCATGGAATGAGGTCTGACGCGGAATCAGGCCATCCGCAGCTTGCTGTGTGACTGTAGGCAAATCCCTCACCTCTTTGGGCTTTAGCATCTTCATCTGTAAAGTGGAGATCAGTAGGTCTTCTTAACAGTATTAAATTAATTAAGGGCGCCATAAAGATGGAAGTGACTCCAATGACATGGCACCTACATCAGCAAACCAAAATCTCAGCCTGTAAATGCCTCAAGATTATGAACTCAAAACATGAAGGACCACCAGTCACAGAGGCTACCTAGGCTTGTTGCAGGAAAATGTGTTACAGCTCAGTTGTGACAGCAACCTGGATCCCTGCAAGAGACCAAGCAGCGCATGCAAAGTTGGAGAACTCAGGTTTATTGCACCAGCGGGCCCAGAGGAGTTAATACTTAAAGCTCTGGACCCTGTGTGTAGCTTTACATAGTACTTTTATAGGCTGCCAGTTTTACACTTTGCAACGTCATATGCAAATAAAGTAGCAGAAGTTGACCAACCAGGAACAAGCTTTGTAGAAATAGGCCAATCAGGAAAGAGGAGAATGGACCAATCAGGAATGAGAGAAATAACCAATCAGGAGTGAAGGAAATAACCAATCAGAAATGAGCTCAGGGAACCAATAGAATTTTAGGTGAGAGTTAGCCGCTTTAGAGGCAAAGAGTGAGATAGAGCCTCTGGGCCAGGGAACCGAAAGGTGCTGGCAGGAGAGCAGCGGCCCTGCCTGGGGGTCCTGCTGGTCTTACTATGGGGCTTCCTGCCTCAGGCTCTCAGCTGCAGCCAGTCAGTAGTTTCCTTACTTGGCTTCCGCGTCTTTGCTATAAAAGCCGCTCGCCAGCACATATGCGTGGGGTTTGGTGCTGCCTGATTAGAATCGATTTATACTCAAATAAACGCTACACGTTTTTAATATGCCCTAGCTCGTCTTTTAACAGTTCTGGTGTCAGAAGAGGGACCCACAGGAGAGCCGGATGGGCCTCCAGGAGCAGTGAACAACCAGGCGTAGGTACCTGTTGGAGCCCCGCGAGCCGGCTGCCTTCTCTCGACCTTTGGAGGTGCTGGGTGAGTTCCCTTATAGCTCTGCAGCTTTCAGACTTCACTTGAGCATTTCTTTTTCCGGACTGGGTCTGGAACCTGGTTGGAGTTGGACTGGGTCCTACTTAGAAACTGGTCCAGGTCTAGGGTGGGAGTGGGTCTGACGTGAGCTGGACTGGGGCCAGTGTGATGCCTCAGGTGAATAAAATTTTGTTTTCAGGCTGAACAAGTAGGTTAACTTGACCAAAGATAATCTTGAACTATAGTGGCTGTAGTGGAGAACTTTTAACCTAAATAAGTTTATGCATGTAGGAGGTGCCCTAGGGACAAACGGGTGTCAGCCAGGCACTCACTATAGAGGGTAGAGGGAAAATTATTTTTCCTTCTCTGCAGTTTCTGGTGACCAGGATAAGACCCGCTGGGGTACTCCACTCACGCTGGAGCCTTTAGACGGCATGCCAGGAAAACTGGCAGAAACCAGCAATAAGTGAGAATTCCTACACAAGCCAGCTCTTCTGGACCTCTCTGTCTGTGGTGCCTGGTCGAGAGAGGAAGGTAAGATTTCACATTGTCCCTTCCTTTCTAAATTGTACTTGTCAGGAAAAAACACTGGGTATTGATCCTTTCTTTCCCAGAGACAGCTACAGCCTCTTGTTTGCCTCATGTTGTGTCCTGAGAACTTGGTTTACAACCATCAGGTTGGGGGCCCCCAAAATACAGAAAGGTGGGGTGCACCTGATTTGCAACTGGGGTCCTGTGGACTGTAGCCAGCTCTTAGGGGAAATGTTTCTTTCTTTTGGTTATCTTGGAGAGTGTTCTCTGGATTTGGGAGGGTAAGATCTTTTGAACACCCTTTGGGGCCCCTTCTTATGTCCATGGGCTTATTCAGGACTGCCAGGAATATTTACTGTTTGTTCAGACTGAAACCTGGTAAAATACTTGAAAGGATCTTTTAAGTAATTATCTCTGTGGTGAGAAGTTTGCCAAATTGGAAGCTGATATTCAGAGCCTGATAAGAAAAAAAAATTATTTTTCTTAGGCCTCCCCTAAGCTAAAATGAAACTATGTACCCAGAGGGAAAGAAAAACATTCTGAAGCTATGGTGGAAAGATTTACTAAAACGTTCCAAAGAAACACAGCTCTAAATCCAGAATATAGGAATCTTGATTTACATCCTAGTTGACGGTCTTTTCCTTGATACAAAGAAGCCACCTGAGGATAATTTACTTGGATGGCTGGGTGAGTGGCTTGATATCATTCAGGTGGCAACCCAATTATTTGAGGAATTAAAAACAACTGTACTTGCCTTGCAAATCAAGTCTTTGTAAGGATAGACAGGAGGCTCTAGAAACAATTGAAAGCCCACTATCCTTTTCACCATTGCGCAGACCTCCCCTATTCAAACTGAAGAGTTATTCAGCGTGCCTCGCCAGCCATCATGAGCGTCTTTCTGATGGCCAGGCTGCATCTTTGCAGGCCCACAGGACCCCCATGATGGCGCGGCTCTGCATAAATCCAGATCAGTCAAGCTAGGTTGCCCTTGCGCTAACAAAAGAAACTGATGACAGACGACCACATTGAAATAATTGTAAGTTTAAGGCACAGGCTTGCTAAATCAAGGTTATTTTGAGTTAAAAAATGCTCAACACTAGTAAATTGAAAAAAGAAAAGAAAATCATTTTTTAAGGAGCAATTTACATGAATCACGATTTTCTATAATCCTTGTGCTTTTCTTCAAATACACATTTCTGAAGAAATAGTTTTCTTTCCTTACCCACCCATCTTTCTTTCCATCTGATTCCACAGCAATGTTGGGAGAGGGGAAGAGAGTGTAATACCGCTGCATTGGTTTAAAGATAGATATTAAGTATTTTATACTTACTATTTTAAATTTTGAGTTGTCATTTAATGAAGTGGGAAGAGTACTGGGCTGTTGGGAGATCTGGTTGCTTGTCCTGGTTCTATGTGACCTTAAGAAAACCACCTTCCCTCTCTGAGTCTCCCATTCCTCTTCCATTGGGGTTAGTGAAGGTGATTTGTAAGGTTGTCCCCGAGCCTGGATTTCATGTGTCAAAGCAGCTAAAGGCCTGGCAAGACAAATCAATTTTGTCAATGCTACTGGAATCCCTATTAAGCGCTAGCCTTGTGCTGGGGCTGGGGACACAATCAGTGGAAACAGAGCTTCAGATCAGGGCAGTTCCAGACGCGAGCCACCTGGGATTATATCCCAAGACTGCCTCTTACTTGCTGGAGAGTCGGAGTCCAGTTGTTTCTCTTCTGGGCCTCATTTTCCTTGTGGGATTGTTGGACTAGTAAAACAAATGAATACATGTCAAGGGGTTCTTATAGTGCCTGGCATGCAGTGAACATTCAAATGATGTTGGCTTTTATTATAATTGTTATCCAAAAAGAAATAGAACATTTCAGATGTGCTAAGTGCTCTGAGAGCATGGATGGGGGGGGTGGATTTCCCTGGCCTGGGAAGTAGTGACTAAGGTTAACACCTAAAGGATAAGGTCACTAGTTGAAGGAGAGTGGAAACGAATCAGGGGAATGGCATATGTGAAGCTCCTCTGGTGAGAAGCAGCACAGATTTCTGGAAACTTAGAATAGGCCAGTGTGAAGCAGAACAAGAGAAAGGAAGAGAGGGGAGGTTGGAGGTGGGGCAGGGACCAGGCTGTGCTGGGCTCTGTCTGAGTCTAAGATTTGGAAAGACTGGGTTTATAGGTGCCTCCTGGAAGTCAGAGTTCCCAGGTAGACCCATGGCTCTGACACCCTGAAGTGATGTCCAGAAGGGTGTGGCTTTCTTCAGCCTGGAACCCAGCAGGGCCAGCTTCTAAGGGACACTAAGAAAGGGCATACGACGAGCTGTGGCTCAGAAGGGTGGACATTACCTGGGCCATCATGCACTTAGGTCACACTCTGGGAACCAAAGTCCCAGACTGTGGTCTGATCATTTCAACGTCCTATTCAGGTTGTCTTATGGCTGGTCAGATTTGAATCGGGTTGAAAGACAAAACTATAAATTCTTTCCTGTCTACAGGGAGACAAGGTTTAATGGATATTCAACTTTTGGGATGACTTTCACTGTTTGAGAATCCGATGAAATCTACTTGAAATCTACTTGAAGCATTTACACACTTAAACCCAAATTTGGGTGTGTTTTTAGGTTGGGTTTGTGGGTCCCCCTGAAGCCCAACCATGATTCCAGGTTAAATTCCTTCCAGTGCAAGGCCATGTCCAACACCAGGAACATTCAATATCCCTTTCAGTGTCTACCCTCTTCCCACCCTGCCCTCCTTCTGTCCCCTCTTTCCTTTTCTATTGTTGGTGCCTCAGTTTTGGACCCTTATCGATTTCCCCCTAAACTATTTAAAATTTCCCCCTAGACTATTTTAATTTTCTCTACCTTTGTTTCTCTGCCTTTAGTTTCTCACCCCTCCAATCAGTTCTCCATGTATTCCATGGAAAAAATTTTTATTGGGGGATGAAAGTGAAGTAAAATGAATAGAATTAGAAATATTTATCTTCAGAATAGAGTAAATCAGGGTTATTATAGATACTTTGGAAAATACATACAAGTCAAAAAAAATCCATAGTCTTAGCCCCTAGGGGTAACCAATGGTGTATTTTTTTTCCTAGTATTTTTCCATGGAAAATTTTGTGTAGTTGCGATCAAACTGTATGCATATATATTTTTACATTTAAATGTTTTACTTGACATTTATTTTTCTTTTAGCCCCAATACATATATGTTTAAAATTTCTTTTATTATGCCAAGTATGAGACATACACAAATCAGAGGCAATATTATCATAAACCTGTCTACCCATCCCATTCATGTACCCAAAATCTAGCTACAAAAATGATCAGACTATATCAGTGAACATTTGATACGTAACAGATGGCCTCAAAATTCAGTAGCTCAAAATGACACTACTGATTTCATTCATACTTCTCTGGAGACGTGATTTGGGCTGGGCTCAGCTGTGTGATTCTTTTGCTAGTCTTGGCTGGCCTCAGTCATGCACCTGTATTTTGCTGCCACTTAGCGAGAGGGCTCTGCTCCTGGGATTGGCTGGCTGACACATGGGGCCACCAGAGGGAATGGGTTCGTATCTCTCTCATCATCCAGCAGTCATCCCCGGGCTTCTTCACATGGTGATGGAAGGCTTCCAGCCATAGCAAGAGGCAAGTGCCAATGCATACCTGCTTCTCAAGCTCCTGGTTGCAGCTTACTAATATTTCTATTGGTCAAAGCAAGCCACAGGGTCCAATTCACACACAGTGGGTGGAGAAATAGATTTTACCTCTTGACAAAGGATCTACAGCATCATATTGTGAGGGCATAGATCTAAGCAGGAGAGGAATTTATGGCTGTTTTTAGTAAGGATGTGGATACAGGCAGGAGAAGAAGTTGTAGCCATTTGCAGAATCTACTACAAATGTGCTGCTAATATTAACATCGGTAAATCATCATTTCTGATGTTATTGGTAGCTTGTCGTGACTAAAATTTAGATAGCTGAGTAATGTGCCACCCAGTGGATGTGCTGAACCTTGCATGACCATTCCCTTATTGTTGGCTAGCAAGGTCATTGCCATTTTCCTGTCATTATGAATAATGCTACAATGGATGCTTTGTGCATAAAGCTTTTTCTGGTTTTAGGATTATTTGCTCGGAGTAGTCACAAAAGTGATATTACTGTGTCAAACATTTTAGAGCTCTTAGTACACTTTGCCAAATTGCTTTCCGAAAGGATTGTATCAATTTACACTTCCACCAGTATGTGTGAGTACCCCACAGGGATCCTTCTAAAATGCAAATCTGATTATCTCATGCCCAGTTTAAAAGTGATCTCTGCTGCCTTTGTAATAAACACTAAACTATGTAAGACAAAACTATGTCTGCTACATGACTTTTGAATAACCAAATGACTATTTTAGCTCAATAAGACCCAATATCCAAGTGTCATAGAATCTAGTGATGAAACAAAACTGGGTAAGCTCAGAAGCAAGAGAAGTGAAGCCATCATTTTCAAGTTGTCCTGCAATGGAGGTATCATTATTTTAGAAGAAGAAACTGAGGATCAGAGTTCAGTATTTAAAATGGAAATCTATTCACAGCTTTTTATCTATGGCATTATCTCTTTTAGCATCATACAACCTTTGCAAAGGAATGTACACACACAAGTTTGAATATATATTTAATCAATACAAAGAAATTGCAATGCATATTTTTTGTTGGTTAGAATTCTTTGGTTCCTAAATCTAAAGATGGTGAGATTTGGAATGAGATGGATCTGAGTTTGAATTCAGATTCTGCCATTTGCTAGAATTTGAACAATTCTTAACATTTCTAAGCCCCTATCGTGTTATCTGTAGGATGCAGATAATAATGCCTATGTTTAAGGGGTTTGGAGATGATTCCACACATACACCACATGTCTAGCAGAAAGAACCATTCAATAGAAACTATTTCAACTGTTACTGTTATGTGAGATGAATATATAAGCAGAAGGGAAGCAGAAATGTAACCAAAATGAGGAGACTTTGATAATCTAGGACTATAAATAAAGCTCTGTGACTTTTGACACCCACGTTGCCATGGTTTGGAACCCAGTTCAGTCTACTCACTGGAAATCCTGCCTTTAGTGAGGTTTCCTTTTCCCCAATACTCCTGAGGATCCTCAGGTTCATGAATTATTGATTCCCTTGATGCTCACCTCCTATATCCTACCTGGAAAGGGAGAGCAGAGACCAGGATGCACTCCTTGGGGTAAAGTTCCTTGACCTTGAGACTCCAGGCTGCCCGGTCTGTGGCCACTGGAGAAGGGCAGCTATTGGTGAGAGCTGGGCCCCAGCCTCGGCACTTCTCCACTGCAGTATCTGATGACACCCTCCCTGAGCCCCCAGGAATTCCAGGACTTGCTTGTCATCCACTGCAAATATATATCTGCAGATCTGCTCAAGCCAACCTGGTTTTCAGATGCTCTCTCTTTTTTTTTTTTAATTTTCATTTTAATTAATTAATTAATTAATTGAAGTATAGTTGGTTACAATGTGTCAATTTCTGGTGTACAGCATAATATCTCAGTCATACATATTTATACATATTTTCATATTCTTTTTCATTAAAGGTTATTCCAAATATTGAATATAGTTCCCTGTGCTATACAGGAGAAATTTGTTTTTTTATCTATTTTTATATATAGTGGCTAATATTTGCAAATCTCAAACTCCCAAATTTATCCTTTCCCACCCCCCTTTCCCCAGTAACCATAAGATTGTTGACTATGTCTGGGAGTTTGTTTCTGTTTTGTAGGTGAGTTCATTAGTGTCCTCTTTTTTCCTTTCCTTTTCTTTTTTTTTTTTAGATTCCACATATGAGTGATATCATATGGTATTTTTCTTTCTCTTTCTGGCTTACTTCACTTAGAATGATGATCTCTAGATCCATCCATGTTGCTGCAAATAGTGTTATTTTAGTCTTTTCTATGGCTGAGTAGTATTCCATTGTATAAATATACCACAACTTCTGTATCCAGTCATCTGTTGATGGACATTTAGGTTGCTTCCATGTCTTGGCTATTGTATATAGTGCTGCTATGAACATTGAGGCACATGTATCTTTTTGAATTAGAGTTCCCTCCGGATATATGCCCAGGAGTGGGATTGCTGAATCATACAGTAAGTCTATTTTTAGTTTTTTAAGGAATCTCCATACTGTTTTCCATAATGGCTGTACCAAACTGCATTCCCACCAGCAGTGTAGGAGGATTTCCTTTTCTCCACACCCTCTCTAGCGTTTATTGTTTGTGGGCTTTTGAATGATGGCCATTCTGACTAGTGATAATTCTTTGTAGTTTTGATTTGCATTTCTCTGATAATTAGAGATACTGAGCATTTTTTCATATACCTATTAGCTATTTGTATGTCTTTAATGGAGAATTGCTTGTTTAGATCTTCTGCCCATTTTTGGATTGGGTTGTTTGTTTTTTGTCATTAAGTTGTGTGTTGGATGTTCTTAGAGATGTCTTAGTGTTGCACTGTCCAAGAGAGATATAATGTGAGCCACATATATAATGTAACGTTTTCTAGCAGATATAATATAGATAAAGAAATAGATGATAATCATTTCAATTGTATGTGTTTCTTAACCCAGTAGATCAAAAATATTATTTCACCATGTGAAACATACAAAATTTTGATGAAATAATTTACATGATTTTTTTTTATCATTATGAAGACTTTGAAACCTAGTGTATATTTTATGCTTATAGAGCACATCTGAAATTGGACTAGCCACCTTTTAAGTGCTCAGTAGCTGCATGTGGCTGATGGGTCCTATCTGGGACAGCACAATTCTAGAACAAAACTTCCTGGGCTCCAAGTGGTACAACTCTCCAGAAGTGTAGTTCTTGATATCCACAAGCAACTATTTTTCTTAAAAAAATCTGCTTCTGGCTCCAGCTTGGAAGGGTCTGTGGGGGGTCCATATTACTGTATGTTGTGCTGAGAATTATTATTTTTAACCTAGTATTGTGTCTGGCTTACCAGTTGGGACTCTGTATCCCTTGCAATAAATTCCCTTTTAGGAGTCTCTTATTTTTCCCTACTTTGCTGCCACCATAATGTATCAGAGAAGAATGTTTTTAATCCTTGAACAACAATAAGAACAGGGCAAGAGTGTCAGAGTTTTATTTTCGTTGCTCCCATGAGGTTCCTCTGCCCCTCTGTGGGTTTGTGGAGACAAAGAATGTGTGGGAATTTGTAACCCAAGTGCACAAGGATGTGATGGGGGTGGATATCTCCTAGCAATGGCCAGTGGCATCTGAGCCTGATACAATGGTCCAGCTAAAATGTAGATTCTTCCTGGGAAGAATTCTCAACTAGTGACAATTGTGTTATTGAGATCCTACAATGCTTAAGAGTTTCATATGCCTTGTTTCCTGAGGTAGGCATTATTATCTCTGTTTTGTTTCTGGTTTTTTTTCTAGTTTTTAAAAATGACCTTTTTTATATTGAAATATAGTCAGTTTACAATGTTGTGTCAATTTTTGGTGTACAGCATAATGTTTTAGTCATCCATGTACATACATATATTCCTTTTCATATAGGAATACTGAATATAGTTCCCTGTGCTATACAGTGGAAATTGTGGTTTATTTATTTTACATATAGTAGTTAGTGTCTGTAGATTTCAAACTCCCAATTTAGATATGGTGTGTGTGTGTATATATATATATATATATATATATGGATATACATACATATACACATATATACATACAATGGAATACTACTCGGCCATAAAAAAGAATAAAATACTGCCATTTGCAGCAGCATGGGTGGACCTGGAGATCATCATTCTAAGTGAAAGAAACCAGAAAGAAAGAAAAATACCATATGATATCATTTATATGTGGAATCTAAAAAAATGACACGAACTTATTTACAAAACAGAAACAGACTCAGACATAGACAACAAATTTATGGTTATTATCCCTATTTTATAGATGAAATAGTGAAAGACCACAAGAGAGCCCAGGTCTGGGATCTCCAATGGCCCGACTGTTCTCATTACTTTACAGAAATGAGTAGTAGGTGAATAGTAGGTGGCCTTCAATAGTCAATGGCCAAGGATTGGCTCGGGGGACCAGCTAGAGCATACCTCTAGACTTTGCTAGCAGTCAAGAGGTCTTTGTAGCCAACATTTGTGATTTGCCACAAGGGTTATTGTTATAGTGCATCAGTGTTCCAATCACTATCGCTCTGAAATAAATCACCCCAAAACGGCACTGTGCAACCCCTTAATGTGCTCCTGATTCCACGGGTCAGCAATTTGGACAGGCAGAGTGGAGCTGGCTTATCTCTGCTCCATGACATGTGGGGCTTCGGTTGGAAGACTTGAAGGCCATGGGCTGGAAAGATCTGAATATTTGTTTCCTTGCAGACCTGCTGGTTGAGGTCACCTGTCAATTAAATGCCTCAAACCTCTCCCTGTGGCCTTCCATGTCGTCTCCCTACGTGGACAGGTACTGGCTTTCTCACAGCATGGCGGCTGGGTTCCCAAGGCCAGAACCAGCCAAGAGTCACATTGCTTATCACTGCCCCACCCTGGAAGCCACTCACCATGCACTTCATGCATTTTACTCCACGAGGTGCCACACAGCTCCATATCAAGGGGCGGTGAAATAGCGTCAGCCTCCTACAGGGAGGCGGCAAGGCTCCAGCAGGGCGAGTGGGCCCACAGAAGTTGCCATAGCCATTTTTGGAACATACAGGCTGCCATAGTCATTAGTAATGTTGTGAAGAAAGAAGGAGGTTAGGTAACTGGGAAGGAAAAGTTTTACTGAAGTGCCTGTGTCTGTAGTCAATGTCAAAACAATGAAGGGGGATCAGGAAAATGGTGGAAAGGCTAAGAAGTTCAAATGCAACTGGGGACTATTGAAAAGGTTTCCCCCAGCTGAACACCCCTTCCCCCAAAATCCGTGGTTGCTGTCCTTGGCTTAGTCCACTGGCCTGGCTTATGCTCTTCCTTATGGCCTCAGGTGGTCTCCCGTGGCCGGAGCTCTGTCCCGAGTAACCTTCGACAGCCCAGTCCCAGGCAGGGCCATGGCATCTTGTTTTCAGCCCTCCCTCTTTCTTCATGGCTTTACCCCAAAGCTTCTTTTACTAGAGATTTGGAATTTCATTAAATCAGGGCTTGAACTGAGAAATAACGACTGCCTTTATATGCACTGGCTCTTTACTGGCAAGCTATTAGAGGGAAGATAAGGTTCTCTAACACCGCAGGAATAAAGCCCAGAAAATTATGCGAAAAGCTCCACCATCCAGGATAAATGTTATAGAAGGCATTAACCTTCCATAAAAATCCCTTTGCTAGGCAGGAATTTAAATGACAGCCACTGTGAGAGGAGATATTTAGCCTTAGAAACATTTTATATTGCCACCTTCTCTTAGAATAGCAAGTTCTTTGGTTATCAGCGGTTGGGTATTGTTCCTCTTTCTTGTAAGAATGCCGAATAGAAGAGCAAATATGTCGATGTGGTTTTCTGGGTACACCGCTGTATCGCACTGCAGCCTTCCCAGGAAGCTGTATGTACATTCTCTGCCTTTGTTTAGAAAAATTGAATAAGAAATTGATATCCAAGAAAAGCTGAAACAAACCCTTCTGATAGCCTCCAAATTACTTGTCTTGAGGGAAAGATAATTTTTATCCCTAAGGTATAAGTGTGATTCTCCAGTGAATGTGTGAGGCCAGAAATGACAGTGATTATCCTCTTTTTATATAAATTTGGCTCTTTCAGCAAACAAGCCAACAAAATCACAGGGCCAAGACTTTATATAGAAGTTTATGCATGTCCTGCCCACGTATTTATACGTGTTGGGGGGGGAGAAATCTTAGGTGATAATGTAAAAGTGATTCTTCCACTGAAAATAGTCTCTGTATCTCAACATAGCACTTGTAACAGGATGAGAAACAGAACTCTGCCCCATTGTCTTAGAGTCTCAGCTGAGGTCCTAGAGCTGCTGCTTGTCTTGCTGGAGTTTGGGATGGAAAAGATGCTGAGTTTCCCAGTGGGCTAAGCAGGTGCATGTTATAATACCCACCCTCTTCAGTTCCACTTAGCCTCCTCAATGATTCCTCTCCAGGAATCTACAAATGGGGCATTATTTTTTTCCATCTGTTGACTGAGCAGCTTTGAAAATATTGTTCGGAAGACCCAGGGTTGCAACTTATCATAACGTGTGGTTGAGGAATCCACAGCCTCTTAGTTCGTTTAATCAAGTGGACATACTTATGAGGCAATAACTTTAAGAATTTTAAGACTTTCTCTAAACCAAATCACAATAAAACCAAACAGATTAACTTTGAGAGTTGGAAACAACTCCCAAGAAATGAAAGGAAAATAGATATTCTGAAAGGTGTTAGGGTTTTTCCCAATGATAAAACAATGAGGCACCCGACTAATTTGTATTAGAACGTATTTATTTAGAATATTTAGAATATTAAAATGCTTTGTGCTTTAAAAGGGACTAAGTTAAAAAAAAGTCTTCAGAGAGTTTTATCTGGTCCCAAATGAGACTTATTATTTTAGGAAGAGTGAAACTAATATTTACTGAGGATGAGTGTGTAGCAGACACTCTACTCATTAAGTCCCTTTAATCATTGGACAGTGTAGGTATTATGATCCCATTATTTACATACAATAAAACCAAGGCCTAGAGAAGTCTACCACCTTGCTCAGACTTCAGTTTGCCTGGACTAAACCAGAGTTTGTTACTCATCACTTCGTAATCATTCTAGGTCCTTAGAATTTCTCTAAATTTTACAACATGGCCAGCCAGTTTCTTAAGTGACAGATCTAGGTAAAATATCTGATTCTCCCTTCCATTTATGTCTAGTCCATTGACCAGTCCCCTCAGTGGTGTACTCCTAAACTGATCACATATCCATGCATCTCTTTCCATTGTCACTAGAATCATCACTTGAGCCCTGGGCACCATCATCTCTATTCTGACCCCGTTTATGGTTTCTGGGTGTTCTCCTTGCTTCCAGTCTGCTCACCTCTCATTATACAGAGCGGCCAGAACCATCTTCCAAGAAATTAAGATAAAATCTGCCTCCCCTCTGGAATTCTGCAGATTTCCTTCTGTACCTAGAATAAAATTTGAAATTCTTACTTCTAAAGCTTCTAAGATCTGGTAGAACATGGCTCCAGCCTTCTTCTCTCATCTCATCTCCTACACTCTGCTTGGCTCTCCAAACTCCACTCCCCCAGAGATGTGTGACTATTTTTAGAAAAGAGCAAACTCTTTCCTGCTTCTTGGGCTTTTTCTCTCCTTGGAATATTCTTCTTCTGGCTCTTTACATGGCTGGAGTCTTGACCTTCAGGTCTTGGTTTAAAGGCCAGTTCCTTGGCAAGACCGTCTTTCACCACCCTATTAAAGAAGCTCCCTCCACCATGTTATTTGCCATTATGGTGCCTTGCTTGCTTTCTTCATGGCGCTTGTCACTAACTGTAATTTCATATGTGGTGTATTTTCTTACTGGTTTGCTATCCTTCCCTGCTCCTCACCTAACTCAGACAACGTCACATGCAACCAGGCATCCTTATCTATCACATTCTTTGCTGTTTGTTACCTCAGTTCCCGACACATGGTAGTCACTCAACAAAACTTTGATGCAGAATTAATACACACTTGAGTGGTCCTTTGCTCTTAAACTTCCCCAACCCAAATCACAAAGTCTATTCAATAATCCATCATCTTTTTAGTGTCTTACTGGGCAACAATATTGGAGTTGACTTGAAGAACTCTGGTCTCTACTCCCATCTCAGCCATTAATTTGCTGTATGACCTTAAGTAAGTCATTATTTTTCTCCAGATGATCTTTAAATTGCCTCTGAGCCCTGACCCCAGCTTGTTCCCAGTTTCACTCCTGCTGTCCCCCCGAAGCAACCTTAACAGAAGCAACTTGGTTTTAACTAAGTCATTGTGTTCAGATGCAGCCTGCAGTTTATTTGGGTGGACCCAGTGTCTCCCTCTGTTTGGAGATGCTTGGGTGGTGTTAATGGAGTGTGTCAGGGGAAAAGGGATCCTTCCAGGCAGTGTTGCACAAGAGACGCAGATGAGATTTATTGCTGGCAGCCACTGTAACGATGGGGAGAAACCCGTTTGCCTTTTGCAATGCCTCAGCTGGGCTGAACAAGCACAGAGAAACCAGTACTTAATAGTAGACAGTGTCTGTAATGTCTCATCGTCATCTGCACCAGGGATCCCAGTCTGCAAAGGCAGCCAGAGGCCAGAGGAGGCAAGTTCCTGCATGTGGGCTGGGTCTGAACTGGGTTGCAGCGCTCAGTTGGCTCCCTGTCCTGTGCATCCTGCTTGTGGGAACCTGCTTTCTCCTGCAATGTTTACCCCTAGATGGAGGAAGAGAGCAAGGTGGGTGCTATTTGCTGTGCTAAATGCTCTGTGTTTATTGCCTCACCAAACACTGTGAGGCAGTAATTATTTTCATACTGTCCCCATTTTCCAGATGAGATGCTGAGGCAGAGAGAAACCTCAGTGTTAGGAAGTCGCCGATTTTGTGATCTCTACTCCTTTCTCCTGTCCTCGATCAGTTTCTGGTGTCACAGGGAACCCTGAACTCTGCAGAGGGAACCATTTCTCAGGGACTGTTTGAAAAGCCAATATAGCAGATCAAGTGTGCTGGGATTTTATCTGGCAAACAAATTCCCAGCAACTGAGCCTTGTAACTTAAAAAATAAAAGTAGGCAAATTGCATCAGATGTCCACATCAAGAGAAGTAAGTGACTGGAGAAGAATCCTCTGGTTAATAGGGGGAAAAAATAAAAGCACTGATGGGAACTTTAAGAAAGGTGTATTTTACTTTATCTTTTTATATTGGCATCAAGGCTTTTGAGTGTTTCAGGAAAGCTAAAATTTTCTCAAGCCAGCAAATCAACCTTCTAGGAGGTTTTCTGGGGCCTGAAAGAGAAGGTATTCAACAGTGTTTATGGAATGGTTACATTGGGTCAGGCCCTGCTGAGCACTGAAGAAGTTGTAGCCCCTGCCCTTGAAGAGATAAGACTGAGGGTGGAGTTGGGGACAGACATGTTAGTAGACAATTTAATATGCTGTGATTCAGGCTGAGAACAGGAGCC